>NC_138737.1:9746961-10354461 GCF_965113295.1 Leuciscus leuciscus
AGGACATTTGGCCGGTCCTCACTTTCTGAGAGCCTTTAAAGGCCTGTTTGAGGGTCAAGACTTTTTTTTTTTTTAAGGGATAAGGTTATAATTGGGTTAAGGGTAGGTTTAGGGTAAGGGTTCGGGTTAGGCACAGGCACTTAGTTGTGATGGGTAAGGTTAGGGTAAGCAGCTAGAGATTGCATTGTGTCAATGAATGTCCTCATAAAGATAGATGTACAAGAAAGTGTGTGTGATATATATATACACACTATAATATAACATCCAAAATATAAATGTAAAATAAAATTAAAAAATACCTAAAAGATTTCCTCTTATTTTTTAAATGTGGTTAAATATCTTTTAAAAAAATTACACAAAGGGTATGTAAACTAATGGGGGAAAAAAATGTGTGAACTTGTGAGCACAACTGTATTTACCTAATCTCCATTACAGTAATATAACTTTAAATTACCACTAGACCCAGGAGGGGACATTAATATATTGTTTCAGTGTCAACGATTTTACCCTGGAGTTCAGATCACGTCTCCCTTTAAAACCCTACAATAAATTAGCCTCGTGAGTGTTGATTTTGTGAACGGTGGTGTTGATGGTTATTGGACTGGAGGTTTCACACTCAGTGAGCTTGCAGTCTTGGGATCAACAAAAACCATCAGAACAGCCACACACGGCCAAATCTGTAGATATTGCTCTACGGGTAATAATACTTGGCAGATATTTATTACTTCCTTACATTATAAACCTCGCACCCACATGCATTACGCACCACGATAGTGATTAATCCAAAAGTAGGACGTGTTTCCACACTGGGGAGTAATTCCCATAAGCAGGAGTGAGACAGATTCTGTAGAAACCAGGCCTGAGGACTGGGAGGTGCTGCTGGGAAAAGCAACCATGGCGTAGTGCAATTCTGACTTCAGATCGGATTAAAGGTGAGCTGTGAGATCAGGTCAGCGCTCTCTTGACAATTAGGTCACACAGTGGCCATATCGAGTCCTACAATCACATGACGGACACATCAGACAGGTTACACTGCCAACTTGAAATACAAACTTCTTTGTACACCGGCTAAAGAAAGAAAGGATGTTTGTGAGACACATACACGTACTCATAATGTAGCGATCGACATTCTGTGATCCAGCAATAAAGGTGCGTGTGTGTTTAGCTGGAAGCAGAACCGAAACATGATCGTTCTGACAACGACAGTGTCGTCTTCTCTGACAGTCTCTGAAACTCTATAGTCGCTGCTAAGTCAGTCAGTGACTGCACAGTATAAAACACATGTTATTTTAAATCTTACATATAAAAATATATAAAACATAATATAATGTTGCTCTGTTAGGGATGTTTAAACAAACAAAGCAATGTATATATAATATATGTAATATTCAGTTCATCTTTAAGGATTGAACTACAAGATTCAGACTGACTCAACCAGATTGAGAAAAGATGGTCTCATCAGTATATTGCAAACAACTTTGGGAACTAGAGAATTAAATCAAATGATGACAAAACATCAGATTTGTGGAAAAGGCTTTGCTGTGTAAATGCAGCCTAACAAGCCTTGTTATTATATCAATAAAACAACATTAACAAGAAAAAGAAAATCATCACAAACTAACGCATAAGATTAAGGGAATCATAACCAGTGAGGGACACCTTTAAACATTTACCTGTAAGATGTATTGTAGTAGGCCGTTATGAATATGTTGATTTGGACACGTCATATTTCATTCATCGAGTGCACATAACTAGACACGTCGCTGTTAAATTGCTCGTTTATGAACAACACGAACAATAATCAGGCACTCCAACACCGCGAGTGCAAGAGAATGATTTGATTGGTTCAAAGAAACAGACAGACAGAGACAAAGAGATGAAGGGAGTGAAAAAAAAAAGAGAAAAAACGAGAGCTGGCAAGCGGGGAATTCTGTTTGGTCTGGTAGGCTTTGCTGCTAAACAAAGCATGTCGAGGAGTATCCGGCCCTCCCTCATTACTGGAACAGACATCCAGCGGTCCATTTTCTGCTCTCTTTCTCAAAGTCTGTTCCAATAAAGCCTAAAAAAGCACCACTCCCTCCCTGGACTCACTGGACTAGACAAAACAACCCAAACCTTCACTGCACTGTATGCTTCCACTGCCTCTAAAACCCAAGAGATAACAAAACAGAACCGTAAACCAGTAAAACAACCATTATTCCTGAAAACATTGTCATCTACAGTACTGACTTTTCTTTAGAAATCAAAGGCTGAAACAGTGCTTTCACAACAAACATAGAAGTGAAGACATCTGTGCTTCACATTCCTGTGCATAAATATCACTCGATCAGCCCAAAATAAGGCTACAGGCTAGCATGACTCAACCAGACACACTATGAGGAGCAGCAACTTTAGCATCTCCAACACTACTACATTTAACATTAGCTTCCCAAGCTACCAAGATAAAGTAGCTAGACTATACTGAAGCTGTAAAGGGGCATATAGCTTTAAATACATTACATAACTAACAAAGGCTAAATCGATTGATGGATAGTCCAGCTTCACACTGTTGTGTACAGCATTCAAGTTTTAAATCAGGCTGAAATCAAACTTGTTAACATACCAAATGTGTTATGGGAACAGACATTTTCAGCACCTGCACTCCGGGGCAATCAACTCTATCTTTTTCTGTCTCACACACCGTTTGTCCTTTTCTTAGCAGTGAGTGGGCTGAGGAGGTGGACGCTTGTCTGAGCGCAGGAAGGTTAAACAAACAGCTGTTTGAGTGCTACCAAGTCAGCGGTGCAGAAATGCTCTGTACCAGCTCAGCACAAAACCAAGGTCTCCATTACCAAACAGGAAGAACACACTCACCACACACATACATGTACAGGTATATACACAAATACATACTGTATATACACACATACATAGCTTCTTAAGCAGTGTGACACAAAAATTACATTCAGACCACACACTGTTTAGATACACAAGTACTCAGACACAGTTTCAGCAGTGCCAGACTGAGAGGAATTTGGTTACAGGGAAAACATTACAACTACTTGTTTATGCAGTACACTAGCTAAATAAGTTTCTGGTGAATCCTAAGTTAAGTGTTGTTTTCTATTTGTAAATCACAAGATTCTCATGAAATGGATGTTTTGCATTTCTTTAAAGTGTGCTATGTGTTAAGTTACACAGATTCAGGTCACTAAATGGTTAAATGTTTAGTCTCTGACACTTAAAAAGCTGCATGCCCGTTTCTTCACACTTTGCAGACGTTTATCTCCTATGAATGGTTCATTGTGTACACTGCATGGGTTTCCCCACATTGAAAATCAACACCTTTCATCAAAAAGGCTACTTCTTTTATAAGAAATTAGTATATCAACCATGCTAAAGCTCTCCTTCTGTCCCGCTTTAGTTCAGTCATTGTCTGTTCTCACACAAGCTTTATGGGAGTTTATGGTTTATTTGTTTTAGCATCATTGGCGTGAATAGCCGGTGTAGTGGTAAAGACCTGAGCTGATAACTGAAAGGTTGCAGGTTTGAACCCCTAAACATTTGATCCATCCTACGAGAAGTTGCCATAACTAATGTTCACACAAATGAGAGCCATGTTGTAAGTGACAGAAATACAGCCTATTCAATATCTCATACTGAACTTTGGTATCAACCCAAGACGCATTGAAAGCACGGGCAAAAAAAAAGAGAAAGAAACGTTTTTTAAAAATAATAAATTCCAGTGGACAAACAACTCCTGAAAACATGGGTCGTAAAAAATAAAATAAAAAAGTAAAAAATGTTTTGTACAAAATGAAATTCTGTACTAAATGAAAATCCATCATATAAAAGTGTTATATTGTTTTAATTTTATTATCAAATTATTTCACTTTTGTATAATTTCTACCATGTCCAATAATTTTGGCTCACGTTTTTTCAAAAGATATAGTAATTAGTTACTCAGGAGACAAAAGTATCAGTGCAGAGAGTGTGATATAAAAATGGTATGTAAATACCACTAATGAACAGAATATTTTTATTGTGTCAATCAAGCTGTCATTTTGCAAAAAGTGTGAAAATATTGAATCGTATTTAGGATGCATATAATGCTAGACAAAATAGTCTGCCATTTATTCGAAAAATTTGTGAAATGTAATTTCCAACATCATAAATCATTTACACATCATGCTATTAAACACAACGCATCATTTTAGATGTGGTGGAAATGTTTATGAAGTATTATCTGAAAGACTACCGGGCCAAATGTGTCCATAGCTTCAAAAAAATAATGTGTGTGTTTGTGAGGGAGAAAGTGAGACAGGTAAAGTGAGTAAGTCCACTTAAGATGAGCTGTCAGGCTACTAGGTGACGTGAGCCATGTCAGAGGGCAGAGAAAGCATCCTGTTAGCTCGAGCTACAGCACGATAAACAGAGAATCAATTGATGACTGAGCAGTGTAGAAACCACAACACCTTTTAGGCTAAAGGAAACCTCCATTATCTTTCTCTCTCACAGACGTGCTTATCTCACCACGTCCAGACCCACACGCATGAGTCAGCAAATGCTGTCAGCTGCTTTCCACCAGGAAGACCTCATATTACACGTCTCTTCATCACTCCCTCAGGTTCACTTCCTGTTTCAATCAGATGCACCATACAGCACCAAAACACTAACAGGTTATCTTTACCATTCAGTCACACAGACCAGAGTGGATCCGGCTGTTATTCTGAAATAGAGCCGTTCTCATCTGTTTAGTCTCTGTCTGAGACACAGGGTGTGAAACTAGGCTAACTCTACTGAGCTCCTTACACAATTGTGCTAATGCTTCTTAACATAGCAGCTAAAGAAAGCCAGGAACCATGAGAACTTTGATAAGATATCAAGCGCTAAAGAAAACCTAAATGGAAATGTTTAACGGAAAATCTAAATAAATATACTTAACCGTTCAAGTGCAATTGAAATCAAAAGTGAGAGTAAAGACAATTTATAATGTTATCAATAATTATATTTCAAACAAATGCTGTTCTTTTGAATTACCTATAAAAAAAAGCTAAAGAAAAAAAAAGCAGCACAGCCATTTTCAACATTGATAATAATAAGAAATGTTTATTATTAGAATGATCATGTGACACAGGTTAGCTCTCACAGGAATACATTTAAATTAAAAAATATATTAAGATAGAAAACAGGAATTTATATTGTAATATTTCAAATTTCCATTATTTTATCAAATGAAAGCCGACCTGGTGAGCATAAGAAACTTTTTCCAAAAAGCATAAAAAAAAAGTACAGACTCAAATTTTTAATGGCACTGTATATTCTTTGACATACAATGGGGTCCAAAATTCTGAGACCACTTTGAAAATAAGGCATTTTATTTTTCTTGTGCATAAAATAAAGTACGATATTATAAAATGTATTTAACTTTTTCCAATTCCACTTTTCATTCAAATTGCAAAGCTAATCTTACAAGTTGTGAAAAACATAAGATTTAGAGTGCAAATCTGAACTGTTAGAACAGCTTTAAAAAAATAATCCATTTTTAAGCCCTCTGCTAACATTTCCATTTCATTTCCTGACTTCAAACACACAGTTCTCCATTTCTGCACACAGTTAATGTGGCATATTATAAAACCTTAAAGTTCACTATAAAATGAAAGTTCTGTCATTATTTATCCATCCTCATGCCATTACAAACCTTTATGACTGACTTACTTCTGTGGACCAGACCAGTTATTTTGAAATGTCTGTGTTTTTTGTCCATACAATGAACGTTAATGGGGTCCAATGTTATGCCTTTCATTGTATGGACAAAACAAGTTAAAATAGTATATCTGAAGAAAGAAAGTCAAAGGTTTGGAATGACACAAGGGTGAATAAATTATGACAAAATTTTAATTTTGGGGGGAACTATCAACCAAGCAGATTACGACTTGGATGGCTTCGTTGTGTTTGTGTTCTGAAAGTAGTAACATCAAAGAATTCTAAGTGTTCTTGCAAGGTTTGAAGGCTTATGAATGAGGCCATTAAAATGGCTTTTACAACTATTTACTACTGCACACTAAAGAACCCTTTATAACTTTAAAAAAATAAGCAGAACAGATTCTGTACATTCTTCAGAGCATAGGCAGCCCATTCTAGCTCTCTGCCTGAGACTCTGGGGGAAAAAACGTCAAGCATTCTTGGCAGGCGACGCAAAAATGTGCTGAGATTGGGAATGATTTGGGTTCTCAAGGGGGCCGTGCAAACAGACCTCCTGTCTGTCCTGCATTCTGACAATAGGCCGAAGCGTGCCATCGGAATATTGCATAGAGCAGCAGTGGCGTTAACAAACGCTGGGTGAATTCAGCACAGCGCTGTCTTCTTTTGCTCTTTTTTTCACACCCTTGTCTGATCTTGCACCCAAGAGACTCAATAACTTCACAAAACAGAAAGCAGAGCATGGTTTTTGCTGGTGTTCAGCAGAAAAAGGTGCGTCTTCTTGAAAGACACAGCCCAGTAACACAAGAAAGATATTAATGGCACATTTACCCTTTCATGTTTGCATTTCAACCCTGGAGATGATGATGTGAGAGATTTGCTTAAAAAAAATGGATGCTATTTCTTCCCATATAACATATGAGTTCATTGTATGGAGTGCAAATAAATAATTATCGTAGAAAATAAAGCAGCAGCCACTGGAAAAGATAATCACTAGAAGTCTACACTCTTAAAAAATAAAAGTGTCAAAAAGGGGTTTGACAGTTATGCCATTGAAAAACTATTTTGGGGTTTTAAAAGAACCATTTTTTTCTTAGTGTGAACATTTTAATAATCTGAAGAACATTTTTCACTATAAAGAACCTTTTGTGCAGTGGAAAGGTTTTATGGATGTTAAAGGTTCTTCATGAAACCATAGGTGCCAATAAAGGACATTAATTTTAAGGGTGTAAGATGCAAATGGAAACTGTGTGATAACTCTTCTGCAATCATTATACAACCTATAAATGTTTTATAAACCTGTATGTATAAGCTACTTTATAAACTGTGGTTCTCCTTTGAATCAATTTCCTGGCCCATCAGAACATTCAGGCTGTTTCTAGACAACTATGTGGACTATGTGCAGAACGCTGTTAGTACAGCTGAAAAGCGCAAGGAGCACAGCACAAAACGTCCCACCTTCTGCTTTCATTGGCTGGTTTCTTCCACTCTGTGCCAATCATCATCTAGATAATCAAGCCAAAATTGAAACCAAGATTGGAGAGGAAGTTCTAAACTTCAGGAGGAAGGTTTTGCATAAGAAGATTTATAACAGTTACACCACACACAGTAGTTGAGGAAATTACTGCATGATCGTTTGAGATGCATATCTGATTGTCTTTTGGAACCTGATGGGTCGATGGCGATTTGCTAATGGGGAAGCACAGTTTGTTGGTATCTTTTTGTAAAGCAGATAAGATCAATACACAACAAAGAGGATGTAACAGCCACAACAGCAGCAAACATGACTAAAATACAACCGAGCTCAGACACCCTCTCAGCTTAATGCACAAACATTATAAACCATGTTGCTTCTTAACAAAACACAGCGACAGTACATAACATGTTTGTGTTTACACGATTATTCGTTTCAATATGGCCCAACACAAAGACATCCAGTCAAACCCAGTTCCCATAGAAGTTCAAACGTGTTGACATGTGATGAATGCGTTCCATTTAAACAAAGTAATATGAAACATGACATCATTTTAAACAGCATGATCTCATGACTTGAACTCAAACTGGATATCAATGTGGAAAATCCCCAAAAGCAATGGTTCCCAACCCTTTTGACTCCATGCAGAACAATGTTGGAAGGCTGACTCATTGTCTTATTTGAAATACTTTAAGCCATCTTGCGGCACCTATGGAAGTTTGCAGAGACACCAGCTAGGTTGCCCAAGTACAGATATCCCAAACCAGGGGTATGTGTACAACAAGGGTATGTGGCAAGATTTCAATTAAAATACATATAAAACTGCTAATAGATGTTTTTTTGTGGGGCACTAAAAAAAGGACACAAATGGGTTGAGGAACACTACCCGGGAGAACAACATCGCAATGACGTCACAATTGCAAACAAAGCGCGTCACAATTAGAATTGCTACTTTGTCGCAATAAAGCTGGTGCTGATGAATCAACACGCCACGGAGGCAGCAGTAAAGATGATATGACAGGCTGTCCATCTGTTTGGACGGTCTGACGTGAATTGTAGGCCAAGTTTATGTCGAACAAAGAGGATTTAGTATTGCACGCTGTCTAGAGCGAAATTAAACAGATGGAGCTCCTGCTGCAGTAGATATCCTATACATCATATTACATTAGAGTGCATTTGATGTCACATGATCAATATAGCAATGTGAATGTTTATATTAAAAAGCAGGAGCGTGCACGAGAAAGGTGCTAGCCGAAAGGAAAGTTTCTTTGTTTATTCTAAAGGTTTTTCATAAGCTTACCTGATATGGAGGTGGCGGTTCCTGATCCGGATCGTTGGCGTCACCGAAACTGGCCCTGTCTGACTGTGATTCGTGGAGCAAGGAGATATCATCCGAAGTGGGAGATTTCAGACAATTCCCCATCTCCTTTCCAAACTCCTTGTTATCTAAATGTTGAAATCCTGCCTATCTCTTCCTGTCCGCCCTTAATCACTCCAACCGGACTTCTGTCCTTTTAAACAGAATGACTGAACGTCTATCATTCATTTAAAATGATCCGATCACCATTAGAGATCCTGACGGAGAAAAACAAACCATTGTCGACACACAAAGAACCCTGGAAAAAAAGTGTTATACACGGATATGAAACGATGCTTTTATAAACACACACAGTTTAATCCTGTCAAATACGTATATACGCCCTAAGACCGTGTTATGTAGTGTTGTCCTTTTCTCCTCGTCTCAACCGTAAACACTGGTTAGCCTACAACGGATAATTTCTACAATATCAAATATGCGCTCGCTCTCAATGGCGACTCAGGCAATGTTGCCTTTCAGGGAATCACTTTAAGTCCCGCCTCCGTGCTGTATGGACCAATCAGCGGGTTTCTTCTTTAGTAAGGAAGTTATTAGTGGTTATTCGTCACCCAATCATATTGCCGACTTAGAACACCAACAACAAGGGGGTTTAACCTCTTCAGCTCTGTAACATATTTTGGATTTTTTTGAGAATTAGGCATACCTGAATTTAAAAGAGCGTCCTACCCACATACATTGGAGTAAATAGATAAAAATGGTCTCATTTTACAGAAAACACTCTGAATTTTAACACAGTGGTGGAATATTGCATATATTATATTGTATATATTCACAATTTTATGATAAACACATAAAAAGTCATTTTTTGATACAGTTTTTAATTAATATTTGATTTAAAAAAAAAATTTTTTTTACCTTTTTTTTTTCTATAGCCCTTCAGAGAGTTTCTTTTGATTCCATTAGGTGGCAGTAAACAGGGGAAAATTTTTTTTTTTTGATATCTCCTTCTAAAAAAAAGTTATTGAGATTTATCGGAAAGGAGTCACCGGTGTCTCCAAGTCTACTTTTACAGTCTCCATTTTTGATTGCTAAAAGAATTGGGCATACCTGAATTTAATATTGCGTCCTACCCACATACATTGGAGTAAATGGATAAAAATGGTCTCTTTTTACAGAAAACACTCTAAATTTTAACACAGTGGTGGAATATTGCATATATTTTGTTGTATTTATTCACAATTTTATGATAAACAAGGATAAAAAGTCAGATATTGATTAATTTTTTAATTATGTTTTTATTTGAAAGTCTGTAATTTAGGACCTGTTTGGTGTATTTCCCTGCGGAAGGTTTCTTTTGAATCCTCTATGTGGCAGTAAACCGGGACAAAAAGAATTGTTTTGATATCTCATTCTAAAAAAAAGTTATTGAGATTTATCAGAAAGGAGTCACCGGTGTCTCCAAGTCTACTTTTACAGTTTCCATTTTTGATTGCTAAAAGAATTGGGCATACCTGAATTTAATATTGCGTCCTACCCACATACATTGGAGTAAATGGATAAAAATTGTCTCTTTTTACAGAAAACACTCTAAATTTTAACACAGTGGTGGAATATTGCATATATTTTGTTGTATTTATTCACAATTTTATGATAAACAAGGATAAAAAGTCAGATATTGATTATTTTTTTAATTAAGTTTTTATTTGAGAGTCTGTAATTTAGGACCTGTTTGGTGTATTTCCCTGCGGAAGGTTTCTTTTGAATCCTCTATGTGGCAGTAACCAGGGAAAAAAAAAATCTTCTTAATATCACCTTCTAAAGAAAAGTTATTTAGATTTAACTGAAGGGAGGAAAAATGAGTGAGGTATGAGAATGTAGCAATTCTTGTATTTTATTATACACAAAGATAATAAACTTCAACAAAATAAATTAAATGTTTTAGAGAAAACAGTGCAAAAAACAGTGCAAAAACACAATCTAAGATATAAAATAACTATATACAGCATATAGTAACTATAAAAAGTCAAAAAGTTACTATAGAAGAAAGAAGAAGAAAAACAAGCCCAACTTGTAGTTTGTTTGTTTGGTTGCAACTGTTGATGAAATGACAAGACATTATTTAGAGTGTCCATCAGTGTGCCATTTTCTAAAACAGTTTCTAGATGGCACCAAGCACAAGGGTACATTGCACTTTGTACAGTACATAGGAGGCTTTACTTGAGGCCTGAAAGTTTGCACAAAGCACAAACTCTCCTCCCACTTGCGGCATCGGACCCAAAGTACTCTGGAAAACATTGTTCACCTGCTGCTGTGGCAGATATGGACGGCTCTGGGGCATGAGATGTAGAAGCGGGCGGCTCTGGGGCATGAGATGTAGAAGCGGGCGGCTCTGGGGCATGAGATGTAGAAGCGTGCGGCTCTGGGGCATGAGATGTAGAAGTGGGCGGCTCTGGGGCATGAGATGTGGATGCGGGCGGCTCTGGGGCACCTTCTGGCTGAGAGGACTTTTGTTCTGATATGTGCAGAGGTGCTGGTAAAGAATGAAACTGTTTACCACTGCAATGTCTACAAAATGAAAAAAAAAAAGTCAAATGCAACAAATGCGTGGAAAATTACAAATCTGCATGTAACATTATTTTAGCACATGTGGGCGCAAAAAAGTAGTAAAAAACTTAAGCTTATTTGAACTATGGCATGCATATGTGCACGTTTATTTTTGCACATGTATTTGCATGCAAAAATAATCTCAATTATGCATGCAACAGACATGCACACATACATTTACGCGACAAAAAATAACTAACGTTACGCACACGCTTAGCAAAATAACCCATGCTAATTTGAATTAGCGCGCATGCATGGATGCATGCATGGGATCTGATTTTTCTTTTGGCACGCACATGTTATTTCTTTATGTCTGTTGCATGCATATTTTGTATTGTTGCATGCATTTGTTCATGAAATACACAAATACAATGTTTATAAGTTTACTCACTCAAATTCAGGGTCTTCGCCCTCATGGGATGCTACTTGCCACGCTGCAAGTTTCAGTCTCTCAGTCGATCAAGCTCCTTCAAAACCGAATCCACACCAACAAAAAACTTTCTTGAAGCCATTGTCCAAAGACAAATCGCTCCAACCAGTTGTAAAAAGCACGCAAAAACTCGAAAAAATACTGTCCAAACTATCCAACTCATCCAACATCAACTCCTACTCATCTGCGATGATCGCACGCAGCCGCTGGAAAATCATGAAAATGTCCCCGCCTCCTCAACTTTGCAACGTGAGATCTCATGCTCTGAATGGCCTAGAAGCTTGATTGACATGTCTATAGAAAGCTGAGAGTCTTAGCTTTTCTGACGTATGACGCAATACGTGATGACGTCATCAGAAATCGATGCTAACAAAGACAATCAAAACTATGGATAATAAGAGTATATGTCTGCATCGCATGTTTTGATCTGGACATCGGTGACATATTACAGTGTCGTTTGGCCATGCATGCTCATAGACATGTGAAAATAGTCTCATTTTGAAGAAAACAACCTAATGAACGAGCTGATATTGCGTTTAAGGCTAGTAGCTCCACACGATTTTAGTGATCCGAACAGGAATGTGACTCATGTGTTTGCTCGTTCAAAGGAATCAAAATAATCGTCGCGATTCTTTTGTGAATAATGTTACTGTAATGTATTGGATCGGTGAAATAAACTCCACAGTGATATTCTTAAGAGTGAGAGCTTTCATTTGATATATGACTTGTCTATTTTTGGCGAGATTGTGTGATATAAATATGAAATGTAATATTATTTATATGATTTTCTCAAGGGGGGGTCTATGCGGGGGGGTCGAATTCAGACCTTATTATCTTCTTATATGTAACATACATGCAAAAGTGATGGGGTGTTCAGGAAAGCTGAGGTTCTAAGCTTTCAAACAATACCATATATGTGTAGTTTTGTGCTGCACAACCTATAGATTTTTTAAAATGATTATGATGATGCAATATTGGACCCACCGGTGGGTCCAAGGCCTTTCCAAGGCGTGGCCAGAGCTGAAGAGGTTAAAGGCTGTAAACTTGACCGCATTAGGCCGCTTTAAAGGCATATTTCACTCGAAATAAAAAATGCTGTCATTATTACTTAACCTCACATTGTTGTGAAAATACATGCCTTTATTTTTTTCGTGGGAAAAAAAAAAGAAAAAGAAAAAAAGAAAGAAAGACGATATTAGGCAGAATATTTGGCAGTCCCTTCACAATTCACTTGCATTGGAGGTAAAAGGTTGAAACAAATAGTGACCACTGTTGGGGAAAGTTACTTTTAAAAGCAATGCGTTACAACGCTGGTAGGTTACATGATAATGACAACATGGTGACTGTAGCAAGTCCGAATTACATTAGACATTCTCTGATTACATTCATACATACTCCACACATACAATACAGAACATACTTTTTTAGCAGTCGCGAATTAATTGCATATTCAAAAATAGTACCTACGTGAGAGTATGCGATTTGGGAAGCAGCCTCTTCATGATTTTTTTCATTTATTTTTTTAAACAAATGTGATTTTTATCTTAAGCAATTTTTGACTACTACGGTTGAATTGGATCATCAAAGGTCTGCAGCAAACACATTGGTTAATAAATTAAGATTAAATACATAAAGTATATGCGTATTTAACATTTAAAGGAACACTCCACCGTTTTTTGAAATAGGGCTTATTCACTTTCTTTCCTACATTTAGATAGGTGGGCAAATGCATTTTTGTCTCAGTGCATGCATTGTTTTAGTTTGACGGCGCTAGCTTAGCTTAGCATAATGAATGGAATCCTTTGTTGCCAGCTAGCATGTCCTGAGTAAAAGTGATATAAAAAATTTAAAAACCCTACCTAATTACTTCTTGTGGCCTGCGTATTCACAACAAGTACAAATAGCGATGCAGATTAACACTAGGCGATTTCCTAGGCAGATATTGACTTATATATTAAGGACTATATTAGGGGGAAGCACAGGCGAAGCACTGCTACTTGGGCGTGATATCTCTGCGCCCAAGTAGCAGTGCTTCGCCTGTGCTTCCCCCTAATATAGTCCCAAGTCAATATCTGCATAGGAAATCGTCTAGTGTTAATCTGCTTCGCTATTTGTACTTGTTGTGAATACGCAGGCCACAAGAAGTAATTAGGTGGGGTTTTTAAATTTTTTATATCACTTTTACTCAGGACATGCTAGCTGGCAACAAAGGATTCCATTCATTATGCTAAGCTAAGCTAGCGCCGACCCTGTCAAACTAAAACAATGCATGCACTGAGACAAAAATGCATTTGCCCACCAATCTAAATGTAGGAAAGAAGGTGAATAAGCCCTATTTCAAAAAACAGTGGAGTGTTCCTTTAATTATTGAAGTTTTCTGTAATATTCTGAGTTTGCAATTCACAGTTTTTACTCATTTTAAGGAATACTGAATCTGTTTTTGTGCAAGCAAGATAAGTATGCATGCTCCCATTTAGTCTAGAACTAAAATAACCATCATGTTTATACAGCGCACACAACGCCTCTGCACTCCCAATTTCTCTCAACATGGGGACAGGTGAGGTGTTAGTCAATACATGGGAAAATGAAGTAACTTGTGTTACTTATTTAAAAAATATATTTTGTTTAAAATGTAAAAGTAATGTGTTACTTTACTGGTTACTTGATTTAAAAAAAGTAATCCGATTACATAACTCACATTACTTGTAATGCGTTACCCCCAACACTTATATTGATTATATAGACTGTCAGTCCTGACTCCCTAAAATTCTGCATATCTCCTTTTATGCTCCAGCGAAAAATTTTATTATACAGCATATTCAACATAATTTACTCATTTACATGAAATACCTTATGTAAACGAGTCAATGGTTATTTCATTTTTGAGTGAACTATCCCTTTAACAATGAAACATTTTAATATTATTTAGGTTATATAGTATATAATATATATTAGCTCCATAGTTCAAAGGAGGAAAACAAAGATGTTTTGGGAATGCTTTTATATCATTTAATTTTAAATTAAAAAAAAGAGTCCAGTATTTACAGGAATGCGTTTACACAGTAGCCATGCACCACATACAGGATTTGCTGACCTCTATAGCCCAAAGTCTGTAAAATCTAAATCAATAAAAAAATTCAATTAGGGAGAAACAAAAGCCACTGCAATGAAAAACCGATGTATCATTAAATGTTTACCACACTTGAAACATGGCATGTTGAAAGTAGTCTGTGACATTTTTGAGCAACATAAGCTCATGATTGTTTTTGCCTAATGCAAGTTTGACTTTGGTAGAACTGGATGGATCTCATAAAACAGGCACTACAAAGATTACATTGCAGAAGAGCAAAAATCCATCCATGGACACTATTAAAACTAATCTGGGCTAAATCAATATAAAACAATGCAAGCTGTGTTTAGTTGGTTCTCAACACAATGGGGAAAAGCTCCATGAAGTAGCATTCATTCAACAAAGTACAAACATGAACAAAGTACAATCCTCTGTCCTGAACCAGCTCAAATTTTCTTTCTCTGCGTAGAGTATAGCTGTAGTGGTTATTAATGCATCCCTCACGTTGACTGGAGCTGGCATGCCAGCTTGTCTTGCATGTATCTAAAAGCCTTGTTTGTTTGAGCTCAAGTACGATCTGGACCAAGTCCACATGAAGGAGACTGCCTTTCTAAAAGACACATTCAGCTGCCCACTTAAAACGGGACATTTTGAAAGGCGCCATCATAGTGAATAAATACTAAAAAAAGAAATAGCTAACTAAACCCACAAAACTTCCAGTTTACATTCTAACAGTCATTTTATGCTGTTGTGAAGATGCTTGTTTTCTCTTTTTTTAAAACACATTGCTAAAACAGACTAATTATGTACACAGAAAGACAATGATAATGCTATAGGATCAAAATTAAGCTTAGAAAAGGAATCCTGTCCGTGAGATTTGACAAGGCCACAGTACTCTATCCAAAGAGTAACGCATGATATCGAACCTTAAGTTCATCAAATTACCTCTGGACAATAGGTTTATTTTAAAACCTATTTAAACTCCAAAGATTAAAGGAAACTAATATTTCTGCACGTGCTTTAAATCCAAATAAATCGGTTAGCCGTAAGGCACAGCCATGTCTAGGCTATTGATGTCACAGGGTGACCAATAGTGAAGAGAATTACCAACAAGAGGTCTGAAAGCAGCCAAAAATGATTGACGGCTGGCCTTACTTGAGTTCACAATGTTCTTAGCTTGCTGTACCAATATAATCCTATTGGACTGGCATAACTTGTATATATTGTATTATATTAATATTATCATTATTATTAATGGTACATTTAAAATACTAGCACAATGTTATTTATATGACATCATAAAAGCATGACGTCGTTCCTGTGTCTTGACTGAACTGCACTGCCTCACAAAAAATATTCATGCAGCTGTTGTCCTTAAATTGTGTGTCATTAAATGAAGCTGATTTGTCACTATAAACTCTGATTGGTCATGTGTTCTTTTAGTTCTCCTCTTGGCATTTGGCAACCCACATCAAGCCTGATCTTGGCTTTCTGTGACCCCTGCGGTGACCTCAACAGTTAAGGGCTGGAGGGTGAGCAGTCTCCATTCACAGCTGTGCCTCGTGCCTTATGTAGTGCTGCCTGGATCCGGAAGTGTGTCCGTGATTCCATGGAATAGTTCTTGTAATTTTGCCTGGCAAAGAAATCATTGTTAATAGTGTTCAATACTCATAAGGCAATGTGTGTCATGGTGGAATATATGACTTCTGTGCCCCCACAGCCAAATTATCTTAACCACAAATTATTAGTCAGGAAATTATTATAATTATAGCAGAATTTAACCAAATGCACTTTTGGTAGAATATGGGGATTTGTGTGTGGAGTGATGAATCGCAATGAAACACGAGTTGCATGGTGATGCTCCAGAGTGGTGTCTTTGAAAATCTGGTGAGAAATATAATAATAAACTACTCATGAACTGTTTGAACTAAAGCCATTAAGATTGAGTGGAACAACACTGATTCTTCATGTAAAAAACTGTCTGCATGTTGGGGAAGGCTATTCCGTGCAAAGTTACTTTATCTACAGTATTTGTGCAATTCTTGCTAATTTCCTGACCAGTGATTTGTGATTAAAATGGTTAAGACCATTAAAAGACCACTAAATATTTAGCAATTTTTAGCTTGGTCCCTTTTTTTAAGAACTAAAAATATTTTGCCCAGAGAATTTGAGGGTTTTATTTCACAGGGAAACATTCACAACAATGTACAAATGAACCATATTATACTATCTGTAAATAATTTTATTTTATTGCATAATTTCTACTTTCTAACACTATATAGGAGTGTTAATTACTTTATTTTAAATTAAATTACTTATTGAAATTATTATTAACACTAAAAATAATAAAATAAATGAAATTATTATTAAATATTAAAATAGCAACGTCGAAAGGTATAAACATGATTTGTGTTGAGCAGTTGGTAGCCATGAATTCTTTCAGACTTTGAGGATAATACAAAACCGCTAATTCTAGCATTTATTAAGTGGCAAATCTGTGGCAAATACCTCCATCCATCCACACATTGTGTACATTGTTATTTAAGAGGTAGCCTTTAGTTATAATATAGGCAGAACTTACTTGGCTGTCTCCAGAAGTTTGATGGCCTCCTCTGTTCTTCCCTCCTCCAAACACAGCAAACCATGTTCCAGAAGAGCATTGGGCACCAGGTAGTGGTCATATTTAATCAGACTCTCACTGTACAAGTAAAAACATCAGTAGAGAGACTGAATTAGATCAGTGACCCAAGACATTTTTACAAAAGTTTAATCTTTTTCTCTATTATCTGTGACACTCTGGAGATTAAAGTGCCCCTATTTAGCTTTTTCACTTATTAACTTTCATGCAGTGTGTAATATAGCTGTTTGTGAATGTAAAAGGTCTGCAAAGTTTTAAAGATCAAAGTGTACGACAAATAAAGTTATTGTCTGCTAAAAGAAAGAATTCATTCTGAACTGCTGAAACGAGTCTTCAGCAATTCCAGTCTCACTTCCGTAACATATCTACGTACGTTTGTGGCAAATTTGCATAATTCCAGCAAATGCTCTTCATTGGCTGTCTGTGAACAACGTTTACTTCGTACTTTGGACCACCCTCAAACACTATAGTAACATGTAGTGTTGTCGACATATCGAGAAGACGCGGTTTTCTACGCTGCGAATCCACTTTGCATGCATTTCCAAAGGATGAGGACTCACGCTGGAATTGATACGGATGAGGAAGCCTCCAGAGTTGAAATTCAAATACGACAACGGGTGTTTGGTTTCTGACACGTGCTATAAGCGGTAGACCAGTCACAACAGATTGGGCCATCTGACCAATCAGAGCAGAGGAAGGTCTTGGAAAGTCGGGGTTTTGAAGGACTTAAATCCTTTATCGAACGGTTTCAGACACTGTGAGAAAAGAGGTGATGCTCTTCAAATTCAATACAAGAAAATTTAATTTTTTACCTTGGATGCATGTAAACTTATTGTAGGAGACCTCCGAAACAAAATTAGGGATGTTTAAAATAGCATCATAGAGGCACTTTAACTCAACAGAACACGTCATTTTACCAGTCAGACTCTTCCAGCTTGATATTACTGGATGTTTACTACAAGTCTGCAGAGTCAGTATCAGAAAATAGGCCATGTCTACTTGAGTCTTCACAAGGGAAACCACAAACGCTTCGATTCATATTAATGTGATTTGTTGTGAAGCAAAAGAGCAAGACTGACTTGCAGAGGACGAGGGTGAAGTAATGTTCAGCTTCCTCCTTGTAACCCAAGTGTTTGAGACAGAGCCCCTTAAGCAGACTAACCACACACTGGTCATCTGTGGTGAACTCAGACCCTGAGGGCAAACACACAGAGACATTTATGTCAGAAAAAAAGTTAATGGAAATACATAGACTCTGTCTGTATTGAATTTTTTTCTTCCTCAGTGGAACACACTGTTACTTTTGATGCACATGGTCATTATGAATTGTGGTTGCATGGAAAGAGCTGTGTATTGATTTCTAAATTATTTATAACTGTCCCTGCTCAAAAATATAATATGGAATGACATGAGGGAATAAATAATTACATTATTTGTAGGTGAACTATTATTTTAAAAGTGGACAACAGCATAAGGAGTATTGCACTGTGTGGTTTTACTTGGATGTTGCTCAAGCATCTGCTGAGCCTCGTCCAGGGTCTTCAGCATGCCCTCAGTCAGGTCCTTGTGCTTCCCAATCACAGTGTAGCCATTCCAGATATACATCATCTCCTGTCGTGTAAACATACCCACACAATGAGTGAGAATCTAAGACTGCAGGTGCTTCCCTTTGTTTATACTGTATTACACAAGTCAGGATGGTCTAATTCCTTACTCTGTTAATTAAAGGACCGTCCACACAGGACGTCTTCTAGCATTAAAAAATAGCAAAACTGAACACAATGGAACAGGAAGCATGTTTTTAGATGCAGTACAACGCTGCATGTACATTTTCAAACTCAACACATCTGAATGGTGATCTCAAACTTTTTGACTTCAATGCCCACTCATTGTCAACTATATTTGAAGGCCCCCCCCCACACTCACAATTTCTGCCCAATAAAATATTTTAGAGCTTGGCATACCTAGAAAGATGTTTATTTGTTATAAACATAACCTAATAAGAAGAAATATCTTGATTTTTAGTCGTTTGAGCTTATTTTCATGCTTGTTTTGTCTTTTTTTTAAAGGAAAAGTATGTAATTTGTTTGTTCTAAACTTAACAAAATTTAAATAATAATTCAATGCATCATCAGTCAATCCAAAATGTGTTTTTGTCTTACCTTGACTCACTATGGTAAGCCTAATATAAATGTTTATATTTTAGACCTAGCGGGATGGTTTTCCCGGGAATTTGCAAACATACGCCACTCGCCCGTGCAAGTAAATAGAGAAAAGTTGCTCTGGCTACTTTGACACACGCATACAGTGTGGGATTGGCATTGGCAAAAGGAGAATCAACACTGGCAAGAACTGAGGGATTTCAAATGTTTTAAAAGTGACACGGAGATGGTTTTATATAAAATTGCCATATGTAGCTCTCTAACAGAGTTCATTGTAAAGCATTATCAATTGTGAAGGGTAATTTCATTATGTTTGTTGTAGCATTGTCTTGGAATAGATTTTTAAGGAAGTACCGTGTCTATTAATAAGTATAGCTGGTCAAAGATGCAAGAACACATCCTGTGTGAACTATGTAAATAAGACACTTGCAGACAGTATCAAATAAATACAGACAATAGAATCCATATAACATTGAACACTGACCAATGGAGGTGCAGGAAGAGGAATGGCGTTATCTGTATTATAGCGTCGAGCTTTTCTGATGGCAAACTTCTCTGTGGGCAATGACTTCCCTGCTATTTTCTGCTTCAGACTGGGAACTTGCCTGAAGAATGCAAAATAGATCACAGTTTGTATTTTACAATAAAATTCATACATATATAATGTCAATTTATAGTGAATGGGCTACATGAGAGGTTCAAATTAAATATGAGATAAAAAATAAGGTAATTTGCAATGCTTGCTTGAACTGAATGAATGTATATAGATAATGAGCTTTTCCTGATCTGATAGTCATGTTATCTGATTTATAGATTTGTATTTAATCATGTTATTACATCCTCTTATGAACAAAAGTGCACAGACACAAACATATACGTACAGGCTCACACACACCATTCCCTTGCCATTACCTAAACAAAGCCACCTCATTCTCCGCGAACGGCTGGCATTCCTCACGACTCAGCATGCTGAGGTAAGCACCTTTCATATACGCATATGTGGCCTGAAAAAAAGTGTGTGTGTGAAAGAGAAAAAAAAAAAGAGCGATGAGTTCCAAACTGCACAGTAAACACAACCATCCCGGGCTGGAGATTAATTGTCCTCAGTCTCCATTCATGTTATATCAGCAGAGCTTTTTAAACTCAGAGCAAAATCTTCCATTTTATTAAATAAAATTTGTTTGAGATACATATACACACATATACATACATATTTTATGCATTTAAATTCTACATGTTTTATAATTCAAATTTATTATAATTAAAAAGAGATTATCCATTCAATTTTGAATGTCAAACAGATTAAGCAAACTCTTCAGAGTCAAGTATCTGTTCAGTGCACCAGTCAACTGTATATTTTAGGGTTTCACCTTAGACCAGGTGTTCTCTTTGCTGAGCAGGTCTGCGTAGAAGTAGGCCATCTTCCAGTGCCTCTTATAAGTGAAACACCACATCAGTTCCCAATAACACATGTGATGGAACTGCTTCCAGTTCTGCTGAGCTTCACAGCACTCCTCGAAACGCTTAATAGCCTGCAGGACAAGAACATATGAACACATGCAAATAGGCAAGAGAAATAAAATATAAATTGATAAGAGTAACAATCACTTACAGCATCCAGATTTCCTTTAATTTCCTCAATTCGACCAGCGAAGAACAGGAAAATGGATCCCTAACGAAAGCATAGAAGTTCATACTCTACTATTTCATAACAGCGGCTGTGTAGATGCTCATCATATAACATGATTAAATAGTTTTTATTATCTTTAGTGACATGAACATTTTTCAGCTGCAGTGTTGTTCTGGTTGCAGCTGCAGTCTGGTTGCAAAAGCTGTTCATGTTTTTGTTCTGTTTAGTGTGTTTGGCTTTTTCACTGGAAAATCTGTTGTTTTTAAAAAAAATAAAAAAAGGTGGTCAAGTAAGTACCTTCG
Organism: Leuciscus leuciscus; assembly: GCF_965113295.1. Classification (NCBI taxonomy): domain Eukaryota; kingdom Metazoa; phylum Chordata; class Actinopteri; order Cypriniformes; family Leuciscidae; genus Leuciscus; species Leuciscus leuciscus. Next base: position 9,768,272 of record NC_138737.1, read on the forward strand.
GATACTTTAAAAGATAAGGCTGCAGCAGTTTTTCTGCATCAACCACATCTCCCTCTCCAGTGCCTAAAGGACACACACACACACACAAGGTGACACAGAATAAAACGGTTACTTACTTTTGAAATGCTACATATGATTTGAACATGTGATTCAGAAGCAATTTTGTCTTACCCAGAATGAAGCTCATGAAGGTGTGGTAGCAAAGCAACAACATGTTACACAGGAAAGACCTAAACGTGTGCTCAGCGGAGCCCTCCAGGAGCTGCTGAAGACCAAACTCCTATAACACACACACACACACACACACACACACGCAGTGTGGATTGTAAAATAAACAAACATGCTTAAGACAGACAACACTTCCGTGCTTCACTACATTTAAACAAGTACAAAATGGTAACCTTTAAATTAACTGGTTTTATGGAAGTCAAAAATATTATTTAATATCGCAGAATCAACCTAAATACATTAATTTATACCAACAAAACTAGTGATTAAACTTTATGGGTTAAATCAGGTAGAAAAAGCTCTTTAAGGTAACAATGGCAGGTTATAGTGTATAAAAACACCTTGACACCCTTTATTGCTAAGACAGTCAGAAAGAAGAAAAAAAATCACCAAGCTCAGATTAAATTTCATTTGTACACGCCAAACGTGAGCAGAGCCAAACTAAGCTTAGTACTACACAATACTCACTTTGTTACCAGAGAAGCCCACAAATTCCAACAACCTGAGAGTCCGTGTTGGCAACAACGACAGCATCTGGGAGAAACACAGGTGAGGGGTTGAGAAAACAGCCTTGTCCTCAATAAACTCAATGCTAGGATTCATAAACGGTCATGGTTTGATTTAAGAGGGAACAATAGGATGCCTTTTACACAAGAAAACACATGACATAACGCACTCACCAGGTTAAAGGCCCCGACCCCAAGCTTAACGCCTCCCTCAAAATGACCATGATTGTCACCGTGAACATAGCCTGGGGACTTCAGGACTGTATGGAGCTCCCTTGCAATGAAACACAAACACATATAAACAGACATACAGATATACTTACATGAAAACTCTATTTTAATATTAATGGTTTTTATTGTATTATTTAACAAAAGTTTAATATAACAATAATACATAAAAATTTGTAATAAAAAAGAATGAAAATAAATGATCAATAATAATAATAATAATATGAGTTATTAAAATAATATTTTATATTTTAGTTCAATAATTCAGCTGCAATAAAAGCTCATACACATTAAATGAGAGGGAAAGAGGAATAAGTGTTATTTCACAGGTCAATGTTATTTTAATATTATTTATATAACATTATAGTATTTTGAATGTGCTTTCATTTTTATATTTTCATTTTTAATTAAATTTCTTAGTTATTTTGTATTGTATGTTTTTATTTATTTATCACGCTTTTGTCATTTTTATTAGCATTAGTTTTTATATTTATCTTTATTTGCAGTAATTTCAGTATTTAAACTTTATTATTAAACACTTGTATTTTATTTTATTTCTTCATTTCAATTACCAAATGAACTACAACAACACTGCAGCAGGTCTTACTTGTATATTTGATAGCTGTTCCTCACTTTCATTCCTCCCTTTATGAAGCTGATCATATTTTCATCCTGAAAGCAGCAGTAAATCTTAGATAAGCAACTTTATGCACAATATTATGTTTCACTCACAAAATAACTAACAACAGGGAATCAACCCCTGGGACAGACCTGAAGGAAAGTGAGCGCTGCCCTCTGGAGGAGGCATTCGGCATAGCAAACTTCCGCATGGAGCTCCTCTGGGAAGGACACAAACGAAATTACACTTTCAGACTATCTGGTGGTGGGAGTATGAATGACACATGGCCTTTTCAAAAAACAGCCACATGATTTGGTCTCCATGGTTTGAGGAAGTGATTGCATAAAGAGTATTATAGTGGCAAAGTAAAGTAAACATCTCTAAAAGATCCTAAAATATTATGCATAATACTGATGCATCCTTATTGCCAATTAATCATTTAGTGAATTTAGTGATATATTTATGCAGGCACCCACCTTCTGTGAAGTTTTTGCTGTTGAAGGAAGATTTCTTACGGTATCTGTAATGACAAACACATCCTTGTCAGTCTTGTTCTAACACAACACAATGATCCATCAGTAGTGGTTCCTGTTGGCATAGTCGGATGAGGTCAGCCTTGCGTTCTCTGTTAAAGTCCTAGTGTGTGAAAGCTGGACCCACTACAGCAGACAAACTGGCACTCGACCCAATAGTCAAAGCACGGCTTGATTCATAGTATCCCTCAGGCCATATAAACAGAGCAGTTGGATTGGATCTAAGGCGGACACAATGTCTGTCTGTTTTCTGTCTGAGTAAATCAACTCCCCGCTGAGGGACAAACATGAATTATTCTGTGTCAGTTTGGCTTCTATTAAATTTACACAAAAAACAAAAAGATACCGGCCACGTACACCCTACAAAGTTTTGTGAGTGACAACCACATTTAAAAGCGGGAACATTAGGTCTGTGCGTTTATGGAATACAGAAGTCACTCTTTATCACTCACGTGACAGCCACCGCAATGTAATTAAACTACATGATGTTAACAGTTTAGCCTCTGAGCATCAGAATGGTCAGGCACTACAAAAAGTTTCTTCCCTGAGGACATTTACATCATGAACAGTCAAGATACCCACACAAGTTCTCCCCACAATGCAAAAAAAACGTTTTAACATTCATTTGCATAATTGCTTCTGCATATAGATTTTGTACATACATATTTACTCCATCTTGTCTATTGAGCACATATGTTATTCATCTATTTTTTTATTTTTTATAAAATGCATCCTTGGTGAACATAAGAGACTTATTTTTAAAAACATTAGAAAAATCTTAATTGTTCCAAACTTTAGACGGTATATGTATCTTTTTTTATTCACTTATTTTATCATCTGTCTAGTTTTTTATTCTATTTCCCCTCTGCGTACTGTAAGCTTCACCAAAACAAATTCATTACGTGTGTAAGAATACTTGGCAATAAATCTGATTCCTGCACCTAAAGATGTACTTTCATCTTGAAAGGAACGGCAGAAACACTGGTTTATATATGCTCTTTAAACTGCTGATTTTAAGCAGTGTATAAATGAACACAGATCAGAGTTTGTGGAACAATAGCATAGAAACCTGTTATATGGCTCCTAAACTTGTAATCAGATCTAGTCAAATGTGAAGGAGGTGATAAAATGGGTCTAATCATGTGTTAGAGCTGTGGCCTAGGAATTAGCGCATGAGCCTCAAACATGTTGGTCTGTGGTGCTAATGCGGGAAATAAAGGTCTGTGTTGTGACCTGATCCCAATTCCCTTCTATCTTTCCCTTCAGGTATATTTACAAGTGTATTTAAATTAAGGAGTTTGAATGAATGACACCGACTTTAGGTTTTAGGTAGCAATAGTATTTTGAATACCTGATCTATATTGTTAGACCAATTAAGATCAATGTAGTGAGGTATGTATAGCATGTATTGTGACAGAACTGGTTTACTATATCCTGCATACGTGGCGGCTATTACTTGGACCAGACAGTGTAAATGATGTGCGAAAAGTTGAAGAGCAGCTATGAGTTTGTGTGGGATCAGCTGATCAGTGCTACGAGCCTGTGTGACGTGGCAGAGTCACAGAGGGTGTATGAGTCGCCTGAAAACACAAGCATACACCAGATTGTCACACCCCTCTAACACAGTGTGACGTAGATCTCTGAAATTCCTCTGCCATCTGGGATATGGTAATAGCCCTAGACCTGCAGCATTCTAGGATTACGTCACCTACACAAATGTGACATAACCGAGAGGAACCTGAAAATAGTGTATAGATGCTAATGGCAGTGTCTGGGTCCTGAAATAGAAATACAAGCCCAATGTAGACACCACCCTGATAACTCTATGTTATGACTATAGCAACATTTTTATTCATACATGACAGACAGACAGACAGACAGACAGACAGACAGACAGATAAAATAGGGTAACACACCGTTGACACACAGCCTGTGCCTCTTTCATTGTGTTTCCTGCAGTCAAGATGTCCTCCGGTTCGAAGGTCATCATGGCCTGCATTTCCAGTATAGTGGCATATGTAAGCGCGTGGTACATGCTTTCTTTATTCCTTTCAAAGAACACAAAGGAAGAAGCTGCATTAGATCTATATATAGAACAATGGAAAGGGAGGTTTGACTAGGTGACGGTAAAAGAAAATTCACCTCTAAAACACTCAATATCATCATCAATTACAGGAATGAGACATGGAAATGGGGGAAGGTGTTTGTGTATCCTGACAATTCTTAACAACATGATACTAATACTAATGACAATATGAAAAACAACCAGAGAAATACAAGCTGTCAAAACAAAAATATGGATGCAGTATTCAGTTTATTTAACATGTGACAAATTTAATTCAAAAAGGTCAAAATAGCGCTTTAATGAATCATTTTTATGCATGTTGCAACTTTTGATACATCTAAATTCTAGGCAACAGTTAAACTTAATGTAGTGACTTTTTTTCTACAGTGCATTTTCAGTTCTTTCAGGAACAGGATAGAATGTGACACTACTGGTCCAACATTCCTGAGTAGAGTGACGTCTGGATAAACAGGTTTACCACTCTTTTCTTTGCAGAGGTGGAATTAGAATAATGTTGATGTGACAAGAACAGGATTGAAGCATATTCTAAATTTTTTAACCAAACAATACATTTCTATGCCAATATTGTAATATTTGGGGGAAGCTTTCTGATCATTTAATGACATATAGATAACAATATACCATGAGGGCAATACACATAATGAATACTTAAAGAATACCTATCCAACTTTTTATATGGCAAACTTTGTGTCATGGAACAGGATTAGACAAAACTGAGATTATACTGCAAAAGCTTCAAGACCAAATAAATCCAAACACTTCAAATGAATATCAGGATTTGAAACAGAGTTTGAGCTTTTGTTGTGTCTACAGTTGCTGTTTTCCTACAGAATCACAAACACTGGCCTAAACTCCTGACCAGTGTGTAATCCTTATTATCCTGTCAATGTCAAAACACTGCATCAAGTCAGACTGGAGAATGAATTGGAGTTCTGTTCATATTCATTTTATGGTGGTTGGAGAGCTAGATTAAACTCCTGTTAAAGGAACAGTCCACTGTGTGAATGTAGCCAGAAAGATCATCTCTAACACTCTCAGCAAGAGTTGTTTTCCAACTTTGAACCTGTACAGACATGGACTCTGATAGTTTTGCTTTTGAGTCAAACATTTCTTCGTCTCTCTTTCTGGCTCCGTTTATTACTTACTTTCCCTCTTACACGTACCTTTCATTATCTCTGTGCATGTAGAGGCCCTGCCCTGCTGGCTGGAATGGGGTGGGACGTGACTAAAACAAACCTATTAAGTTAATCTCAAACTGTGACTTCACTATTTGCAAGTTCAAACAGTGAGCAGCAGAAGGTTTAGTGAGATCCTCTGATTGTTCAAATCAATACCTTGCTGATCAGCGTTTATGTACAACCCCAAATCCAGAAAAGTTGCAATAAAATACAATAAAATCAATAATATGTGATTTATTCATTCTCTTTCAACTTTATTTAACTGACTGGTAAAGTACAAAGAAAAGATTTCCAATGTTTGAGGATAAATGTCCCAACTTTTCCCATAGTTATATAATGTAAGTTTGAATTGTACACATGAATGTGCCAAACTAATACCTGACAGATGACCTGACCTGAAAATGTAAAACAGAACTATTTACCAGCAGAGTCCAAAATTAGCACTTGTGAGAGTAAACACAAAGTTGCTTGGCAGTGTTGGCTAACTCTATTAGGAACTGCAATATTATACATGGTTTAAAGTAAATTTTAAGAATGATATTCCAACCCTCAATTATTTTAATACAATAATCATGAGCACACACACACACACACACACACACACACACACACACACACACACACACACACACACACACACACACACACACACACACACACACACACACACACACACACACACACACACACACACACACACACACACACACACACACACACACACACACACACACACACACACACACACACACACAGGTGTGGCTTAAAGGTTGTTTTTTTTTTACCCTGAATGCAACCCCAACAAAAGTGGAGGGACCCAGGGGACAAAGATGGAAAGATGCCAATGATTACAAAATGGACCAAATAATTATGTAGTTTATAATGCACAAAAGCCCACACCCATCCACATCTGCGAGTAGTGAAGAGGGCAGAAATGCGAGATGCTCTAAGACACAGCATACTCATGAAAACAGGGTGTGGAGTGAGGAGAAGAAAAGAGCTTGAGGTGAATCTCAAGAGAGCTGAACTGATTCAGTTGGTTTTGGGTTATGTGAGATTAACCTGAGAAATACCCAATGATTGACTGGATAAAGACTCATCTCACAAAGCGATGTACAGGAACAACTCAGCATAAATTAATAGATGTACTCAATGCATGAAACCAAATACAAAACGGGTTAAGATTCTAAATGGATTTTGAACAGTGATTCAAACGGATTATGAAACCGTACAATCCAAGGTTTCTAAGCCGCACACCCATACACACAAAAAGTGTTTTGCTAAAGTCAGATGAATGATCCAAACCCAGAGCCTCTCCCACCTACATAATCATTACAGATCATTTTAATTTTACCTGCTTCTAAGTCTGGTCAGAGCCTCATCAAATTCATTTCGCAGGAACAGATCCAGTGCCTCCATGCAGTCTTGAAGAGCCACTGACAGGTCAGATCTCTCCGACCTAAAACAGATACAGAAAGGAAAAGAAAGAAAATGCTTATAAACAAATGCTACTTTTCCAAAGCCTAAGTCTGAATGCAATTAAAGTAAAAACAAACAAACAATAAATACATTTAGATTTTTAAGTTATAGTTAGCATTTCCTAAAAATAAAATGTTCCTGGATAGGACTGAGTACACACAAAGGATGCCATTTGGGACAGGGCCATTGTGCTCTGAGGCAACACAACAGCTTGTGAATCGGCTCAAGGAAGTAGTGATCAGGTGTCATCTTGGACAGGAACCTCAGGCTCACGCAGCAGGTCTTTCTGAGCATCTGCAGAAAATCTCACACTGCCCCCATAAAGCCTGTTTCGTGTGTGTGTGAAGTCACAGCCCTCTGCTGCAGAGAATCCCCCCAGAGCCTCTCAATTTAGACACAAGTGCAGTGAGGCGGATGTCACCTTCATACGCACGGAGGCACAGGTGAGTGAGTGTGTGTAGTGTTAACTGAGAAAACACTGGGAACGTGAGAATAATGAGAAGAGGAGTGTGTAGAGAAAGTGCACTCATCAAAAAAATACATAGTGCTTAAACAGTAGCTATGTTTCCATCCACCTATTTTGTTGTTGTTGTTGTTGTTGTGAATTTTGGGATATCACATAAAAAAATGCTGGATGGAAATACCAAGATGTGCATAATTTATGATAATGCACATACAAAAATCGTATATGCGCTCAATTGAAGTGGATACAATTCTGGTAAGAAATTGAATAAATCCCTCAATGCGCAACAAAAAACCTCATGTGACTTTGCCTCAACAGAGGATGTGATTGGATAACTAGACTAACCAGTGGACAAATTTCATTGCACCGCATCTCAAATGTTGGTTTGGTCATTCTGAAGTGCCTGATCCAAAGTCAGTCATCATCATGGATGGCTATAATGGCCAAACAGAACTGTCTCACAGGATTGCGTTCCCAAACACCAGGCATCCGCCTCCAAACTCAAGATGACATGACAGCGTTTATTGCATTTCGTCTGCACGCTCTGAGACGCAAGTCGTTTATGATATTCAAAACAAATTAGCCACAGTGGCTTCCTTTATTGCAGCTACTTCCAGTTTTATTAGATATTTTATGCCAATTTCCCAGGAAGTGACATTTTTGTTCTCTTGAACACAAGGAATAGAAAGATTCCCATTTTGCACATACGTTAAATTCACAACTTTGGAAGGAAACATAGCTATTAGCTAGTGTGTGTCTACATATTGCAGGAAGGCTACATGTCTCTTAACTGGACATTACTGCACCTCAGACCTGCCAACTAATTTTACCCATAAATAATGTACAGTAACAACAATCAACATGATCATTTCAGACTAAATACTCAAACAGTAGTTTAATAAGGAGTAAAAATTGATTTCACATTTGATTTTAACTATCATTTGGTCATTAAGGGGCTTCATACATTCTTGATGAAAACAATGCACTGTAAAAATGTCTTCATTATGTTTAAAAGCATCTTTGCATCCATTTCATTTATTTTGAATTGCTTTTCTCCATTAGTAATTAAATTTATAGTCCAATAAGATTTGGCAGGAATGAATTTTTTTCTTTTTTTTCAGTGTATATTACAAACTATTACGCTCACATAAGCGCATAAATCTATATAAACATTGATTTATAAATTGTAATCATTGCATGTGCTAATTAACTGCAGTTGTGGGTTTGCAGATACACTGATAGACAAGAGGGCTGAGAGCAACAGGACAATACCACACAGCTCATTAAACAACTCTGGAGTTTTGCAATTTAACAATTAAAGCAGCAGGGTTTTTTTATCCTTCTCTTCATGGAAGATTAATAAATTACATAGCTACGCAATGAATCAGATTCCTGGCATTCGCACGTCAATTATTATTATAACACTGCAGCAGCAATGGTGATGCAATGAACATTTATGCCCCTTCAAAAAAAGTGATTTACGCCTCATTAAATATGGTTTTACATATGTTGTAATGAATATGATTTAAAAAAAATATTTTCAAATGATGTAGACTCACATGAGACAAGTTTTTTTTTTACACAGAACAGGGTGCCTCATGTGCCATGTCGAAATCACATGACTAGTCAAATCACAGAATCATAGCTGAGTACGACTAGCACATTTCTTCAATGGAAATTACCTGAGCTGTAAAATACTTACTACACTGTGATGGCACTAAAATAACATACACAGTCCCAAACCCTTCTATCAACTATCCTGAGACAGTGAAAAATATAATACAAAGAGTAAACACTATAAATCAATTTCATGCTTAAAAAAGCCCTGCATAAAAGATCTACTTGTCAAATATTTACAATGTTGAAATGATGTACATGTTATTTACATGATACATAATGCAAAACGTATATTCCTCAGCAATCAGCATTTCTAAGAAACACAACCATCGTTTATGAGCGCACAAGATCAGTTCCACCGTTCCTTCAGACACATGACAAGAAAGCAAATGTCACAGAAATGATCAAGATCAAAGCTCATTGTATATCTGGACAAGGGACACATTCTTCAAATTATAGCACCATTCAAAATTAATTTCTAAATTGAGTTGAAATTTGTAATGGTCCTGACCTCGGCCTGCTAAGATTACAGCACGCATCCTAATCTAATGGAATCCAACAACCTCTTATAGTTCTTCCACCCTGAAACATTCTGCTGAAAACAACCATTCACAGCGCATTTTCGTAAGTGGACAAATGAACTGGAAATTTAAAGTACATAAAAAAAATCTTTGCATTCCAAACGGCAGCCCACACAGAGACGCTCTTTATGCGATCCGCACGCCCAATAGCAGTGCGACTGATGGCACGAGCAACTGTCAGACCTATAGAAGGAGAGATGGGTTTGGCTGTCGGGCCTCTAACGCCTGGCAGATGACTTCAGTGCTGTTGACTCCTTCTGCTAATGGAGCATGGCTTCCTGCTCAAACAATGTCAAACATCCACACTGCCACAGCATGAAATAATCTGTGCGTTTTAAATCAGGTGGTATACATTAAACAAGGTCATCTTGTGGTTTAATGTAACTTAAAAGCCACAGTACTAATTCACTTTTTAAACAGGGATCTACATTATACATCAGCACCACTGCTAGAGATAAGAATTCTACATTGGATATTTATCTGTGCATGCTCTTTTCCCCTATTTTTTAACATTTGCATGATCCTATCTGTAATTTAATATTCACATAAAATGGTCTAAAAGCACTCTTAAATGTAATCTTCAGAAAAAAGACTAAAATAAAAATTTTCATGCTCTACATGATAAAGATGTGATGCCTAAATTCACTTCTAAAAATAATTGATTTCATGTATATATATATATATATATATATAAATGTAATATATAGATCATATATATATATAAACATAAAATATAAAAAATGTGGGTGCTGTGCGATGCCCAAAACGGATGTAAAGAGGGTTTTACAGAATGAATTTTACTGGGCCAAAAGAGTCAAATCAACCCTGATATTTCCTGAAATAAATCAAAATTAAAGTCTGTAACAATCAGCTTTTTGCATTTTTACTGGCCCTTTTTTTACTAAAGCTAAAACTAAAAACTAATTTACTAAAACAAAATTAAAGTCTGTGACAATCAGCTTTTTGCATTTTTACTGGACTTTTTTTTTACTAAAGCTCATACTAAAAACTAATTTACTAAAACTAAATTAAAGTCTGTAACAATCAGCTTTTTACATTTTTACTGGACTTTTTTTTTTTTTTACTAAAACTAAAACTAAAAACTAACCTACTAAAACTAAATTAAAGTCTGTAACAATCAGCTTTTTACATTTTTACTGGACCAAAAAAAAAAGTCAAATCATCCCTGATATTTCCTGAAGTAAAACTAAATTAAAGCTGTAACAATCGACTTTTTGCATTTTTCCTGGACCAAAATCAACCTTGATATATTTTCTGAAGTAAAACTAAATTAAAGTCTCAAACAATTAGCTTTTTGGATTTTGACTGGGCCAAAAAAAGTCAAATCAACCCTCATATTTCCAAAAGTAAAACTAAATTACAGTCAGTAACAATCAGCTTTTTGCATTTCTCACCCTCGCAAGGAGGAACACAGAGTGAATTTCCTCCCTGATGCTGATATGTGATATCGGAGCAGGATGATTTGAATGAATAAAGAACTGCGCATGCTACATCGAGCCTGCTTAGCAAAAGGAAGTGGTCTGTGATTTGTTCAGAAGCGACGACAGAGTTAAAACTAACCTTTGCTCACCGTGTACCATCTGTATTGCGCTTGAAAAACTAATTGTGCTTGCACTAAGCGATTCTCAAAAGCTGATGCCGCCTGGGGGTTAATTGACTACTGATGATCATCACCGGAATGATTGGAACAAACAAGCTGACTCTAAAACACACACACATACATTCACATGCTCATTGCTAAGAGACTAACACTCCCACAACAACTACAAAAAGCTGTGCTCTACACTTTAACAAATGACAGCTCTGAAAGCAAGGACATCCAAAACAATTACCTGTCTAATATTTCCAAACCTCCCCTGTTTTTCTGGTTATGCAGCCTGTAAAAGCATTCTCATGTTAGAACCACTTAAATAGTCTCGAATCACTGCTAAAAACAAACATTCACACAATAGCACGCTGTCAGCTATGTGCCGTTCTTACCCGTTTGACAGAGATTCTGCCTCTCCTGACATTTTCATCTGGTACAGTGAGATCGAGGAGCGAAGTAAAGCGAGAGAAGGAGGAATAAAAGGAGAGAGAAGAGTCGCAGAGTAATTCACAGTGTGTGTAAGAACAGGCCTTCGTACTGGCTCCTGTCAGCAGAGCAGCAGCTTCCCTCTGGCTACAGCACGCATACACATTAACTCACTCAAGCTGCAGAGGACAGAGGGAAGGAACGCAGAGCTTAATGAGATTGGGATGACTATCACACAGAGAGAATATTCTCATTGCTTCTTTCTCGCTGTTTCCCTGCCTTCTAACACACACACGCCACCTTAGCCTCCTCCTCTTCTCAGTATAATCCTCATGCTATACACTAAACCCTGGCCTCTGATTGGTCCATGATCCAATGGAGGCGGTTCCAATTTTTTAAGAATCCACCTAGCAAATCGCTCCTAAAGTGGACATCATGCATCTGCAGTCAAGTGACAATCTGAACTCCACAGCAGTCAATAACACAATGGCAGGCCTGTAAATCAGTGCACAACAGTGGAGATCATGAGACACAGAAGACAGCTGCAGACTGCAGAATCAGCACAAGGAAGTGACATAGCCTGTGGCATGTTGAGGAGAAAGGGATAGAGCGGTATATAGAAAGAAAGAATGGAAGAAGAAATGCTTCTCTTTTGCATACTCTGGAGCCACATGACAAAGCTGATTGGCTGAGGGAACCACATCCTGAGCTGTGACACCAAAGGAAGCAGATTTAAATACGTATAGCCACAAATGACCAACTTTGAGTTTAAAACAGCTTTTGTCCTAGGTACACCTGCGCATAGTTCTCAGGTAGCTTTAGATGTTTTTGCACATTTATTTTTTTTTTTTTATCATAAACTAGCTTATCTACATATTTATCTGTAGTAGTAATGCTGGTGCGGTATGCATCATCAGCTGCTGATCAGAGTAATGGTTACTGTACTGTAACTTGCATGACTGGGTCCTTACATTGAGATCATTCATTAAGAAAAAGATAATTAGCCTCCTGTTGACTGAATATCAAATGTGTCAGAGCTTCATTCTATATTGGGTTTGGTGTAGCTGATGTAGAAGCCATCTGGAGTGAATCTTTGAATAATACATGTGAAGGATGGCAGGAACCTGCCCTTTATGAGGACAATCATTAAATCTCTCTAACGAGATGTTACCTCTATAGTTTGACTATGTGACGATCTGTAATACAGAATAGATGTTAATAAGATCTACAGTCAAGGCTTAAAAACTAATTTATTTACATTCATATGCTCCGTACCAATTATTGCTTCTCTTATAATTAAATACACAAGCATTGCAATGCATTGTGGGAAGTAACATGATAATATCATCTCACCTGTCGCACCACAAAGGCTAATCTGGGTATTGCTATTCATGTTCACTTATGCATGAACAACCAAGTTTTTTTCTAGATCGCTTTTCTTTACAAAACATGATAGCAGCAGAGGAAAGTGGAAAGTAAAGTAAAAAAAAAATAAAAAAAATGTGGATGTGAAATCCTACCCATAATCAGTGATGACCGGGTCCAGCCCGTCTTTCTCTATGATGGGTGACCTAAAAAGAAAAGAAAAGAGGAAGCAATCTTATAGTTACTGCCACAAACTTCTCATATGACATTCTTTATCAGTTAACAGAGTGTGGGCATGTACATGTGTTTCAATTCTTAATTAATTGTTGTTAGTGTCAAAGACAACAGATCTTGTGTAGAAACACGGGTTGATTGAGTGTGACACACTCACTGGGATGGAGACGTGGGGCTGTCCAGCGATTTTTCAGTTTTGAATGGATCCCTAAAAGCAGATCAGGATCAGAATCAGAATCAGAATCAGATGAAAGGATATGAATGAACACAATCTGATATTTTATTCAATTAGCCATTACTGACTGAACACAAACAATATCTCGAAAAAACCCTCAAGATCATTTTTCATCAGCTTTGAAGAGTATCCTTAAACATGATATCCAGTACCTTAGTCGTTATTTTTTCAAGACAACCTTCAAAAATGTGTGCATGTTATATAAACAGCATTATATTTAATTATATCACACTGTTAGACAGGAAATAGACTGAAATAACTTCCCACTGGACAGCTGTATACAAACAGTTTTATTTTAGAAAATTCATAAAAAGAAATCAATGATTATTTGAATGATTAAATTAACATTTTTGTTTTTTAAAGAAAACAAATTTCAGTGTGACAGGAACCTCTACTCCCCATGTCATAAAGTAATAAACACAGTTAAGCATTAACAGACAGAAGCAAGCAGCACATGTGATGTCATTGATTTATTTAAATGGGAGAGGTGGAGTTATACCATGAGAGAACAGGTATCATCCAATCAGCTCGCTCCAAATCTGTTCCATGTTATGACGTCAACTGCTACATTATTGTTGACATTAGGCCTTTTGATTAACCTGAGTCTGTCCCTTATCATGTTGTTGTAGTTCACATTACTTTGCAACATACTACTAATAGTTTTTAAATATTAATTAGAAAATGGTTAATGTTCTATGCCTGTTTTTCCTGTAGTGACATTATATTTCTTGATGAGAATCATGGAAAATAGATTTTAGAATAGAACTCCATATCTTTTAGAACCAGGGTTTTCAACAAGGGGCCATGAATAAGGCTATACAAAACTGTATCTTATTTCATTACACTATATTCAGCCAAATAAAAATAAAAATAAAATAAAAAAGATCTGTTAAGCATTATATAATGTAGTAGCCTAGTCTTAGTTATTGTTCTTAATTAAAGCTGCCTCAAGGTGTTAAAGTTTTAATACTGAGTTTCCTTCATTCACAGTGTGGTTTGAGGTTAAAAAAATTTATCTAAACAGTTAAAAAACAAAATCCCTGTTTTAAGGAATAAGCCTGTAATACAGAAGAAACTGCCTATCAATGAACGTTTCATGCTATAGCCATGCTGTGCTAATTCACTAGAAGAAAAGCAAATCCAATCACTACATAGAAAGATTTTAAAGAAAAGTTTGTTTAATTAATTAATTAATTAGGGGGCTAACGTTATATAGCACTTATTTTATGTGATCTATAATGTGATTTTCACCTGTAAATACAACTATTGGTTACCACTTCATAGTTACTTTCATTAACATGCAGGTTATTAGTAAACATTAGAATTAGTGTACATTAGAAATGCCATAGATACGTTGATGTCTATATATTTTCATATTTGAATGAACATCACTGATTAAACTGTTAAATCTGTCGCTAGTTTATGCAGATTATCTTCCTGTATCTGTCGCACGGCATTTCTCTCAACCGAGCACAAAAAAAAAAGTTAAATATGCAAACTTACTTGTTGTCGTCATTCTTCTTTCTGCTTCTCCAGAAACTCATTCCAAAGAGGAAGAGAATATTGTAAATCCAATAAGACAGAAGAGAGTGTCCGAGTCCCTACCTGGACATTCGATACCAGTCCTAGTCTACCACAGGTGATTTCTGAACTTCTGTTTGAGATGGATTCAGCTGCCGTGTGTTTCTATATTAGTTTTTTTCTCGACATGTGAGGCAGACAGGGAGGTGTGGAGAAACCTATTTCCACAAATAAAGAGAGATCATTTGCGAAAGCCGCTGGAATGCTGTCCTGCAACTCTTCCCTGGTCTTAAAGTCCTCCGGGTTCACTTTTTGTTGTAGTAGTTTCCGAATGGATTTCTGGCGGGAATTCATTTCTTCTCGTGAAAACACAATTATGTATTAGCGCCACAAACACCAAAGCAAACACTAAAACAAACACTAAATAGAATAAAAGACTATAGTCTTCTAAAGTCACTAAAAATAATGACAATTTTGTTAAATAAAAAGCTACTATTGCTTGCGAAAGACATTTTTTTAATCACAAAATCAATTTTTTTGTTTTCTAGCCTGTCTGTTTTGAATCCATTGTGAACTCAGTCCCATGTGAAAAATAACTATTGTTTCAGATTGTTTCAAATTTCATATTTAATGATAGTTAAACTATCCCACCTTTATACCTAGCTGCAATATACTCTTAAAAGTGGACAAAAAAAATATTATGAACCTTTAACGGAGACATTTAACATTTAGTCTCTCTCTTCTGGAAAAAAAACTGAGCAAAAATATTGATGTCTTATCCCACACTATAGACTTTTGTCCAATCAAATGTTTTCTTATAAATACCACCATGTAAATACAACATACAGGACTTTTCTTGTAAACAGACAAAATTACAACACACTGATAATAGAAAAAGAAGAATGATCATTTACTTTTAATAGTTTAATATTTATTTTGTTTTAATTACATGTTATTTAACATATTTAAACAACTGCCTCCAATAAAGGGGCTTTAAAAAATAAAATACAATTAGCCTGTTCTTAAAAGGCAGACAGTGGCCAACATATAAGTGGTTTTCTTTTAGAGGCACACAAAGCTTATACATACATACATACATACATACATACATGATCAACAACAGACAGAGCATAAGATAGCTTTTATTAATACGATAAAAGAAAAGCAGCCATAAACAGAAGGACAAACGTCGGTTTGAAATGAGTCATTGAGTGTGAACTTATTTTTAATGCTGTATTTCTTTCTAAACAGACAGTAGGCCTAATGCTCCAGATCTTCAGAAATTGCATGTAAATGCCGTGTTGGCCAGAAGAAAGCCAGGTAAGACACAAAGCTTTCTATTCCCTTCTATCATTATTTCTTACCTCTGCCACATATTTCTGTGCCCAAAACCAAGCTAGATATCTGAACCAAACATGTTAAATGTCAAAGGGCAATACTGGGGGAAAAGCATTAGAAAAGAAGCACATTCTTCCATTTCAGATGCTTTCATAAAGTCTGTGTGAGTGGACGTCTTCACAAAGCACATCTATTGTAGTCACTGAAGACTATGAAGCCCATGAGACTGAACCTTGAGAGCAGGTTCTCATCTTTCAAGGCAGTGTGTGCTGAAAAGTCTCAGTGGGTCCACCTTCTGGTGAAACTACATTCATACAACTGAAATGGTTATGACATCTTGCAAATATATTAATAATTGCATCGAAACTATGTTTAAATTCACTGCCTGTAAAGACAATGTGTGCATATGAATACCAACTGGGCACTATTGATCCCTAGAGAGTGTTATAAGTGTCTTTTAAACTGTGGCAGTGACTGAATGTTGTGTGAGATGAATAAAAGGACATGATCGTTCTTATATCCTAATTGACACTGGAAACATTGCATTGGAGTATTAAGGGTGCTTTTGAGAAGAATAATGCTATGAAACTATTAACAAGATCATATTATTGTCTTGATTCTCACTCCAAGGTAAGGCTGAACAGGTAGGCACTAGAAAAGATATTACAGCCTGATTTAACATGGCTTTTTATAAACATTTAAATTTCCTCGTAAAATTAGCTTTATGGAACTCTGGTAATATTTGCTTCACTTTTTGTGCCACAATATATTTTAAATCATCTTTGATCATATTTCTTAAGCATTTGTCATTAGGAATAAGACAGAAGGGACATTTTTATGAAGCAAACTTCCTTTAGTCTACATTGTTTTTTGTTGTTGTTGATAAAATAGAATATGTATTAGGATATGAATGCACTGTGGTACAAGATTACTGGCAAACAATTCACAAATATGTACATTTTATTATTTATAACAGCTATTTATAAATTTGCAATGTCAAATAACGACTCTTAGTAGTTTGTCAAGATTTTGATTCTTCAAAAAGACAATGAGTCAGAGTAAAGTATAAATGCTGTACTGTAAGATTATAAAGATAAAAAGGCGGTTTGCGCGGTTGTTCTTTTCTAGATTTCATCAGTGTTCTCTTTTAGTAGGGTAGAAATTCAGTTCCAGTAGTGGTTTACGGAAGCTGATAACGTCACCAAGCAACTCAGCCTCTTTTACAACTGAAATCCACATATCAGGTCGCAGTTATGAGGTTTTATGGCTTGTGGGATATGTTCCTGAGAGTAGACAGACAAGCCCACAATAAAAACCTCTCGTCGTGTCCGAGAACTATTGCTGAAACTTTGAAATGAAGCGAATGAAGCCGCCCAGTTCGGCTGCTTGTAAACTTTGAATGAATGTGGTAATATTGCCCAGAAAAAGGATGCAAATGAATCTCGATACACTCCACGTCACAGAATTAAATAAATTCACTGCATTGGTGACCTTATAGTCATTCGAAAATTAACTTCAAATAGTTGGGGATAGATTTGTTCAGAAACACTTGTTCAATTATATTGAACTGGACAACAGATCTTAAAAAGAAAAAAAGTTTTTTAGTACATGTGCTATTGATTAAGTCATAGTCACATGGATTTTAAACGGTCTAAAGCGGGAGATTACTGGAGGTCTCTTGATTTGAGGTGATTTAAAATCAAAGGGGAGTCACACCAGAGCTTTCAAGCCATATAGGCTGCAATGAGTCTGTTACCTTTTCCTCCATCTTGACTTGGCCTTCATACATTATCCAGCCAAACGGACACCGGGAGAACTCAGTGGACATTCAGAAGGAGCTGGAATCCTAGATGATTATCAAGTGGCTGGATGTGGAGGTGGAAGGATTCTGCTCCTTTCCTCCTTGTTAATGTGGCATTGCATCCAGCTTGGGGGTCAGGACAGCTCGGATTTGCTGAGGGCTATCGCCAGCTCCAGATCCTCCTGCTCCTGCTGGGTCAGACGAGCCACACGCTCCCTCTCTTCTCTCTCACTCTCCCGCTTCACCCACTCTATCATGTCCTCCTCCGTGGGGTACTGCTCCACACACACACATACACACACACACCATAACCCCATCAGACACCCTGTCAATTTGCACCCGTTTAAAGTAATATTTCTCAATTTTATCAGACTAAAACTAACAAACAATCTAAAGAAGTGGGGTCATGCAAGGATTATAGTGTAAACAATGTGCTTTTTAAATGTAACAACTTTAAATGTTCAAAGAGTGGAGTTAAAGGCACAGTATGTAAGTTTTAACATTCAAAACAATAAAGGCGTAGCTTGATGGCGCCGTGAATAAGTGTGGAATCATGGGAGGCGACGTCTTCACCTCCACAGCCGATGGAAAGCAATCTGACGGGAATATCGCGTTCATGGATGAGCTCACGTATTAAAGTTTTATTAACGTTACTGTGGTATGAAGCAGGGCAGGACCGAGAGCTGTTTTTATTATGCGTAAATGCCGCAGTCGGCCGATGCTGCTCCTTTCATTTGTTGTTTATGCATATTTTACGATTAAAGTTACGTTTAACGTTCACCTCCTCGTTCCCTGAACTTGAACTTTGTTACAGTTACGTTTGATCACCTATATTCACATTATTTTATTTCATTTGAATGAAACAGCCGCAAGTGCTGAATTACTATCCATACAGGCCACTTTTTTTGAATAATTAAAATTGTGGGGTAACACAGCGCTGTTTTACTTGCTGTCTTAGATTTGAGTGTGTTGAGAGTTGTTAACGTTACTCTGTGCGTTCACTGGCTGGTATCAGCACACTGCAGTAAGCTAGATTGGTATTAGAATATCATGTTAATAAAAACTGAATGACTTGTGTTGCTAAATGGCATGCAATTCATTTTTAAATATATTGTATGGTGGAGAAAATGCTGTATTACTGTTAATACAAATAAAGCTCTTTCTGATTATGTGGTTAGCCACTTCACAAAATAGTATTGTCTGATTTACTTTTTGGGCACAAACATATTATTCACGGACGCGGTAAATCAAGAAAACGAGATTCAAACAATAAGACTAACCATGTTGAGCTATATAGCAATGATTAGTTATGTCTATAAAGGTATCCAAGCAGTTGCTCACCTGTCTACTAAAACAAATAATATATAAAAGCGTCTTTGGTGACAAGGGTAGATATGACGTCATTGTCAGGCGACGCAACGACACAGGATGTTTCACTGGTTAAAAAAGGTGCATTTCTCTGGATTTAAACATTGTTGGAAACATTTGGGATAATGTAAGTACACAAGTCAACAAAATATATTACATTGTTTTAGTGGTTTTTGGATTTTTTATCCAAAAATCTTACATATTGTGCCTTTAAAGACTAGTAATTTTGAGTTAATGCTACAACATTCAAAGGTCTGTTAAAGATTACATAAAACAGTTTTATGTAACTATACTATACAAATTATATATCTTTCCTTTAATCTACTTAAAGGAATAGTTCACCCAAAAAATGAGAAGTCTGTCATTATTTACTCAGCATATGGTCATTAAGGACAGCTGGGGGAAAAAATCTATTTGATTTTAATTTAATATAATTATTTATAATAATCTTTTCTCTTTTTTCCTCCAAAAATGTTTATTATTGGGTGAACTATTCTCCTTTAGGTGTTGTTTGGTCAATGTCAACACCAGCCATCTAGAAGTGCACATTCACAAATCCAAAGACTGTATCACTAAATGTACAGTGTCTTAAATATCAGGATTACAGAGCAAAAAATACTTAATATGGAAACATTAGGGGAGAAAAACAGTGGTAATGTGGTACAGCTACTGACACAGGAGGATGGGAGATATGAAAAGTGTGCCATGATGCAATCCATAAAGCCTCTCAGCTAACATCGGCTCACAAGCCAGCTGACACATGAGACTTCATATAAAAATGTTATGTTACTAAAGGGCTCTTTATTTTAGCATCTGCTATTATCAATGATTAAATAAGGTTTTAAAAAAACAGATCACTCACAAAATACAAATATAGTCACCAAGGTTTCAACAAACTCACAAAATTTGAAAATGTTATGTTCTTCAGAATAGAAAAATAAAAAAATCCTTATGGGTTTGAAATGGTACAAAAGTGAGTAAATAATGACTAATGAATAATAAACTTGACTTTTTTAGCTAACTGTTTATATACTAAACTACAAGTTTTTTGACATACATTTTGGGTGAGTTTTCTCTTAAACAAGTCTGATGTACTCATGTGTGAAAGCCTGGATTGCTCATATAGCCCATCATGCAGAACATGCAGGTATTTCCCACAGATGTGGACAACCATGGATGGAGAGATGAAATCACAACTATTAGCTGGTAAGCATATCAACACAGAGAACACCATAACAAGACAACGCAACTAATCTCAAGATGTCTCTCTTGATGTCTCTTCATTTGTATTGAGTTGTTTTAAAATATCAAAGAAATGCCATCATAAAGCTTAATTTATTTGATGCATCATCTGATAAGGAAAGCTCACAGAGGGAAAATCTGAGAAGACAAACTCTTTAATTTTTAATTTAAAAAATAATAAAACAGAAAGGAGCCAACAAATAGTGTCGGCATCCTAGCTGATTATTTTATTTAGCATATTGTCTGTAAATAAACAAAACAGACTGTATCTCTTCTAAAAAAAAATAAAAAATGGTGCAGAGAATCGTGGGATGTAGATGGAACCAGGAAGTGTTCAACCAATGAATGAGAAGGAACAGCCCGATAAGAAAGGTAGACAGTGATTAGTTTGTGCAATGCAAGGTGAGGCAAATCAGTGAACCAAGATATGGCAGGGCAATGAACGTGCAAGATGGAATCAAACCTCAACCAATGGAGGGGAACATGACAAAAGAACACAAGGGGTAAATTGAAAACAGCCAAGAGCAAGCAGCCCCGCCTCTCCATCCACAGCCAGTGAGAACTTACGCATGATGTTAGGAATATTGTGATGTCATAAATACGTAGATTTCAACATTTAAATACATTCATTTTGTAAATTAGTTAGGATTTTTAATAGAAGCATAAGCCTGGATTCAGTTTGACTATTAGAGTAGATAAATAAAGCCCATTTATATTTACAAAAAACATTACATAAAAATGACAAGGCTTTGTGGCTTTTCACAAACAGATGGTAAAGCAGAGTCATCGAAATATTGGATCATGAGCATTTCTTTCCAGGAAAACCAAATGAAAAGGGCTGTGAGGGGTCGAGAGGTCAAGGCTGCTGCATGGCGGAGGTGAAATGTCAGGGTTCACTACTGGGGATCAGGACGGGGAGGAGCTCACTTTATCAAAGCTGGCGAATCGGTTGGGGTCACATGGGGCTTGGTGGGGCGAGGAAGGGGCGAAGGGGTCTGGTACCGAGTCTTTAGCGGGAAGGGAGGAGAACTCTCCAGAACCCTGCGCGTTGAACAGACCACGCCTCTGAAATGACTCGGACGACTCCGATCGGTGGATGTTGGACCGCTTACCTTTAAGGACACACACACACAGACAACACAGCACTCAGAAACGGGTGACAGAGTTGGCATAAGAGAAAATGGTCTGAGGTTAATTCTGATGAAACACACAGAACAGGAACCAGCTCACCTGGGGGTGGAGGTGGAGGTCTGGTTGGTGTTCCGGTTTTGGGCGGTAATGCGGGAGGTACATCTGACTGAGTGTCCTCCGTAAATAAATTCTTGTTTGTGCTTGAGTCAAATGGATCGCTGCCATTAGACTGAAAGGCAAGAGGGAACTACATCAGCTGCAACCCACATTCAACTTAATTTAAATCATGAGGGTGAACTCATTGATAATAAAGCTGAAATACTGGGCTTCTGTTTAAGAAAAAAATCCGTACCTTTGCTAAACTGCTAAAGTCTGCAAAACCTTCTCCAAAAGTCTCATTGCCAAATACTGCAGCAAAGGGATCTGAAACAAGTCAAACATATAAAACAGATATTTTGGATACTTTTTGATAGGATGTACATGATCATTTGGACATACATTGGGTACAGTACATCCGGTTTTTTTTAAAGAAAGCTCTCTCAAATAATGGTTAAAACTATATAGTGAACCCTGAGAGCTGGCACATTACTATAATATTTAAAGGTTAAAATTAACAACAGAACCCAAACTATTAAATTGAACTGTTATTTATTTTTTTCACATAAATCAACATTCAAATAAAAACCGAGTTGTATGTAAACATTTAAATTGCACATTAGGTAGTTTTTATCTAAAATTTCTAATGACATAATTATGTTTCTACTCGAAATATAAACATTTAAATGATGGCTGTCAAAAAAATTGCTTTCATGACATTTATTCAAATATAAATTTAAATAATGAAGACATCACTAACAGGTTAAGTAAAAATATAATAAATGTATATATGTAATATAGTGCATATATATTTATCAAAATGTTCCTCTCTAGAGCTATTCTATCTCTAGAGCTTTCCTGAGGTAAACGTTATGTGACATTGTTTACAAGCTGTTTTTATTGAAATTTTTCTGTGTTTGAAATACTGATTAAGCGATTACATGAGAAATGATACAGTTTTTCGGTTTCAACATAGCTTCTGATGTACCATGTTTATTTTGTGGTATACCTGTAACTTACAGTATAGGCAAAGAGACTACAGTGATCTGGCATGCCACATTAAAGAGCTCAAAACGACATTGTGTAAGCTGAGACTTTGTTTCATATCAAAAGTAATGAAGCACAACATGTATTTTGTTATTGCATGGCAGGCGTGCTACAAATGTTTAATGAAATGTTGTCTGTGAATTAACAGAAAACAGACTAAAAAAAGATCAATCTTGGGATTTAAGAATTGATATCTGTTTATCAACATGAAGATTACAATCAAGAAAACAATAGCCAACCCAGCCCTATAGTAAAGCCTGATCTACCTGGGTCTGAGTTAGAGACCACCGTAGTTCCTCCTGGCGCAAAGGGATCATTGGCTGCTGCTGGTCCATCTCTCTGAAAGGAAAAAGAGCAAGAAAACAAAGTTAAACATCAAATTAAATCAGTTCTTCAACTCATGCTAATAGCTTACTTTAGGGTTTGTACCACCAAAAATTTGATATAAAATAATTCAAAATGCACCCAGCAGATTTGACAAATCAAGTGTGACAGAAGCTGTAAAGAGTGACTGTACACATTGTAAGGCCAATTCACATTGCACCAACAGACACACTGAAACCAATGCGGACAATCACCAGATTACAGTATGTCACTTCTCAGGAATTCCATGGCCTGACAAACGTTAATTAACCATGTTCAATCGACAAAAACAAGTGCCGACCAACGCTGATAGAGGACACTGATTTGACAAAACCTGACAAACTGTAAGTTGCTGCTGTTGGTCAGAATTATGAATTGGTCTTTAATGAGATTTTAAAGAGTTTAGCTTTACAGCACTCACTACAGGAATATCTGATCCTCCAAACGGATCGTGTCCTGTGCCAGTCGAGCTGAAGGGATCAGAGTCTGCCAGGGCATCCATTTTGGAACCGAACAGATCTGAGTCTTGGATGTTTCCACTACCAGAAGCAAATGGGTCTGGAGTGACTGCATTGGTGGTCCTGGATGTGAACGGATCAGGCTCTTTTGGGCCTGTGGTAGAGCTGAATGGGTCAGATGAGCTGAAAGGATCTCCTGATGGGAAACCAGCTGAGGACTGCTTGAAGAAGTTGTCTGCCGCAAATGGGTCTGTGCCTTTAAAAGGGTCCCCGCCGAAAGGATCTGGATAACAAAATAACATTTTATGAGTCAAATTGGACTTGTGAATTGATATTTTGCAAACACACTCCAAGGTGGTAAGAAAGTACTCACCTGAAACATCAACTTTTGAGAAAGGGTCTTCAGGGAATGGATCACCTGCAAAAAGGAGTTTTATATAGGTTTACTAATTAATCGGTTAACTGATGTTTTTATTCAAAGCAACTAGCAGTGCACTTACTGCAAGGGCAATCTATAGCTGCACAATTAATCGCAATAAAACTGAAATTGTGAAGGCTTAGTGTGATTAAAAGTCAGAGAGAAGAGTGGCACTGTGTTCTTTAACATGCGAGAAGCTCATGATCTGGTGTCTTCAGTGTGTTGGAGCTGCGGCTCAGTTTGTAATTAATGCCGCTCCACATGAACTCATCTCTGTATGTGCTCAGAGTTTAGGTCGCTTATAACGTGCATTTGGGAACGCAATATGTGCCAAGCATCTTCCCAAACTTGTAATGAGTAGCATTGGCGAAAAGGTACTGCCAAAAGGGCTCACTAGGTTTCCGCCAAAAATAAAAGCTGGAAAGTTTAATGGATTAAAATAAAGAAATTAAGACAGCCATAAATATTAGGATTGTAATTTTAAATTTGTACTGTAAAATAATCATTTTAATATATAATTTTTCATTTCACAGTGAAATTACAATAGTAGTATTTCTTTAACACATTTAATATAAATTATTTTTTAATATATTTAAAAATATATATTTCTATAATAATACTTGTTTAATCATATTATTTAATATCTATTTTATACATATTTTTTATTCATATTTTATTTGTAAGAGTTGAAATAGTTGGTATTAACTATTATTATTGTTAATAATAACATATTTGATATATAATAATTTTATATATAACAATTTTTGGCCAAATTGTGCAGCCCTATCAACAAACAAACACACATAGCATTGCATTTTAAATCACAAATCACAATTTTTGTAAAGATAAAAACAACAAACAAAAACATATCATGCAGCCCTAGGACAATCCCTGTTTTTATTAATTTTTTTGGATGATTTTACTTTGTGTGCACATCTTACCGTCAGTAAAAGGGTCAGACTCGAAGAAGTCAATCCCAGCACCACTGGGCGGCACTGTAACTGGCTGGGCAGCTTCCTTCTTCTCTGGCTCCACAGTCTCTGCCTATACATCACAAATCCATTAGAATAACTTTTGAATTTGAATTTATTTATTATTACAGTGAAATCATAAAGATGCATATTCACAATCACAAAAAAAACATGTTCTGTTCTAAATGTTAATGAAGGATTAATTAATATACATTAATATAAAAATAAGTAATGGAAATGGTCAACAATTATGATGTCAATCACTCAACCTTTGGGGTGCTGGAGGCTGGCTGCTCATCTGCCTTTTCCTTCTCTTCTTCTTTCTCTACCTCTGGCTCAGGTTTAGCTTGCGTTGTGCTTTCCTGAAACCAGAGTGGCATAAAAAGAAAGACATGCATGAAAACCAATTTGTAAATGTAATGTGAAAGTGACATTATAAAAAAGCAATAACAGGAAGTGGTTCCTGACCGTGTTCACTTGAGGCCAGGCCACAGCAGTGGATACGGCTGTGGAGAGCCCACTGCTATAAAGGTCACAGCTATAGAAGTCAGGTTGAGGCTCTAGCTCCTCTGGGCTGGTGGACGGCTCCTCTGCCTCGGACCCGAGCTGCTCCTCCACGACTCTGAGCTCCAGCGGCTCATCAAAGGACGACTGCTCCTCTTCTTGCTGGACTTTGTCCTCTTTGGGTTTCTCTGGCAGCTGTGCTGTAGGTTGAGGCCACAGTAGTTGCTCCGGCTGTTCAAGAGAGGCCACTGCTCCATTAACAAGCACTGGCTCCTCTAGGATTTTCCAGGTGAGCCGTGCAGTCACTTCTCTTTCCTCCGTTTTAAGCTCGGCCAATCGCTCCTGCTCCTACAGTAAATATCAACAGTATGTGAATAAGAGATAATAAATGGAAATAAAGAACAAAATAAAAAGACCAAACTTTACAAAATATGTAAACAAAAGAGAGTGAAAGAGCAGAAGATGTTTAGCGAGAGAAAGCAGAAAACTTTCAGCAAAAAAAAAAAAAAATGCTCACGATTTCTTTTAAAAAATGTCACTGCATTTGCAATGAAAAAAAAAACAAATGTTTATAAAACAGATACTTCCAGTTCTAAAACATGCTTGAATGAGCTATGTTTGAAGCCACTGCACTGCAATTGTTTATTTTTTTATTTTTATTATTATCATATAAGTCTTAGTCAGAATTATTGGCATCCTTAGTAATTATGAACGAAGAAACCTATGGAAATAAATCAGCATTGTTAATCCTTTTGACCTTTTATTTTAAAAAAAAATATAAATATCTAACCTTTCATTTAAGTAAAATGACTGAAAATGAGGGGGAAAAACTCCTTATGAAATAAATGTTTTTCTCTAATACACATTGGCCACAATTAATAGCACCCTTTTATTCAATACATTTTGTAACCTCCTTTTTCCAAGATAACAGCTCCGAGTCTTCTCCTATAATGCCTGATGAGTTTGGAGAACACCTGACAAGAGATCAGAGACCATTCCTCCAAACAGAACCTCTCCAGATCCTTCAAATTCCAAAGTCCATATTGATACACTCTCCACTTCAGTTTTCTGTAGGGTTCAGGACAGAGGACTGGAATGGCCATGGAAGAACCCTAATACACAGTGACCCATTGTTGTTTTGACTGAGGTTTTACATATTGTGATGGATAATTAAGGGAATTTGGCCTTATGTTCCTAGTCACCCTGGTGTGCTAAAAAATTCTAATTATAATGGGGAATATACTTCAGAGATATTTTACTCATGAGAATTTCTAAGGGTACCAATAATTGCAATCAACGTGTATTAGAATTTTTTGTTCTAATAATTCTAGTGTACTATAAAAAAAGATTTCCCTGCACATTTATTAGTTTTACTTTAATGAAAGGTTAGATTGTGTATTTTAATGAAAGATCAAAAGGATAAACAATGCAGATTTAAGTTCAGAACCAGTAAATGCAGATACAAGTAAAGGTAACAAAGAAACAGATAAAAAGCTAACTAACCTGAGCAATCTGTGTGTGGGACTCTTGAACAGCATCCTCTAGGGGGCAGAGCTGAGCACGGGCAGATTGAACTTTATCTCCCAGTTGACGAGTCTCCTCCTGCAGATGGAGCAGTTCTTCTCGGGCCCTGGTCAACTCCTCCTCATAGTCACCGATTCTCTGCTCCTGCTCGGAGTGCTCCGTCTGCAATAACTGGATCTGGACATATACACACACACACACAGGACAGAGAGTGGAAGAAAAGATCTGAGATCAGTTTACTTGAGGCTTTTAAATGAACTGCATTGAGAATGCATCTATATCCATTTAAATGTAATTGAGTAAGGTGTGACTTCTGCTGGACTGTCTCTCCATCTCTCTTCCTTTCCCCGGTCACATACATTACAAACATATGAAAACATCATGCAAAATAGCGAGTGAGATTAGGATTAGTGTGTGCAAGACCCATTCAAAATAGTATTCAAAGATGCCCAGATGATGTAATATTTTCAGTGGATTTTTGAAATGTGCATGAGCGCATACTTTTTGGGCTGATATTACCCACAATACACACGTTTTATGCACAGGCTTTATTTCTCTCTCATACCAGTTGGCTCTCCTGGCTGCATTGTTGCTGTATGAGTCTGAGCTGGTCCTCTAGAGATCGTTTCTGCTCATCCAGCCTCTCCAGCTTCTCCTGCACTTCCTGTCGCTCCGCCTGCAGGTGGCTCAGTTCCTCTGACCCCTTCTGAACCTCCTCCTGTAGGTCCTGACAGAAAGAGAGAGAGGTCTTTATTGGTCTAATAATAAAAAGCTAATCAACACTAAACACCAGGGCAAAGAGCTCATGCAGCTCTTAAAGATAAAGCACTAGGGCGCAAGAAGATACAGAGATAGTGTGTAAACCAATTATATCTCACCAGCCAGAAAAGCCAAAGTAAACAGAAAGCAACATTGTGTTAGCAAAAGTAACACAATAGCTTCACTCTGATAAATTCATCTCATCCTCAAACAAAGGATCTTTATTTTCTCAACGGCTGTTCCACTTTCATCACAGAAACGAAAAAGAACATTATACAAAAAACGAATTAAATTCTGATCCTTGTAAAAACTGAAAGGGAAAGAAGTTGGGAACAGAAAGCATAAACAATGAAAACTGTAATGTTAGCCTCACGTAGCCAGACTTTTGAGCATCAACTATGGCCTTGTCCAAAATGGCGCACTTAAAGTGGACTTGCGGTTTCATGGCCTTCACTTTCGCGTGTCCATGAAATGAACAAAACCACAGTACATCCCATTGGACAGTTAATGATTTGTTTTCGCAGCCACCAAGTGGCCTTAGGCTAAACTTACAATAATGCAGACTTCCAATCTGAATATTACCCAACAGCCCATGCGGAAAAGTGTAGACACGTAGGAGGACTATGAGCCCTGAGGGAAACAGGGCCATAATGTCTGGACCACACCACAGCTTATTCTGGCCAAGAACTGCCCACTTAAACAGGAAGAAAACATCAGAACAATATGTTAAGCAACTAACCAATTTGTTTTGTTTTCTTGCCGTTTAGAGGTGGGTTTATCTGAAATAGTTTATACCATAATAATAGACCAGTTTGGGACAAAACAATTTGTATGAATTGTATGAATGAATGAGGCATATATGATTGTAGAGCAGTCTCAGAAACTAAAGTTGAATATACAAATCATTTACAAAATGAGTAAATTTGCTTAGCTTCTGTGGGCAACCAGTCTTGGGCTACAGGGTGATAGCTGCCAATGATAATCAATGTAGATTAAGTTGTGCAGCTTAATATTTTGGTGGAAACAGTGATAGTTTTTTTTTAGGATTCTTTGATGAATAGAAAGTTCAAAAGAACAACATTTATTTGAAATAGAAATCATTTGTAGCATTATAAATGTCTTTACTGTCACTTTTGATCACAATAATGCATCGTTGTGAATTCAAAAATATATATGAAAGTATAAATTTTGACATTTAAAAAAGTCAAAATTAGCAGTTCTTGATACCACAGAATCAGTAAATGGGTATACATATATTTAAACATTCAGAGTGGGTAGAGCCAGGCAATTAAATTGAAACGGCTCTGCTGATTTTTATCAAATCGTGCTACTTTTGTGTGCGATATGGTCAATAAACAGCTGGCAGGTAAACCTGAGGCAGAACATTCTATAATTAATACCCTAGAACACTACAATGGAAATACAGTATATCTGACTGTAGAAAAGCAAAGGTTAAATACTGAGGACAAAGGTGCAAGGCACAAAGAATCAGATCTGAAAAGAAAAGAAAAGGATGACAAAAGACAGTCATTTCCACCGTCATTCACCTTCAGGTGCTAAGAGAAACACTGGGCAGCTGTGAACAAGTGTGTCCTAAAAATAACAGGTCTACAGCAGTAGAACCAAGTAACAGCACAGGGTAAAGATGGACGCCTTCACAAGACTAATGCACAAATGTTTCCTCATCCAATCAGAGGCAGCGCTGGGAGCTGACAGCCCCCGAAATAGAATACATATTCATCATTCCAGGGTTTAAACACAGCAGAGGCACACACTGAAACTCACATTCTTATTTAATTATTCAGCGCCTGGAGCAGCCGACCAGCACCATGTGCTTCAAGGCTAATCTATCAAGACCCTAAACAAATATTGATTACATTCAGAATTTGTGAGAGGCCCTTGCTTGCTCTGATAGCTTACACTATTGATTTTTTATTATTTTAATGTTGCACCTTTGCATAAGTGAGATTGTTAATCTGTACTTCTTTTTTATGTATGGGCGTTCTTTTATTTAATGCACATCAATTGAACTGCCCTCTGCCTCTGAAGACTGAAGTTTTAGTCTTTAGTCAAGATCCATTTTAATTGCTATTTATACAGGTAAGAGATCCCAGGTGTCACAGGCACAATTTCAGATCCAAAAACGAAACAAAAACAGCAGGACAAGTGGCCTTGTTTGATGACAGGAAAGGAGAACCGGGGACCAGCTGTGATTTCAATATGCCATCTAGTATCCATATACACAAACCTATCAGGCTGCTTTCTCTTCCTGTATTACACACACACACACACACAATTGTTTTTCCGGCTCATTAGGCATCCATCTGTCAATGCATTTTAACGCTAGTGCTGGAACGCTTCATTCACTTAATGAATGACCACATATTATAAGACTAAGCTGAACACATCTGAATCTGTACCTGGCATCTAAGTCAGCAGCCTACAGCGTCTTCCAGTCTACAAAAATGGCTTATTTTCAGATACATACAGGAAATTGAATTATCACACCGTGGGAGAGAGCGCGAGAGAGAGAGAGAGAGAGAGAGAGAGAGAGAGAGAGAGGCAGCCTAGATCTCGATGGAAATGAACAACAAATTTATGAGTCAGGAAGCCAGTGCAGATATATAGACCTTGAACTTCTTTCAACTCCGCTGACAGACAGCGAGAAGAGAACTGATCCACGACGAGCAGAGAGGACAGACAGATGATAGGGAGGATAAAACAGACAGACAGGGAGCTTTTGAAAAACAGCTGGCTCCTGTTCTCCTTTTTCTGGCCCTTTATTGATCAAATAAGTGGGCAGTAAAATCTAGACAACATGATTTATGAAACAATCAATACAGCAACAACTAATATCAAAAATTTAAATAAAATAAAACACAGAAATAACTTTAAAGCAGCCAGCTGCCTTCAAATAACTAATATAAAATAATTCAAAATAAAATATAGACAAATTTAATGCAGTCAGATGTCTTTAAACAACCGATGTAAAAATGATTCAAAATAAAATAAAAATACTGAAATAACTTGAATGCAGCCAGCTGCCTGCATAAAAAGATTAAAAGATTTATTAAAACAATTATTTCATAATAATTATTAAATAAATATCTAAATGTCTCTGTCAGATCAGCATCATCAGTCAAATAAAAACACCACATTTATTTTCCATTTAATTTGAAAATCACTCATACCTGGACTTCACTGTTCCTCTGTCGTATAGTTTCCTCCCTCTCTTTGATGTCCTGTTCCACCGTGCTCTTCTCCCTGAAAGACCAGCAAAGACATGAGTATTTAATGACAGTGGCGACGGCGGGCACAGACAGCCAGCCGGCTGGAACAGGATGGACAGCATCTCCCTCCAGCACCATCTCTGCATCTGCTGCCTGAGCTTGTATGTGTGAGAAGAGGCTGTACGTGAGTCAGTGTGTCAGAGCTGCACATGAGCAGATGCTTCTCTGAACGGCAGGAAGAGTGGGAGGAAGGAAGCATGGAGGGAGATCGATGGGGGATGTGGGGTTGGAATACATTAGAGGTGTTTTCACTCATTCCACTGTCTATATCTTTAGGTCAAGCAGGTTACATTTAGCAAACAATTCTATAACAACCACACTTCCTACAAATGTGAGTGGTGCTTGGTAGTCAAATATTAAAATAATAAAATATTATTTGCTTGATGTCCAGCCATTTTGAGATGCGTGTGTGTGTGTATATATATATATATTTTTTGTGTGTGTGTGTGTGTGTGTGTGTGTGTGTGTGTGTGTGTGTGTGTGTGTGTGTGTGTATGTATGTATGTATATATATATGTATATACATATACATATACATATACATATACATATACATATACATATACATATACATATACATATACATATACATACATACACACACACACACACACAAATACTCAACAATTTCTTATTGTTAGCAGCAGAACAGTTTCTGTACCAGTGATGGACAAGGTGAGTGTACTCTCCACCACACACACCGGTAAAAAGCTAACAGAACTGGTTTTGGTTTTGTGGTCCAGGGTCAAATATTTAAAAGATGAGACGTAAATAGACACGCATAGTTTAAGATGTAAAATGTATGTAATCATATGCATCACGGCACTGCGCATATGCACAAGGTATTTTTTTTTTATCTGATTGAAAAAAGAGATTACATTTTTTCCTTCTGTCTGTTGATTGATTATTTCAGGTCTACACCACCACATTTGGACGGAGCTCAATTACATGAAGGTTTTCAGTCTGATTGAGCCATCAATCCAATTATAATCTGATTATTTCAGTGCATGTAAACGTAGATGATGTTTATTTGTCATGGTACTATCTTTTAAGGTTAAAACCATCCACCATTTGGTTACCAGCCCAGATTTTAACCACAACGCCAACGCCACACAATCCATACATGAGAGAAATAAGATGCTTTGTTAAATGCATTTGCATGGCAAATCCATTTCTAAACAGAAGATCAACTGCCATCATCTTAAAGGGCTATGGTAGGAAAACGTATTCATCTTCTAAGTCACAGCTCATGGTGTCAACGCATGTGAAAACTTTTATTTTCTAAAACTAATAATGTAAAAATAGTTTTATGATGATGCTGGAATGTTTCTTTACGTACAATCTCTCTTAGGTTACAATATTTGTGATCTAGCAAGAGTAAAACAGAAAGATTAGAAAAGGAAAAGAAAGAAAAATGTTTTTAATGACACAGTTTGATAATAACACAAATCTTTCCCAACAAGATTTATCAGGGCATCTTTCCTGGATAAGGCTGAACTGTTTTAAGCTCTGACTCAACGTTTCCTCCCAGATTCTGTCACAGTGAATTCAAGCTGCAGTCTTCCCAGCAACAACAGAGAAACACACATGGATCTGACCAAGAGTCAAACACACACACTGTGAGTCAGAGGCTCCCAGGAGGAAAGAGAGAGGAGGAGAAAACAAGAAAATAGAAAGACTAAAAGGCGATATATAAATAATACAGGACAAAATGAGGGTTTGAAATAAAAGTCTTGGCAACAGTCCTAAATCCAACAATAAACTGGACCTTGAGGAGCCCGGATCAGCCCAAAAACAACAGAGCATGAGAAGTCCAAACACAATATAATTGCTTTTCTTTTTTAGAAAGAGGGTGTGGCCTGTTCTTACCTGTCACCTGAGGTCTCCCGTTGCCGTGGAGATTTAAGGCAATCCCGAACCGCACGCATCATTTTAGTGTCAAACAACAGCCCATCGTATAGAACCTTTCTGATTTCTATCCTTTCTGCTCATCTTCTTCTGCACACTCCATTTCAAGCAGACTCATTACTTCTCACTTACTCTTTTTCTTGCACTCACAGGAAGTGAGAAGTGCTAAAAACTGCTGTGAAGCGTCTATCTCGCACTGAGAGTGAGTTTGCTGGGAGCTGACAGGTGACTGTATCTGCTTTTGCTCAAAGTCTGTAAGCCAAAGATGGAGGGGAAACCAGAGGTGGGGGCATCTTCCTCTTTCTATGTTTGTGTAAATGAGAGCTCCACCTCTCCTCTGTGGGCTAGTGACTCCTATCACAAGGTGTTACCTTCTCTGGAGACTCATTGCTTACAGGAAGTGATTTAAGGACTCGTATACATTTTTTTACTTTCATTACATTACTTTTTAACCTAGAATACACCATAACACACTATCATATTTCTGTGATTTAAATCCCTAAAAGGATTGTTAGGCTGCATAAATCAACTGTCAGCCGGAACCGAGAACACTTCCCACAACATCTGATGTACTAGTTTCATTGTAAGAGGAATAGCATTTACTCTAATATTAACATGCCTGTCTCATTTTTATCCCGAGGTTCCTGTAGTCAGCTGGATCCTGTCCAGAGGAGGACTAGTCCACCGACTGGTTTCTCCCAAGCTGTTTTTTTGCTCCATTCTGTCACCTGATGGAGTTTGGGTTCCTTGTCACTGTTGCCATTGGCTTGCATAGTAGGGGACTCTCAATATTCAGCAATATTATTGATTTGACTGCACTGACCCTATTGAATGAGAGCTAAACTGAGCTGGATGCTGACATCACTGTTTTCTCCAGAGCTGCTTTATAGCTATATTGAACTCATTTTATAATTGATGAACTTTACACAGTTATTGAACTAAACCGAGTCAACACTTAACTGACTCATTGACCATTATTTTCCTGTTATCACATAAAGCTGCTTTGAAAATCTGTACTGTATAAAGCGGCGAGCGCTATATAAATAAAGGCAGTGTTTGCGGGACAAGCCGGATTCCACTATATCTTTATGTACACAATAATAATCTTTTACATTGTATTCATTTTATTTTTAATATTTGGCATGTTTGTGTGCTGGTGTGTGTCCCTGTGTGTTTAATAAGCAGAGTGTATGCGCGTTGTGGACCCGCCACATAAAAATATATATATATATAATGCGCCATTGACTTTAGACCAGGTTTCAGTTGGTCAATGGCGTAGTCTATTTCTGTTGCCTCAAAATAGCAACATGCCAACAATGCGCCAGAACACACCTCGTTTTCAGACCAGCACGCCCATGGGTGCAACGTGGCACAGTACGTGAAAATGATAACTGCGTCGGGCTGAAACTAGCAAAAAACACTTGGGTGGCGCTTGGCGCTTGCGCAGGGTGAAAGATAGGGCCCTTACTGTTAAAATTAAAACATGGAAGACACAATTATTATTCCTTAAAAAATAAAGTTGATGATAATTTATTTGTATTAGTGTTAGTATTATTACATTGGGACATTTCTAAATTCTACTGTACAACAGTAATATTTATGTCAAGTTAAACCAAACTTTTATTTTGACGGGTTGCCGTGAAGACCTTTGAGTTTCTGTGCGTTTATGAGATGATGATAGTTTTTCTCAAATGAAGCGGTTAAATGTTCACGAAGTGACTTTCGGAGCGGATGCATTCGTGACCTCATATAGGCAAAAAAACAACACCACACACACGCGCTTCAGTGTGTGTGGTAAATGAAACTGCGCGTCGGCTGCACCATTCATTCACACAGAACATGCAGGATTCGTATTTAAATAGTCTTTGCGGTTTAATATTCACACACACTAGTCTATATCGCGATTTGATTTCAAGTGTACTGAACTGCTTTCTATTTATTCATCAAAAAATGTGCAAATTCCACGAAATTCTGCGTTATACAGTAAATTCCGTTTTTATGACTGGATTTCGTCGCCCGCAAAACAATGGTAGGGGAAACACTGAAAGGTGACGACTTTAGATGCATCATAAAATTAAGTCTATAGACTATATATAGATGTGACTCTTACTATAAGCTCAACTCCCAGTGGGAAAAAACAAGCCACACCCTCTATTTATCTTGTTCAATATTCCATTTCACTAGGAAAACACATTCATACTGAAGTAAAGTCGGTTGCGAATTCCGGTTCACTCTGATTTTAACATTAGTGATTTATTAGTCTAAACACTCTCTGCGATTCATGCAACTAATTCAGCTTGACATGACCTTGCACATTACGATGACAGAGCGAGGAACATTAAGTAAAGAGATACTCATTAAAGAAACCATTCATCAGTTCGAGAGAATTTATCATGACCCGAGGACAGATTTGGGCACAATGACACTGAGATTATTGTCAGACCCACACTTCTGTTTTTTGTGGTTTCATAAGCTCTTGTGCACCTGTGTGAGGACATTGTGTGGAAACTACAAACACACACTATATTAAAACAGATGGCCTAATAGTGCAAAAAAAATTGAAACCTTGAAAATACAGAAAGAACAACAAAGCAGTGGCTACCCATAATGACTTCCTTTATGTATAAATATCCACAGTCCATGGGTCCACAAGACATTAAGATAAGGCCAGAAATTTGAATTCAGGTACATTCAGGTGTTTTAGTTTCAAACACGCTGTCTTGTGGACATAAGGAGAGAGAAGTAAAATCAGTAACTCACCTCTGTAAATCCATAATTTCATTAGTGAGTGAGTCCAACTCTTTAATTGCGGAGAAATCTGCAGCCTGTACTAAGAGAGCGTTGTTCTGTTCAGGAGCAGGGATGGAGGAAGCATAGAAAAGTAGGAAAAGGGGATTTTAGTTTCAATTCTAAACTTTTTTCCAACTATATAATATACAGAACTACCATTGAAATGTGAAATGGGTCAGTAAATTTTTATTTTTTTTTTTTTTTTTTTAAAGAAATGAATACTCTTATTCAGTAAGATGCGTTAAAAAAGTGACAGTAATTTTCCAAAAGATTTCTATTTCAAATAAAGTGATGTTCTTTTCAACTTTCTATTTATCAAAGAATTCTGGAAAAAAGTGTTACAATTTCCACAAAAATTATAGCATCACAACTGTTTTGAACACTGATAATAAGAAATGTTTCTTAAAGGGTAACTCTCGCCAAAATGCAACCTAGGCTCTTTTTGTTAGTCTACCCGTGGCAAACTTTCGTTTAAAAGCATAATTAGAATGAAAACGCCACTTTTAAGTTTGACCGTATTTTCACTTCGGTCAAATTGCCTTTTGAATGGGAGTGCTTGGGGCACTTCTATGATAGCATCAAAAATCGCTATTTTTAAAACACTAAGAAGGCTCGACACAACATGAAACTTTGCTCGAAGTATCACCAGGGTCTCTACACATGAACTCGATTGCATTCGGAGATCGACTTTTTTTGACTGTCAAAATGCTGGCGGACACAGCTACAGTGAAATCTTTCTTTTTAGCAAACTCTCTGTACACAAACAATTGTTCTCAATGCTTGAGTGCATGTGTAGAGCCCCTGGTGATACTTCGAGCAAAGTTTCATGTCAAAAGGCAATTTGACTGAAAACGAAAATATGGTCAAACTTAAAAGTGGCGTTTCCATTTTAATTATGCTTTTAAATGAAAGTTTGCCTCGGGTAGATTAACAAAAAGACCCTAGATTGCATTTTTGGCAAAAGAGTTACCCTTTAAGCACAAAGCCCATTATCATTTAAAGAGACATGCACTGAAACGGGTCGCTGTGA
Organism: Leuciscus leuciscus; assembly: GCF_965113295.1. Lineage (NCBI taxonomy): Eukaryota > Metazoa > Chordata > Actinopteri > Cypriniformes > Leuciscidae > Leuciscus > Leuciscus leuciscus. The sequence goes on from NC_138737.1 coordinate 9,805,218, forward strand.
ACAGAGCTGTTTTTGAGGAGGTAAAAAGGGTGTTTTACACAACCATTGAGGAATTTTAACCAAAGTATGTTACAAACTTTACATGAAGACCATAAAGAATCATACCAACTTGTGGAAAATGGGCATCCGGTGACCCCTTTAAATAATTTAAAAAAATCTTACTAACCCTAAACTTATGAACTGTAGTTTATGAGAGAAACAAACTTACAAAATAAAGACAGAAAGCAGCAAGCTAGATAAAAAAAAAAAGATAACATCTAAAAGGATTCCAGGATTGGTCAGAAGCTAAGAACCCCCAAAAAAAGCCTAGTATCTTCTATTTTTTCACATTCAAAACAACAAGAACAAAAAAAAAAAATCTCCACATATGATTTAATTAGCACTGTACCTGTCGTGCCAGTCTATCACAAGGAGGGATCATTTCCGGAGAGAGTGTCTGGGGTGGGTCTATTCCCTTTGAGAGCTTCTGATTGATTAGATATAGAGCTAATGCAAACTGATCCCGGGTCAGCTTCCCGACGTCACCTATATCGCAAAGCTCCCTAAAGAAAAGGCAAGCCAAAGTAACATTACAATACAAATCCATACAGTTTTAGTGTTTGCAAGATATGGATTAGGTCTAATTAGTTCTGCATGAGCATTAATGGAAAATTAAACTAATAACGGAAATTTAAATCCAAGCAGTAGCATCTCACCAAATGCGAGCTAAAGTAGCAGATGGCAAACCCGTCTTCAGAAATATATCTCGGACCTCAGCACCAGATACCAAGCCATCCATGTCACTATCTGTCTTGATGAATAAGTCATCATATTTGGCTTTATCTGCTGGAGATACCACCCACTGCACACACACATTTATACATAATGTTTGTTAACGAAACTCTGGGACATTTTCAAACTTTACATTTGCAGCAAGTACTAGAATTATTCATAACTAAATGATCAATAAGCTGTTAAAACTATGTGAAATTAATGTGACCTGTGGTGGTGTAGGTTTTGCTGGGAGTGTTTTAGATCCAGAGTGGGCAGAGCCTCTCTCTTTATGCTGTGCTGGAGATGGTAGGAGGGGGCCGATCACAGGAGGCGTGGCTATTTTTTTCCGTTTTGATGGTGGAATCAGAGCGGCAGGCAGAGACATGGGAACCGGCTCGGACTCCAGAGCTCTGTATACCAAATACATGGCCTAAAACACACAAAATATATGAATTATTAACACTGGACAAACTTCTTCAGTTTTAAAGGAATAGTTCACTTCAAAATGAAAATAGTGTCATCGTTTACTCACCCTCAAGTTGTTTCAAACCTGTATGAATTTCTTTCTTCTGCTGAACAGTTGATGGGCCCCATTGACTTCCATAGTAGGAAAAAAATACTATGGAAGTCAATCATCAACTGTTTGGTTACCGACATTCTTCAAAATATCTTCTTTTGTGTTCAGCAGAAGAAAGACATTTATACAGGTTTGAAACAACTTGAGGGTGAGTAAACGATGACAGAATTTTGAAGTGAGCTATTCCTTTAAGACTACTCTTAAAGTATAAAATCAGAGTATTGTAAAGGGCAGCTTTTCTCCAACAGGAAACAAGATGTTCATGTCATCTTTATGAAAGTCTGATCTATGTAAAAATCAGGGTGAAGTCACCCTTGAAAAGTAGGCAAGATGCAAAGTAATATGCCAAGATATTAATAACCCATTTGTGGTTTATTACCCACAGAACTCACCACAGCAAACTCATCTTTGTCCAGCATGCCATCTCTGTCAATGTCACTGAGCTCCCAAACCTATAACATTAATTAAAGAGATGTCAGATCGTTTCAGTCCATTAAATCGTTATTACTGATGTGCAGAGTCATTTACCTGTAGTTTAATACATTTTGAAGTGCGATAGACAATTTAGCTAAACTTCAGGTTTTTGCCTTTTTTAAAAGACCCCAATACTTTCAAGCTATGGCTCAAGAGTGCATCCTGGTGGTTAGGCCTAAAAATGCACCTTTATATAAAAGACGAGGTAAAAGTTGCATCTTCAAACCCTGCATTGCACTATCACTATAAACCTGCTTGCCACTGCGCTTGTCTTACCCTGCCAAGGACGTCCACAGGGAGTTTAGAATTAAGGAGCACTGGTTTGACCTTATCGCCCGTCAGCATGCCGCCCGCTGGAGAGAGGCTCTCGAAGATGGCATCGAATTTCAGCTTCTCATCAGCCTATATGACACGCACAACATACAAACACATTCATAAATGAGCAATTAAGCAATTGAGGCATTAAACTGAAAGCTTAATCTAATTTATGACTAATTCTAAATACATTTATCGAGCAACTTTATTCTAAATAACCGAACATCTGTTGGCAATATCTGACCTTGACAATCCATGGGCAATCTGTGGGCACAGGGCCAAACTGAAGAGGACTGCTAGTGTCATGCTAGAAGAGACAACAGAAGAACAGCCATTAACTCACAAGAGACATAGAGCCGTTTCCACAACGTAAGCAAATAAAATCACCAACTCAGCAGCTTTTAAGTCATTTGTAATTGTATTCCCAGTTCTCCTTGGCTAATGAAGGACATGTGATGTTGTTTTCCTGGTCTGGTGAAGAGGAAGAGGAAGTTAAGATCTAACTTACAAACTTTGGGGGAGGGACAGCAGTATTTAGGCACTTAAGAGACACTTCAAGTCCATTCTGAGCACACGCCACCAAACGGAGGGCTACAAAAAATTGCTGAGAAGCAACAAACAGACAAATGCAGTTGAGAATGTATAGCTCGAACGATTTTTCTAATAATGAACCATAATGTTTGAAAATACCTGCTTGTTTAGCGAGCCCTTGCGTTCGGAATCTGCTAAGTCCCATATCTGTGGAACAAATTAGCAGCAAGTCGAATCAGTAATCAGTCATTTAGTGCTTTAAGTAAAACACTGCATGACACAATATTGCATGTGCATAACAACCTGTTAATGTTCAAGTAGTTTCAGGGAGAAAGTTTCAATAGAAAGTATTTCTAAAAATGTTTTTGCAAATTAATGTAATGCAAGTAGTAACACAACAAATTGCAGAAAATCAATATAGTGATATTAAGAAGGTAAGTAAATTAAATACACCATCTATCTTTTTCTATTTCAGTCATCTTGATGTTTCCAGCACTCGTCAATCAATTCATTTCCCACACTGCTATATTGGAAGCATGCAATTGCTTATTGACGTTACCTTGCCAAGGACCAGGTCTGCAAGGCCAGATGTCTTTAAGAATAAAGCCGCATCATTAGCTCCTACACACCCACTGCCGGACGGATCTACCTGTGGTGGAATAAAGCATAACAAATATTTAAAGTTTGGGGTCTGTAAGGATTGTTAATGTTTTTGAAAGGAATCTCTTTTGCTCACAAAGGCTGCATTTATTTGATCAAAAATACAATAAAAAAGTAATATTGTGAAATATTACAATTAAGCATAACTGGTTTATATTCTAATATACAGCAGTCAACATTTGAAGTAAATCAAAAAAGTTCATCAAAGTTGTCCTAAGACAAGAACGGGTATTGTTCAAAATTCATGTATAACTTTGATGAAAGGTTTTGATCCACTTCAAATGTTGACTAATGTATTTCAGAATGCATCTTATTTTTGTGATAGCAAAGCTGAATTTTCAGCATCATTCGTCCAGTCTTTAGTGTCACATGATCCTTCAGAAAATTTGCTGCTCAAGAAACATTTCTTATTCGAGGAACAGAAAGTTAAAAATAACAGCATTTATTTGAAACAGAAATCTTCTGTAATAATATAGGCTAAATGTCTTTACTGTTACTTGTTTTGATCAATTTAATGCATTCTTGCTGAATAAAAGTATTCATTTCTTTAAATAAATGAAAAATTCGTACTGACTGACCGGTAGTGTATTTTTCAATAAATATTCTAGAACTGATGGCCGAATCATTCAAACAAAATCCCCAAAACAGAACTGAAGATATTCACTCAAATAGGAAACAAGCAGCAAGATGTTTAAACCATATGCTAGTTCAAACAGGCTGCTTCACTCACCCTGTCCTGTTCAGTTTGCAAACAATTCATCACTAATTCATAGCGGAATCCTTTTACTGAGAGAACGACACTTACGGGAAGCAGAAGCCTCAGAGTGCTTTTAGCTCAAACTGACAATGAGGTGAGGTTTTTATTTCTTTTCTTTCACCAAGTGCTCTATATTTGCCAAAGTGAGACATAACAGAAAACACTGATTAAACGCTTACCTGTCGATAGTATTTCTCATAGACAGGATTCCCACTTGAAAGCTGCAACCAAATGAAACAAAATCTAGTTAAAGTCATTCCAAATACATTGTTTAATCTCTCTAAAACAGGTTCAACTGATAAAACCTTTAATCAATACATAAATAAGCCGATTAAAGAGCACATTCTTCTAAACTGTTGTCTTTCTTGGCAGCATTGATGCATTCAGACCTCTGAAAAAGAAAATGTTAAAACCATCTGGCAACCAGGTGAACATTTATTGAATGGCAATGTGAAAGCAAACGATCTCACAATGACTTTAGAAGTACTCACACACCTTAGCCGTATATAAAGATGTTGATTAAACACCCATGCACACATTAACGGTGGCTTTCTTAAGTCTCCTACCATTCACAACATAACACTGAGCTTTTGTTGAGTTGGGATTCACAATAGTTGAGCAGAGTAACACACATTTGCGCAGCTGACCGCAAGCCAAACCATCGACATTAGGCTTAGTCACGGCCAAAAGGCTAATTTATACCATATGGACGGATCAAGTGAAATGAGACGCATTATAGAGTCCAAATTATTGTTTAAATTGTGTTTTTAGTAAACGTCAAACCCTCTGCCAGTCAAATGCTATTAGAGGGTCATATGATCTTATATATCTGACATCTGCATCATCATGAAGCATAAGGATCAACTTGATTTTCTGGTCATGTTAGGTGGAGAGCTGCCAGATCCCAACTGCTTTTTGGTTGTAGTTCAACAGCTCTGTCTGTCTCCCATCAGGTGGTTACTGGTGCATGCTAATGCGCTAATGCTGGCACATAATATTCAGCAAAGTGCCACCCAACATTTCCTTGTCCCGCTGAGAAAGGAGTAGGAGTTTTTGTAACGCTTCTTAAAGGAAAAAAAAAAACTCTAACCATTTTGGCCTTTCGGGCTGTTGCGAATTCCAATTCATTTCCTGAGACTTATTCTGGCATGTTCTTCTTACAATTACCACGCTCCTACAAAGCAAAGTCTTAGTAAACCATAGTTAAACATACAATGAAAAAAATATCATCTACTAAATCTACAAAACTATCTTGGAATCCTTTTCTCATGCTGTCTTTATGCTGCAAAGTAGAGAAGCTACACAAAAATACCAGAGAAAGTGCATTTACAGACTGTTTAATGCTGCACAAATAGATTTACACATATTACAATTGCAGAAATAATGTGGTGAAATGAATACTGCAAATATACAATTATTAAACACTAATTAATTTATGGAATTTTATGATTATTTTTATACAATTTTATGTAATTGTAAAAAAATATTATATATTCTGTCATGACAATGACAGTTTAAGGCTGCACTAATGTAGCATTTTATTTACACAAATTACTCATTTAAAATTATTAATAGGGTGAAATAAGAATTTGGTCATATCACCCACCCCCCTAACAGAAAGCAGGACAGAACGAAGATATGTCAGACGTGTCTGTTCCTCTTCCTCTGCCTAAAGAGGTAATACTGCAATGCATATTTCATGCATGTGTGCCTTGCTTCTAAAACAGAGCATACTATCAGCTGAATGTGGTCAACTATTCAACCACCCTTTCCATTAGAGAACAGTGTTATTCTTAAAGCAATAAAAAAAGACAACATGCAAAGTGAGGAACATTTCAGACCACCAATCTAATCAATGCATGAATCCCTCTGGACTATTAAAACAGTTATGTGAGTCCATGCATGTAATGGATATGCTGTCAGATCCCCCTATTCTTTTCTTGAACATCTGCATGAGTGTCACTGAAACTATTTCATTAATATTTGCTCATAACATGCTAAGACCACATCAGAAAAAAGTTCATACTTAACTGGATTGAGATTTTTTGACTATTTAAGATGTTATTAAGGCTGTAGCATACAACTTTTTGAAGGCTAATAGTCTGTTTAGCCAGCTAGCGAGTGTCAAATATGCTTTAGCTAGCTGGCTAATTAGTTTCAGACTGTAGCCAAGAGGGAAAAAAAGTTGTTATGGGTAGAATAAATAAATACATAAAAGGGGAAAAGTACACGCTATGACTGAAATAGGGTAGTAAACACCAGATTTGCATAAGATAACGCTTAGTTCCTATAAATTAATGGACGAAGAGAGTAAAAGTGAGCTAGCAGTGTAGCCAAACTTCCTGCTGCTTTGCGATGCCACTAGAAATAGCCTACATGGTTTACTGTACTAAAACACACATTTAATCCAAAAATACCGATGTCAGATATCAGCGAAAGATGACCTTAATATTGTAATTTAAAAGTTAGAGCCATACATCGAAGAAGTATTTATCACTGCAGCATCTCTAATTTTTTATTTAGGCAAAGACATATTTTACAAGCACTTTCACACATTCATAGTCGAGACATGTAAAAATACAAGCTGTTCTTTAAATAATTACAGTCACTTTAGATCATCTTAAGACATGCAAAAGCTGGAAAAATAAATAAATAAAGTTTTATCCACCCTAGTTCAACACTGACACACTAAGCTACGCCCTTACGCAAGTCCCTAAAAGATCACACTGAAACTTTTTCTCTCCCAAAGCAAATGGCTGAAAACAACTTTAAATAGCTGCGACCAGACAACGGAGTGTGATCGTTTTTCGCCCTAAAGCGCACATATAAAGCTCAGCGGATCTGAAAGGCGTGTGAAACGAGCTGGAAAGTGATTTGGAGAGTGTTATATTTGTGTAGAAAGGGAGGTTACCTGAGTCAGGGAGAGACTGGCAGCCATAGTGTTTCAGTTCCCACTAGTTCATCCTGCGTTTCGATAGGCAATGGGCAATATAGGGATGCTACAAAACCTGGTGCTGGATTGCTCTGTGGATTGAGGCTGAATAAAACCAGGCGCTGGATTATTCAGTGGATCTGTAGGCGGTGGGTCACGGCTGATTGGTCCTCCAAGTTCACTGGTGCTCAATGTACAGCCAAATTATGTCCAGCTCCACCTCTATGGGTCTAATGGGTGGAGGGATAGAGTTATGGTTAGGGTGTGGTTGGACCTTCTAGCTATACCTATTACGCCCAAATTACACCCAGAGAGGGGGAGCTGGATTTCACGCGGCTCCACCCATGGCTCGGCACTGCAAAACCACCAGACACTGGACTGGAGTTCTCGGTGGATCAGAGCACCAAAACCTGGTGCGGACTTATCAGTGGATGAGGAGGCGATATGAGCTAATACGAGCGGTTCAGTTTGTAGTGCTAAAAGATCTCAACCTCAAGATTTTCATAATGGAGTTATTTATTTACACAAATTGTGGTTAACTTGTAGAAACTTGTGCTGGTGAATTTAAAACTTGAATTAAATAAACAGTTTTTAATATGTCCATTTCTTTTTCCATTTTTATTTAACTTCATTTTAAAACATATGTTAAATGGTTTTAAATTAAAATTTGTCTGCTAATTTGTGAATTTAAAAGTGATTTATTTACATTATAATGTCTGAATTATTAAATTGATAACATATTCCTCCATTTTACTTTTAAATGCCACTCATAGTCCTCCATACTTGACGAATCACACAACAGATTCAATATTCATGAAGCATGAACGAAATGTACAAAACATAGAAGTACTTTTAACCACAGACCTTATTTTACTTACAAACCTCCAACTGATATTCTAAAAAGTGAACATGTCTGTTGTGAAATGTAATACGCTTCATTGTTTTACTACTAAGTGAAATAAAAAATTCATTCAGTTTCCAAAAAACATTGGAAACCACTGAAATTGAGTTTTGCCACTTTAGTGAAAATAGTGCAGAAGAAATATAAATTATTTAATGTTCTCAAAAAATACAGTCAAGAAAACACTTGAGTATGTTCCTCTTTTTGTAGTTTTATTATTGGACAACAACTGTCATACCAGAGCTTTTCTTCTCAATATGTCAAGGTACATCCTTCAAACACAAAAAGTACAAAATATATCTTTAAAAAAAAGGTCACAATCCATTTTGCTGGGAGAAGTATCTGATTGAAGCAGTACAGCAGTGCAATATTCACAATGGCTGTGAAATCTGTTGGAGAAGTGTTACTAGAATTATAGAAGACTTACCTTGCAACCCCCTTGAAATCTTACACACATTTTTTTTATTTTCCTTACTCCAGCCAGGTCCTTATTACCACATTTGCTGAATAAATCATTCAGCAACTCCGTTGAACCCAAGCAAACAATTTACAGCAACTGAGAGAAATCATTGTTAACCTTGATTCGCTTTCACCACACATTCGGCCAAACACGCAAATTCTTAATTCGATATAAAAGTTTGCTAGCTGACCAGGGCCAGATCAAAACCATATCAGCTTTGTGAGATCCACTGTGTGTTCAGGAAAGTATACAACCAAGAACCTGATCTCTAATAGATTGATATTAAGAGCAAGTACGTGGTTATGAATCTGAGGCTTGGGTTAAGATGAAACATGCAATAAAGTGAGGACTCTCTCTCAAACCCAAAAAACACACACACACACACACACACATAGACGTAAAAATGTGTCAAGCCAAAATGAAACAACCTGCCATATTCTGTAACAGAAGTGAAATGAGAACAAAATGATGGTAACGGTACCTAAAAATTGCTCCACATAATCAATGAAATATAGTAAATGTTCTTTGAGGTAATCATACTAGTTTCTGAGAATTGTAGCTACCAGTTGATGACTGTTATGATTCAAGTTTCATATTACAGAATTTCTTAGGATATCTGACATATGTAAACATGAGCATTGCATTTTTATGGATCGTATCTCACACTACAGACAAAGATTTTCATATTGGTTCCCTTCAAATCTCCCTGACTGAAAACGCTTGGGGGACTTTGCTTGACATCATGCAAATGAAAATTATGAAAAAAGTTAATCTATAAATAGGTTTGTAGAAGTGGAAAGGGACAAAACAATCTTGCCAGATTCATCCGACACACAACAAAAAAGAATGTCCAGCATTAGTCCAGTTCTCTGTATTGTACCCCATTAGTCATGGGACCTTTCTTCACAAGTTCCTGTTGAAATCTACAACTCGTCTTTGAGTTTAGAGTCTGTTTCCTCTTCCTCCTCCTCTTCCTCCTCTTCTTCTTCCTCTTCCTCCTCCTCCTCTTCTTCTTCCTCCTCCTCTTCCTTATCTTCATCTTCCCCTTCATCCTTCACCTCCTCCTTTCTTGTACTTTCCTCTTCCTCACGCTTCTTTCTGTCTTCCTCTTCTTGACTTTCTTTCATTTTCTTCTCAGCATCCTGAGAGGAACAAAAACAACAAAACATAAACATGAGAAATTACTATCAAAAACGACAATTAAGTGGAAAATAATGTAATAGGGAGCAATAATAATCGAAGCAGCGTACCTTTGTGGCACCCCAAGTCTCATCGCCAACCTCTTCTGCCAGTTTGGGGTCATTTGTAATGAGAAAGTTGTCAAAAATTGTGCCAGACTTCACCTAATAAAATAAAATACAAGGAAAGTTGGTTTAAAGCACATCAATAGACAAGTTATTAAATATCTGAAAACTGTAATTGTCTTTGGGACCCAAAGTAAGAAAACTGCTAATGTACCTGCCACAAGTCCAGTCCGATCACTCCGATGCTATCGTATTTATAGATTTCGCTGTCAGCAGTGTACTCTGGGTTATCAATCTCAGGATGCACCCATTTCCCCTTGAAAGCAGGATTGTCAATCTGGTTGGGTTTCCACTCACCCTGGAAAAGATAAAACACTAAATTTCAAAAATAAAACCACAAACAGACCCAGTATTCACTGTGACAAAGCCATGTTTTTAGGTATTATCTGCATCTTTGTTCAATATTTAAGTCAGGTAAAAGCGGAAATTCACCCTATTTTCTAAATGCTATTGATCTTATTCTGAATGAATGATCCATGTATGCATTTCATTAAAAAAAAAGAAAAATAATAATAATGATAAATCTTGTCTAATTTTTTCTTTTTTTAAATTGTAGTTTTTCTGACATATTCTGGACATTTCCAATAATTTTGCTTACATAAATCCTGACCCTTTCTTACAATCAGCCTCAAGCTCACATTCAGATCTATGGAGGCTTGTTTCTGCCGCAAATTAAAATAAATAAATAGTAATTGTGAATCTCAAAATTCAATTTATATCTCACAATTGTGAATTTTTTTCACAATTCCCTCAGAATAGCTTTCATTCATTTCTGCATCCATCCAAGCAATAGAACAAAGACTCAGTCCTAATATTTTTTTTCTTTTTTCGATAAACAATTTCACTCGAATATACAGTACATCACAATATGGAGGAAAAGATCTGTCGCTACTTCCGTTACATGGTGACTAAGTATTTTAAGGGAGGCACAATTAAAGAAAAGTCAGTACCTTGTATTCGGGATTGGTGACCATGGGCGGCTCCCACTCCCCATCCATCTCATCATCCCAGTCATCAGGCTTCTTGGCATCAGGATCAGGGATGTTCTCAGCTTTGTCCCAGTCCTACAGAAACACACAGACAAAGTTTCACAAAGCTGGAACATTTTAGCAAGGAACATATAACTTAATACTGTATATCAGACCAGCTGTTGTTGCAATGATTTACTTGGTGATCTGTGCATATTTATCCCAAACAGTGGCTTATATAAGCAGTTAATCTGTTTTGCGACAAGCAAGACCTGTTTGGTTTCTTGACAAACACCAAGTCCTTACCTCTGGCTTCTTGTCATCAGGGTCATCGATCTTCTCTCTCTCGTCCCAGTCCTCGGGCCTTTTTGCTTCGGGATCCTTGATCTTTTTGGGGGGCAGGACGTCCCAGTCTTCTTCCAGAGATCCAGACTCTACCTTCTTATTATCAATCTTGACTTCATAAGTGTTGTCAGGATTGACAATTAGCGTATACAGGTGGGTGTATTCATCATCCTGGATGACAAAATACATGGTATATGAGCTAGTAGGAGTGGTGCCATGGTGCATTATGGGACAAAAAATAAATGAACAATAGGATTACCTTGCATCTAATGTCTTTGTTGATCAAATGATTTTTGCCTTTGTAATTGAAGATTACATGTACTTTCTTGGTGCCAGGGCCACAGATGTCAGGACCTAGAATAGATAAACGTGTGGGTTAAATCATCTTGTGCTTCCAAATGCACATGACTGGTCTGATTTCACATCAGATTTAAGATGCTCATTAATAGAGACAAGTGATTAATGAAATACTCACCAAACATGATATTATAGGTGGAATCTCCATGCATATCTTCCTGTTTGAGGTCTGATGGGAAAAGTTTGATGTAGCCTCCACCACAATCAATGCTCTGTTCATGTTTTACAGAGAACTGGATCACGAGGGGCTCATCCTTGTTGTTGAAGTCAGCAAAGCGGGATGAAAGTGCGTAGAAATGAGCATCCTGACTGGTCTGAAGACCTGAAAGTTCACAATATGATACCTGAGTAACAGCAACCATAACTCAAACTTTTCAGTTATTAAAATCATCTGACAAATAGGGCTGCAACTAATGTTTATTTTGATAATTAATCTGTCGATTATTTCTTCAGTTAATACGATTAAAAATCTACAAAATATTATTCAAAAAGATATTTAAAAATAAAATAATTGTAATACATTTACAGAATTGTTATTCCACATTCTGTCCAATGCTGTCCTACAAACAATGTGCAATTCAAATGCAATGAAAACAAAAATAGTGTACTATGGTAATAATGTACTATGGTAGGCTATGTGCAATTAAACATTGTACAAAAATGGGCTAAAATTTCAATTGATTGCTTACCAGTTGAAAGTAGAAGTTAAAATCAGTAAATTAAAAATGACAATAATGAAAAACAAATGATTAAATGTTAAATGGCATGACTCAAGGTAGGAGGAACATGCATTCAATCATCTGAACATATTACATTTTTACTCCATTATGATATTCTCTTTACTGCTTTCATAAAAAACACAATTCTACATGTAACATTTAATGTCTAACAAGAAGAAAAATGCTCATTGTACTGCGCTCTATGTATAGTCCACAGATGCGATTAATTGATAACCAAATTCGTTGCCGATTATTTTCATTGGCAATCTTATTGACAAGTTGTTGCAGCCCTACTGGTGAGGACAGTTTCTTTCCTGTCTTGAGGTATTCCTGCTTTTTCAAGTATTATAGACCTTCTTGGCTGCAGATGGTATTAAGGGGAAGGACAAGTACTGTGTAGTGCAAGATGAGTCATCAATATTTTGCACGACAAATTTAAATGTGAAATATCTGCTTAGTGTCAAATATGTCAATGTTTAGGAGTACACTAGAAAGGCCTACAATGCGAACACACATGGAATAAACCCACAAAACTCTCATTTTGATTTCATGTGGTCTTTAAATGCATGATGAATCTTGTGACAAAGGCACACAATGCTCAATTTCAGCAATGCATGAAGTTGGTTATACAAATTGGACTAGATTTAATCTGTGGCAGGGCAACTGGCCCTACTACACGTGGCTTTGTAATGTTTTGAAACAGTAAATATCAGATGGTGTGTGACCTGTCTACAGCTCAGTAGAGCAGAGGGCATTACGTCACATACCGTAGCCCCTCCCCCCGCGTATTATTTAGTGCGTAAAATAATGAGGAAACCACAAATTCAAGCAAAGCAGTCAATTACCTCATGCATGTAACAAATAAAGCATCACTTACCCTTATCTTTCTCGGCATCGCCATAAAATCTGCCTGCAGAGAGCACAAACTGGCCGTAGTCGGATTTATGCTTGGATTCAATCCATCGGCTCCTCCAGGTGTCTGAAATGTGCATGTGACATGAATGTGAAATCAAAACCATTATCAGCATGCATAATTATGAGTAAAATCAGATTAAATCAGGCACGTTTGTTCAACCGACAGTCATTCACACTTGCTGCCTTGACTATTTGTTATAAGATAACCTATTTAAACCAATACTTTAATATTTTTAATTATTATTTTGCTATTGTTGTTGTTATAATTTAATGAATACAACCCACCATTGTTGCCAAGCCATTGCAACAGCATATGGTGACTCCACCACATCAAATGTCAAGTCTATGGTGAATCCATCACATGCTCGAAAGCCACACAAAGCATACATCATTTACAAAAAGCATAAAACAAAAATTTTTCAAACTCACCTCCGTCTTCAAATTGCTCTCGGAAATAAACAGATGATTCTGCAGCTATCAAAGCGATGGACACGGCCATAAACAGTAGGGATAACGTTGTCATTTTGCAGTCAAATATATTCCCCGTTAAGGAGGGGTGGAATAGTGAAATATAAGAATAAGAAAATATGTTTTAAAAAGAAATATTAGGCTTGTATATTATGAGCTCTGTTTGGATCTTTACATGCCTGCAAAATCACTGTGCGCTGCTGCTATCATTCGCACAGTCTCGCCTCTAGACTGAGAACAGATGGCTGGCTCTGATTGGACGGCGGGTGGAGACGATAGCGTCACACCGGTCAGCCAATCAGATAATTTCCCGAAAGCCGTGGAAAGTCCTTTCTGGCCAATGCCAGCTGACCACGCGTTTGGCAGACACTAGTAATGGGAATTGGAAAGACTCGTTTGAGCGAATCGGTTCAATGAACCAGTTTAAAAAACGGATTCAGTGCTTGCTTACGTTTTTTCTTAAGTTCTTGACCTTAAGCAGTTGTATTTTACAAGATATAAAATCTTCTAATAAAGCCATATGTAGGTATATTGTTGTGCAGATTTTAAAACCAGTTATACGCGGTTTTAGGTTAAGAGTTAGGCGTTACCCTGTTTTAGCAAGTTTTAATAAAATGTTATATTACAACCAAGTCTGTATCGTATATATGTTCATGAAACTGTCATAGAATCAAGTTGTGATTATTACTGAATATTTCCAGTAGCTTTATTTATGCTATTAAAGAGACGGTGCTTGGTTCTATGAATGAATTGTTTACTCGAAAATTGCTCGTGACTCAGCTCGATTCATGAACGAATCGTACAATTCGATTCGTAAATAGTTGTTTACTTCTGACCATTTTACAGTCTATGCTTCTGACTCAGGTTCAGCCCGTTCATTAAAAAGATTGAACCCTCAGGCTTAAACACTATAGAAATATGCTTATAAGAGGAACAAGATTACTTGTTAATGGATTTTTATTTTCCGTTTTTTATTAAAGGAAACAAGTGATTTAGTTGTTTGCAAAATCTATATAGAAATAATGTCAAGAGTTTTGAGAGCACATGTAACTTTTATTTCGTTCTTTTTTTTCCACCTCAAATATCAGTAACAAGGGCATTTAACAATTTTCCACTGGTGTTATAAATGGGAAATGGTAATGCAGAATTTAAGCTTGCTCAAACAAAAATAACAAACAATAGGCACCTTTTTGGTATCACTTGCCTGATATTATTCGTAGACAAAACCTTTACAAAAGTTTATAATTTTAGCTGGTGACATAAAATCTAGTTCTTTCAGTAACATTATCAGGGCTGACAAGTAAAATCAAAAAGCCAATGTGCTAAGGAAATGACCAAAGATGCATGTTTCTATAGCATGACAACTGTCTTGAGTACAGCGAATAAGTTAATTTAACAAATGGGCAAACTACAAAACAATACATACAGGCCTGTGAGGGGGGAAAATAGTGCATTACATCAAGCCTCAAATGTAAAGCAATGATTTCTTCAATCTCATGTTTATCAAACATGTCACTCTAGCTCTATTTTCTACCTACATAAATTTGAGTGGCACATCTTCATCTTTTCCCCAACAACTCAAATCATTTTCACATCAGAATGTGTTCAAAATGGAAACATCAATTAACACAAACAAAAAACCCAAGTGACAATTAATTGAGTTCCAATAAAAAAAAAAACACAACACCTTAAGATACACAACACACACAAAGTATACAATAAATGTATTAAACATTTGTTAATTTTAAGACATGTCTTGAAATTGTGATCATTAATGCAGACAATGATTACAGAAATATGCCAAAAATGTACCACGTTCTTAAACAGCCACTTTAAAAAAAACATTCCAGATTAAATAAAAATTTAGCTTCTTAGTGGCATACAGTCAATCCCAACAAAAAAATGACTGTGGAAACAAACTAAAATACATTTGGCAATAATACTTACATGGAAAGCCAATCAATTCCCACTTTACTTTTTTTTCCTATTCAATATCTTGTTTAGCTCAGAAATACATCTTATGGAAGTAAAAAAGAGCAATTCCCAAATGTTAATAAACATTGTGGTTCTGCCTGCTTGAATAATAGCCTTCCATTGTAAGTGTATTACTGTAAATAAAATATTAAGTTGGTTAAGTTCAGATCAATACATGTAATGTTGCTTGCCTGGGAGAAGTAGCTAAGATAGATGTACATAAAAAGTTCTTAAATATCATTACAGTAGGGTTTGTCATGAGCAAGCTCTTTTGTTCCTGTCCTTTCTCTCAGAGTGTAAGATATAGAGTTGAAACTGTGTTTTTTTTCTCTGCATTGTCAGTGTTGTATAATTTGCATTTCCGATATCAGCAGTCATTTCTGCTTCATTCAAGTATATTCTGTTTCTTTAATCTGGGATTTTGTGTAACGCTCTGTTATGGTAGAAAGAAATTGATCCTTTGAGGAATGGATTTGCAGCCCTGTGCAGAGAAGAGTTTCTCCTCCTTAGGAACATACAGCATGGCTTTGGCCACTTCATCCAGCGTTCCCTCATCCGGCTGAAGGCCACGAGCTGCATATGCATCATGTGCACACAGTTTCACATGCCGGTACTCCAGCGGCAAGAATGGTACAAAGAAGTCAATAAGATGGCCTGACATCAGCTCGCTCTGTGCAAAACCTCCTGGACAGGTGAAAAACATATATGAAAATCTCAGACTAAAGATATAGATCTGCATGTATATAGCTGTAAAAGGGGATGAATTTAAATATGCATCATCTCTGAGACATTTGTTCATGTAAAGTTACCAACAGCACAGCTAATAAAAATACAAAAATGGTGACCCCATCTCACACAATAGTAAAAAAAAAAAAAAAAACATATATGGATATTAAGCAACCAGATATGTTCTGTTATGATGTGTTTGTCTGTGTGCAGCTACCTTCTGCCTCCATGGCTTCAGCCCGCAGAAGATGTTCCAAGTCTTCCATGCCGATATCTTCCCTATTCTGTCCCGAGTGCCAGAAATCCAGTGCCACCTCATTGATGGCAGCACCACCGATATTGCTAAAGCATGACATTAAGGACACATTAATAACACAAGCCAAATTGTGCGGACATAATGTTTGGTCAGGCTGTAATACAAATTCATTATGAACATATGCAGAAACATTTATTTTATAGTTAATGTATGCATTTTCTGCGTAGTATAATTAAACCTGTAGCTGTAGTTTGCCTTTTGGTTTTGTTTTGTCATATTTAAAATATTTACCTCATATTTCGATGGTTTAATCAAACTTTTAATGTTATTAAAAACAAATATCCCCTCCAAACATCACTTTTGACCACTACTGTATATCATACATCTACATACACCTTGCAGAACCTGGAAAATGTTAATTGGATCTTTTTTTTCTTCTTTTTTTTTTTAAGATTCTGAAAGGTGTAAGTAAACATATGATTGTTATTTATGTGGGCAGTTTCCTACATTCCTAGAAGAACCATGCTTAAGAACTGCAAGATAAATGAGTACCATGGACAACTAATGGCTGTATGAAGCCAACACACCAACCTGAGGAACAGAAATATGGCTCTCCTATAGCTGACCCCATCCACATTATCATAGTGGTCCATGTAGGGCTTTATGGCGTCGATGAGACCTGGATGAAGCTTTTCTGCCTCATCAAAGATAAAGAGAGTCTGTGGGCACCGCAGAACCATGTCTCGAATGGCTTCTCTCAGTTGGCCCTAGTCGCAAACACACCCACACAAATACAAACACTGACCGTGAAGTTCAGGATCCCCGGACACGTACGTGCATATTTCAAAATTTGGACAGGAAAGAATCAATTGTACACAATGTAATTTCTCTGTTCGCTGAATCAGCTTTTCTAACTGAACTATCCAAGTGTATCAAGGTTGAATTGCATAATCATACAATCGTACCACAGCTTTAATGGCAGCGGTCCAATAAACATTTCCCAGAAGCCCAAATGATGTGATTGTATTGGACCCCTGCTTACGTGAGCCTGATTTTTTTTTCAAACTAAATATATCCAAGCAGATGAATTATAGTAAAAACAGCAAACATTATACTAATGTTTCAGATTATAATGTATCCAAAGACTAAAACTTTGTTTGTAATAAGTGGACTAAATCAACAGACGACTACTGAATAAGACCAAATGACCTGGACAGCCATGTGCATGTCAACCGTTGAAACTTTGCTCACCTTGTACACGTCCACCAATCTCGCGTGAGGGAAGTGGAATGGGGCAATGAACAAACGCACACATTCACTCTTTATACCATCCCGGTAAAGGTTGTCCGCTACTATCCGAGCCACAAAGTTCTTGCCTGTCCCAGACCAGCCGTGAAAGGACAGAGTCAGTGGTTTGTTGGACTCAGGGTTTTTGATGAATCCTTGAATGGCTTTCAGAACCACAGACTGGGCCAGGTGCTGCCCGTGGAGATTCACCTGTAGATCTCTCTCCAATCCTGAACACACATCCATATGCATAGGTCAAGGAAAAAAGAGAAAATGTTTCTTTGTAGTCAACAAGATAATATAGCAAATTTTCTATGCACAAAAAGCTCTATCCATTGTTCACAAATTTAATGTTAAGGGTTCTCAGTTTTGACCAGTGTATTTTTATTTGAGGTTGCCAGATCACTTCTTCATAAAAATTATTAAT
Organism: Leuciscus leuciscus; assembly: GCF_965113295.1. Taxonomy (NCBI): domain Eukaryota; kingdom Metazoa; phylum Chordata; class Actinopteri; order Cypriniformes; family Leuciscidae; genus Leuciscus; species Leuciscus leuciscus. Next base: position 9,823,324 of record NC_138737.1, read on the forward strand.
AATTATAATAAAATAATGCATGCACGACATTGATGGCTCTACCTGTGATGTTATTTGTAATCCTACAGTCCCCTGAATCACAGCACTGACCCAGGCTGCAGTACCAAGCAGTCAGCATGCCAGTGTAGTACTGGGGAAACCCTGACCAAATGTTGCCAGTAGGCACTTAAAAGAAGAGGGTTACACAAGTCTGTAGTGGGTTACATTACAGTCATTTCAAATACTGCCATTATTCAAAACGAGACTCTAATACTACAACATAAAATGCATTTTTATTATAATGCATAAAAAATTAATTAATGCATAAATGTCATTATTTATTAATAATAAATTCATGCATTATGATATATATAATGAATACACTATTCTGTTAAGTACAGATTAGGAAATTTAAACATGTATTTATGAAAATAATTTGCAGCAAAATACACGAAAAAACGTTGTTTATCCAAAATCTATATAACATATTGTACTTTATAACACATCAAATATATCTTTATATTAATCTGTATTATAGCTTTACCTTGTTGTGTCGCATCATCCTGGTGTGGTTGGCAGTCCCCTTCCCATATATTGCAATAGATATAATTAAAATAATAGGTAGAAACATTTGAAATGCTTTCGAATTGAAAAAAATCGGCATCAGCCGAACCAGCCAGGAGTGAGAGCAAGAAGACTACGATTGAAAACATCGGTGCCGACAGAAATATAGATCTTGCAAAGATTGTAACATTGAGCTATTAGATGTAACTGTAGAGTCCATTTATATATACATTGGAGTCTCATTGACGGCAGGCCGCACAAGAAATGAGACGAGAACTGGAATGAGACGTCACGGTCTTCATTGTAATAGTGGAATGAGCGAGCACAGGGAATGAGGCTGGGCGGTAGAACAAAATGGGTTAAAGTGGGCGGTGCTTAGCGCAGTTAAAAAAAGAAAAAGAGGGTATTTTCCCCCTTTAATTTTTTATCACTCCAATGACTAATAAAAACTAAATTACTAAACAATTACGACTAAAATAATTTTTTTTTAATTGTAATTTCCAGTTAACGTAGCACGTTGGCGTTGTCACGTGGTAACGGTTCAAATTCTAAGCGTTGAGCAGTCCGGACCAACCGCTGCAGTTTAGGATAACTTGATATTTTTTCATGCGGTCCAAAATCAATGTGCTGAATTTGGACAGTATACTACGATTACTATATCTGCCACGTAAACAGTATACGAAGAGGTCTGTCTACGTGTCAATGCTAGGTACAAAGGGAAAAAAGCTCTGGTATTTTTTTTTTGCCTTATTTCAATGGGCAAATCCTGGACTTATCAGTTAACAAATACTAACATAATGACTTAGTAAATTCTTTACCATTTAGAAGCAATTAACTCCCATAGAATAGTTCAAAATAATTGAAGCTTTATATTTAAGAGAATTTGTCTTAAGTATAGAAACCCCATTCTGTATCAAATTGCAGCTACCAAATACCCGAGAGGTCTTTTAAAGGATCAACCAACCCACAAATGGATCACAAGTAAAGCATTTTTTTTTTAAATTGAATGAGCTTCGGTTTTAATACCACTTTATTTAAGTAATGACACTTTACAAACTTGCACAAAAAAAAATTCTCAAAGATTTAATAACAAATGGGATAAGTGACAATAGGGATAAATGACTTAAACGCCACAAGAACTGAAGCTCTGGAACAATTCAGAAGAGAACAGCAATGCAGACTGCGATTCTGAAAGAGGGAAAGAGAAAAAGCAGATTTAATAAAGAAAACACAAACATCAAGGTCCAAGTGGTGTCAGTCAACCTCAGACAATATGGAACGGTAAGGAGTATAATCAGCAGATTCATTTGGCAGAATCATGTCATCACAGGTTGCAAAAACAATAAAGAAATGCCTGTGACATGAGTTATACCTTATGATTCCATGACGTCCAAGAGCAATCCAGGATGATCTTGAGCTCCTAAAAACAGCACACCAGCAGTTAATTGGACAGTCAACATTTGGCCCCACCTAGGACCTGGGTTTAATCAGTCAATGGCTGCATTTACACTACAGGTAGGCCTGTCAAAATTACTTGTTGGGATATGTTGTACCAGAAATAAGTGAAATTGTCATTTAAGAATTGAATGCCACTGAATATATTCATAAGCATAATACAAGTAGGCTTAATGCAAACTTAATTCGTAACACTTAAATGGTAATGTCAATTAAATATCCTTAAATTAACAAACAAGAGTACACAAGTAGAAAAAAACCCATCACGTTATGCACAAGATGCGAGCACAACGGTCAAACGTCTGTTTACATAGAAAAACAAATGGAAAAACCATGCAGTGGAATAAAAAAAGCATTCTGCTAGAATGTGGCAGATGCGAGAGTCAAGTTCATCCCGTGTGAAACTGCCTTAACAGCTGTGAGCATGCACCAGCCGATATATTGATTATCGTGATGCCCAATTCCCATTTACTGACTAGATCCACATTTGATGACCAGCTTTTTTTTTTTTTTACCATCTGCTATCTACAGTTACACTATACTTGGCAAAACAACCCAAGGTAGACATAAGGGATGCTCATTTTGTTTCCCCCCTTAACTGACGACATTAACTGGTAACCGACAAGATTACATTAGAATTTAAATTATGTTATATTAAATGAACTTGAACTATGCAATGTAGATACAGCCAAAGACTGTCCACATTGTGAGCTCAGGTCAAATATTTGAAAAGCATCAAACCCAACTACAGAAAATGCATGTTTGCAAACAAACCAACCTGTAAAAGAGCAGTTCAGAAGAGACAAGCAATGCAGTTGACGCCATTCTGTAAGGGGGAGAGGAAAAGCAGATTTAAAAACTAAAATAAACAAACATCAAGGTCCAAGTGGTGTCAGTCAACCTCAGAAAATATGGAACGGTAAGGAGTATAATCAGCAGATTCATTTGGCAGAATCATGTCATCACAGGTTGCAAGAAACAAGAAAAGAAAAAAAGTGATGGTCATACCTGATACGATGATTTTTCAGAGCAATACTGGATAATCTTGAACACCTTAATAAAAAATAAGGCACACCAGCCGTTAATTGGTCACAGAGTCAACATTTGGCCCCATCTAGGACCTGGGTTTAATCAGTTAAAGACTGTCCACATTGTGTGTTCAGGTCAGACATTTGCAAAGCATCACAAAACCCAACTATGGAAGATATTGCATGTTTGCAAACAAACCAACCTGTAAAATGCATGTCGCATCCAAATCCACATAGTATTACAAAGCCTTCACCGCTGTACCTGTCAATGAGCAGACACCTGTTAGAACAGAAAACTGCCACCATGAGGATCAGGACTTTGACATGTGACCAGATCAGCCAGAGCTAATATCCATCCTCCATGGCAAAGTCAGTAGATATTCAATTCATCATAATGGTCAATAATCATGCAAGCTGTTAATGTTTAAAATACTTACATACTCATGGGTGATAAATCATCAGCATGTCACAGGGCATCAGTCCTAAATGAGAAAATCCATTAACAGTCTATCTTGAGAAAAAAAAAAGGCACAAACTTTCTTGGTCTTAATCAGAAGGTTTTATTCATGTCCTCAATGAGATCAGAGACCTGATTCAAACTCATCATGAGACCACTTTAGTTGCCTCTCAAGTCACTTTAACTAGACTTACCCAGAAAACCATTCAGACAGTTGCTGATTTACCCACAGCCAGTCACTGGAGTAAAATAACTGCAAGAAATTGAAACCAGAAATTAGATCACTGTAAAAAAACATGCAAATCTCAATTTTTGCATGTTAATGCATCAGCTAGGAGCGAAAGATATTGCTGTTCTCTACACGGATTTTCTGCCGAACTATGCGTTCAATCAATCACATCATGTGCAGTCATGTCAATCTCAAACTCACCAGATAGGATTGAATCCACGCAGTTCTCATGCTGTGAAGAGAAACCGGAGTAAGACAAGAGCAAGAACTAATGCAGTACTGAAATAAAACACTGGTGATGCATCAGTTAGGGGTGAAAGACTTTGGTTTATGTTCTACATAGAAATTCAGCTGAACTATGCAGTCATCATTTGCATCACAGGAAGTCATGTGCATTATAATATCAGAAGTTAGTACCATGCTCAGCTGATGGCATCTTCATACATCTTGTTCCAGCTTCTTGAGAAACCTGTAATAGGAAACACTATTAGTATAGAGTAAAGAAAGAAAGGATGAGTTCTTAAAACAGCACTGTTTCAGTACAATGATTTCTTTCAGTCTTTTTCAGAGAGATTCCCATTGTTTTTATAACAATCATCACTAACAGTGCATGACGGGCACAGAAAAGGCACGATTTGGGCATTTTTCTTTTAAAGCTTACCTTCAATTCAACTGGTTTGCACATTCCTATGAACAAAAACAATGGTAGAGATTAACAAAAGAATATTAACATAATTCAAACACTGTGCTTCAGATAAGAGATCTTGGTGGTTGCAATTTCATCAGCCTGAACTCAAGAGTAGCAAATAGAGTCATCATCAGCACTATTTTAAATGTGAAAAATAAAAACACCTTGGACATTGTAACTGCTTCAGTTCAGATACACTCCAGATTCCTGCAAGCACACACACAAAAAAAAGTTAGCACAATGCTGTAACTAACATTGAAGTCTCAAATAAAAACCTTACAATGCCTCAGAATGAAAATGCTCAGAAATCACTTCTGTCCACTACTCTTATACATGTATATTAATCATAGGCAAACCAAATTCATTAATGCATTTAAAATAAGACTCAAGGTTGATATACCTCCTGTCTGCCACCTTTGCAAAAGTCTCCAGGACACTGGGCCTGGAAAGAAAAATAATCCTTTTTAAAATGTTTTGCATATACACTTAGCCAGATACACACACACACAGAGTTACACAAATCAGAAATGTTGGCATTCATCAGTTATTATCAGATGTCCCTACCAACATGATCTTCATCATACAAGTAACAAGGTCATGATACACTTAGTCAAAGCAGTTTCAATGTTCATTAACAATTAAATGTTAATTGGCATTATGCAAATATATTTGTACATGAAGCAAAAAAAAGGGTTTAGAAGCATTAATGCACTTACGCAGTAAACCATTCAGACAGCTGCTGATTTACCCACAGCCAGTCAGTAGAGTATAGAACTGCAAGAAATTGAAACGAGAAATTAGATCACTCTAGAAACATGCAAATCTCAGTTTTTGAATGTTGATGCGTCAGCTAGGAGCGAAAGATATTCATGAGGTCCCTTTCCACAGGTGTATTAAATCAAGCACAATGCAGTCTGCATTCATAATCTAGGTGCTTGATTTTATACACCTGTGGAAAGGGACCTCATGAAACCCATGAATAGCTGTTCCACACAGATTTTCTGATGAACTATGCATTCAATCATATCATGTACTGGGTGCAGTCATGTCAATCTCAAACTCACCAGATAGGATTGAGTCCATGCAGTTCTCATGCTGTAAAGAGAAACCGGAGTAAGACAAGAGCAAGAACTAATGCAGTATTGAAATAAAACACTAGTGATGCATCAGTTAGGGGTGAAAGACTTTGGTTTATGTTCTACATAGAAATTCAGCTGAACTATGCAGTCATCATTTGCATCACAGGAAGTCACGTGCATTATAATATCAGAAGTTAGTACCATGCTCAGCTTATGGCATCTTCATACATCTTGTTCCAGCTTCTAGAGAAACCTGTAATAGTAAACACTATTAGTATAGAGTAAAGAAAAAAGAACAGATGAGGTCTTAAACCAGCACCGTTTCAGTACGCTGATATCTTTCAGTCTTTTTCAGAGAGATTCCCATTGTTTTATAACACAATCATCATGAACAGTGTATGACTGCAACCTAAAAGGCACTTTTGTATAGGCTTAAAAGGGCTTACCTTTGAGTTCAAATGCATTGCACATGTTCCTATGACAAAAAAATAAATATATATTGGTGAAGATAACTGACAAAAGAACATCACATACTTAATTCAAACACTGTGCTTCAGATAAGATATCTTGGTGGTTGCAAATTTCATCAGCATGAACTCAAGAGTAGCAAATAGAGTCATCATTCACACAATTATAAATGCCAAAACACTTAATATAAAAAATAAAATACCTTGGACACATCTTAACTGCTTCAGTCCAGATATGCTCAAATTCCTGCAAGCAAAAAATTAAGTGATCACAACGCTGAACCTAACATTGAAGTCTCAAATAAAAGCCTTGCAATGCCTCAGCGTAAAGATTCTCAGAAATCACTTCTGTCCACTACTCTTATACAATTTATTTAATCATAGGCAAAACAAATATCCAGAGTTTAAAACAAGACTCAAGGTTTATATACCTGCTGTCTCCCGCCTTTGCAAAAGTCTTCAGGACACTGGGCCTGGAAAGAAAACAATCTATTTTAAAAGATTTTGCATGGAACACTTAAAGGCACATACAAGATAGTTATACATGTCAGAAGAGTTGGCATTCATCAGTTATTATCAGATGTCCCTACCAACATAAATCTTCATCATACAAGTAACCACGAGGTCATGATGTACTTATGTCAACGTGGTTTTAAAGTTCATTTTAACGAATTAAACCTTAGTTAATTGTTATCGTCATGCAAAAACGTTTCCCTTTAAGCATATTTACGATAAAAAGGCAATTTAGAAGCATTTTAATGCTCATTCGAGGCCTATACCACGTGGATCACACTTCGAATTAACAAGCGATATGTGTATCCATGTATTGCACGCATTGAAACAAAAACACATTCATAATCAAAATAAACAAATCTATATCGAATTTACACCATAAACGTTGAAAGTGCATTACTGCGCTGAAGTGAAGACAACATTACCTTCTCTAAGGAGCGAGGCGGAAGAATGAGACCGAGTAAATGCGACGTTTCGCGTTTTATACTGTAACAGCGCAATGGTTTCTGGGAAATTCCTTTGCTCATACTAACACATGATGGCGCTATAGTGCCTTTTGCGTTCAATGAGTTCTGGTTTTTACTGGCACATTATGTCCATTACGAGAATTCGGATCAATGCTAAAAAGAAACATTAATATTAACTAATTTAAATGGCTAAACCTTAGTGTAGTATACTAAGTGTAGCACCAGTGATTAGATACACTCCTATCTACTGAGAATGACAGATAATGTCCCTTAATATCATTTTGATCAGTAAACACCGAAAATTCAATGACTTTTATAATAACTGGATAAGATTTTTTCTTAAAGCACTTTAAAAAAACTGCATCCACAAAGACCAATTTTTAGCCAATATTTTAGAACAAAGCAAACACCTGCATGAGAGTTATTTTTCACCCATTCTGTTTGTGTGCAGAACAAATTTCCATGAACACTTCTATCTTGAGAACAATCACTGAAGTTTTGTATACATCACAGGTGTATAGACTAGAGATCTCTTGGTAATTAACACTCCTCCTCCCGTAACTGTAACAAATCCTTCCCTAGCGGGTCAAAATGACCCAAATCCCCCAAATTATACTTTGTTTTGTCCAGAGCTTATATAATTGCATTTTTTGATATATTTATATTTATAATTTATATTTGATATACATTTTTTTCTATTTTTGAATGAAAATTGTTTTGGACATTTTTGTCATTGATTTTTATTAATAAATAATTTAAGCACATTCTTTCAACTTATATTTTCCATTTGTGTGGTGTGAAAAAATTGAGAATTGTGTTCTGCATTGGGGATGTTCTTTAGTCTCATGCTTTCATTTGTGTGTTTGTTCTGGATTGTGCCAGATTATTTTTATTCCGCACATTTTGACCAAAAACCTTTCAAGTCATTCTGATTTACATAATTTCAAAAAAAGTTTTTTAAACACTAATTTCTAGTTGCTAAAATGAAATAAAGTGAAAGTAAGAACCCACACCTAAAATAAAATAATCTACAGCATCAATCGACTCTGGATGTCTGGAACAAGAAATGCATTCAACCCTCTCACACAAATTGGTCTCACTGAGATTTAATATTATATTTTGATACATGGAAATCTGGTACAATCAATTGTCAGGCAAAGAAAATGTTTTTTGGGATTGCCTCTGTAAAGCAATACTAGGCGAAAGTGAACTTTACTGCATATGGCAAGGCCTCAGATTTACCACAGAAGATGAAGAGCAAATGGCTGTTTAAGCTATAACAGTGATAATGTTTTGCCAGTTTTGCTCATATTGCATGTAAAAAAAAAGGATAATACATATTGATTTTGCTTGTTGCAAGTGTTACACCATGTACTGTATATAGACGTCATTCCACGTATTCATCAAGAATAAAAGCTGTCCTGAGTGACTCGATGTGTCTACTGCCTGTTTATATCATTTCACCTTCAAGAAGAGAATCAAATCTTCATGATACATGACTATATGAAACATATTTATTTTGATTAAAACGTGACATTTCACAGAAAGAGAGATTGCAGGGCAATTTGTGATGACGTTGCTTAACCTCAGCAGTAGAAGCACAGATTTGTCGAATGGTTTTATTGTGCACCATTACGGTTTCCTACTGGACAGTCTTAGTTTATACTAAGTTGATAAATTATGTGGACAGTCAAGCAGCATTCTATAAAAAAGCATATCAAATCATTCTCAAAAACAAAAAAATAATTATTGGAATGGATTATAACCATGGCAAAGGTGTCTCAAATTTCAGCCCCATGTTGAAAATGGTACATTTTGCACATTGTGGCTATTGTAGCATAAAACTGTGTCTCTTAAAAGGCTGATGATGGAGTAGAACATAAAGGGAATGGTTGCCGTCAAGTATGTATATTTCAACAGTTACTATTGCCCTAGAGAAAGAAGAAAAATGGAAAACAAGAATATATCATATCTTCTATATATAAATAGCTGGAGCTAGCAGTGTGTGAACCAAGTTCTCTTTTTGTTTACTTTGTAATTCCACCGTTAAGGCTTTTCGAACATTAAGATACAGCCTTCAATCCTCAGTCCGCTGCTTCCCTGAGATACAGAACGCTGTAGTTTTCAGTTTTGTTCGATAGAAACACCTCAACCCCTCAGAAGTGAAAGAGACAGACGTCCAGTGGGATCGTTCTTCTTTTGCCGAGACGAGAGCGCTTGTTTGATTTGTGATGCTGAAGGGCTTCTGATCACGTCTTCTTTGTGTTTGTGGTGTTTTTTCTTCCTCAAGGGGTGGTAGAGAGGTGCAAGTGTTGAACTAGCGAGCAGGGAGGTTTTCTTTTTATTTGTATAGATTATTTAAGTTTGTATTTTCTTCTTGTTATTCGTTCAAACTTTGAAAATGCAAAGCTGTAAGGGTTCATTCATCAGTCATTCCAAGGCTGAATAAGAAAAGTGGTTTGCGAGAGAGTTCTGTTTTCTAGACTCTGTGGTTTTGGAAACCGCCTCAGTGTCGTTGCGATGCTAGTCGCTTCAGGAGAGGCTCGTCGTAGACCCAGCATTCACCGTCCTCATGAAACAGCTGCAGGGAAACAAACAAATCACACATTAAACATAAGCACTGATCTGAAAGCAAGCCACTTCAATTCATGTGGATTATGAAATAAGATGGTTCAGGTGTTTTATATTACATTAGAGCACCTTTTAATATCTTCAGAGAACATTTCATCAAAATAGTTTCTGCTAAAAAACAAGATCCAAATCTGCTTCATTTTCACATTCATTATTTTTGTTCTGAAACATTTTGATGCCAATGTCCCTCAAATATGATAATTGCCTATGAGTGAGCCCCTTCTTAATACAAAAAGACAACAACATATAGTCATTTATATAGACCCATTTATTATATGGGAGAAAAATATATTATATTATAAGGAAAATTATGAATTTGTATGTATGTGTATTATAGATATACATATAAATACATATTGATTTGATTGCATATAACACACAGTTGCAATCAAAATTATTCAGTATTCAATAATAGTTTACTGATGCGAATTGTTTTATAAAATTTTGTTCTCTGCAGCAAAATGACTTGCAGGTCAAGGGGGATGAAGAATTTTGATTGCAACAGTATATATATATATATCTGCATACATACATTCAAAAATAATTAAACATTATCTTTATAATATATAGAAAATATAAATATATAATGGTAACACTTTACAATAAGATTTCATTTTAGTTGTTAAACTTTATGGATTAAAGTTAATGTTAATTTCAACATTACTATAACATTTTTAAAATCAAAAGTTGTACGTGTTAACATTACTAAATGCAATGTGAACTAACATTAACAAACAACTAACGACTGTATTTTATTAACTAACATTAACAAAGATTCATAAATACTGTAACAAATGTGTTGCTCATTGTAAGTTGGTAATACATTAACTAATGTTAACAAATGAGACCTTATTGTAAAGTATAGTGTATATTGTATAGTGTTACCGATATATATGCTTTCAGGCACCAATAAGAATTAAACGCATTTTACAATGTTTAAATCCATTTCCCAGATTTCACCCAAAAATCAGCTTAGAACAAGTAGTTTCCATTAGTCTGGCAACAACAGACAGGCCTACCATGAGCTCAAATGTTAAACAAAGGTATATGCTTCTATAGAAACCAAAAGTCAATGTGATTTTAACTTCATTTTACCAAAAAATGTGTTTAATTGCTGAGTTGGTTGGTTTGGTAAAAAGTTGAAATGTTTAGAATAAATGAATTTGAAAAATTGTCAGGCACTGTTGGGCTCTATAAACATCCAGCTATTCGCATCATAACGCTCAGCTTAAGAACATGCTATAATAAGTAACAGGAACCAATTACGGACCATTTATCAGAGTCATTTATCAGAGTCTCATTATTTCTCACAGCATATTTCCCCTCCAAATGTGTGTGTACATAAGCACACTCACTCTCGTCTCCCATTGCATTTCATTCTCCTTCCTCTCTCTGGCCTCCGCCCTCTGTTTCTCCTCTAGCCTGTGTTTGGCTTCCGTCGCAGCATCAATGTCCTTGAGTTTCAGGTTCACTGTCACGTCCTTCCACAAACTGACAGCCAGACAGAGAAAAAAAACAACGGTCTGCATCAGATCATCTCACAGAGGTACCCAAGCAGAAAAAAACATCGCTTCAGCAGATCCCCAGAGGAGCCGTATCACAAAAATAGCCCTTTGAAGATCAGCGAATAAATAAAGTGCAACCGGGGGCCAAAAGTCCATTAGTGAAAATGCTGGTATTTTGCATTTTTCTCATTTAATGCAGTTTATTCCATTACAAATTGTATTATTAGAATAACAATTTTAGTATAAAGTTGAATTGAATTTGTTTCATCCCCTTTTTTGTATTAATAACAGCAGTACACAAGTATGTGCAAAACAAGAACACCTGACCTTCTGTGCAAAGATCATCACACATCTACTCAACCACAGATTTTCCAAATCACTTTAGAAAACCTCCCAGATCGAGTGGAAAAATATGAAACATTATTCAGTAATACAAATTAGATTTAAAAACCAGAAGGATTAAAGTTCATTCTTAAATGCACACATTTTAATGCGTTTTTTAAGGCTGGTTTCCCATGACTTGTCACAGAGTCAAGCCCAAGATTAAAAAGTGTTTGAATCTGCAACGTGGCTTAAGAGAAAATGGACTTTGGAGGAGCTTCACATTGCGGCAAATTCTGTTTCAGAGTCTCTATAAAGAAGACGACATTTAGAAAGCAGAGAAAAATCTGGCCTACACACCTTCTGGATTCATACTCCAACTGGTCCTCCAATTTCCGCACCTTCTTCTTAACAATGCCCAATTTCCTTGTGTCAATGAATTCTGCATTTTCCTGAGAGGGAAGCAACTATGTTACTTTAATTTTGTTCTTGAATGTACTTCCTTTTCTTGTTTTCTAGGGTTCAGACTTACCCCGGTGGCCCATTTTGAATACATCACACCATTCCACTCTCCCTCTATGGAGCAGTATGACTTCTTATCATTGGGAGCACTAAAAGAAGGACAATAATATGAGGATATAATTAAATATTCTCTACTAATATGGATATTAATCTTCACATATCAGATGCTTAATGCATTTGAATACAAATTAGATTTCTTTCTGAATGAATTTACCATAATAACTGAAGAAAACACTGTGCTTTACCGCTTCTGTGCTTAGATTCAAAATCTGAAATTCATGTTCTAATTTGAAATTTATCAGGTGGTTTAATTAAGTGATATTTATTCATTTCAAATCTGTTGACTTTCACTCATAAACACTGCTTTTTTTGCAGCCCGTGAGCAAGTTTATGGAAAGTAACACTTTGACTTACAATATCTCAGCAGTTATCCTGTGCTTCTTTCCTCCATAGAAGGGTTTGGTGTGGAAAACTATATTGGCACTGTAGCCAGATTTGGAACAGGAAATATTGCATTCCCCACCCAGCTCAACCCAAGGAACAGTGAGGATTGACCTATAGGAGCACAGGGAGATGGTTGAGATGCCTCCTTTGCCTCTAGAAATCTCAAATACATCAGTTTGTTAAAAGTGATAGAATCAAACAATGCTTACCTCCCGTAGCCATTGGGAAAATTAAGAATATAGTGCTCATCATATTCAAGACAAGACACACAACCTACAGCAGACAGGAGAGGACAATTAAGCACAGCAATAGAACTGATATTTATTAATCATAATAACCTAACAATGTCCTTGATTACCTTGACCAATGTTATGGACACCAATTGACATTCCAAGGAATTTCGATTTCGTCCAGATGTGGGCGTTGAATTGGATTTTCTTGCTGTAACACTCAGCATAAAACGCAGATACTGCAAAAGGAGATTGGTGTCAGAAAATGTTCCCAAAGTCACAACTGATTATCGCATTTTATAACAAATTATAAAATTGTGTGAAAAACACTTTTTTTTAAATGACTTAATTGTAATTATTTTACTTTTTAGTACCAAAAACAGATTTAAGGAAATCTCCGGTAACTTGTACATTGGATCTATTTTCTTCCACTGGTGACGATAAATTAAATTAGTTAGGCATACTATTGCTCTCTGGGATAAATTTAGTGATTAGTTAGTTGAGCACTTACTAGGAGGGTGGTGAGAAACCTGCTCTGCCACAAATGACACACTGTTTTTGCTACTCCACGGCACTGGCCCATCTGATACAGACTCCTAAAAAGACAGACAGTGAGAGAGGAAGAAAGACAGAGAGAGCAAAAGGAAATTTCAATACAAATCTGTTATAGAATGTAATGCATCTTCGTATTTTGAGACCTACAAACACACTCACAGTAGCAGCAGGGTCCTCTGTTTCGAAGGGCAGGTCCCAATGACAGAAGAACACCTCGCCCAGAATGGGGTTGTAGGGCTTCTTGGCCACAGATCCTTTCCGACCAGCGTGAAAGGCAGAGAGGTACCACTTTACAACCTGCACCATGCGGTCCCTTGGATCCTGCTGCTCTGCAATACTACAAAACATGACAGAGAAATCAATCACAAGATTAGTGCTCAAGTATTAGTATTTAGAAGGACGAAAACTTGGCAGTTCTTTATAAAAAAAAATTGTTCATCATGATTAGACACAAGTAGTAAATCAAATGAGTTGCGAGCTGCAGCCCAGGTGAAACTAGTGATATTGCGGAAGCTATTTGAAACTGTCGCTTGTCAAACTACAAGCTGCATATAATTTATGGTAGTTTGATTATAGGGAAGTTTCCCTTTACTAAAAGTCATTAGCTTCAATAGCTTAACAAAAGCTACCTAAATACAGTACATAAGAGATTAAATTAGATAAAACAGCATTTATTTCTCTACAAAAAAAGACTGTAAAGTGATTCACAATTAAGTGATGATTTTTTAACCAGTTTTTTTAAATTAACAGTCTGAAACAATCAACTTGCTAAATGAATCCAACTTTTATTTCAGAGAGCAAAAATATTCTTGTTCTGCTTGTTCTGAAAATATTCCACTTCTGGTTGAAAAAAACCCCAGCTTAGCTACTGTCAAGCTACTTAATAATGACAGCGCTGTCATCATTTATCTCATCAGAATCATAAGTCCATATGGTAGAACAGATGCGAGATCTATACAAGACATGACGAGCATTACCTTACAAACAAATCCGGGTGTGCAAAGAAATCTGCATACATTTCCAGCAACGACCTCCGCTCCAAGATAAATGTCGGCAAGACGACCTTTGAGGATGACAAAGATGGATTGCAGGCAGAAATTATAGGGAAAAAAAGAGAGATTATGAAAGAAAGAAGGCTGTTTGTTTACCTTGGTGAGATCCATGCCAAGTCGCACTTGAGACAGCAGATGCATGATGACACTTTTGTGTTCTTCAACAGATTCACCTTCGCCGTCATCATCTCTCTCATCGTGACTGTCAAACTGATCTAAGAAAAATACACAGCAACCAATGAACTTGGAAAACAGCAAATTGCACAACTCTTTAAGACTTTATTTAACTCAATTAAGACTGTGCTTGCGAGGATACTCGACAAAACTGGCATTTTGGCATAATTTTGTGTGTTTTTGTTCGTTCTGTCTGAAGCGGCTTTCTGTACGCACGAGTCATGTGTGTGTGTCACACAAACAGGAGATTCACAGACACGCGGTCGTACCACACTGCGTTCTCTTTTGTGTCTTATTGCTCTTCAATGGTTTAAAGGCATTTGTAATAAGAGTGTGATCATATAATGTAACGCTAGCCTAAGGATGACAAGAAAAAACAGATGCTGCGTTAATTGCATTACCGTAAATATTTTTTAAATTAATCGCATAAGTTAAAGTGTTAATTTTGACAATCCTAAATATAATATTACCAGGGTTCCCACTCTAAACCACATGTCAAATTCCCTGACTTTCACTGACTAAAAAGATGAATTTCCATGACCTATAATGAACGGCAAAACAGGCTGCTGTTTTGCGGAGCACCGAGCTGTTTTGTTTTGTAGAAAGCCTTTCTTTAAAGTGAATTTCATTTTGTATAAATTGTATCTTAATTTTAATAAATTTTTCATCAACCAATTGCCTGTATTTAATAAATGAGAAGCAAATATATAGCAGACAATATAATCATGGAGGCGCCGGCGCGGTCACTTGCATTGCACGTGAAATGGAGCGCATCTCATCATAAATTAACCGAAACTTGGTGTATGCCTCACATACATGAGAAATACATCTGAAGATAGCTTGGAATGTCTTTAAACGAAACAATTCAAAACGAAAAGAAATTATGATTATGATTATGTACTCTATCACTACTCTCTGATTATGTAATCCATGATGTGGGACCTGATATTCATTTATGTGATATTCATGCTTTTTTTCTTACAGTAAAGCACAGTCCACAAACAACCTCCCTATAATAAGACAAATCTCTGGAGGCATGCTCCAAGCACACTCTCATCTCATCCCTTTTCCCACATTTGTAGTAATGACACTATAACCAAACCGGAAATTGTAACGCGTGCGCATGCGAAACTTTCTCGTGCGCACACAATAGTCGCGTGCGCACGTGAAAGTCCGTATTATTTTTTTTTTGCAAAGGTCCCCTCAGGGTCTCCGTAAAAAGATGTGTGAAACAGCGCGATAAAAAAAATCGGTATAGAAAAATTACATTTTGATAAATGGAAACAAAAATTTTAAGCAACAAACTAAATTCCCTGATATTCCATGACTTGGACAAAAAATATATAAAATTCCCTGACTTTCAATGTCTGGAATAGACCTTTTAAAATTCCATGACATTCCAGAAATTCCATGACCCGTGGGAACCCTGTATTACACTACACAGGCATATGTGTTTATATAATGAGATGTGTATGTGTGTATATAAAAAGTGAAATGTGTATTTTCACTTTTAACACCAGCATCAAACAAAAAGTCACAAGACAAAACACAATATTTGCTCTGATTCATTTTGGGAAGGATTTGTGTGTGTGTGTTTTGTGTACCTGCATCAGTGGTGCCGTTCGACATGGAGGAGTTAATTGATTCGTTGGTGTCAGGCCGTTTCAGGGCTGTGCTGTCTTTACTGTTCACAGCAGCTGTTCTGTTTGGACTGTACAGAGACACAAGAATAATGTCAGTTTATTCCAGAATAAATTATGTAACGATGCAAGACAGTGTTTGTGTGTGTGTACTGTAAGTGAGTCTGTGTACGGTTTTAATTCGGTCAGTGTGTTTCTTATGGTTTGCAGTAAACAGTGCGGGGGGAGTGTGAGTGTTTATCTCTAAGCAGTATTACTTAATGTGTGTGTGGGCCGGTGCTACTATAATTTACTTGTGCAGCAGTATTTCAATGAGTTTTAATTATATATAAGTGTGTGTTTGCATGTTTTATGTTTTGTTTTGATGCAGTATTTGTTTATGTACACTACTTATACTATTCAGTGTTTCAGTGTGGTGTGTTTAACTCACTCTGTGCAGTGTTTCGGTGAGGTGCTGTTCTGATAAAACTCATCGGCATCATAAAACTCATCTTCACTGCTGGAATAGGAGAAGTCAGGAACAGTGTGGGGCGGTACGTTCATGTGACTGGGAGAAGTCACGCTGCTGCTGGGAGCTGAAGGACCACTCCCTAAAACCACAGGAAGGAAATTAAACCAATAAATGTGAGAATAAATATGAATGTGCTGAAGAACTATGACTAACCACACTCATTTACACAACACCACAGCAGACGGTCAGTATAGCATCTGTTATGGGTTGAGGTTTTATGATTTTGCATATGTGGCTGGCATGTGGGCTTCAAATAAACAGCATGGCCGATAAGCTCATCTACAAGCTTAGTAATATATTACTAAGCTGATTTCACAAGCACAAGCTCTGATTGTTAAAAATCACATTGACAGTGTGAAATACACTTTTTTTTTAGTTTAGGCCTAATTATTGGACCCAAAAAAGCAACAGATTTTTAAACTCAATTTAAGAAAGACAATGACTCTGCTTTTGCTGTTTGCCACAAAACATGCATATTCTAATTAATCCTTAAAGAAAAAATTCATGCACAATGTCAATCACTCGTATGCAAATAATTGAAATGTCCACCAATGACTCTCATTGGCCTCAATTCACTAATGACACTTTGTTAAAAGAAACATAGTTGCACTTTACATATTAATATTCTTCATGTTAATATGTAATTATATAATGAAGTGCCACTAAATTAATGAAAAACATGTAATTGTTTTATATATTTTAATAAAAAAAATAAAAAAAACATTTTATCATCATGCATTTATTATTGTTATTATTAGATTTATAAGTATTATTAGATTTTATAATTGTACATATTTTATTCATTTATTCATTTTATTATTGGAATAATTGAGGACATTAACATCTTTAAAACATCTTTAAAAATGCTAATAATTACAATACAATTGTAAGTTGTTCAGGAATGTAAAAACAAAACAGAAAATGGCTAGTAAGACACAATAAACATGCATTTAATTGTGATGCTGTGAGGCTAATAAATAAAATGGTTGGTTGTGTTAAACCAAGACTGTTCAGATGCTTAACAAAGTCCAATTAAATCAGCCCTGCCTACAACGCAAGCACTTTCGGCATGACTGTTTTATGTGTATTTTCCTGCATTGCTGTCTAGAGTGCTACCGATCGGCTGTGTTTTTGCTGAGCTCAGCTCTTCCTGCACCGCCTCAGCAGAAGCTGGACTCTCTAAGCCCCTGTATCCAGCACTAATAGCAGTCAGGGGAAAACAGCCTGACTGCAGAGAGAACAGCTTAGAGAACAGCATGCATCCCCACTGCAGCGGAATACTACGGGAATACTGCTTTCTACTCACATTAAAAGGAGGCATTACATATATAAATAAGCAGTATTTCCCGTAGTATTCCGCTGCAGTGGGGATGCAGGCTGTTCTCTACAAATGTATGTGTGTATATATACACACACAAAAAATAATAATACATGTACATACAGTGTCAGGGGTAATGTAATCAGAATATTTTTTTCAAGTCACGAGTGAAGTATTGGATTACTTTTAAATTTACAACAAAATATGTGTTACTGTTTCACATAAGTAGCGCAAGTTACTTTGTTTTCCCATTTATTGACTGACACCTCTCCAGTCCCCATGTTGAGAGAAAGTGGGAGTAAGTGCAAAGGCGTTGTGTGCGCTGTATAAACATGAAGGTAATTGTAGATCTAGAGACTAAATGTGAGCACGCACACTCATCCCACTTGCGCAAAAGCAGATTCAGTATTCCTCAAAATGAATAAAAACAGTGAAATGCAAACTATTAAGCAAACCTGAATAATTAAAATGTTAAATAATACATAATTTATGTATTTAATCCCACTTTATTAACCAATGTCTGTGCTGTTGACCTTCGATGATCCAATTCAACCATAATAACAAGCAAAAATGACTTTAGTTCAACATCATGTTTCTTTTTTTTAATTGCTGAAGTAAGTGTTGATCTTTCCTCTCCTGTGTCATTTCACTTGTGGTGTGAAAGGGATTTGATATTTTTTTCTAAGATAATAAGTTTCCCTCTAGATTTATGTGTTTATTTCCACGACTGTTGGTTCGTACCTGTGCTGTTGGGAGTGGGAGTCTGAAGGCTACCCATCACCGTGACAACAGGGCCCATGGGTAAAGAAGAAGGCCTCTGTTCCGTTTTACACACCTGAGCTCCATCTATGGATGAACACACACCCTTCATATGCTCTTGGCCCGAAAAATGCACACAATATTTGCAAACCAAATCTAATTTCAGAGTTTCCAAATCAGTGCACTCCAAGAGGCGTTCAAAATAACCACATACAACATTATTAAGGAATGAAATGGAGAGAGAGAGAGAGAGAGAGAGAGAGAGAGAGAGAGAGAGAGAGAGAGAGAGAGAGAGAGAGAGCTCACCTGTGGGTAGAGTGGTCTGCGTTGGCATGGCACTGACTACAGAGGGGTTGAGAGGGGTAGGCTGGAATACCCCATCCACTGGGTTAATGGTGCTCTGCAGAGAACCACAGACATGATACAAAACACAGCTCTCATAGGAAAACATGTTATAAATACCCCCTCTCATAGGAGTTTTCACTCTCAATGCCCAACCCAACTATCACAGAAATCCTCAGGGGAACTTTAAGGGCTGAATTTCAGTTACAGTGTTTAAAGTGTTTAAAAGGATAGTTAACCAAAATATGACAATTCTGTCATTATTTATTCACCCTAATGTTGTTCTAAACCTGTATAACTTTTCCTTCTATATAAAACAAAAGATGGATGCTCTTTAATGAATTTTTATTTCAGAGTGACCAGGATACACTTTTTCCTTTTGAGTTTGACAGAAGAAAACCATTCAGGTTTAGAAAAAACGAGGGTAAATAAATGAAGTAAATGGGTGATCTGTCCCTTTAAGGTTCTGAAAAAATGTAAATGTCCATTTGGTTACTGACTAAGTGATATATTCAGACACCAATAAAAAACACCCATTTCAAAACAAACTTCCTGGGTAAACCCTAAAGCACACTAGTGTGATAAACAGTGCAAATTTTGTTGTACATTTAGCGTAAGGGTTAATTGACAGTAAAGACTTTTTACATTGTTACAAAAAAATAAATAAATATATATATTCCAAATAAATGCTTTTCTTTTGAACTTTTGAAATTTCTATTCATCAGAGATCCCTGACTAAATGGATCATGGTTTCCACAAAAATATTAAGCATAAATATTCTTTGAACACCAAATCAGCATATTAGAATGATTTCTGAAGGATCATGTGACACTGAAGACTGGACTAAAATATATTCAAATAAACAACAATTACTTTAAATGTACATAATATTTCACAATATTGCTGTTTTTATTGTATTTTTGGTCAAATAAATGCAGCCTTGGTGAGCATAACAAACTTTTTCACTCAAGATCTCCTCTATATTATTTCCCTCGAAGTATTCTATTAGACTGAGTAATATGTCATTATGGAGGTTACATGCATTACAAATGCCATTTCATGTTGTCTTTAACTATTTCATGTCCATATTTTTTCTACTCAGAGACACAAATAATCAATGAGGCTTTAATATTCAAGAGAAAGATTTGAAGTAAATAAGTGAATCAGATTCAGTGCTTTATAATGCACTGTGTCCAACTGAGCAACCTCACAGCTGTGGCCCATGTCCATCACACTGAATCTTCTTAATATACAAAAATCACTGTGTGTCAGTCTCTGCCTTACGGTAACACTGAGTGCCTGTCAGTCGGCACAGACTCAGATACTGAGATATTAAGCTCTGCGTCCATGACGACTAGACTAGCCCATAATCCCGAGTATTACACACTAAATAGAAAACGCAGAGAGATAAATAATCTCTATCCAGCATGCACTGTGAAACACTGACATCACAGGACACAGTGGTGAGGTAACTCTACATGAAAACACACAAGGGAGGAAAAAAAAAAAAAGACATGCAGGGGAATGAGTGAAATGAGTTTGGAGGAGCTTTTCTGCACAGGGAATTTTAAAGGATTTAATCACAATTATTTATTGTTCTGAATAATCCGTGTTTTGTTGTACCATAACAGAGGCTGCCGCTCTAAATTAAAAGCTCATTGGAGCAATTAGAGTTCTGCAGTAAATACATAAACATTAGAATGAGATTAAATCAAGAGGCAGACACTCAGGTCAGCGGCAAAAAGACAGCAATCACAGACTCCGAGGGAAGAAACTCAAATACCCAAAACAGAACAACATTTCGTTTTTGAGTTATCAAACTAACTTTTTGTACTCAAACTAGGGATGCACAATATATCGGCCACCATATCGGTATTGGCTGATATATGTTAATATTTAATGTTATTGTTATCAGCCCGATAAGAAAATTTGGATTTTTTATTTAATAATTTATTCGTTTGATTTATTAAATAATGGATTATTTCCTTTATCTGAGGCACTTCAGATGCGCACTGTTCGCCATGATGGTTATGAATTGCATGAAATATGATTGGAATAACTTCATAAAAGGAAAATACAGTTAAGTGCAACAGGTGCAGCATATACTATAAGTCTGTCATATAGGCTACATCAAATTATAATGAGATCATTATAATTGTGTGCTTGGGACATGGCTTTTAATGGTGACACTTGTTTATGTAATCAGACTCTCAAACAATGCATACAAATTTGGATTTAGATTTATCGGGCAATACATCGGTTTTCAAATATAAAGAATTATCGGTTAGCATATCGGCCAAAATTTTCATATCAGTGCATCCCTAGCTCAAACAACTTCTATGATGTGGATTAAACTTTATGGCCCGGTTTCACAGACAGGGCTTAGATTAAGCCAGAATTAGGCCTTAGTTTCATTAGGACAGTCAAGTAACAAATCATATTGTAAGATATGTCAGTGCAAGTTGCTTTCAGTTAAGACAGCTCAAACATGCATTTTAGTCTGGGACTAGCCTTGTCTGTGAAACTGGGGGGGATATATGAATGTTACATTTGTTTTTTGTTTTTAGCCAAATCCAACTCAAACTAAAGAGGAGGGTTAAATGTAATTGGTGATTACGTCACTCCAGCACTAGCCTTGGTGGTTATTGATCCGATGAGAGCCTCTGGGTAGGTCGTAATAGACCGCATCAATTTGTCCTACATGGTTCAATAGCATGTATGACCATGGAAAATCAATGATAATTCTGTGTGAAAGAATGTGTGTCTTTCACACATTTTGGTTCAATCACACTGTCAGAGATATTTCTCTATTGCGGTTTAAATTTGTTGTTAGTTGTGGCCGTAGGTAAGGACAGACCCAGAATTACCCGACAGGAAGAGTGAGAAAAATGAAAGCAGAGAGAAAAAGAGAGAGACGTAGATGTGGTGGGCGGAGCCCTCAGATCAAGGTCATGCACATCTCGATTCAATTTTACTGAAGAGAAAATGTGATTTCAGTGGAAGAGAGAACAGTAGCACCGTTTTATTTAGACTAGTTCATTGCTGAGTAATGTTAAAACTTACTATAAGTCCGTTTGCGTGTTGCTGTTCGTTACTTTGATCCTTCAAATTTTAAAAAGAAAACACAAATTGAGAAATAAGGCAACTCCACAGCTGGGAGAAAGCTACAAAATATGGTGCAAATTGTCTCTGCTTTATTTGAGGCAATAACAATGGCTACTTGAGGTAATTTAACCTCCTGAAACATTTAGGGTACATTCACACAGTCAGCGTTTGGGATTGTCAACCGTATTTACTAACAGGTCCATTCCTAGTACAGCTTACACTTAGTGAGCCAAATACTGTCTGCTAAAGTAGGTAAATTAAATAACTCAAAGATGGCAACTTCTACAAAACCAGGTCTTATTTTTACATTCGAAAAAATGTTTTTTGTCCAATTAAGATGGAAGTTTATCCGTCAAATGTTTAGGTCAACATGTGAGCATAACCATATTTAGCACTGTAAAACAAGACTGACAACCATTTTCTGCTGCTGTGTGAATGTGGCCTTAGTGTAGGAGAATCACCTCTCAAAACCATGTGGTACCTGCTGGAATGTTCATAATCTTGGCAAAATAAACATTAACAGGGTTCTGGAAAATTACAGGTTGGGTTGGACAAGACAAATATTAACAAAGTGGGCAGACGAAACACAGGTGCATTCACATTATGAGCCTAAGAGACGAGCGTTTTTTACCTTGGCAATCTGTAGTAGTACGATACAATGTTTGATGGACTCTACCATACTCTAAAAAAGAAAAACAAGAAATGAAAATGCATTACACTGCCAAAATTAGATCTAAAATGCATTAAGAGGGTGAAGGTGCAGACGCTCTTACACAAGTCGTGTCCTTCAGGTTCTCAATTTTCTGTGTATTGGACAATGAAAAAGAAAAGGACAGCTTTAGTTAGATTTGTGAAATTCCCTTGGATTATAAACAAAGATGCACCTTAACAAAACCTTTAAAAAAGCAGAAATGAAAGCCTGAGATCAAATGACTTTCATCCCCTAAATAGGCTTAACATGTGACTCTCTGGATGTAGTATCTGAAGAATCTTTAGCATTTCATTATGTGTGAACAATTTACAAATTGAAATTTGCATATGGAAATGTATATATACAATAAATCTACATTTTATAGCAGTTACCTGTTCCCCCATTCCATTCCAAAGCAACTCCATTTGCTCAGACAACTTTATATTGGTATTTCATTTAGTTCCTAATTAGTAATGATTAAAAATAACTCAACAGTGTATTTATTTTTAACAATGAAAATATGTTAAAATTGACTTTTATATGGTGTTTGCATATACATTTTTTGCAAATCTTTGCAGTGTGTGAAAACAACCACAATACAATGAAAAAAATACATTCACTCCTTTTTTTTTTATCCTCAAAAAGCCTAAACACTCTCAATAATCAAGGATTTTCTGAGTAATATGATGTCATGTGAGCAGTTGCTCATTATCATTTAAAGAGACATGCACTGAAACGGCTCGCTGTGAACAGAGCTGTTTTTGAGGAGGTAAAAAGGGTGTTGTTTTACACAACCATTGAGGAATTTTAACCAAAGTATATTACAAACTTTACATGAAGACCCTAAAGAATCATACCAACTTGTGGAAAATGGGCATCCGATGACCCCTTTAATGCCTTTTAAATAACATCACATATTACCAAGGTTGAAAATTGTCAAATTAAACATTTCCCTTTCTTTGTGTTTTCAGTTAGCAAGCCACAAGCTTAACTTAGCTTGGCACAATACTTTTCTACATTTCATTTGCATTACTTGGTCGATTAGCTCTTTTATTTGGAAGGTGGGACATCCTTAAATAGAGGGGCGTCCATATTGGACGTCTCAATTCCTCTCATTGTAATTTAAGTGGACCGTCTCTGCTATATACTGTCTGACAGAAAATGGACCACTGATGATACGGAAAAATGTTCATGTCTTACTCTGCGTGACTCATCTTCCTTGCAGTCTTTTATCTTTTCATCGAAAAGCTACAAGATGCAACGAAAACAGAAATTAGACAGCCGTGTATGTGAACAATGATACATCAACTCAAAATACAAGGCTCTTTTGAGTCATAATGAGGTCTTACGATAGCCTTACTTTTAACTGGTCGATTAAAATCTGCAAATACGCGTCCGCTTCGGCTAGCTTCTTGTCGAAGTCCTGAACGCTGGGAACGAATCCGGTTTCTGCCTCCTGCAAATGAAAGTGAGAGGGATCAGTTTCAGTCCTATTCCAGTGTATAAAAGCTTCCATGGTGTCCAAAGCTGTCATGTTCTGCTTTCGAAAGGAA
Source organism: Leuciscus leuciscus (assembly GCF_965113295.1). NCBI lineage: Eukaryota > Metazoa > Chordata > Actinopteri > Cypriniformes > Leuciscidae > Leuciscus > Leuciscus leuciscus. Next base: position 9,847,603 of record NC_138737.1, read on the forward strand.
CTGAGCAGAACTGCTCCCTGCCTGTTCACATTTCTCTCTAACAGCTTTAACTGAATTACACAATTAGACAACAGACCCTGAGAGAGGGACTGAACTGAACTGCAAAATAAAAAGGAACAGGCTGTTATCGGTATATATATATATATATATATATATATATATATATATATATACACATCAAACGAGTTTTGTCAGATGTTTCTAGGACATGAGGACAGATGATCATTATCTTTCAAAAGAACATTTCTAATCCCTCTTCAATGTAACTGATTCAAACAATTCAAGGTTAAAGCAAATAAGCAAAACTTTTGTTTTTATCCTAATTACACAGCTAGGACTATGTACAAACACACATTTTTTTCAGCACACACACAGAACAGACATCTAGCAAATATTCACAAGATTGTTTGTTTAGGTGTTGATTTAAATCTTCAACAGCGTTTCTCAGAAATCACTTACTGCACCATTTGACTTACTGATTTGGCCATGATGATTTTTTCATGGATTCATGAACCCAAACAAATAAAGTAGGTATTTTAAAACTCTTTAAAATAAATAAGATCAAATAAAATGTATGCTTTTTTTTTTCATTAAGCATATGACACATAAACCACTTTTTACAGAACATGCTATAGGCCTATATGCCATCACACCCCTCCCATTACACATGTCCTTTCTTAACTCACATCACACACAAATTCAGAGAATTACACAAGAGAATTCACACTAAAACCTTAAAACAGCTTCCATGTAACCAACTAAGCAGTTTACATATTACTGTAAAACAAGTCTGGAAATTTGATAAGAACAGCAAACCACATTTCCTTATTTTACGTGTAGCATAACCACAACTATAACCTTAAGCTAATGTAGACCTTTCAGTTCAAAGACTAAAGCTAATAGCGGCTAGTCCAGGTGGTATTGAGGCAACAGGCACAGGCAATGTTGGCAGTAGCCTATATAAGAGAGGTACTTCCTGGTCTGGGGGTCACTGCCGTGAGCTTTGGTTCTTGTCGACCCTCGCAAAAGCCCCCACGCCGGAGATTGGTGGAACTGAACTGCATAGGAAAATGAAGAAAAGCCATGGGCGGCTAACCGTCCCTCAAAATTGTAAACATAAAAAAAAAAAATAGGTCAAAGTCTAAACAAGCGACGCAAATCCGTGCAGGAATCAAAGGTTAAGTGGAATATCAGTATGAAACCATGTGATTCACTGAGTCGACTGCCAACACATGTATGTGGAAACACAAAAGCTTTTAATGAGAGTTTTGCAGCTTTTAAAACGAACTAAAGATCAAGTTCCACTCTGAATATATGGCCTGATTGTACTAACCTAAATGTCATTTGTTCCTGAATTATGGGAGTGTTTTTATGAAACATTCAGCCCTGCTAAAACGAACACCCTAAGCAGTAAAGGCAGGAATAATTAACAGCTAGAATGAAAGCAAGAAATATTGTGACAGCTCGTAACACGATTCACAAATGTATGTTACATTCTTAGCATTGTCACAAGAGGAATATAGCAGGCAGATGCATAAACTAGTCATGCCGAAGCAGAGTTTAGTGAATACAATAGCATATAGGCCTACTTCTAAACAGTTGGCATAGTTATAACTAGCTAGTAGCTAGGGTTAGCAAGCGTAACAGTAATTAAAGGTCGCAGGTAAAGTACACTCAACAGGCATATTACCTAGCCAAGTATTCATACTTGTTTTTGAGTACCTTCGTTAGTATGTTTCCGGCAAACTAGCATCTTAACAGCTACAGTGCTGCTCTTCTATGTGGCTAAAATATACTTATCCAAAAGGTTATTATCGTTGTATTATGGTATAAATTTGTGTTCGATCGTTATGGATTGTAATTGGATTCAATTCACTAAAAATCATGGAGAACAGCAAAAAAAAAAAACAATTAAACATTAATACTTCTCACACATTACAAAAATACATATGACTTATAAACTGTATTTAACAACTTTTTATAACTTTAACAAAATTGTTGAACACGTTCTCATTAGTACTGTACAGTACTGGTACCATTTTTAAACAAATGAAATATACGGGTCAAACTGATATATCATAACAAACAAAATCGAAATTGTGTAAGCACATTCCACAACACATCAGTGTCCACAATTTGCAGCTATGTTTGTTACCTTAAATGAGAAAGTCACAAAATGCCAAGAAAAACATCATAGGTTAACTAGTATTTCTGACTTAAATGATATTTCTTATTTCTCGACTGGAAATCGCTTTTTTCAAAATGCATGTTCCCAGGGAACTGAACCACAATTCTCTACCAGTTAAGTTCAGGAACATACATGCTTGATCATATTTGCATTTCGTTGCCTTGTACCTGTACTTGTGTAATGACAATAAAGTTGAATCAAATCAAATCAAATCAATATCCTACAGGCACCATAAACATCTCACCTCCCAGCGGCCCTGAAATCTACTGTTTTGGTATGAACAAATTACCGAAATACCTTTAAACAAGCATTTGCGACCCTCAGAGAGCATTACATAATTATTTTATCCTGTGCCTGGCAGAGAAAAGCTGTGGTACGCTGAGAGCTACATGGTAGCTGTTAACAGGTTAACCCATACCTAAAAATACAGATTGTACAGACAGGAAGCTGTTCCCATTGACTTACTCCTTCAGTCTGACTCATAGCAGAAAATCTGAACAACTAACACAACAGCAGAGAGAAGGGTTTCAATATGTATCAACTGAGCAAGCTGAGTTGTATAGGCTATCTTTATGCATTTTAGGAGATAAACCCACCAGTGTCACATTTGAAAAGCAAAACCACAAGTCATGTGCTCTATTATGGCAACACAGACTGTGCACGTATGATATGGCTGAGGTTACAAATCACAAGTCAAGTCAGTAGAAAAGTAACTACGCATTCAACTGTGCCCCGTGCCCTCTCCATTTGCACAAACAAATGCTTCCCTACTTTCATAAACACACACGCACACCCACCCCTACCTGTGCACACTCATACACAGAGTGTGACCCATTTAACGCATCAGTTAACTTCAACAAAACAAAGATACTCACTCGGTTCTTGCCACTGCAGGACATTCCTCCACAAATTTGATCCAAACTCAGAGAAACACTTTCTGTATCAGTCCACACACCCTTTCCTGTAAGTTCCCCCTCTAAAGGAGGGGCATTTAAGGTGAACAAGTACCTATTGGCTAAGTCGTCTAAACTAAACCAATAAACCACCGTTGACCAGGAAGAGGACTTCCTCACAAAAAAAAAAGCAGAAGAAAAAGTAGCATTAACCTTACAGACTGTAGAAAACACAATACATTGCTGTGATTGGATCTGCCAACTGCGGCACAAGGGCTGCCTGAATAAGCAAAGCTGTGATTGGCTGTCGGAGATCATGTGACCGGATAGCTGCACACACTCTGCGAGTAGGTACACGCAGTTGCCAGTCAGCAGGTTTTTATTTTTATTTTTACATAGAGCTAAGGTGGAAATGGAATGGAGATCTTTGAGAGGAAAGAATGAGGGGAAAAAAGAACACAGAGGTAGAGGACAAAAGTAAGCCAGAAAAATCATACAATTATTTACAAGAAATGAGGAAAAAATGAAGAGAGAAATGCAAGTAATAACGCATACTCGTCTCAGCCTGTCCTGGTTTCTACCGTCGGTATGAAGCAGGTCTGCACATCAAGTGCATTCAATACCCTCAAAATACCCTTTTTTGTAGTTTTGTAGTAAAAAAGCGAATATTTCACTAACTCAAATTAAAACATTTTATGTTTTATTAACAACAGTCAAAAGGGAGGACACATTTCCATGCTTGAGGAAAATGGCATTCCTTTGACTGACTATGCTGTCACAACTGACCAAAAAATACAGAAATGTGTCAACACAGAGTGTCAATTTCCTATTGAAACAGAAATCTGATGCATACTCATCTTCTAAATAAAAAAGAAAAAAATGACATTGTAACTTGAAGAAACCACACTCGAGGGATTACGCCATTGATGAAAATGTAAAAAAATTCCATTACTTCTTACTACATTTCATTACAACATTTTTCTTAAACAGTTGGGAGTTGGTAAAGGCAATACATTTTTATATAAATTTTTAAAATCTATTTTATAGTTTTTAAACATCGTAAGACAAAAAAAAAAACAATACTAATATTACATAAAATATGAATAAACTTTTACTTTACAGATCTTAGGAGCACATCACAAAGCACATAGTTGCCCTCAAAATGAACAGACATGGAATAAAAGTAACAAAACATCCCCCAAAAATTGAATGAGGTCTAAGCATAATTATAGAGAAGATTCTTTACTTGACTGAGGTGTAATCATGTGACCTAGATGTGGCTGTTACCTGCTGAAGGGTGTGGCGTAGAATGGTCCCCTCTAAGGCATGAATCCACTTCTCCCGCTCATCTGCGTCACGGGCTGAGGGGAAAATATCCAAAAACACATCCATTAGTAATAAGCAGACAGACCGCAAACACACGGCGCATGAAATGGAGAGTGGAGAATGACTCTGCCGTGGAACTGTAAATGTGACAACGGTAACTACAGCTCTGTTGTCGTATCAGGCTTTCCTTAACGAAAACAGGTAGAGTTTCAAGAAGACAAGACAGGGTTGTAGCAAGTTAAACAGGAAATTAAACAAACACAAAGTAAAGCCTCTGCTCTTGAGTAAAGAAATGGTAATGCTCATAATGGAGTTTCTTGTAGAAAAGAGGAATAACATTTCAGGACTAAAAAAACAACACCTCTGCTCTTCAAAACATCTAATCAAGCATAAAACTATAAAGTGTACAATTAAAAGGAATGCCTGATAAAGAAAAGTCTTCATTCATGTTCATATGTTGTTCAAAACAGGATTTTATTCCTTCTATTGAACTTTATTCAATTGTTTACCTGATACTCTTGCAAGAATAAGATTTAAGATGTTGAGTAAAGATGATTTTCAGTAAGTAGGCCTTATTACTTAAATTTGGCCTGTTTCAAAAAAAAAAAAAAAGAAGCTATCATATATCATTAGAAGACTTAAAATAAAAAGAACGTTTTTTGCTGCTTTTTGGAGCTTGAGAGCCACTATTATCCATCCACTTTCTATGTAAACAAGTATGTGAAGATTCCTCAAAACATCTTCTATGCTCCATGACAGAAAGAAAATAATAAAGCATCAAATGACGAGAAAGAGTAAATAGCCAGTTTTAAAAATGACTAACTGTAGTTCACATCAAGTGGCAAATCAAACCCAAGGCTTGATCTAATGTTTGGCATGAGAAGGTACCACACACAGTTCATAGACGGATATTAAGACTAAATCTCTCTGTCTATCTAATTGCCATTAAACATACATTTAATAATTTCCCCAGCAGGGACCATCTGAAAAACAGCACTGACAACATGAGATATGAGACACAACATGAGACACTTTGATGGATGAAGGTGCAAAGCTCAGCAGAAAATCTAAAATCACGACTCAAACCCCTAATTTGTGTGTATTGAGGCAACATTATCGATGATCTAACAAGCTTTAGGCACAGCAGCGTTACACATACACTGAATCGGTTAATAATCAATACACATTAAACAAAAATAGCGAAAAACACAAGTAGATTAGAATCTTCAAGAAGATAAGAGAACTTTTAGTTCCCTTTACCTGCTTGTAAAGTACAGCAGCGTTCGTTCGCACAGGACCACAAAAGTCATCCCACATCTATGGAACATGCTTGAAATCAATGTCCTAGATCCGTGTGAGACTCAGAGTCCAAAACAAACATGGCCCCTCCCTGGGCTACTGGTGCGGGAGTGGAGATCACATGACGCATGAAGCCAAGCTAACTCCTCTCGCTAGCCAATGAGGTTTCACTAGGAGAGGTAGTAGAGTTGATTACAAAACACTGCACTTGTCCGTTATTTGGCAATGAGGACATGCTAAAACTGACCTAAAGACCACAGCAACACCCTGAGTACAACATGAAATAAAAAGTATGAATAAAATGTTATAAATTACTAATAAAGTCATCCAAAAAAACATCAAAGAAATGCACACTTTAACTGCTATCTACTTGAATTGAATGTGCCTTGAGCAAATGCATGAGTGCTAACTTATGTCATCATCACCTATTTTGCACAATGTAATTCAGTTTTTAGATGCTCTCCTCCTCATCTCTACCCTATATACTGAGAGAAACGTGGAGTGTGTCTCTGGAGAGCAATGGTGGACTTCAGAATGGAATGAGGGCACCTTATGCAATGTGACCTTCTAATGACACCCCAGCAGTATGCAAGAAAAAGAGAGAGACCTAAGCACTCAAACAAAATGTCTCATCATTTATCAAAGTCCATTTAAACCTAATCAAGGCATTTCTTCAGCACTAGCAGCTGATGTCAAACAGCGAGATGTCTCCACCAGACTTGCTACTGAGCTATATGATGTTAAAGAACAGTGAAACAAAGAGTTACAGTCAGAGGAGCCAAAAACAATTACAGCATGTTGAGGAAGATATATATATTTTTTATTCTGGCCGACACAAATAAGCAAATGGTTTTTTCATGTCATAGCCAATAAAATAATAAATGGCTGATGTTAAAATTATAATATAAACACTAGCATTCAAAAGTTTGAGGTTGTTAAGAAGTCTCTTATGCTCACCAAGACTACATTTATTTATTATAGTAAAAATACTAATATTGTGAAATATTATTACAATTTCAAATAACTGATTTCTATTTGAATATATTTTAAAATGTAATTTATTCCAGTGATGGCAAAGCTGAATTTTCAGCATCATTACTTTAGTCACACATTAGTCTTCAGTGTCACATGGTCCTTCAGAAATCATTCTAATATGCTAATTTGCTGCTCAAGAAAAAAATATTATTATCATTGTTAAAAACAGTTGTCCTGCTTAATATTTTTAAAATTTGATATATTTATTTTCAGGATGAATAGAAAGCTAAAAAAAAAGCATTTATTGGAAACAGAAATCTTTTGTAACAATGTAAAAGACTTTACTGTCACTTTAATGCATCTTTGATGAAAAATCGTTTAAAAAAAACAACAACCTTAAACTCTTAAATGGTAGTGTACTATTTTTTAAAACTAAAATCATCAACCTAAAATTTAAAATCAATGCTACGAGTGAATTTAGCCATTACAAGATTATAAAAAAATGGACAATCATTTAAAGATTTTATTTTAACATGATTATTAAAAAAAATTATTTTAAAGATCAACTTTAAGTGAGCATTACATTATGGGAAAGGTCATCTAAATGTAAAAATAGGGAAAATATAATTAGATGTCTAATATTAGCCGATACATTTCCAAAACTGACACCAATAAATCAATAAAAAATAACATATGGTGGCGATTTATTGTGTATCCCTAGTGTGTGCATCCATTGCAGTCTCCAGAAAACATAGTGTGCTGCTGCTGCCTTATATCTACAGTATGAAAAAGTGTCGGGCAAGATCTCCAAAATGCTGCGTCCCTGCAGTCTCTCCTAAACTCACTGCAGCTTCCATGTGACTCCCTGCATCATTCCCCTGCCAGCTCTGTCCTGCGGAAACACCAGAGTTTGACGACAGAGCGAAAAACACACACCAGTAGCTCATTCTTCCTCCGTTCAACTGCTCCACGTCTTTTCTCCCTCTCTGTTATTTCTTTCCCCTCAGGAGCATGAAAACAAATGTTGATCCACTGCCAACAGGAGCTCAGCGTCTGAAGCCGGGAGCTTTTAAATGCTGTCTGTTTTTTTCCCCTCTCCAGTCAAGTGTCTGAGAGGAAGACAGGTAGAGGCTTTTAGCTCAGAGAAAATAAAGGGGCTTTCAGGCAGGGCTGATACTGGGCCACAGAAGAATATGATGAATTATGGATGGTCCTCTAAATAGCAAGTACAGTTCCTCTGCGGCCTGCATTGTGTGAACCTCTCCATACCCATCCTGACCGTTCAACCTAACCGCTAATTCTCAAATGCATCTTGCTGAATGGGGAGGTTAACTACATTCTTACATCTACAGATATGAAAGTTCAAGCTTTACATTGCTTTTATCATCCTGGTAGTGCATTTCTAGAGTTTTACAATGTAATATTTAACAGCATGCTATTTGGTTTAAGCCCAGTTGGCAGCTTGATATAATCCTGATGATATTTCATGTCAAAACAAGAAAACCACAGCACAGCTTCGCTTAGATTTAATCTGAACACATCTCACTTTACAAATCACTCCCCTCTGCACTGACCAAAAACCCCCGCAAAATCACAACAACAATGTTAATAATGTTTTGGTGTCACAAAGTGAAACTTATGCTGGACAACCAACACAATCATAGATAGAAAAAGCTCTGCATCGACAGACGGTGAAACAACGGTGACAGACACGTTCGTCGGGTTTTGTAAGATCAGTGTGTTACACTTGTTAGCATCTGTTGTTGCCGTGGGTTGGTGCTTGTTTTCGCAGACTGAACATGTTGTATTGGCGTTTGTTGGGTCTTGGAATGTCTGAGAAGTGACGTACTGTAATCTGGTGACTGTCGGTGTCGGTACATTGAAATAAGCCGTAAAACAACACAATGTCAAGGGACGTGTAAATCTCAAATCGATAATTCACTTTAATAGACCATTGTGCAACAAACTGGTAAGCTCAGCCATCTGCAAAAGGCTGTAAAGACAACACCAAAGGAAATAGCTAAAGATCATGCAAATCGCACAAACTCAAATCCAGCATCTAGGCTTTTCTCAGAAGAAATCATTGTAGCAAACTGATACACAATTTGATTTACCAGCAGAACTGCCTACCCTGACCCTGACTCTCAGAGATTGTGAAGTCAATAAGAATTGACTGGAATTGTGGAATGAATGTGTCCTTGCTGAATAAAAGTATTAATTTATTTTAAAAGAGTGCTAATGTAAGTCAGGTCTTTGCGACATAAGAAAGAACATATATCATTGAGGCCACTTTAAAGTAATGAAAAAAACATTTCTATGAAAAACAAACATTTAATTAAATTTTACTGTTCTATTCGTATAATGTGAGTATTTACATTTAAAACAATAAATGAAAGGGAAATTAATTGAAGATTACTTCGAGTAACTGGATATTCGGTTTCATATATTGATTTATTTATCATTGAGACTAATAGGAATAATATTAATAACAACAACAATATTCAAATCTTCATTTGCTCATGTGCACAACAAAATATACAACTTTACTCAAGAATATACCATTCTGAACCCAACATGGCACTCTAACCATAAAGGAAATGCCATAAATAACTAATACAAGCAACTTCGGAATACACAATTCCGGTCCATTGAAATCAGGACGCACAAAACCATTTCCGCTGTGGGGTAAATGACTCCTGCAGAAATGGCGATAGGAGAACTGATAGGATGAGTCCCTGAGGATCTAGAGAGGTGGATGGTATGAAGAGATTGTTGAAACCGAAGCCTGCGCTACACACTCATAGAAATACACTATGTAAACGCACAACAGGAAATCAGACATGGCAGGTCGAGTTATGTTATCCCACCATTAAAAAAAATAAACGAATTGGATTGGCATAGCATAGCACAACTGACATAACACTCCAGAGGTCGGCAATGAATTTTACAGGTCAAAGTGAAAATTAATAAAGAGAAAAAGAATACCTTCATTCCAATATGAGCGAGAAAGCAACAAGACTGATCGCGGGGTGGAATGAGGCTAAAATGATCACTAATGAATAGAAATTATTATCTACAAATACTATATATGGTCCCGCCAGGTACGCATTTTCAAAACCTGTAACTCTTGAGAACTCTTAACACACTCAAAGTAAATACTACCAGCCAACTCCATTAGTAAATAAAACAAGCATGCTCGAGACTAAACAAAGCAAACTGCAATAATAAACGGTCACTCCGGAAGATGCAATCAGACGAGTCCCAGCAGAGCGTGACCTTACCCTTCTTACTGTAAAGCCACAGCATACAGTGTCGGAACATAGCAGTGGGTGAGGGCATGGGGAGAGTGAACGCACCCCCGGCAGGGCGGATGCGAAGGGGGGGTGGAGGAGGACAGATGAGCCTGTGAGAGAAGGTGGAGGCTAGAGGCTAAAAACCTGGAGCTCAGCAGCCAGCAGCCTTGCGTAACTCTGCGGTGACACTGTCTGTTCTCCCCCGTTTCTCCAAGAGTTCTTCCAGCTCCAGCAGAAATCCAATCCGAGAGCCTCTGAACTCAATTCTTAAAGCTATGAAATCTGCAGATCATCCTGGTCCGTGTTCGCAAGAGATAAGCCAGACAAATGCACCAGGCCTAATGGATGTGGATTGAGTGCGCGCGACTGATGCGAGTTAAGTGTGGGTCGTGTTTGCATTAGAACGCTGGTTACTGATGTCATAATCCTCTTTAAAATCAAAATGAAAAAGAGCATGTGGGGGAGAATGAGTAAGCAAGAGCAAAAATAAACAGAGTGGAAAGAGGAGAGGAGGGACGAGGAGCATGGAGAGAGAGAGAGGGAGAGAGAGAAAGAGAGAGAGAGCAAGACAGAGAGACAAGGCACACGTGATGGCCGCACTTTAAACACTGGTTAAAAGCATCACGGCGAGAGGTGCCAAAGAACAGAAGATGAGAGAGGAGATGGACGAGACAAAGCCCCAGAAGAACAAGAGAACGGAGACCTCACCCTGAAAATGGAAAGTCTTCTGGTCCACGGTAATGGTGAAAGTGCTGTCGTCCTCGTCATCGATTCCTATCACAGCTCCCTGCAAAAAAGAAACGCAGCGAAAGCCATTCAGACTGAGGGACACGTCATTCCCTGCTCTCTCTTTCTCAACGTTCCTCTGCCTCACTCCCTTACGCACATGAGGAGAGAAGAAAAGGGGTGGGAAAGAATGGGTGGAGTAAGGGAGATAAAAAGAAAGAAAGGGAGAGGGGAACAAGGCAGAAAGGGAGGGAAAAAGAAAAGAGAGAAAGAGGAAGGAGATGTAAATTGAGAAAGGAGGACAGAGAAAGAGAGAGAGAAACTGCAGCACATTCTGTAAGTATTCCAGGACCAGAGGAAAAACATGCGACTATTAACTCTTTCATCCCTGCTGAACTACCACAACAGATATATAATAACATAAAACATTAAAGAGAGTGGCCTGAAAACATGCCAGGGGTTTATTAAAGAAAACGCTGAAAATATAAAGGAAATTACATTTTAACTTTAAATGCAGATGTACCAAGCAGTGCTTTTACTGGTAACTGAGATGAGGAGAGCAAGAACTGCTCACAGCAGATCAGACCACAGGCCTTGAGAAAAATAAGCCAACGCCCAAAGCATTTTTAACGTCTGGTTAAATTTAAGTTGACTCGCTCTCAGAGAAGAATCAATATCTTATTTACGACTTTAATCAAAGCTGTGCAATACATTGACGTAACAGGAGATACACAAAACCCTTTAACTAACACTTGTCAGGAATTTCAGCCATCTAAAATGAAGCATTACTATTGGCATTACAGGAATTAGGAACATAAAACGTGTGATAATGTATTTACTGTCTCTAGCTTGTTTTTAAGCAGTAGGCTATGACTAAATACTTACAATACCATGTAGTCTTAAGTTTAACACATTAATTCTATTCTCTATATTATAACAATTCTCCTCTGCATTAAATCTACACATTTCATGATTGTCCTCTGCATATTAAGATGAAGAGTGTGCCATCTGCTGGTGAAGAGTTTTCACAGCATTGTGTTTAATAGGTGAGGCATTTCACTCACCTCATGAACAAGACGCATATAAACACTGGTTTGTGTGCGGTTCTAATAATTCCAGTCAAAACTAATCTTAATGCTAAACTATACAAAGATCTTGTGCAACATTTTTGGCAAGGGCCCTTTGTTGTTCTAATATCAGAATGCTCCTGTATACTAAGCGAGGCCTACACAGAAATGTTTGACTAAATCTGATGTCGAAAAACTGCACAGTTCTGCACAAAACCCAGACCTGAACCCCTATTATTAGACACCGTAGGGACTCACTAATAGATGCATTCTACCTCTATTAAAAATACAATGTATTAGCCATAAAATCATGTCACATACTTATTGGAAATTCTTCATCCATGCTATAATATCCTGATGGCAGATTCTCAAGGGCAGCCAGGGTGAAATTAATAGTATAGCCAAACAAGAATAATAGTCAGAATGAGGACAAGCACAGACATGAGTTAATCACTGAAATGATGGACAGGAAGAAAAGGAGTGAGGCCAGATTCAACCTAGTCCTGCTTTAACAATAAAGAAAGCTTCTCACCCGAAGTCGCACACAGCCTCTTCTAGAGCCACGCATCATCTTGTCCTTGGACTGAAGGAGGGGACAGAGTGATAAAAAGAGCGGTTTGATTAATGATCAACACATTGCTGAAAGAAGCAATTTGAAGAAGAAGATTAAAAAAAATTCACAAATTGATATGTTGTGTCAAAGACCATACATGTAATAAACAACCTGGATTTTATAATATATAGTGTAAAAATGGCAGAACGTTTAACGTTTTAATATGACATGCATCCTTTATATTATACTATTTGATAATACTTCTTAAATTATATAATTATATGGTAGTACACTGGAAACTTAGTCTTAATGGGGTACTAGAATAAACTATTTACACACACACACACAATAAATAAAATTGTATAGGCTATATATATATATATATATATATATATATATATATATATATGAATGTGTGTGTCTGTATTAAGGTAAAGGTATATAACGTTACGTATATATAACATGAAAGTATCACTTTCAGCTTTGTCAGTTGACAATCAGTTCGAGTTGTTGTGTTTTGATTATATGCAGTATTAGCGTCAGAGTAAACCAGGAGGATAGTAGAGATAGTAGAGAAATAGTACCCATTTAACATTTATTGACAGTGTCAATAACCAATCAATGTCTGAAAAAAACTATGCCTTACATGAGAGCTCTAGCTATGGATGATTTACTGACAGCAACAGCAGCTCTTAGCTTAGCTAACGTTATTTATCTTGTGTTTGAACATTCTAGATGTTTTCGGATGTTAGACATGCTAGAAATGAAAGCTAGACATATGCGTTAACACATTTAATACCCTGCAGCTAATGCGTTAAAAACAGCGGTCACATGTGGACGCCTCAACCCTTCAAAATGTGCAAACTAAACTATACTACTGTAAGCATTTTTTCCAAGGGAGGTGTCCTTCCTGTTGGCAACCCATCGAGTCTAACTGCTCATTGGCTAATGGCTTCCTCAGCAAAGCCTGGATTGGCTGAAGTCGCAGTCACTCAAGCAAACCCCGCCCCAACCAGCTGAGATTCCCAACTCCTGACAGGCCTGCAAGTGCTCGTTTCCCTTCCTTTTAAACGAAATCAGGAACGGGCCACTAAGCGATCAACCCTCTCTCATATCTCGCAGCCGTTCAAGAAAGACTTACAGTATAATATGACAGCAACCCGGCGTTATAGTCCAGTACGAACCAGCGGTACTGCCACCCCTTCATGACGTTAGTCCATTTGCTCAGCGGCCCCTCCATGATGGACGCCATTTTTACACTTTGCCTGAGTGCTCGCGGGGAGGAGTAGTGCGCGCCGCGGCGAGAAAAAACGTGCGTCTGACGTCACATGCTGAACTATGGTTTACTTTAATAACAGTCATTACAAGGACAACTTCTGGAAGTAATAACTTGGATGTTACATATGTGCAATATATAATGTTTGTATATTGACTTTTGAACAAAGCGGCACAAAATTAATATTATTAGTAATATAATAACAGGTCAAACTGTGGAAATTGAATAGTTATGAAAACTATAAGCTGTGCATAGCCTTAAATGTAATAAACTGGAAGGTCTGGGGAATTTGTGACAAATACTGTTCAAAATACTTTATTTTTCATGGTAGCTAGGTTAAATGTGGATAGTCTTGTGATTTTTGTTTAGTCGTTTAGCCAAAGTCTGTTATAGTTTTAGGCTGTGTGAAACTGTTAGAATCTGTATCTGTACCTTTTTTTTTACTAAAAGCAATATAGACAATTTGTTTTGTTTTTTTACACAATAGAATGGCCAAATTGTACATGCGTACTTCTGAAAGCCAAAGAATATGCCTATTTGGAAATTATATTAAAAAAAACTCTTTATATGCATTAAAAATGTAGCACGGGTGGTGATTTGTACACTCCTTCTTCTGCATATTAAGATTGATAATAAAGAACTAGAAACAAGGACATTTTATGGCATAAAATATGAGAAATATTTAAGATTATATTTTCTTTAATATTAAAGGGTCAGTAACATAATTAAAAATTTGGAACTTCTTTGTACCAGTGAGATACTATTAATACCTATATATATATATATATATATATATATATATATATATATATATATATATATATATATGTGAAGAGTTCAGATGCAAAAGCCTCTAAGTGCCATCTGAAATTTTCTTCTAGAATGATAATTTTTATCAAGCTTGTATATTTAAGTTCAGTAATTTCACTTAAATGACAATTAATAGGTGATTTTCATTGGCATTTAAATGAAATTACTGAACTTAAATATACAAGCTTGATAAAAATCATTCTAGAAAAAATTTCAGATGGCACTTAGAGGCTTTTGCATCTGAACTCTTCATATATATATATATATATATATATATATATATATATATATATACCTACTACTATATATTTTTATTAATATTTTGAATTAGTTTTATTGTAATTTTAGCCAACGTTTTGGTCTTTTTTTGTGTGTGATTAAAAAAAGTATACATTATTTTATATAGTTTTTTTAATATGCAATATAATTTTTTGTTTTTTTTGTTTTAGTTGTAGTTATTGTAATACATCAAGTTAAACTAAATGAAAATAATAAACGTTTCTTTGGCAACTAGCTGAAATAAAATAAGTGTAAGCGCTTGTTAATGTTTATTTTAATTTAAGGAACGGAAAGTGATTTTTATGGTTACAGTTAACTATAATAACCCTGCTTTGTACAAAATATTGTTTTCCACAGTGCATAAATAGAATACAATAGAACAGAATAGAAAAGAATACAGTGTCTCGTACTATTGTAATACTGTATGTCATCATGGCTTATGATGAAAACCGACAGCGTTTGTGGTGGTATACTGCGCTCTAGTGGCCATTATTTCATAATGTAGTTTGTGCATTTTATCGCAATCACAAACGTTCCTTTATGCTTGTTTCCGTCCATACTTATTTTCTTGTTACACTATAACAAATTCATTTTTTTTAGACCTCTACCTCTCGTCTCATCATGTACTGTTGTATGTTAAGGTAAGATATTCTGCTAAATGTTAAGGTAAACTAATTTGCCTTCGCCGTTTCAGAAAGTTTTGCTTTTACAATCCCACCAGTGAGCTCATAGCGACCTTTGACACACTTATAAAGAAAGAAAAAAAACTGCAGCAAACAGCGTAAGAAGAATCGTTTTAACAGAAATATCAATGCAAAGTGAAAGGTATTGCTTTGTTGCTTTGAACAATTTCTTAAAATGTATTATTAAAACACATTATTATGATATTTTATAGGACTATATTTATAATGTATACTATACACGTTTATACCTGGTGCATTTCGTCTCTAATATTTCAGCTCAACATTGACACCTGCTAATTCATATTTTGAACATGTTTGTGTACAAAACTTCAAAACACTTTAATTTCTGCAATGACAAATACCAACTTTATGATACAATGAGTCATAAATAAGCGTAGGTGTCTTCTTTTCCTCACAAGCCCAATTGATCATTTCCAAGAGATACATATAACATGCATGTCTCTTATTCCACCAGGTCTTGCCATATAAAAGGGAATAAATTCATACAACTCACTAGAGCATCCTTCTCTCAAAATCCACAGTCATGGGATACATCACTAAAGCTTCCCAGCTGCACCGTATACCACTGCACACATTCACCTGTTTCAGGAAGTGTGTGGCAACCCTTGACGCATGGGACACATCAGCCAGCAGCATCACATCGCTGTATGAGCTCCACTGTGCGCAGGAGACGCCTGCCAAGTGCCTTTCCAGTTCTAGATGGAACATTTCATCCAGCTCTCAGACATGTATATGAAGCGAATCTCAGGAACAGCCTGATCTGTCAGCAAAAGTAAATCGGATTCACGGTCATTGAAGATTTTTACCCTTACATTACTGTATTTCCCTTATCATAAAATGTATCACATAAGTGATATTCACCCCATGTAATGTTGTCTTGTTTCATCAGATACCTTGAACACAAGGAAAAAGTAATGAAGGGTGGTGGTGAAAACGCCATAGAACGGCATACGCAGAGGAATCGGAAGGTCCTGGTACGAGACAGACTCCGCATGCTGCTGGATGATGAAGATTATTTAGAACTTTCTCCTTTCGCCGGACTTGGGCTGCCCTATGGAGACATTCCAGCTGCAGGCTGTCTCACAGGTACAGGAATACAAAATATAGAAAAAAGTGTTATGGTTTATAAAATAAACAAGTAATCAATTTTACTAGGCATTGAAAAAGAAAAAGAAAAACACCGTAAAATAATTTCAGTCATGCTTCTTGATTTTTTTTATTTAAATCGAAGATTGCATGACTAAAACATTGCTATCAAAATAAATAAATATTGTTAATAAGCAATAAATAATAAAATCGGTTACACTTTATTTTAAGGTGTCATTGTTACAGTGTAATTATATATTTAAGTACTGAGTAATATTAAGCTACTACATGTACTTACTATAGGGTTAGGGTAGGATTAGGATTTGGTTTAGGCTTAGCTGCATGTAATTATGCATAATTTACTGTTATTACTATGGTAAGTACATGTAACATATGTAACAAGGACGCTGTAAAATAAAGTGTTACCATAAAATTAAATAAATATGGCCTTTTTTCTCTCTCAAATTCACCATTCAAACACAGAGGGTTGTTTACTTATTGTTCTGTATATTTGTTCGACATAATATTATTAGACTTATTAGACATTAATTCATATTAAAATATTTGTGCATAGGTATTCATCTCAAACGGCTTGCTTAGTAACAGTGTTATTTTTTTCCACAGGAATTGGTAAAATTAATGGACTTTGGTGCACGTTCAGCGCTAATGATGCCACTGTGAAAGGAGGTACAGCGTATCCCATCACAGTTAAAAAGCAGCTCAGGGCGCAAGTCGTGGCTATGCAGAATCGTTTGCCTTTCGTTTACTTGGTGGACAGTGGTGGCGCATTTCTGCCTCTTCAGGTAACTTGCATTTCTTGCCATGAAGATCTCTGAAATCTCTTAATGGTGCAATAATGGTTGTGCAATTGCTCTTTCAATAGTCAGAGATCTTTCCTGATAAAAACCATGGAGGACGCACCTTTTACAATGAAGCAGTTATGTCAGCAATGAAGATTCCTCAGGTAGTAAATAGTCATTAAAATATTTTAGAATAATCAGTATTAATGCATAATTATGATTAATGCTGAATATTTGATCTGATGCAATGTGATGTATTGACCTCTAGGTGTCAGTAGTGTGTGGGTCATGCACAGCTGGTGGTGCCTATGTCCCCACTATGTCTGAGGAGGCGGTGATTGTCCACAGGATAGGAACAATATTTTTAGGGGGTCCACCCTTGGTGAAGGCTGCAACTGGGGAGGAGGTTTCTCCAGAGGACCTGGGAGGAGCCAGGCTACACTCAGAGTATGCTGTTTTCATTGCGTGATTGCATTCTCCTACATGATGATCTCTCCAGAGCAGTGGTTCTTAATCCCTATTTCCACAACCATGTTATTGATTGATGAGTATTGATGAATATGTGGTGCTTTACAGACAGACCAATGCCACCTAGCTTTGCCACACTGATTGTCAGATTGTTAAAGCAGAATAGAGTATTCAAAGTTATGTAAACCAATTGCATACCTCCTATAATATAATATAATATTCATAAAATGAAATATAAAAGTAATTTAATCTCTCTAAGAAGAAGAACAGTATAAATAAAATATATAGAGTATTCAATAGAGTATTCAAAAATATGTAAAGAAATTGCATACATCCAATATAATATAATAATTGAACATAAAACTAATATTGTAAATGCATATTAACAATATTATAAATGCATCCTGCATATATATGCTCAGCTGATAATAATAGTATAATATTATATTATATTATATTATATTTTATTATATTATATTATAATGATCATAATATTAATACAATGAAATACAAAGTAATTGCATCCCTCTAATAATGAGAAAATTATTAATAAAAGATTATAACATATTAATTGAACATAAAACGAATATTTTAAATGCATATTAACAATATTATAAATGTACTCTGTATATATATGCTCACCTGATAATATAATAACAAATTAATTGCATCCCTCTAATAATAAGAAAATTATAAGTAAAATACTATTAATATAATATAATAATTGAACATAATACTAATATTGTAAATGCATATTAACAATATTATAAATGCATCCTGCATAGTTTTGCTTAGCTGATGAAGACTTTGCATCTATTTTTATTGTAAATTTCTTTTCTCCTTGCCTATATCTCCAGAGTGAGTGGCTGTGTGGACCATTTTGCCACAGCAGAGAATGAGGCATATGAGTGTACCAGAAACATCATCTCCACCCTAAACTATGAGCTCCCAGAGGAAGACGACACTCAGGTTGAGGAGCCCCTGTACAGCACAGACGATCTCATGGGCCTTGCACCTCGTTGCTACAATCACAGCATAGATGTCAGACTGGTAAGGACTCTTGCACATGCATAGTTTTAGACTTACACTATACATGCTGATGTTTCAAATGGTTTGTGGGTGTTCATTTACTCATTTCTTTCTTTCAACTCTGTTTAGATTGTGAGTCGCCTGTCCGATGGTAGTCGGTTTCAGGAGTTCAAGGCCCGTTACGGTACCACCCTCCTCACTGGGTTTGCCAGAATTGAAGGGTAATGGTAGTTGAATTTTTTATGAGATATTTTAAATATTGAGTAAGTGGCATGTCTTTGTCTTTCTACAAACTAAAAAATGTCATCACCATTATATCCCAGTATTAAAACACAACATTAAGTGCATAATTTGTTTCTAGGTGACTAAAACCAATCAGAGGACACTGCTTAGACAGTATCTTTGTAGAAAAGTAAATGTAAAGATAAAACGATTAACCCTGTTAACTTGAAAATTAGATTTTATGCTCCTGCAAGTCTGACCAATCAGGTCTGAGCAGGATGTGGATTAAGAAAAGGAATCTTTTTCTACTGAGATTTCAGATCATGGGGAGCCAATCTCCTCGAGCACCTTTTATCCGATCAAACAAAGAGCGTCTCTGAGAGCTGCTTTGTTGCCATGGCAATGTGAAACTCATACCAAATGAATGTGAAACCAAAAGGATAAACATACGTCAGAGATCCTCAGGGGTTACGTCATGTTTCACATTATTACTCTGTATTTTTAATTTAACACTTTACAATAAGGTTTCATTAGTTAACTACTTTAGATAACATGAACTAAGAATGAACAATACTTTTACAGCATTTATTAAACTAAATACTTACTAATACATTATTAAAATCAGAAGTTGTATTTGTAACATTAGTTAATGCACATTTTTTTTATAAACTAACATTAAGAAAGATTAATGATAACATTAAGAAAGATAATAAAGACGCTCTGAACAGCTTAACAACTCCATAGCAATGCCCTGGCAACCACCCAGAACATAATATCAGTGTCTGTCAGTTTTGCATTGGCAGACTTCAGTTACATTTTGAGAAAATGTAAAAATCTAGTTTCTTTCTTTACTATGATTAGATTTAAAGCTGGTTTTATTCTTCCCCTCAATCTTCAGACTTCAGATTGGAATTGTGGCAAATAACGGAGAGCTGACGTATGAAGCTTCCCTGAAAGGCAGTCACTTTGTTCAGCTGTGTGACCAGAGGGACATTCCTCTCATCTTCCTGCAGAACACGGCACCAGAACCTGCACACACACACTCACAAACCAAGGTGCATCAGAAGACGTTTATTCTTTACATTCTTTAAAATAGAAGTCATTTAAAAGTGCCCCTATTATCCTTTTCCAGATATTACATTTGTTGTAGTGTGTTTGTGAATGTAAAATGTCTGCAAAGTTTCTAAGATCAAAGTGTGTGATGAATGGAGTAATTGTCTCCTAAAAAAAATAACGATTCTGAACTACCTGAAACGAGTCATCAGTGATCCCAATCTTACTTCCTGCACAAACTTACGTAGGTTTGTAACAAATTTACATACATAATTCCAGCCTATGGTCTTCTTTGTCTACTTTGTCCCACCCTCAAACACTGTAGTTGTAGGAGAGGCCTGGAAGAGTTTGGTTTGTCGAAAATATGTGTTTTATGCACAAATCCACTTGCATGCACTTCCAAAGGATGAGGACTCGGGCTCGAATTGATACGGTATTGGATTGACGCCATCATTTCTGTTCGTATCACAAGTGCCGGGGAAGCGTCCAGAGCTGAAATTCAGATATGGTAATTGGCGTTTTGTTTCGGACACGTACTGCAAGTGGTAGACCAATCACAAAAGACTGGGCCATCTGACCAATCAGAGCAGAGTAGGCTCTCGGAAGCAGGGTTTAGAGAGACCAGATCCATGATCGAAGCATTTCAGACACTGAGAAATGAGGGGATGCTGCAATGTGTTTTATGAGAAAACTAAAATGGGTTTTTTTATTTTTTTATCTTGGATGCATGTAAACCTATTATAGGAAACTTCCAAAACAAAATCAGAAACCTTTAAAATAACAAAATAAGGGCACTTTAAAACATGCATATGAGATACTGAAAACTGCAGTAGTTTTGTTGACCCATTTTTGTAATGGAATGATATCTGGCCCTGCTCGCACGCCATCTTGTTTTACTTTGTTACTTGCTCTCTTTTCTCCCTCCCCCACTTTATTCCTCTAAACCTCTCTTTTCTGTTTCCCATCACCCTTAGGCAGAGCTCAACACTAACAGACTGAAGGCTCAGGGTTCCATGATGTCTGCTGTGGCTTGTGCTTCTGTTCCCAAAATTACTGTGGTTATTGGAGGATGTCATGGAGGTGACAGCTATGCTATGGTCAGTCTGTAAACCCATCATTTTGATGTATATTAACACACTGAGTAGTTTAATACATTTTCTGAACCCTTTTTTATTAGTGCGGAAGGGCTTTTGACCCTAACTTCCTTTTCCTGTGGCCCAATGCAAGAGTGTCAATTTTGGCCCCAGGCCACTCGGATGCATTTGTGCAGACTGAAGAGGAAATTACACAGATTAATGAGATGTAAGAGCCAGTGTAACAGGATGTCCATAACTGGCTGTTTTAAAGGTGTATAAAAAATAAAAGAATTATTTATGTCTATGTAAAGGTTGGAGGAAGAGAGTTCAGCATTCTTTTCCACCAGCAGACTGTGGGATGATGGTGTTATTCTACCTCAAGACACCAGAAAGGTAAAAGAAAAGAGAAACCAAATTGATTTGTTTTCTATGTGGTTTAGGTCATGCATTTTTCACTGTTGCAAATAATAGACCAAAAAGCACAGACATGAATCCTGACTTTTCACTGGATGGCCTTAATGAATAACAGCTGTTGAGGTTTTCAGTGGAGTCACTGAAGTAAATCCAAGCGCTAACAGCACTGGATACCTTAAAGAGGCAAAACTAGTGCTCTTAGTTAATACTTTTTATAATAAACCAAAATATTTCTTTAAAATAAATGCCACTTGTTTTGATATTTTGTAATCTAATGCAATGAAACAGAAGTTGAGATAGTCTTTTCTTAAACTTTGTGAAGTATATCCGAGTCAAACGGCTTCTTGAACAAGAAAAGAAATGTAGGGCGGGACTTGATTTTGTTTATCGGGAATTGATTGGATGGTTGTGGTTTGCTATTGCTGTGATGTCATGTGAGTGACAGGTTGTCCCGCCCTCACACCAGTAAACACAGGACAAGATGTCACTGCAAATGGGAGGGGAAGTCATTTATAATAAATACTGCAATATTCCATAAAACATAAGATTTTCTTCAAAATATGTATTGCACTCTTGAGTTTGAAAATAAAAGCTTTATAAAATATATCCTTCTGTTTCCTTTTAGGTTTTGAGCAAGTGTCTGAAAATAATTAAGCAACAAGAGTATCAATTGTCCAGAGAGAAGATGAGGACTCCTTTTCTCCGACTGTAACACTACCAGAAACCGCAGTGGACTTTATAAACTTGTATAAGGTCTTTTATTAAAGTTATAAACTCACACATATCTTTATTTTAATGACAGTTTGCCTTTTATCAGCAGCAGTGCCTTACTGTTGTTATTTTCTGGCTGATGTAAAATAAACAATTGTACAAATGGAATTATACTTGTGAAAAAATAAATGAAGTAGAAATTATATTTTTGAAACAAACAATCAAGTCTTATAGTTGATTCAAACAGTACACATTACCAAAAATCTGTAGCATTATAAGCATATCAGGTCATATAACTGGCCCAATTAAAATAGCAACAATAACATGAAATTATATTACATGTAAACTAAAAAATTGTCTGTTTACCAACATACAAAGTCCTGTTTATGATCCTCTAAGGTTTGTACATGCCATGGAGAGTGACAGGAATGATGACATCAACCTCAGCACGTGCTATTTCTGTCAGGTCAGCGGCGTTGAGTATGAGGAGGAACGCTGGCTTCTGGGAAACTCCTGGTTTTACTACAATACTCAGAAGAACACCTGAGAAAAGCACAAGAAAGACTTATTTATTTCAAGAGAATAAACAGATCTGAAATATATGTTTGTTTAGTAACATTAGAAATACCGTCATCTTCTTCTTCAGCATCAGGGCTTGGCACAAACAGTGCTTCGGATGGATAGGCATCTGGCTCCTGCCATATCCATGTTTCTTTGCTTTTCACATTCAACTTGCAAATCTAAAACCCCACAAAAATTCAACAAATCACACATTGAGCAAACGTTGACATGAATTTTTTTTTCTGTACCATGTCACACCCACCCGGTCTGGAATAAAGTGGTTTAGCCCGAGTCCATAAGCAAAGGTGTAATCTTTTCCACAGTATTTGCTGTAGTTGATCTGAGGAAACTCAAAAGCTGAAACGCAAAAAGAACCCAGAGAGAAAATGTTTTGAATCTACTTTATAAATTGTCACACGCATCACACACATGACCAGCGTCGGCCAATAGTGAGCCAATGTTCTAACGTACAACCCAGAAGCGCTGCGCTGTTACACAATGTGAACTCACTCTGAGGCCCAGACAGAAGAAAATTAATAGTTGAATAAAGTTTTTTTTGCGCACAAAAAGTATTCTCGTCACTTGTTAAACTTAAGGTTGAGCCACTGTAGTCACTTGGACTATTTTAAACATTGTCTTTGCTAACTTTCTGGGCCGGCAAGTTTCAATAACATAGAAGCCTATGAAGGAGTGAGCGCTCAGATTTAATCAAAAATATCTTAATTTGTGTTCCTAAGATGAACGAAAGTCTTACGGGGTTGGAACAACATGAGGGTGAGTAATTACTGACAGAATTTTCTTTTTTGGGTGAACTAACCCTTTAAGTCATAAGTCAAGTTAGTTAAAAGTGAGAATTGGATCCTAATCTAAAGTGTGACCACATTTTAACTAAGCATTGAATATCAATATAATAATCCAAATAATTCTTGTTATTTTGTTATATCAAATGTTTTACAGAATTTAAAAAAAACATGGGATTTGCGCATCTAATGATTAAAATTTAAATGGACAGCAAAGTTGACCATATTCATGGAAAATGCCAGTTAAGGGGTTACTTGTGTCATTTGGTGTTGAATTATTTACCCTGACGCGGTCCAGAGAAAAGAACCTCAGGTTCGAGCCAAACGCTTCCATCACTGCCCATGACAGCAGTGGCTGTGGTGTATGGAAGAGAAACCAAATTCTTCCCCTGCTCTTCCTGCAAAAACAACGACATAAACGAATTAAAAGACTGTTAAAATAAAGGAATGCTTTTTTGGATTGTAATGATAGAGACAAAAAGATCAAGAAACAAACTTAAGTCAATATTTCCAATTCAAGTCAATCTGAACTCAATTGCTCTCGAGGTGAAGTAGGATCATGATATCCAGGGTTATTATAGTTAACTAAAACCAAAACTAAAACCATACAGAATGTTGCTACTTGATAAGCTTATTTTATTTCAGCTAGTTTCCAGGGAAACATTTCTCATTTTCATTCAGTTTAACTTGATGTACTAAACTAAATAAAAAATAAAAATTACTAAAAACCATACACACATAAAAAAACAAAACAATAAAAATTACCCACAAAAATGACTAAAACTTTACAATTGAAAAATATAAAACATTGTTGTTACTTGAAACTAAATACATATATAAAAAGACGTAATTTATTTCATCTACTTGCCAAGGAAACATTTCTCATTTTCATTTAGTTTAACTTGATGTAATAAAATTACTACAATTAAAATGAACAGAAAATATACAAATAAAAATGAATTCAAACTATTAATACAATTCTATCAATCTCAAAGACACTGAAATAACACTGATATCTCTCACCCTGTGGATGTCCAGTGGAAGCACGTATCTCCGCACCTCTGGCTGTGGAGCTCTCATGGCTGCTTTTTTGAGTTCCTCCCAATTTTGCCTCACGTTTGCCAAATATAGATAATTATACACAAAGTCATACCTGTCAATCAGAGAAAGGGGACTACAGATGATCACCACTGTATCACATTTTCTCTCCTCTTGCCATGTTTCCTGACATTATCAAATGCATGTGCAAAGTGTTTTTGTTGTGTTTTTTATTTCTGTATTTTGTTATTTGGGCTTTTTAAGGGGTTCTCTAAATAAAAAAATAAAAAAAAGTAATCATACCCTTTCCAAGTGCAAAGGTCAACAACAATAAAGCCTTGGTCCTCATAACAGTTAATGTGATGGAAAACATTAAAGGCAGATGTTCTGAATTTGTGGTTGATGTATTCTCCAGGATTCTTGGTAGCCAGATGAAACCACGTCTGGGAATGTAACCAAATAAAATAGGATGAGGCAACATACAAAATACCTAGAGCATTTTTTCCCCCTTCCCAAACAAATAATTAACCACGATTTGATGATGATAAAATGCAAGTAAGCTCGGACTTACACCCATTCTTTCATTTGACTCAAAGCAGTCCATGTAGTTTGTCCCTCTGATGCTCCAAGAAGTCAGAAATTTCAGCAGATTGATCTTCACCGGAGTCTCAACAAACACAAAGTGGTTCTCCGTCATGCCAAAGCTGTATAATATATATCATTATATTAGTTATTAATATTATTATTTAAAAAAATATTATATTATATTATATTACCAACCTATGGACATAGGATGGTTTGAATCTCTCACTGCTTGGAAACTGAACCAAAACCTTTGACTTTTCAATTGGATCGGATTTATCTGATTAAACAAATAATAAAAAAGTCAAACACCTTCTCAAAAAGCATTAATAAGACCCTTTTATGCCAACAATCCATTACACCAACCTTCTTGTGGTGGAGGGATCTTGACAATGTTGTAGGCCAGCGACATGTTCTTCCCAAAGCAGTTTCCAATGTTATATATAGTACCGTCTGGTTCAGTATGTGGATGTGCAGTCACACCGTTGACTGAGAGATAGTTGCAGAGGTCCACCTATGGGCAAGTAGAGATGGGTACAGTATTTATGCTTTTGTTAATGGGCTGAAAACTAGGCGACAGAACAAAAGCCGGTAACACTTTGTTTTGGTGGTCCCTTTTAGACATTCTGTTGACTATAAGTAATGTTGCACCTCCATGTCAACTAACTCTCATTAGAGTATTAGTAGACTGTCTTCTTAATATCAGCTAATATTTTATTGTCGTGGTCCTCCAACAGACATTCTAATCAGAGTTAGTTGACATGTAGGTGCAACGTTACTAGTATAAAAGGATCATCGTTTTAAAATGTAACCCAAAATCCCAAATCCCAAAATCCTACCTTTTTTATCGTTTCGAGGGTATCAGGATCAACTTTGGTTATGTAGTTGGTTTCCGTGCAGGCATAGAAGTCCTCACCGATGGGGTAGATGTTGACAAGGCAGTTGTCTGTCACCTCAATCCCTTGAAAGTAAGTGAAAAACCTACACCAAAAGTGGATGCACAATTGAGAGTAAATATTTGTATGGCATTATTATTCTATTCCCAATTCAAATTAAAGATAAAATACTTTCCAGACCTGGAAAATATGTTTTTGCATGGATCTGGATACGCAGTGGTGCCAAACTCTGTGATCACCACCCTTTTCTCCGTCATGGCTCTGACATAAGCATCACTTCTGATAAACCTGAAGTTCAAGATGCCAGTTAATATGCGTTTTAAGTAAAATCTCAGTTCTTTATTGTATAAACCACTTTTCACAAAACAAATCAGTCCAGGCATTTAAACTCAGTTATGAGTTTAAATGCCTACAACTACTCAGTTATTAGTTTAAATGCCTACAACTACTACTACTACTACTACTACTACTACTACTACTACTACTACTACTTGATGGTACACTTTGCTCATTCTACTAACTATAACTTGCAACTTATTTGCAATTACATGTCAACCAACTCTTGTTAAAGTATTAGAAGACTGTTAGGTTAGGGTTAGTAGAATAAGTTGACATGTAGACCTAGTTGCAAAGTTACTTATAGTAAGTAGAATGTCTGTTGGGGGACCAACAAAATAAAGTGTTATTAAGCAGACAATCAACTAATACTCAAATGACTGGTAGACAGTTGACATGTAGTTGGAAAGATACTTATAGTTAGGAGAAAGTGCTACAAAGTGCTACCATTATTGCAAAACATTTAGGTAGTCATAAACTCAGTTTGGGATGCAGTTTATTTATATATTTGGGCACAATAAACAGAGGGTTTTACCTGCGGTGATAGGTGACATGTCCATCCTTCAGGTCAAACTTGTGTATGAGAGCCTGGCCATCAAAAAGGTGGTATAAAGGTTCATCTCCAATCTCAAAGAGCCCAGGGCCCATGCGGAGCAGACTGCCAGTAAGCCATGCAGGGATTTTGCCTGCAGAGAGTGAGAGAAGGTTCACTTTAAAGTGATAGTTCGCTCAAAAATGAAAATTCTGTCATTACTCACCCTCATGTCTTTCCAAACCAGTGAGACTTTCGTTCATCTTCAGAACACAAATGAAGATATTTTTTATGAAATCTGAGAGCTTTCTCTCCCTCCATTGACAGCTACGCAACTACTATTTTTGACCATTTCATAAAGAGATCATAAAAATAATCCATATGAATCGAGTGGTTTAGTCCAAATTTTCTGAAGAGACTCAATCGCTTTATATGATGAACAGATTTAATTTAGGCTTTTATTCACATATAAACATTGATCAGTGAACACAAACAGAAACACAACCGAACCTGCTTGACACACAATATCAAACGTGCTACGTCAAGAAACATGCTTGAGCTTTTGTTTACCCCAACTGATGTGTGAGTTGATTAATGTTTATATGTGAATATAGAAGCCCAATGGAATAAAGGGCAAGGTACTGAGGGAATGTGCATCTCAGCTGAAGGGTGTGTTGACAATTTTTTCAGCTGTCTCTTGACTTTAATGTTGTACCACAGGTCTGGAAGGAAAGCACCATCATCCTGTTACCAAAAAAGGCTCATGCTAAGGTGCTTGAGGACTATAGACCAGTGGCTTTAACATCAGTGCTCTGCAAGTGTATGGAGAGAGTGGTTTGTCAGCAACTCTCACAGGCAATGACTGGTAAACTTGACCCTTTGCAATTTGCTTATGAAACAGGGCGTGGAATTGAAGATGCCACCCTCACTCTGCTGGACAGGGCTGTAAAGCATTTGGACTTGGCAAATTCATATGTTAGGATTTTATTTATGGACTTTTCTTCTGCCTTTTTATACTGTAAATATAAACACACTTCTGATGCGTCTGGAGGAGCTACAGGCGCATCAAACCTTGATTTTATGGATTAATGGGACCGCCCACAACATGTGATGGTAAATGGCAAAAAGTCAGAGAATGTGGTTTTAAAATCTGGTCTCCCACAGGGATAACCATGAGATAACCTGTAATAATTATAATTTGATGCTTATAAAATATGCAGATGACATGGCACTGGTGGGATGTGTGAAGGATACCCAATCACTTGACATTTATTTTGATTTTGTTCATTCTCTCACAGCCTGGATGGAGGAGAGTTCTTTGCAGCTTAATATTGACAAAACCAAAGAAATGTGTTGTGGAGCTAATAATGCACGTACACTTTTTAAGGGGGAGGGGGTGTATCTTAAATTGTGTGGTTGTCTCTTGTATTGTATTGTTTGTTGAGCCCTTGTCTAAAGACAATTTTCTACCCCTGTGGGGATAGACAATAAAGCTTTTTTGAATAATTTTGAATTTGAAAAGAAAGTCTTATGGGTTTGGAACAACATGAGAGTGTGTAATTAATGACAGAATTTTCATTTTTGGGTGAACTCTCCCTTTAACCAAGCAAATTCTTCACCCCAAAATGACTATACAGTAAAACCAGGCAATGGCTACCAGGCATTTACATAAGCCACAGCTGAAACAGCATTTTTCCCTTCAATGAAAGCATAAGGTAAATAAGAAGTAAAAATTATCAAAACTTGAACATGCTTGATTAATAATATTATAAGCATACAAACCTGAGACATGAGCAGGAATGGGCTCAGCTAACTCTTCACACGACTCAAAGATTTTTTTATAGCCACTGGCTGGGTGTTCAAGACTATAAAATGAAAACAGATGTCATCATTTTTAGCATTATGAGCTAGAAGGAGGGGACAAAAATAAATCAAAACAACTAAACTTTGTAACTTATACAAAGATACTAATTTTTCTTGAGGCATTCTTATAAGTTATATTAATTATTATACATAAAGCCACAAAGCTTAAAGGAAACAACTGAATGAGAAACATCAATTTTAAAAAGATTAAAATACCACATTTTGCAAACATTTATAATACATTTATACATTCGCGCAATCTGAGCAGTTTGACTGAGGGAAAAATTCCATTACTCACCGGCTGTCCATGTTGAACCGACTTTGAAGCGAGACGATGCCTGTGTGTGTAAAACAGAACTGCTCCGTTCCCATGAACAGCCACGGAGTCTTAGAACTCCTCCTCTGAAGGCTCGAAAACAAAAATCCCTTTGTGTCCGGACCAAGAACATTTTCACTAATGTTTACCTTCCTGAAAGAGGCTCAAATACCTGTGGTGAACTGGGTTAGTTCGCAGAGATCTTTCTTGTGAACATCTTTGAGGTTGATGTTTTTTTTATATTAGAAATGAAAGTAATGAAGCATTGTTATTTCAGAAAAATAAATAAGATAAATTAATACTTTATTTTAAGATGACTTTACATGTTACTATGTACTTATTATAGTAATAACAGTAACTAACCCTAAACCAAACCCTATAGTAAGTACATGTAGTTCATTAATATTAGAACTTATTTGAGTAAGTACATGCAACTACATCACCTTAAAATAAAGTGTTGCCTAAATAACTATACAATCTACTATACAAGAAGTTTCCAATTGTCTGTAGTCTAACAAAAGACATAGGAATGTGGCATGTGAAGAGGCATTTCATTCATCGCATTTTCTTTGTTTACTTCCCTGGATGGTTTCTGGGGTCAGGGCACCATGTCACTCATAAAAGGAGACTGGATGTGAATACAGATGAAGGTCCACAATGCAGCACTCTCGTCTTAACAAATCAGAAACTAAAATAACATGCATAAATGTTTATATCTTTCAAATACTGGCAATTATTCGATAATAATAAAAACCAAACAAACATCAAATATCACAAAAAGACAATAATGCTTAGTTTAAAAGTTTATTGCATAGATCAGGAACAGCATTACAAAAAGTATTTAGGATGATAGAATACAGTAATAACATAAAACGCAATTGATTTGGCTCACTTATGCCCATTAACTCAATACAGTAAAACTAGGCATGACAATATATCTCTATACAAATTTAGGCTTTCATTCTTAGTACACAAGCAACTGAAACTGAGTACAGTGATTTGTGTAAGATGATTCATTCACACCAATACAAGACAAAAATAAGCAAATATGAGTACATTACAGACTAGAAATAAAATAAAAGAAATAACACGTTAGCCAATTTTGAGATGAAAAACAGTGCAAATTAGCCCATACAAGCTTAATAGCCAGGAACTCCCGCATCACACAGAAAACTGCTGTTAGTCTTTAGAAGTCTGAGTAAACATTTTCCGTGCAACCTGAATATTGAAAACACCTGAAGACACACAAAAGGTGATAATAGAAAAACAAGAGACTAAAACTGAAACATAAACAATGTTACAAGACAAATTGTTAAAAAAGAAAATCTTCATTTTGTTTAAAGGAGACTCCATGTAAACAGTATGCCAAGCTGTTTATTTGCTGTGGGTTCTCTGAGTTTTGTACTTACTACTAATGACTGAAAGCTCCCAATAACTTACAACAAATCACACACCTTAAATAAATAACATTAAAACTGACATCTGTATTAAAACTAGGGGGAAAAGACCATTAAAAGTCACTTCACGGGAGAGAAATACCACAAGAAACTTAAAAACAAACCTTCATTGAAGTTACAGTTCAGATTATACAGATGTGATCCAATGTTATGGCAAAAGATCAGCTAAAGGTCTTTAAACTCAGTCTCCCAAAATATCATTCATTCATGAGGTTTTTAAGAGGTATTCAGTTTCGAATACTGAAGGTTTTTGATTTCTTGATGCTTAACAGCATTGGCGGTTTTATCTTTGGTTTATCTGCAAAAAGCTGAGCTTCACTCTCTGTTGTGGGAAAACGCCTCAGGTAGATGTCAGGATATTCCTTCTGAAACTGAGAACAACAAAAAGTTTATTTACCTTTAGGCCATAATAAAATTAACATACAGTGACTATGATTAACATACAAAGGTGCAGAAAGCAATTTCTGAAAAACCAAGCACCACAACACTTGTAGCCAATCAGCAGTAGGGGGCGTGTCCCCTCACGATGGGGGAGGAAAACACATACTTCCCTACTATATAGTAGGCGAAAACAGTATGTGACAAAAGAAAAAGTATGTCTGAATTCACAGTACTCAAAAGAGTAGGAAAAAAGTACCCGGATGCCCTACTTCTTTCGCTGAGATCCTGAAGTGCGCATACAATGCTCACTTTACTATCCCATGAGGCCACGGGAGTGGATTTGACAACATGGCAAATGTAGTACGTCCGGATTACAGTCATACATACTACACACACTCATACAATATAGGACATACTTTTTTTTAACAATCGTGAAGTAATTACTTATTCAAAATAAGTACCTTCTCAAGAGAGGATGCAGCCTTTCTAGCATTATTTTGCATAATCTTGCATTGCATGTTTGTAAATTTTGGGGGCAGAGCAATGAAGGGATAGCCTGGTAATACCAGACTCTGCTACTTCACTTTGCTTCGTATACAGAGTCTGGAAGGGCATAATAGAGAAGTGTTTTCTCTCGCGCGGGGGGGCGCTTGTCTGAAGTTTAAAATCATTGGTTACCCGTAAGCCAATCACATAACGTTTGGTTATGGCGTGTGTTATGCGCATGCTCAGCCGCATCTAACTTCCACTGTAAACGCATGTATGATGCAAAAACTAAATCATCGAGCGAAATACCGGAGTGAACATGGCTGTGAATGACTTTTGGAGATTATGTGAAGTAAATCTACGCATCCACGGTACAATCAGCGTCTACGTCACGGCTCTCAGCCCGCCCTCTGTTCGTTGATTGGCCCGGCTGTTTTCAGGCCGGTGGAAAACTGAAAGATAGGCTGCTATCTCAGACTGACTACAGGAGCGAAATGAAATTAGCGGAAGTAGGAAGTCTGACGTAGTCAGGCTAATGAAGGGAGGGGGGTGTGTGTGTTTGTTTGGGTTGTTTTCAAATATATACCGTGTTTCTCAGAAATTGCTTACTGCACTAAATTTCAGAAGTTCAGTAAATAAATACCAGTTTTAGCTTCTTTTTCTTCTCTTTTACAGACATGGTCTTGTCCTTTATAATATTTTCCAGGAGGTCAGCAAGAGCAGCTTGGGACACAGACAGTTTCTGCTCTTCAAACTCCTGAGTGCTGATCTGCTTGCAGAATGAGTAGGTCGGCATGGCAACACCAGGGCCTACGCATGTGGTCTGAGATCAGGAGCGCATGCAAATGAATGTGAGGGGAATAACCACAAATTAACTAAATTAATGAATAAACAGAGGCATCTCTTACCAAGAATAATCTGGTTTAAATACAATTTAACATTCTGTGTTTAATTCCTCCAATACAGTGGCCCTAAAGACATCTATTGTAAGTCCATTACAATACAAACAAAACTTCTTTGATTATATCAAAATTTTAATCATCATTAAGAAGCACAACTGTTTTTAACACTGATAATAGAAAGAAGTGTTTCTTGAGCAGCAAATCAACATATTAGAATGATTTCTGAAGGATCATGTGACACTGAAGCCTGGAGTAATGATGCTGAAAAATCAGCTTTGCCATCAGACTGTGACATCATCATAAACCGTGAGTAATTTCCATGTGGTTTGTCAGTCACATTTATTTATATAGCGCTTTTTACAATACAGATTGTTTCAAAACAGCTTTACAGAGATAACAGGAAAATAATGCAACAAAGTTTGTTTCCAGAAGAAAATAGCATCACAGTCCAGCTTAAAGGTATAGCGGAGGATGTTTTACTTCCTGGTGGGTAGCCTATACTATTGGTTCTCCTAATTGTCAATCATTCTGGTGAATCAATCAAACTTTTCAAAAAGTGGAGAGGGCGGGTCTTATCTAAAATTTGGAAAGATCCTCCGCTATACCTTTAAGTAAGTTCAGTGATGTTTAATTTTTGTCAGGACTCACCAGTGATTTGAGATAGTTGATGTGATCTTCCACAGCATTGCGCAGGTATGCAGGCACCTGCAGGACTTCCTGATGGTGATCCATGAGAAACGATAACAGCCTTGTAGCCAAGAGCTCGTCCAGGTCACCCACGTCCTCACAACTTAAGACACACCTAGAGAACGTCTGCACCAACTGCACACACACAAACGACATAAGAATGAGCACAAAAGAACCACGTATTTGCTTTAATGTGAATGAGATTATGATGATAAAAAGGTTTTTTGGACTCTTCCTGACCAGAGTCCGTGTTCCAATGATGTCATGCAGCCGCGGCATGTCCACGTTCTGGCTCATGCGCGAGATCATTCGCAAGAGTAGCTGTAGTTTGCGGCGACTGGCAGGCGGCAGGAGTAATGTGCAGAGCTGCAGGGCCTCGATGGCCACTCGCTCCAATGAAGGCTGCAGTAAACCTGGAACGTGATGTGACCCATATGTAACCGAAATAAACCACAGCACAGAACTTACCAGCCTATAACTTAAATACAAACAAAATGAACATCATGCACATCAGCTTAAACATCATGTAATCAAATCAAGTCATTTACTTGGAATTTCTAAGGAATTATATTACGTTGACTAGTGATGTGTGTGTATTATATACATACATACATGCATACATACACACACATATTATATATATATATATATATATATATATATATATATATATATATATATATATATATATATATGAATGCATTATTTTAAAACATAATATATTTTAGTTAAACATGTTAACTAAAACATCCCACTGATTCCATTAAATGGGTCATTAAAACTCATAAAATGTTTACATTTCGCTATTTTAAAGCAGTAAGTACTTAACACAAATTGAAATTAAATGTTATCAATTAAATAATCTACTTACATAGAGGTAGGATCTGTAGGAGGCTAGGAGCTGTTACCCATATGTTTTACGTTTATATATAAAATATACATTACACCTGTCTACCGTGACGTTTTATCCAAAAATTAGAAAAAAAAAAAGTATACTGTAACAAAAGTATGCATTAGTAGCCAAAGTGTGCTATAGAATTAGTTAGCATTAAAGTGATAGTTCACCCCAAAATAAAAACAAGGAGGAGATACTTAGTGAGAAAATAAAAAGAGTAGCTTTGTTCTCCTCTCAAGTATCTCCTTTGAATTCCACGCCAAAAAGAAAGTCATACTTGTATGGAATGACATGAGGATGAGTAATCGCAACAAAATTTAAATTTTTTGGGTGAACTGTCCCTTTAAGAATTGGTTAGTCTGGCAGGCACAACAAACACATGCTCAATCACAAACAGAGAAGCTCAAGAGTGCTTTGCACATGCTCTTACTTTGCTCAGGGTGGCGTTTTAACAGGGCCGAAGGGGGCCGAGCGGGAGCAGGTTTGCTCAGGTCCAGAGAGCTCTGACAGCGCCTGCTAATGCTCGGACCTGCCCTAACATCCATGCAACTTCCATGCAAACTGTGCAAACCAGGACCTCTAAGGCCAATGGTGGATGTGAAATCTGGTCTCATGGTAATTTCAGCCACTGGAGCGTGGATGCTAAAGCTGCTAGCAGACATTTCTCTATTCTCCTCTATGTCAAGCAAGTTACCGATGCTTCTGGGCCGGGCCCTGGCGGGCCTCTGGTTGGTTCGACGAAGATGTGATTGTGAAGGGAGTTGGGAGCTTGTGTCGTTGCTGAAAGTTTGAACACAAGGGTTTTTGGACACTGAAGAATCTTGAAGCTCAAATTTGAGGTTTGGGTCTACTGGAGAATCAGTTTGAGAGGATGAATTGTCGCTGCTGCAGGACTGTAGGCTTTCAGATGATCTGAAAAGTCTGTTCTTTGAACATTTATCAATGATTCCCTCCAGAGAGCAACTTCTGGACCGAAGCCTGGCATATGGGACTTCTGCTTTCTGAGCCTGAGGAATTTCTAGATAGCTACCGTCCAGCCCGCCTCCATCGCTGGCCCTTCTACCCCTAAAAACGGGCTGCTGCGCTCTATGGGTTTCTAACTTAGTCTCTGCTTTTGAACTGAAAACTTCCTTCATGGGCGAATCTGCTTCATCAAAGGCCTCCTTTCTTATTAAGCTCAGCAGGAGGCATTCAGTCGATTTAAACAAGTTGGCTGCATTCACAGTGGTTTTGGCTGGATGTGGACAGTTGTGTTCCTCCTGGCTTTTACGCTTTCCACTTTGAGTTTTAGGTGTCGTGATGTAGCCACACATAACTAGCAAAGGACCAGACAACAGAACATAAACAACAAACAGGCAGGCAAAGACTTTTAAGAACGAGGTGAGACATTTAAAACAGAGCAGACAGGGTTAGTTTTCAACATCGTCTGACACCACAAAAGCAGTGCAGTCAGTAGAAATGGCTTTGTGTGACTCTACAATTTGTTTCATCAATATTTTATAAAATAAGACCCACAGCCAAAAGGTTTAAGTAATCCTTTAGGAGGCATTTCCCAGAAAAGATGACGTGTGAGTATTAAAACAACCCAGGCCTGATTCTCAAATGACATATTGACCCATACTTAAGTAAACTGTAAACAGGTTACACTACCGTTTAAAAGTTTAGGGTTGGTAAGATTTTTTTTCATGTTTGAAAGAATTTCGGATTTTCAGATCAAAAATACAGAATTATGAAATATTATTACAATTAAAAATAACTGCTTTCTTTTCCAATATACTGTATTTTAAAATGCCATTTATTACCGTGATGACAAAGCTGAATTTTCTGCATCATTGCTCCAGTCTTCAGTCACATCTTTCTAATATGACGATTTGGTCCTCAAGGAACATTTATTAAATTATCAATGTAAAAAACAGTTAATAGTTTTGTGGAAACCATGATGCATTTAATTCAGAATTCTTTGAGAAAAAAAAAAAAAAAAAAAAAAAAAAAAAACCAGCAGCAGCATTTAGCTTTTGATCAATTTAATGCATTAATAAAATAATTATCTTTCAAAAAAATGATCTAACTGACCCTAAATTTTTGAAAAGTAGCGTACATGTAATTTAATAATCAAAGCAAACATATTTTCTGTTGTAATGACTAATGAGACTCGAAGACAAAATATATGTGTCTTCTTTTGTGGGGAAAACAACCAAACGTGTGCTTCATACATACCTAGGATGTTGACAAAGAGTTCATAGAACTGAAAAGTAAGCAGTGGCTGAGAAAGACTATAGAAGTAGCCAGAGACTGTTTTAAACACATCCCGCTCAAATCCTGGGTAAGATGACTGGTTTGAGTCATACTTTGGCCCTTGATGGATTGGATGAAAAAAAAAGCATTATTATAAAATCAATTAAACCATTAAAATACCCATGTATATATATATATATATATATATATATATATATGTACCGGTATATACTTAAATGTAAATACTTATTTAAATTGTCTCATTTCATTTCACATGTAACAGAACTTACAGTTTGCAAGACATTTCATGGCAGACAAAACCCAGTGCGGTAAATCTTCTACGGAGGGGGGACAAAATAAGAGAAACTAATCAGAATGTGAAAATATGATGTTTGCCACCATTTTTAGACTGAAATTACACATATCAACTAAGCCTACCTGTCTTATCTTCCAACGAAACGACTCCATGTTTATTGACTTTGGTCATATTATCTATAATGAACTGAGGATTGACTTGCGCTGGATCCAAAACATCTTCAAGAGACCCTGATCCCACCAACTTCTGCAAACTGAGCATTCAAAAGATTATCAAATTAATGTAGAACATCATATTGATTATGTTTTGGGGTCATCTGTGTCATACACCCTCAAATAAAACAGTTAGACATATGTAACAGAATTTTCTAAGGGGAAAAATACAGAAAAAAAGACAATATATAGCTTCAGCCTTCACAATTTTACACTACTGTTAATAATTTTGAATTTAGATAGGCTAAATCTTATATAAATCACTTCAAAAACAAGAAAGCAGTGCACTTACAAAAAAGTACTGTGTCCGTGGTGCTACCATTTTTAATGTTTAAAAGAAATGCTCAACAAGGCTGCACTTATTTGATAGAAAATACAGTAAAAACAATAATATTTATTTGTATTATTATCTATACTGAAAACAGTCGTTTCTGCTTAATAGTTTTGTGGAAACCGTGATGCATTTTATTCAGAATTCTTTGATGAATAGAAAAAGTTAAACAGAGCAAAATTTCTTTGATACAGAAATGTTACACTGTCATTGTTGATCAATTTAATATGTAAGCTTCATTCTGCCACTGACAAAAAAAAAAAATAGGTAATTGTGAAAAAAGAAGGTAATTGTGACTTTTTATCTCACAATTCAGACTTTTTTCTAGCAATTGCAAGATTACATCTCGCAATTCTGACTTTTTTTTTGTTAGCACTGCGAAATATAAACTCACATTTTCCCCCCCTCATAATTTGACATTTTTACTCGCAATTGCGAGTTTATATCTCACAATTCTGTACATCTCAAACTCACAATTGCAAGAAAAAATTAGAGTTTATATCTCGCAATTCTGACTTTGGGGGGGTGAATCAGAATTGCGAGATTCACAATTAAGTCGCAATTATCATTTACATTTTTTTATTCTGTGGCAAAAACAAGCTTCCATAATTTGATGCATGAATAAAAGTATTATATCTCTCTCTCTTTAAAAAAAAAAAAAAAAAGTTTCTACTGACCCCAAATTTTAGAACGGCAGTCTATATGTAATTTCTGAACATGCACCAAAGAATTATTTTAAATATATTTATGTGCCATGTAAATGCCATTGCAATCATTTAACACCAAGCAATATATCAAAGTATTATCGTTAGTGACCTCACTTCTTTGTAAGCGACTGCAAACAGGAAGTACTTCTGGTGCAAAGCTGCAAACTTCAACGCATGCAAACTACATGGGACAGATGGTGTGGGGGGAGGTCGGCTTACTGTGTAAGTGTCACATTCTTCCAGATCACTTGAATGTCCTCCTCTGTGAGCTCCCTGCAGCGTTCGGTATCACCCGAGGATGATTCCATTTGAGATTCTTGAGTTTCTGGATCCACATTTTCCTGTGTGAAACAGCAAGTGGATATCACACATCTGAAATTAAATTTCTCATTGACAACACATATGGAGCAACAATACGTACCAATATTTCTTTGTCAAATTTCTTAGACCCTCTGAATTTGAAGAAACTATCCCTGTCCATCACAGAAAAGCTCTTTCTCCTTAAAACAGGGGCATGGTTAGGAATAGGCTTCAGTGGAGATGTAGATGGAAACCTGAAACACATTTCAAACCAGAAAACATTATGTTTCTCTCTATATTTTCAATTCAAATTCTTTAAAAGTCAAACTTTATTAAAAAGATCCACTTTATCATACCTGTAAAGCTGGCTGTTGTCCTCCAGGTCTTCCATGCCCCATCTACTCTTCACATCCTCAATTACATGGTTCTTCAAAAACTTTTTCAGCAGTTGGACTGTCTGCTGTCGGGTGACCTCAGGTCCAAAATTGCTGTTGTTCTTCAAGAGTTCATGTAACCAGTCCACAGCTGCTGATGCAGTGAAGCAGCTCGAGTAAACTCTCAAGTGCTGCCTGTGCTTCTTCAAAGGCATCCCTGCCCGGAAAAGCTTGGTCACTTCATTCCACTGGGAAATAAACAGATAAGTTAATAATGTCACATGAAGAGCTTGCAATCAGTTTATTCAAAACCAAATGTCTAACAGACAGTCCAAGACAAACAAACAACAACAACAACAACAACTGAGCTTTACGGAAGACAATTATTCTCTAAGTTTATAACTGTCACTTTTTTTTTATTCAAAATGCATAAACAATTGGTATTAAATATACATAAATAGGAAAAATAAATGAAGGCATGTTAAATAGTCTTAATGCTAACTTCATATACCAAACAAATCTGCTCGTTTTTTAAGATGAAGAAACACCCAATAATAAACAAAGTACTTTTAGAGCTAACAAGATGTCTATGTTTATTCCTTGTTCTTATTTATCATTTTTAGGCACCTGTGCACCACGACAAAGTCCTTGTACAAGTTGTACTTGGCAATAAAAGCTGATTCTGATAACATCACAACTGTCACCATATTTGACCAAATAAGGCAGAAGAGACTCACCAGTTTAGTGGCCCTGTATGGACCTGGGGTGACGATGTGAGAACTCATTGAAAAGAACACGATGTATCCACAGCCTATGCAGCCGTTTTCATTATTCCTACATATACGGGCGAGTTTACTTTTGATTTATTGAAGGCGCTCGTAGGCTAGATTTAATAAGATGAATATATCGACAGGCAAAGTCGCTCACTGACTTGTCGCTGTTGACTTGATAATCCTCGCAGCTCGCACACGTTTGAAATTACGACGCGAACGTTTCGACGATCATGATTGGATGGTATGTTTGGTCACATGATTGATATGGCGACAGCCATTGGTTGTTTTTTGATGACGGATTTGGCTGTCAAAATATTGGTTTGAATTATGATGATTTTTTTTGTATCTTTCTAAAGGACTTTAACCAATACTTGCTATCTCTTGAACACTCAACAAGCCCTTTGGCTATAAATACACGTCTACAATGTGCCATGTTTAAGCTAATGAAATCCCCGTAACCTCTTGTATTGTCATTTTGTTAATGATATATGTATTTTTTTGCAAGTACTTGTACTTATTCTGTTATCACTTTCAACAGCCTTTGCCTATTGGTGTACTCGTACTGAAATTTACAATAACTTTTACTCAAAATAAACGATAAAAAAAGTTAATTCACAACACTAACGTTATATATTTTTAATAACCACTGCATGCTCTACAGGAATATACAACACAACATATGGAAAACAAATACAAATACAGAGAAGTTAACAGCGATAAAATATCAATGGTAAATAATGGTGAAATAAAATTAAAATGATCATTTACCTATATTTGGAAAGATTTAAAAGTTTTGTAGTTATTACTTTTAGGTTCACGGTTTCCTTTTCAGTCAAATACGTTCTCATAGGACGTGGGGAGGAACGACTACAATTCCCACACTGCAATGCAAACAAAAGTTAAGAGTTTCACTTCCGCTTTTAGGTGTTTCCGGCGTCCGGCGACAGTTACCAACTAACTGCTCGGTAAATATAGAACGGTTTATCTGGTGGGTGATCGTCTTTGTTTAAAATGATCACATTGCTCAACATGCTCTATATACTGATATGTACACAAAGTTATTATTGTATGATTTTCATTCAATATTGATGGTGCTGAAGAGTCGCTATAAGCTTTGTGTTGCTAGCTTATAGCTGTCACAGTGCTGCTTATCAAACTTCGTTAGAGAACTTTAACTCTAACTGGTTAACTTTAACCATTGTATCAAATGATAAAATCATATATTTATTTCACAGAATGAACAAGCATAGATATTTACTCTAAAAACTTTTGCTTGCTAAACTAGATAGTTAACAATATAATGAGTCAATTTAAGCATAAAAAGACAATTGCAGCAATATTGGCACTCAGTCTGAACTACAATGTAAACTTTAGAATATGGTTTAAAATTGTTTACACTTCCTGCATCTTCTACTGATGTCATTTGATTTCACAACTCTCTCTTCCTAGGATCTGCTGCTGAAGACGGTCCGAGGACGATGATTGATATCAAAGCTTGGGCAGAATATGTGGTGGAGTGGGCAGCCAAAGATCCTTATGGCTTTCTCACCACGGTTATCCTGGCTTTGACCCCTCTGTTTATCGCCAGCGCCCTGTTATCATGGAAACTCGCTAAGATGATAGAGGCCAAGGAACGTGAGCAGAAGAAGAAACAAAAACGACAAGAGAACATTGCCAAAGCCAAGAGAGCCAAGAAGGATTGAGCTTGTGACAGAGAGGGGGCAATATAATAGTCCATCCCCCTGATATATTGCTCTTCTCTTAATCCTGGACAGGTCTTATGGGACCCTGGAGCATGACTGGCCCTGAAGGAAGCCTTAGTAAACCCTTAGTGGGAAGCTGGGAACATATAATGGGAGGGTTGATTGATTGATCTCAATAGCAGGACTGCAGTACTTTTCCAGGATATCATCACTACAGTGGAACATGCACTGCAGTATTGTGCTATCCACTATTGTGCAGTACTCTGCATTCCATTTTTTTTACTGGGTTGAAGTTGAATTCACAAATCACTTAAATTGATTTTTTTAATAATAAAGAAAATTCTTAATATGAAGTTTGACTCAAACTGTCTATGCGATCACTACAGTATTCTTGAATCTTATACACCTTATTTTTTTTACACCTATTTCCTAATGTGTCTTTGACTCAGCCACTATAGGTAAATAACTAGAAGAATAACAAAGTGCAGAAAACTGTAAAACTATTTTAGCTACAAACCAGTGGGTTTATGATTCCGCTAATAAATTATGTTATCGAAAACAAGTAATATGATAACACATACCAGTTTGCAACATCAAGCAGCACAATGGACTGTTTTTTGCAGTCTAAAGCTAAAACAGCTAAAATAACTGAAGACAGTTGACACCAGGGCCCGTATTCATTTTATTTATTTATTTATTTATTTATTTATTTATTTATTTATTTTATTTGAAAAACAAAAGGGACAGTACATATTAATGAACATTTTCGCAAATGTAAATATGTCAGATTATAGCCTTAGGCTAATTTCCATCTGCAGACCCCCTGGCAGGTTGGTGTTACACACAAATTAATAAATACATACAGATACACTATACACTACACTACAAATAAGGACAAGAACAGTGATCACATCATGTTAGAACAAACAATAACAACAAGAGTGGACAACAAAGGACAATTTCGCACATGCCCTGACTGACCTGATATTGCACTCA
Source organism: Leuciscus leuciscus (assembly GCF_965113295.1). NCBI lineage: Eukaryota > Metazoa > Chordata > Actinopteri > Cypriniformes > Leuciscidae > Leuciscus > Leuciscus leuciscus. Next base: position 9,889,530 of record NC_138737.1, read on the forward strand.
CCCGCATTACACTGACCCCTATTGCACAACCCATGTTATACTAACTTTTATTGCACGACCCGTGTTACACTGATAATTGTATCACTTTTTGTAATGCACTAAGTCTGTTTTACATCTGATATATAATGATTAACTAAACATGATCACATATTTGTGTGTCCCTCAGCCACACTTTTAAATGACTCCTAAAGGTAGGAAGACTTGTGCTTTCCCTCATTGACAGTGGAATACTATTCCAGAAGCTCACTCCCTGATATGACAGGACATTCTGTGAAAAGGCGGTCCGCCTAAATGCCAAGTTACAATCACCTCTCATAGTGGCTCTAGTCACCCGAGACCCGGCAACACTGCTAGACTTTTGTTTAATAAAATCACTTAATGGTGGAGGCGCCAGACCATGTATAACCTTGTAGATTAGACAGGCTGATTTAAATAATTTGAAATTAGCTAAATTTAAAAACTTATATTTATCTAAAATTTGACAATGGTGATATGACGAAGGTTTCTTGTCTAATATTTTCAATGCTCTTTTGTAGCATACTTCAATTGGCCCAATAGCAGCATGACTCGTATAGGACCAACTTGTGATACAGTACTCAATATGAGCCAGTATCATAGAGTGCAGGAATGTAATTGCTGCTGTATCCGTTAATGATGTACGAATATGTCTAAAGTTCCGTATATTAACATTTACAGTTTTCACTACTTTTTTAACGTGTTTTTTAAAGGATAATTTCGAGTCTATTACCACTCCCAAATACTTAAATTCCTCAACATTAATCAATTCTTGTCCACCCAAGCGAACTTTTACTGTGGCCACGGTTGTTTTAGGTTTACTAAAAAACATTGATACAGTCTTTTTAACATTAAGGCACAGGCATGAATCATTCAGCCATTTTTGTAAGTCATTTAATGCTAATGAAAGCTGATGGGCTGCATCATCAGCACTTTTTGCTTGTGTAAAAATTACCGTATCGTCTGCGTACATAATCGTGTCCACATTTTTGCACACATTGGGCAAGTTATTTACATAAAGTGAAAATAGCAGGGGACCTAAAATTGATCCCTGAGGGACACCTTGCGTATAGTGAAGGTAGGGTGACTTACTATTCTTTATTTGCACGCATTGTTTTCTTTCTGACAGATAAGACTCTATCCATTTAACGGTTTGATTGCTGAAGTTAAATGTTGACAGTCTAGACAAGAGCTTAAGGTGATTCACAGTATCAAACGCACGCTTAAAATCAACAAAAACAGCCGCAACATAACTGTTTTTGTCTAGATAAGACTTCACCTTCTCAACAAAAACACAGACAGCCGTTTCAGTTGAGTGAAGAGATCGAAATCCGAATTGCATAGGGTGCAAACCCGGATTAGAATCATTAAGATGTGCAACAATTGAGTTAGCGACCCACTTTTCTGCTATCTTTGAGAAGATAGGGAGTATGCTAATAGGTCGATAATTAGCAGGGTCTAATTTATCACCCGATTTATATATTGGTATGACATTTGCCACCTTCCAACTCAAAGGGACTACTGCCTGCGTGATTGATAAATTAATCAGATGGGTCACAGGCACCAAGATACAAGATTTGTAATGCTTCAAAAAATTGGTATCAAATCCAAACACATCCCTTGCTTTAGAACTTTTCAATTTAGAGATTATGTTTTCTACTTCATTTTCTGTAATTATTTGAATATTAAACTTTAAATTTTGAGTTGAGGCATCCATATGGGGGTCGGTGTTGCCAATATTTTGTTGAGAGTCACAAGAATTAAAAAACAATTGTGCAATCTCATCAATGGTACTTTGGAAATAATCATTTAATTTAGTTGCTAGGCTGAGAGGCACTGATACCAATTCATTGGCAAATTTGAGTTCAAGGTCTTTATCAGCATTGTGCTTACTTTTACCAAGGAGTTTATTCATATTTTCCCAAATTAGCTTACAATTTCCTTTGGCACCATTAATTACAGTCATGAAAAAATTAGCTTTTGCCATTCTCAAAGTTTGTGTGACTTTATTCCTTGCGGATACAAAATTTAATCGATCAGTAATTAATCCAAATTGTAATGATTTTTTAAGTAATTTGTCTCTGAGTGTCATAAGCTGTTTACACTCACTATTGATCCAAGGCAAGGAATAAACTCGTTTCTTTAAATGACCCGCTTTCTGAAACTGAGACAGAACCCCTTTAATAGAGGAGTATAGTAGATCACAACATTTATTAGTGTCATCACAAGATAGTATGCTAGACCAATCAAGATTATTTAGAGCTGCAGTTAAACGTTGTTCTTGGCTCTTTGGAATAAATGTTTGTTTTATATTAATGCTTTTACTGACACTTCTCAATCGTTTTTTAGTCAGCTTTCTAGAAAAGAATATGGCATTGTGGTCAGACAAGCCAGTCAAGAAATTATATGTTTTTAACATTCTATCTAGTTTGTTAGAGAACACCAGGGCCCGTATTCATAAAGAATCTTAATGCAAAGAGTAGCTCCTAGTGACAAAATTCTAAGAAAATTCTTAGAAATGTGGGCGTTTACTCTTAAAATTAAAGAAAAAATCCTAGTAAAGAAAAGAGTAATTCAGAAAGCATCTTAACCCTTAAAAGAGGTCTTAAGGTCAAAATTGTTAGGAGCACGGACGAGGACTTTTAAGAGGCTTAAGAGTTTCTTTAGCAGAGGAGAAAATGGCAGAAAGACGAAGAGGGAGAAGAAATGTGTTGAAGACAATGAATAACAGTGAGTTAATAAGACGCTATAGATTAGATCGTGCAGGGATCATGTTTGTGACTGATCTTATTAGAGACACGCTAATATCTCCGATACAGCGCATATGCCATAGCGCCAGAAATGAAAGTAATCACTACATTACGATATTTGCCAACTGGGAAAATTCCATGTTTGATACATTAAAACCAACATTCAAACCACCACTTAAATAGACATGCCAGCAATTAGTGTAATTGGAAAGATTGGAACAATTTTTATCATTCCAAGCCAAGCAAATACCTTATAGGAAATTAACAGCATGGTAAAAAAAAAAAAGAAAAAAAAAAAGGATTTATATACACATATATAATGTGTGTGTGTGTGAGAACGGTCAAATAGGAAAAAGTACGCATGTAATTTCAAAGTGAAGGCTTAGAATAGCCCCTATACTTAAAATCACTTTTCTTTTTTTTTTTGGACAACCAACCAATCACAGTCTTCAAAAGATTGTGTCATACATAGCAACGGGGTCAGCCCCGCCTCCTTACTAAGATGAAAGTTTTTATCTTTTCCTTACTCAGAGTTGCTCTCAGATCGGTCCCGAATCGCTTTTAAGCTAAGACTCCTACGTAAAAGTTTTTAAGCTAAATTAAGAGTTTTCTGAGAGGATTCTTAGAATCTTTATGAATACGGGCCCAGGTCTATTAGAGTTTTAGAGCGATTTGTTATTCTAGTGGGATCACTGATCATTTGTGTTAGTCCAAAATTATCTGTAATTTCTTTCAGTTTCTTTCTGTCACTTTTGTTGTCCCAATTTACATTTAAGTCTCCCATTAGAATAACCTCATTATTAAAGTCACAACAACTCAGAAGTGCCTTAAATTGATCATAAAAATCTACTTTTGCTGAAGGTGGGCGATAAAGACATAAAACAGTAAATGACATTTCTGCTGAGAGTGACACTTTAACTCCAACACATTCAATAGTGATTTCATTAGGCCAAATTATTTGTGTACATTTTAAAGAGTCCTTCATATACAGTAACACCCCTCCCCCCTTTCCTTGATGCCTATCCTTTCTAAAGACATTGTAGCCTTGTAATGATACCACTGCTTGTGGGGAAGAGGGTTTAAGCCAAGTTTCTGAAAGTCCCAAGAAATCTACATTTGAGTTAATGAGAAGATGCTCCAATTGTTCCCTCTTAGGGGCCATACTGCGTATGTTCAGATGGCCACCTAAGAGCCCTTTGTTTTTACACTGTGGATCCCATATAGTCCTGGCTTGATTAAGAGTCTGAAATAACTTACACGATCGATGTTTTTTAAATACAGGGTTCCTCTGTGTACGCATGGGTGTGATGGGTTGTGGTGACATACTGGGCTTAGTTGTAATAGGGTCCTGCAGTGGTGGTGTTAGTCCAGAGAGCTGCTGTAGCCCAGGTAGCAGAGGTGGTGTTATCCCAGGTAGCAGAGGTGGTGTTAGCCCAGGTAGCAGAGGTGGAATTAGCCCAGGAAGCTGCTGTAACCCAGGTAGCAGTGGTGGTATTAGCCCAGGGAGCTGCTGTAGCCCAAGTAGCAGAGGTGGTGTTAGCCCAGGGAGCTGCTGTAGCCCAAGTAGCAGAGGTGGTGTTAGCCCAGGGAGCTGCTGTAGCCCAAGTAGCAGAGGTGGTGTTAGCCCAGGGAGCTGCTGTAGCCCAAGAAGCGGAAGTGGTGTTAGCCCAGGTAGCAGAGGTGGAATTAGCCCAGGAATCTGCTGTAACCCAGGTAGCAGTGGTGGTATTAGTCCAGGGAGCTGCTGTAGCCCAAATAGCAGAGGTGGTGTTAGCCCAGGGAACAGCTGTGGCTGTAGCACCTGACTTAAAACAGGTCCAGGGTTTTGCTCAACATCACCAGCCAGAAGTATTATCATCAAAAGATTCACAACCCCAGGGAATGATCTAGATGCTGTTTGATCAAGTTTACCTGGGGGCGGCCTAGCATGTCCACAATCCAGGATTCTTGCATACAGAAGATGTTGACTCCTCTTTGCAGGGTAGAGAGTTAAGTTATCCATTTTCCTTGGACACGTTAAACTCAAGAGGAGGTAGAAGAACAGGAGAAGACCAGACAAGCATGGCAAATTCCAAGGGTTTTTTATATACTTTTGTGGCAGACACACAGGACCTGCCAAACACTGTGGCTGTCCCCTGGCGGCCATCTTGACCTGGGACTTGGATGGGAGTACTTGGATCATACTTACTGAGTATACATAGTGAGTATACATACATACTTACATACTTACTGAGTATGCATAGTTAGTTATCTTATCCATCTCTGGTATATCTCACAGCTGGAATCTCTCAACAGGTTAGGCTTCCATTAACACCTCACTCACAAACGCTATTCATAAAGAATCTTAATGCAAAGAGTAGCTCCTAGTGACAAAATTCTAAGAAAATTCTTAGAAATGTGGGTGTTTACTCTTAAAATTAAAGAAAAAAAGTTATTCAGAAAGCATCTTAACCCTTAAAAGAGGTCTTAAGGTCAAAATTGTTAGGAGCACGGACGAGGACTTTTAAGAGGCTTAAGAGTTTCTTTAGCAGAGGAGAAAATGGCAGAAAGACGAAGAGGGAGAAGAAATGTGTTGCAGACAATGAATAACAGTGAGTTAATAAGACGCTATAGATTAGATCGTGCAGGGATCATGTTTGTGACTGATCTTATTAGAGACACGCTAACATCTCCGACACAGCACAGAAATGCCATAGCGCCAGAAATGAAAGTAATCATTACATTACGATATTTTACAACTGGGAAAATTCCATGTTTGATACATTAAAACCAACATTCAAACCACCACTTAAATAGACATGCCAGCAATCAGTGTAATTGGAAAGAGTGGAACAATTTTTATCATTCTAAGCCAATCAAATACCTTATAGGAAATTAACAGCATGGTAAATAAAAAAAAAGGATTTATATACACATATATAATGTGTGTGTGTGTGTGTGTGAGAGAACGGTCAAATAGGAAAAATTACGCATGTAATTTCAAAGTGAAGGCTTAGAATAGACCCTATACTTAAAATCACTTTTTTTTTTTTTTCTTCTTGGACAACCAACCAATCAGTCTTCAAAAGATTGTGTCATACATAGCAACGGGGTCAACCCCGCCTCCTCACTAAGATTAAAGTTTTTGTCTTTTCCTTACTCAGAGTTGCTCTCAGATCGGTCCCGAATCGCTTTTAAGCTAAGACTCCTACGTAAAAGTTTTTAAGCTAAATTAAGAGTTTTCTTAGAGGATTCTTAGAATCTTTATGAATACGGGCTCAGAAGCCTTGCAGTAGCCACGCCCACCCAGAAGCCTTGCAGTAGCCACGCCCACTCTTATGCTAAAAATGAGGTGCTAAAAACATCATATTTTGATAGGATATAATAATTTGAGATCAACTGCAGCTGCAACTTTTATTTACCTACTTTATAAATAAAATGCAAAAGGAAATCTACAACACTGTAATATTTTTACAATAGTCTCTGTAATGATATAAAGTTTTCCATATGCAGAGACTGTTCAAAGTACTTCTGAAATGTCATTTCAATTAAACAATGCACATAATGTTCTACATTTGGTGATTTGATTTTTGAAACAATCCTGAGTGCAATCCATTACAATTTACAATCCATTTCAATTATGCTAAATCATCACATGCAATGTTTCTCAAATGGCTCCAGGAAACCAGTACTGATTATTTGTCAAGCATGAAAACAAGCACAACTACTAATTCATTTAAACTGAAAATTGACTTGAAGATTGCAAGTAAGGGTTTTATAAAGTCCTATTTTTTGGTTCCTGGAGGTGCCCAGGACCCTGGCTGAAATGTGTTGGCAGTGCTTATGGGGTCCTCACTGATTTCAGTCTGCCCAAACTGTGTGGCAGAAGCATGACCTTTGACCTGAGTCTGAACAGGCTGGGCCACCAGACCTTCCTCATACTCTTTGGTCTGCAGGGCTTTATCCCTCTCCCCTGCCTCTACAGCTTTGATTTTGATCTGCTCCCTGTAGTGTTCATTCTTTAGCAACTCCTGTAGAGGGCAAGACACATGTGTTAACATAACACTTAAAGTGATGACTTTATTACATCATTCTAGGTATATAAATGATCATTTTAAGATATAATAAAAATAAAATGTAAAACATTTCTTTTTTTTAATTTTAGTTTATATTCTGAGTGGTTTTCTTTATGTTATTAGAAATAATACCTCTATAGTAGGTGGCTGCTTCCGCCTTCCTCTGATCCAAGCTAAAAGAAACAGAAAAGACAAGAAATATTGATTTGTTAAATAAGGAGCTAAGTTAATAGATCATTTGATGATAACATGGTATAAAACATTTAGATATTGAAGTACAACATGCTAAAACATCTAATTATATAAAATATATTCATTACTGTGTCCAATTTTCATATAAACAAACTAATTTTAATTTAGACAGTTAATACAGAATAGAATATAAATATGAATTTGAATATTAGGTTCAGATTATCATAAAACATTTTTATATTTGTTTACAGTCAGGTTCATGACTGACTCTCTATTACCATCCCATTCAGAAGGAATGCTTCCTTCCAGGTACTCAAACTCTTTTGGATTTGCTGCTTCTACTAGGCGCCTTGACCGCGTCATCCGTCCTGAAAAAGACAAGGAAGAACTGGGATGAGATCAGTGTATTAGGTTAATTTAAACCACCAAATAAACAAAGAGAGAACGAGATAAGTTTTCTATAACCAATGGCCAAGAAAATAGGTTGGTTGGGTTTTGTTGTACAGAATGGCTAAAGTTTACTATATTTCAATTTATTTAAAGCGGTTAATTTGAAATATTTAGATAATACATCTATGATTCTTAATAATCATAATTTATAAACATGATTATATGATCATCTTATCTCTTTAGATAATACATCTATGATTCTTAATAATCATAATTTATAAACATGATTATATGATCATCTCTCCATTTAATTTTATCCTGAAGTTCTACCAAATATAAGTATAAAGATGTGCGTTCATTTCGGCTGTTGCTCGGTTTAAAAACACACTCGTCAAAGTCTTATGCATGACCTACCTGTCCATGACTTCTGCTCGGGTATGAAGTAATATTTATTTCCTAAATGATCTGTGCCGATATGCTCTTTTACCATTCCAAATGTTCTTCGCAACAGAGAGCTAATACGGCTCATCACTATGAGATATGTAAAATGTCAATATATATTCTCTCCTATTGCACACGCAGATGAATTCACTTCACTGAGCCGTCGGGTTACAGCTACGCAGCAATAATGCTGTCATGTGATTGGTCCTTGCGCCCGCTCAGGCCAATCAGAGTATGCGTTGTAGAACGTCACAACATGGCTGCCCCCTAACCAACAAAATGCACAACTAAAAGCTGAAATAGATCATATTACATTTAGTGTGTTGTACAGAATGAATTTGTTCAGTTTTAAAACGCGATTTTACATGTGTAATAATCACCGCTCTAAAGCTAGGGTTAAAGACTGTAAACAGATTTCGGATATAGTTAATTCACTCTGACAACATACCATACAATACATAAATAAACAAAAGCTCGATGTCTCTATAAAGATGCTGAGTTTTCTTTATGCCAGGCAGTCGGGGCTTGACGACCCTGTTCGTCTGAGACGTGCAGAGTCCACACGAAGGTAATGTTATAATATATATATATTTTTATTAATATTTACGGGCATGCTTCTTGGAGATTTTTATTGGTTCTACAAATATAGACGGGGTGCGTTACATTTGTATAAACAAAACAAACAATAAATTAATTAATACAATTAAAATATCTAAATAAACAAAGTTAAATAAAACATTACAATTTTATAACGTTCAGAAAATGTTCAAACATTGTCCATTACATTGTTTTTAGGTATTGTGTAATGCTATAATGTACTAACAATAAATTGTTCTTGTGTTACATTCTGTATCATAATTAACGTTGAGGGGAGAATTCTAGCTAACAGCATTTTTTTTGTCAGCAATTTTTTTGCTAAAACTTTTTGAAATTCATAAAATGAATGTTATGTCAAATCATATTTATCTAAAAAGTGGCACAACTTACCTCACTCTTACCTTCCTTTCTGCGTCTTCAGGGTGCTTAGTCTGGAGTTGAACCACAACAGAGATGTGGCTCGTGTCCATGGCAATGGAATTAACACCCTGGACATTGAGGTTATTGATGGAAGATAGTAAGTGTACTCCTCGTTCAAGAATACTAGAATACTGCAATCATAGAATTCACATATTACATTGATATGCTCTTAATACTCAATTTTCTTGTGATGACCCCATATAGTAAATACAGTAATTCACTGGCCCGTTTTGCATTCCAGCATGTTATCGGGTGGATCTGATGGTGTAATAGTGATCTATGACTTGGAAAACAACAGCAAGAAGCTTCAATACTCTTGCAAAACAGTCTGCACAGTGGGCAGGTCAGTATGGCTCCCTTCTCCTTCACAGTGATCCAGTGACCACAAGATGGCAGTATGATATTTTCTGATTGATATGATATGTTGTCAGGTTATGTGTGACTTTCACTGTTTTCTATGAAGGTCCAGTCGGCATGTGCATAAATTCAGCGTTGAAACGGTGCAGTGGTACCCACATGACACCGGTATGTTTGTGTCCAGCTCATTTGACAAAACCATGAAAGTTTGGGACACAGAAACTCTGAAGGTGCGTGTATGTCCTTCAACCAAAACCACATTTCTCACAATGATTACTCATTGACTTCTTTCTCTTCTTTTTTGGGTTAAGTATTTGTTATTATATGCTGCATTCATTAGCTCCCATAGTTTAAAAAAAAAAAATGTCTTACAACTGAAAGCCGCAAGCCATTGTGGAACTACCAGTCTGCTTAAATACAGGCTCTGTGGTGTCAAATGTCCTTTATCTATTGGCCTTGCATCTGGTATTTGCATTGTAACTGACACACAAGAATGGTGCCCAAGCAACATTCAATGCTTTCTAAGTGCTCCCTTAAAGGCACAGCAGGGAGAGGTTGCTTAGTCAAAACAATAACAAGGGCGTAGGTTGATTACGCCATGAATGAGCGTGAAATCATGACACCTCCATCTTCACCTCCACAGCCAATGGAAAGCAATCTGACGGCACTCAAGGAATTTTATTTTGTTGTTTATGCATATTTTACAATTAAAGTTACATTTAACGTTCACCTCCTTCTTTCCTGAACTTGAACTTTGTTGCAGTTACATTTGATCACTTAAATTCACATTATGATATTTCATTAACGTTAACGTTTCTCTGTGCGTTAGCTCGGTGGCTGGTATGAGACACTGGATGACTTGTGTTGCTAAATGGCATGCAATTCAGGAACTATACGGTTATCCGGACCACACGTGTGTCTTTTAGTCCCGTATAGTCTGTATAGTCATCCCTGATTGGTCTTAACCCCAGTGACGGGTAGGTTTAGGGGCGGGGTTAGGGGTAGGCCATCGTATGATTGGTCTTAACCCCAGTGACGGGTAGGTTTAGGGGCGGGGTTAGGGGTAGGCCATCATATGATTGGTCTTAACCCCAGTGACGGGTAGGTTTAGGGGCGGGGTTAGGGGTAGGCCATCGTGTGGTCCGGATAACCGTATAGTACCGCAATTCATTTTAAAACATGGTGGAGAAAAGCTGTTCAGCTATTACTGTTGCAACAAATAAAGGTCTTTCTGCTTATGCTAATTTAGTCACTTGATAAAATGGTGTTGTCTGATTTAGTTTTTAGGTACAAACATGTTACTCATGGTAAATCAAGAAAACGAGATTCAAACAATAAGAATAACCATGTTGAGCTATATAACAATGATTCGTTTTCTGTCTATAAAGGTATCCAAACAGTTGCTCACCTGTCTAATAAAACACATAATATATTAAAGTGTCTTTGATGTCGAGGGTAACGCAGAAATTATGTCATTGACAGTCTGTTACACTGGTTAAAATAGCTGATTTCTCTAGATTTAAACTTTGTTGGAAACATTTGGGATAATGTAAGTACACAAGTCAACTAAATATATAACATTGTTCTAGTGGTTTTTGAATATTTTAATCCAAAAAGCGTACATGTTGTGCCATTAAGCACATCTAACATGGGCGTATATTTGTGCATTTCCTTAAAATCGTAATCTTTACATTAGGTTCTATTTATTGATTGATTGTTTGTTTGATTGATTGATTGATTGATTGTGTTTTGTTCAGCCAGCTGACGAGTTCCAGTTCGATGGTAATGTCTACTGTCATCACATGTCTCCTGTAGCCAGGAAGCACAGTCTTGTAGCAGGTGTGTTCTCTGACCAAACCAACTCTTCTGCACGTGATCTTTTAAACTTCTGAGCACTCATTACTCTTTGATATCTTTCTCTTGTATCTTTATTTTAATCAGCAATTAATAATCTAGAGTTCCTAGAGCTTTAGAGTAGTACATCAAAGCTTGTACATCTGCAGATGGCCTTAAAAAAAGGTCATATCTGCTCTAGAATATACTTTTGGTTAAAGTGGAAGAATATGAAGGATCTTAATCATCATTATTGCTCAATGGGGAGACAGCTAAACATTTCCTGCTTTAAAAATGAGAGGTGAGGAATCCAGGCTCTCGTCTCTTAATCAGGACCGACAGGTTATGAACACCTCAATGCCCCTTTGTCTCTGTCTCTCTTTTCTGTCACACATTCTTTTTCTTTTTCAATGAACTCATAATTTCCCCCACCTCCATCTTTTCAGAAAAAAAACATGCTGATTTTAGGGAATCTTTTTCTTAATAATCTTCCATAGTACAATAAGCAGTAAAATGTTATTGTTTATATGCTGCGTTTAAATATCCAGTTAAGCAATAAAATCTTTTCTATAATCTCATATTTATCATAAGTTGGGATCTGCCGTCACACATACTTTTATATCACATGTGATACATTTTTTTTACATCAAGTTTTTTACGGAATTGTGCAACTTTATGCAAGTAAACAATTATTAATCTTGGGTGTTAGATCTCTTCTGTTTGACGAATGGTTCACATCAGGCAATTCTTCTTGCAAACAGAACGTTTTTATATGGCTAGGCAATTCTGACTAACACTTCTAATTTTGTCTCAATGTGAGTCTCACTTGACTCCAGGTTTGATAACTCCTGACTCCAGTTACTGGAGGTCATCAAAACATATATTTGATTATGCTTTATGATATTAGTAGACTGTTTTTTTATTGGTCTGTTCATTCTGTTTGCATACTTCTTCCTGCAGCTGTATAATCAGAAGCTTTTTAAAGACCACATTCCATATATTTCCAAAAGCTTAGAATTTGTAGTCTAGTTCATAAATCTTACAAAATAAGATTTGTGTTTAATTTGTATTTGGCCCCTAACACATGGGCTCTAAACTCCTACAACAACAGTGTGTCTGAGCTGTTTTGTTATTCTTCTCACTTAGCTCTATTGTACTCTGTGTTGGCAGTTGGTACCAAAGACCCTAAAGTGCAGCTTTGTGATCTGAAGTCTGGGTCGCGCATCCACATCCTACAGGGTGAGTAATGCCTGTTGTTTTGAATGGAGACAGCCCTGGTGGAGGGATATTGTACTTCTTTAAAGTCCCCCTGTGGTGAAAATCAAGCTTTTAATGTTGTTTATATGTCTATGTGATGTTTTTAATATGCTTTAAAACAAACCATGTGCAAATTCATAAGTCAGCACCATTGCTGGGTATTTTCTCCTTAAAAACTGCAGTGAACCAAAGACAGTCTCAAAATGGCGGTTTGAAATCGCTGGTGTTTACCAACTACCTTGTAACCAATCAGGTCAACGAGTGGATCTCTGAGCTGGTGTGAGTGAGTGGAGGCAGGGCTAATTTGCATATTCATAGAACCGCGTATACTAAATGAGGCAAGGGTGTAGAGTTGAATTCAAGCTATTTTAAGGCATGAATAATTTTTTTTTTCAAGGACATTTTTTTTTAAATATGTAATTTTGGTGATCAAAGATGAGTTTTAAGGGATAAAATTATTGACTGCAGGGGGACGTTAAAAGCCAAAGACTCAAATATTTTGAGCAGACATGGGTTATTTAATCCTGACCATATTAGTTGTTATTTTGCCTTGGAATTTAGTCAGATTTGTCTGACTAAGTGGATCTGTGTCACATGATCCTTCAAAATTCATTCTAATATGCTGATTTGGTGCTCAAGAAACATTTCTTATTATAAATGTTGAACACAGTTGTGGTGTTTAATGTTTTTGAGGAGACATGACTCTTTTTTTCAGGATTCTTTGATGAATAGAAAATTCAAAAGAACAGCATTTTGTGACATTATTCATTTCTTTACCGTCACTTTTGATTAATTTAATCCACCCTTGCTGAATAAAAGTACTAAAAAAATCTTACTGAACCCAAACTTTTGAATGGTAGTGTGTATTAACTTTCAGAGTTATATCAGTTTATCATGAAACAAGTTTTCCCTGGCAGGCCACAGGGGCGAGATCCTCTCAGTGAGATGGTCTCCACGATATGAGCACATCCTGGCCACTGCCAGGTAAGCACTCCCACACCTGCACAAATGTTAATGCACTCACCTTTCCTTGGCTGAGGAGTACCATAACAAGAAACAGACACATCCTGTGTTATTTGATGCTGTTTTTTTTAATCAGTTGTGAATTCTTCAGTCATTTGATGCCTTTATATATTTTAGTTGTTCTATATTCTTTTGAAACTGTCCTTCCTGCCTGGAAAACAATTAAGAATATAGAGTGAAGAGTTGTAAATTTTTTGCCAAATCTATTTTACTAGTAAACTGCAGAAAACTAGATCAAAATCTGATCCAAGAATCTCTAGCACATGAAGTTCCATGAAAAATAAAAGATTGTTGGAATAAATCCAGGCATTTTGGCATCTATTTTGTTTACCATATCCTATTTCCCAAACGAGATTGCTAAATATTGCCTATTTAAGAAGTGCATAGGAATGATGACTAATGTTTGCATTACCTGAACAGAGGAATCTTACTGGTTTAAAGGCCAGTTCTAAATCTGATCTTACCATCTATAAGAGATTTATTCGTGTTCATCTTGCATTATTGCTAGTAACTCTTGTGCAATGGATTTCCCTGTCAGCACTGACAGCAGGGTCTGCGTCTGGGATGTGAGAAGAGCATCGGGGAGTCTTTTTACTTTGGACCAGCACAATGGGGACAAATCCAAGGCCTCATCTGAAGCAGGTGAAATCACACTTAGCATGTTTCATCAAGCTTCATGATGAGGATAATTGTGATTTAATATTTACACGATACTCTGGAAAATGAACTGCAGTCTGTTGTAATCAGTAACATTTGAACTGAAAAACATTTGAGAGGTAGTTTACTGAAAATATTTTGTTTATCATGTGCATTCTAGAAAATGCATTTATGCGTGAGAGGAATATTGGTACTTAAAGAGTGAATAAAAAGTGATTTTATAGTAAGTTCAGATGATAAGTTCTTCATAGATACCAGACACTTGCCACAGCGCTGAGTGCATCAAGCAGAAATGAATGTGAGCAATAATCTCTGTGTGTAAAAGATACTGAAAGCTCATATTTCTGCATCAGACAGACAAGAGCTGTATATATACTTTATAAACTTGTCTGTAATCACCCTCGTTATACTTAAACATTTTAATCCTCTTCTGTCACAGAAGAAACTGTATAAATTATGTATATAAAATACATAACTGTTAATTTACCATTATAATGTGGTCAAATTATTATTATATTATATTATAATATATCAATATTATGCAATATATGACAATTAATATTATACTATAAATATGGTATAATATTAATTGTTTTATATAGGTATACACATACACTATGATATGATATACTGTAATTGGCTTAAAACCATTTTTTGAAAATACTAACGTGCCTAAGACTTTTGCACAGTACAGTATATATGCATTTATTTTGTAAAATATGATCAAATACAAATATTCATTATTATTGGTATTGTATAATATTAAATATAATATTGTAATATAAAATGTAACAATCTTTAATATAAAATTATACTTTTCTTCCAGTGAACACAGCACACAATGGGCGAGCTAATGGATTGTGCTTCACAGCTGACGGACTCCATCTCCTCACTACTGGTACAGATGATCGAATGCGCCTGTGGAATAGTGCCACAGGGGAAAACACATTAGTGAGTAGCTCTTAGGGATGTTTGAAGACTTTACACTTTAGACTTAAAGGGTAACTAAACCCCTGGTCAGAGCCTGACTCCACCCACTGGCAATATTTGAAAAATGCTGGAAAAGTAGGCAGAGCCCAGTGGAGAGGGAGCGTGCATCTGTGACCTATCTCTCTGCAGGCAAGGGCGTGGTTAACTGGTACTCTCTGACGTCAGAGGGTACCACAACTTCCAATAGGAAAATTCAACTGCAGTAGCCACTGTTCAACCCTGAAGAGGGCAGCACTCAGACGTTTTTACACCATATTTTGTAAAATTAAAACACTTTAAACACAAATGTCAAAAAAACTACTTGAATCAATGAACAGCACTAATAAAGCCCCATTCTTACAGATCATTAACTAAAAAAAGTTGGTTTAGGGTTTAGTTACCCTTTAATTCCTAATATCTGTTTTGTAAAAAATTATGTCAAAAATTCTATTTTGAGCCATGTTCATGCAACAGAAGTAATTAGGGTCCATTCACACAGATCACGTTTTTCATTCCATTGCTCTACTTTTCCATTGTTTTTGCATGTAAATGCGCTAGACAGACGTATTTTACCATTGCGGTTAGTTGTTGATTTCACAGATATCTTTAAATCTTTGTCATTTTAATTCATGGAGCTGTTCAGAAATCCTTAATTCTCATCAACAGGTGAATTATGGAAAAGTCGTCAACGAGAGCCGCAAAGGCCTCAAGTTTACCGTATCGAGGGGCTGCAGTCCGGAGTTTGTGTTTGTGCCGTGTGGCACTTCGGTAGCGGTGTACGGGCTTCACTCGGGAGAGCTGATCACTATGTTGAGAGGACATTATAATAATGTAGACTGCTGTGAGTTCCACCCAGATTATCAGGTAATGTTGTTCCTGATTATTTGCTTAGTAATTGAGTCTTTACTAATCAGACAACAAACTGAAACAATGCCAGGGAGTAAAATCAGTGTTCTCACAATCATTTAATGAGATTTGAATGGACTCATAGACTCATTTTGTGCATCATTAGGAGCTGTACAGTGGAGGTAAAGACTGTAACATCCTGGCCTGGGTCCCAGTGCTAAGACAGCCTGACATTGAGGATGAAGAAACCAACACTAAACGGGTAAACTTTTGAGACATGTTTTTTTAATACAAAATCATTATTTTTTACTCTTGTCCAGATTTCAGAAAAGATTAGGTTGATTCAATTAATGGTGCGCTTTAACGACTACTACAATGTCCCGTGGATCAAGTGTTTTTATCTTTACAGATCTGCAGGTTTGGACTAGGTGGGGTAGAAAGTGAATTGAAATTTGTGCTCTCGTAAGCATTTTCTTACCTTGCTTACATTCCCCAGCCAATAGATAAGATCAGATAACCTGACAAACACTATGCCCATTATGGCATATATTCAGATGCGGCTGCTGTCAGTCATGGTCTACATGCGATGTACACATTAGCTTGAGTTGCGCGTCTTGATGGCTTGTAGTTTATCAGGTGCTGAGTTTAACATCCTGCTCTACCAGTTTTTCTGGTAGAAAATCTGGCACACGTTTAAGGAATTGCATTGCGCATCACTGATACATACTTGGCTAGTAGCATGGCTTAGTGATATGCATTTTGTTTTGTGGAAAAGATTCATTTTACCAATGTGTCACACAAAAAACATAATTTTTTTTTAAAATGTGCAATTATAGCTGGAAATGATCGGCTATAATTCCATTACAGGTATATTCATAAACATATATATGTATATATATATAATTTTTTTCAGCCCATTCTTACTGATGCTTCTAAGACTATCGCAAGTCTTTCTTGCTAATTCGTTAAAACCTGGATGTGAGGAAGGTTAATGACTGGTTTTCAATTCAGAAATATATCACAGAAAACCAAATATTGGAAAGGCATTTAAATATGTGCACATCAGTGAACATACAATATAGTGATAACGCACCACATGCTCTTATTGTTGTGCCCTGGCTGTATCATCTAAAGTTAAACAGTAATCAAACATCACTGAATCATGTAGGCTTAAAGGCGGCATGAAACGGAAGTTGCAACTGTCTTTTATTCTCCATTGTGACGAATATCTGTGTGAAAAGGCTTCTCAAACAAGAAAAAATGTAGGACAGGACTTGATTTTGTCCATCCTTGGTTTGATATTGAGGTGATCTCATGTGAGTAACAGGTTGTTCCGCCCTTGCGCCGGTACTCGTCACCAGAGAAGAGAAGAAATGTCACTACAGGAGGGTGGGGACGATATTTTGATTTAAGATTATGAGGGCATATGATTAAAAAAAAATTGATGTCCACGGATAAATAATTTATAATAAATACTGCAATATTCCATAAAAAACAAGAATTGTCCATTTTGAATTCATGGTGACTTTTATGATGTTCAAATGTTTCTGAATGCATATTTTCACAGGGTGGAACACAAGCTGCAGTCAATCCTGCTTTTGAAGATGCCTGGAGCAGTGATGAAGGCTGACAGAGCAAGGAAACCAGCAACCTGTTTTTTATTATCCAAATAAACCACTATGTACATTCCTTCAGAGTCAAAGTGCTCTTTTTGTATACAGTTGCATATTTCCATTGGTTGGCACCTGCTGATTTGCCTTTCAACTTGACTTGAACTACAAGTTCTCATATCATTAGAACCAATGGTTTGGTGTAAAAAGTATGTTTTGTGATTATGATAAACATATTGTTTTTACTTTACTTTTGTGGGATGATCAATGAACAGTTTATTTTTGTGTTTTTATTAATTAAACAATGAATGTAGTAAGATAAAACATCAATGCTGACTCTTTATCATTGTTACTGTGAAGGAACTATTGGGACATTTTATAAATCATTATTGTGGCATCATTAATTGTCATAATTATTTGACTCCATACTTTTGTCCTTTTAAATTCACGCACCCTATAGCGTGGGGGGTATTACAAGTCCTCATGCGACATTTGACCAATCAGAGCCCTCAGTCTCGGAATCAGGTGAACGTCTCCGCCCACCGCTCGGTCATTGCAATGAAGAGGGAACTCGCGCGTCTTTAGGGTTAATTGATGGAGGTCGTGTGTTCAAACCTTAAGATTTTTACTTTTTAAACTACTTTACCTGGCACGGAGGACCGGGAGGACTTCGAGGTGTGCGTGGAAATACACATATATCTGATTTTCCGTCTGTTTTGTCACGGTAAGACACGCGCACCTGCACTTGCCTTTTTTGTGTGAAGTCCGTAACTGTTATAATGTGACCTGCTGTGAATTTCTTTGTAATAATGAGGATATTCTGCCTTCCCTGTTAAAACCGTCGGTGTGAGTTACAGTATTTTCTCTCAGTATTTTGAGTCACTTAATTATAGTTATTTATTTTCAGGTTGATATTACACTTTTTATGATTTGGGTATGGTTACTTATTTAGAGCTCAGGTGGCGTCTCCGAAATACTGATGAGTGTCTGTGTATAATATAATATAAAATGTGTGTGTGTTTGTATAATGTTGTTGTTGTCTGAAATGTCATTATCCATATCCCACACTTATACATAAAACTTCATATATTATGTTAGGTTTAGCTAGTATTGGGCTTTCCTTCAGCTGTCAAGAGCCCATGCGGTTCCTGAATGCACCTGTGTGGAGGGAAGGTAGTGTCCTCCTCTCACACCTGTAACCAGTCTGTCTTATGGCAACAGGCGTGTCGAGGCTTGTATTAAAGATTACAGTATCTAGGCGGGCAACTCTCTCCAGATAATTGGACCAGTATACCCTGAAACACATGTCTGATTAGTTTCTCGAAGGGAGGCAAAGAACGCTTGGGTTGATTGATGCTTCACCAGGAGGATGCCCGAATTCATGTATAGCATTCGAGTTTTATTTTATTTTTATTTTTTAGGGACCATTTAGCTAAAGTAAGCTGTTTTTAACATACTTAATGTAATTTGATGTATGAAATCCAGTTATAAATGTGATAATGTGGTCTTTATTTATTGATTAAATTGCCTGTTGATATTCACCCTCACCAACAATGATGGCATTGTAGACACTACTTTTTTTTTTTTTACATTTATATGCAGCTGAAAAATATATCTTTTATTCTTGTATTTATTTCAGTTTTTCAAATTGTTATAATATTTTTAAATATCAGTTTAATCAATTTATTTATTTTCAGACATAAAATTATACAGGTTTGTTTGGTTTTTAATTTGCTATAGCTTTGAATTATCTTGTAACTCCATGAGCAATATTAATAATGTTGATCTTTGAAGTATCCAAGTCATTTTTGCAATTTCAACACTTTTCATTTATTATTCTTTATCTTATTTGTCCTTTTTATGGAATGGTTCACTCAAATTAAAATTCTGTCATTTATTCACCCTCAAGTTGTTCCAAACCTGTATGAATTTCTTTCTCCTGCTGAACACAAAAGAAGATGTCTTGAAGAATATGTGTATCCAAACTGTATGGGAAAAAAAATATGGAAGTCAATGTGTTCCATCAACTGTTTGGTTACCAGCATTCTTCAAAATATCTTCTTTGTTCAGCAGAGGAAAGAAATGTATACAGGTTTGGAAACAATTTGAGGGTGAGTAAACTATGACAGGATTGTTATTTTTGGGTGAACAATCCCTTTAATGAATGAAATTATAGGCTACGCCCCGAATACACAGCCACAGATGTGTACATTTATTACAGAATAATACGATTTGAAATGCACTTTTCTGGTAATGGTATCAAGAACAACTGAGTTTCTCCATTGTCTGCATCTCTGAGTTGGACCGTTATGTGGTATATACTGTACATTGTTCTCGGGCTCTGCATTTCTTCGTTTATCCACCCCCATGATTTTATGGGCTGTCCTGGCTTCTGTGTCCTTAATGTACAATGACTGCTGACCATTGTGTCCCAACACTCACCCTCTTGTTCAGCTCCGAGTTTGCTGGAGTGGATGGAGGATGGTCCAACTGCTGATTTAAACTTTTTGTGTTTTCTAAGCACAATACAACCTTTCATGCTGCCACCATAAATAAGCCATTCTTGCATCATTTTTGCAACATTGAGGTTCCATATCACAACATGTCATACTGTCTAGAAGGGAACAGTACTGTTAAAGTGTATTTCAATTGATCAATTATAAATTCAGTCTGAATGACTAAATGAAAGATGTAAAGGATAAAAATGGTAGATTTTACAGTAGTTGGTCTTTTGTTGTATTATTTTAATTTAATACTGTGAAGCTGCTTCGATACAATCTGTATTGTGAAAAGCGCTATACAAATAAACTTGACTTGACTTGAGGGTTCCTGTTTACTCTTTGTAATTGTCTCCTTAGGCTCTGATCATTGGCGGTGATGGCATTCTCTGAGTTCACATCCACAGCTGAACACTTGTATGACAAGTGGATCAAGTTGATCGAAAATGCAGGTAAGAAGGTTTCTGACATTAGAGGGAAACACCAATGTATGATCTGCAACAGTCAGATTCTGAAAGTAAAAATCCCATTGAAAAATAATTTTGTCCATAGGGGAACTGATTTTGGGCGATAACTTAAATCATTAAAGAAAGACCTACTGTGAGCTATGAACTTGTTTATTGATGGTATATGCTTTTGTTGAAGCCATCAGCCTGCATTATTTCATCTTATTTTTGACAAACACGTTTAACAGTGGAGTTCCTCATGCCAAAAGAACTCTAGTGCCCAACCACTCCCATGAAGCACTGCAAACTGACAGTCTGCGCTTTTAAACTTAAATTAAACAAATATATTATATCTTATTATATAATAAGTATATCTTATATTACATTTTGCTATATACACACAACTGTTTCTATATACATAATCAACATATTTAAAACAATAGTTTTAAGTTTCTGTCATGTAAAAAAACAAAAACAATTTTCATGGCTTATAACGGAGATCTCTTGGAAAAATGAATGGAAACACTTCCGCAACCAAGGTTGCTAAAAAGGGGTTGGTAAATGTGGTTTACACTGTTTAAAATCATTAGTGCATCAAATTATTTGTATATATATATTTTTTTTAAGTTGACTGATTCTGTTACTGAGATTGTTGAAACGTCAGTTTTTCATACATCAGTGTAATTTATTGATCTCAGAGAATTATGGTGCACAACAGCAATAGCGGACGTAGATTAATGCACAACCTAATGCAGTTACAATAGATGTTGCTATGCATGGAGACATTACACGGAGTTCAGATATTCTTGTGATGTGATTTCAGACCCGAGGACAAAAGACTGGCTGCTCATGCCCTCTCCTATCCTGCAAACGGCTATTATTTTATTTTACATCTTCTTTGTGACGTTACTGGGGCCCAGGATAATGGAGAACAGGAAACCGTTTAATCTGAAGCCGGTCCTCGTCATCTATAATTTCAGCGTTGTGGCTCTTTCTCTTTACATGTGTTATGAGGTAAATATCATTATTTTTGCTGGCAGGCAAACCTGTGTGTTTTGCTTGAGAGTTTACAAAGGTACTTGTTTTGATGAACATGTATTGTTAGAGTCCATTGTGTTATGCTGCCATTTCAATTTGTTTCATGCTGTTCACACATATGGCTAATGTGTAAATGGGTGGAATGAGTTTACCTACAGCGTTCAGTACCTTGAACCTACCTAGTTCAGTTTACTCAAATTAGAATTTACTCTTCCTCATGTTAATCCCAATTTTGTTCTCATGTTGTTCCACAATTATTTGATTGTCTGTCTGTGGCTCACAAAAGTTGTTTTGCAATATGTCAAAAGCAGCTCCTTTCCATACAATAAAAGTGGATGTGATTAATACTGCCAGGCACTAATTAACTTGTTGGCTGTATTCTACATCTTCTGAAGCCGTGTAGTAGTGCTGTGTTGAACAAACTGAAAATATCAGTTGTTTAGTGAAAATCTTTAGAGCTTTTTTGCCCTTTTGGAAATTTAGTTTAATTTTTGTTGTATAGAAAAAATCAGTTTAGACATTCGGCTAAATATGAGTTTTTTTTTCTTGCCTTGTCAGGTATTTATAATGAGCTATTTTTTTCTTTAGTCTATCTCCATATAAATGGTATGGCCAAATGTACATTTCTTAAGTTCTTGAATTTCAATCAAGCCCTCTTACAGGTGTATTCTTTCTTTGCAGTTTGTGATGTCAGGCTGGGGAACGGGCTATTCATTCGGCTGTGATCTGTTAGACCCCTCTCGATCGCCACAAGCCATGAGGGTGAGAACAGAAGAAATGCTGCTTTACCTGCCGTGTGAAAACCTCTGCCCTGGTTTTTTTTTTATTAATTTTTTTTTCATGTAACCTGACACCAGGCTTAGGTATTTGGCTTAGATGTGGTTGGCTTCACTTGACTTAAATGTTACACAGAACCATTCAGACCTCCTGCAATACACTTATTTCTGAGTGATATTATTGTATCCTTGTCTGATGAATTTGTTTTGTATTTAATAGTTTGTCTGGGATTTGTGCTTGATCTATATTTCTCATTCTCCAGATGGCATGGACTTGCTGGCTCTATTACTTCTCCAAGTTCATTGAGATGTTGGACACAGTGAGTGATTTTTCCTATTTATTACCTTGATTTCATGACATCTGCATTGCTACTGCTACTGAAGCAAACAGCATATATAACGGCAAATAGTAGTCTGTCACATCTTTGGCATACAGTGTCCTCCACTAATACTGGCACCCTTGGTAAAAATGAGCAAAGGTGGCTGTGAAAAGTAAATCTGCATTGTTTATCCTTTTGATCTTTAATTAAAAAAACTCACATTATGAATGTTTTTTTCCAATGCGTGTTGGCCACACTTATTGGCACCCATAGAAATTCTTATGAGTAAAATATTTTCCCTTAATCATTCATCACGATGAGTAAAACCAAAGAATATAGTTCAAACAAACATCAACAAACATCAAAATCAACACAAAAATGTGTCACTGAGTCAAAAATGAAGCTTCTGCCATGGCCGTCCCAGTTCCCTAACCTAACCCTATAGAAAATGAGTGGGATGAACTGAAGAGAAAAAGCACCAACATGGAGCTGGGGATCTGGAAAGATTCTGGAAGGAATGGTCTCTGATCTCTTGTAAGGTGTTCAGAGCTGGCGAGCAGAGCTGTTATCTTGGGAAAAGGACATTGCAATAATTGGGTGCATATAATTGTGGCCAACGTGAACTAGATATTTTTTTTTTTTTTTTTTTTTTTTTTTTCATATTGTGAGTTTCCCTCCACTTTTAATTGTTTCACTTCAATGAAAGGTTCGAATTTTTGAATGAAAGATCAAAAGGAAAAAATAGCTTTAGCTTTCCATGAATAATTTTTTTATTTAATTTTTTTCAGCCACCTTTGCTCATATTTACCAAGGGTGCCAATATTAGTGGAGGGCACTCTACACTGTCAGTCAGCAATCTAACTTAAGCTCTGTTTAAATCATCTATGGCATGCTGTCAGTTACCACAGAAAATAATTGACTCATTTGTCAGTAAGTAAAAGTGCTTTTTAATAGACATGGGGCAGTTGCATTGAATTTTATATAAACTATACATGCAAAATACCTCTGACTACAATCAAATGTTGTTTGATTGGATTAGAAACATTTTAACATTGGATCACTCCATTTAAACATGAACAGTGTTTAGTGCTGTCCTTTGTGTTCAGATCACAGAAAACAAATGTCAATACCGGGTCTTTTATCTGTCTTTTCTGGCCAGATCTTCTTTGTACTAAGAAAAAAGCAAAATCAGGTGTCCTTTCTACACGTCTTTCATCATTCCATCATGCCTTTCACTTGGTGGTTTGGAGTCAGGTTTTCTCCAGGTATGTCTTTATGTTTTCCCCTGATTGCAAGACTACACTTAACTCTTTCCCCGCCATTGACGGAAAGTTCGGTCATTTGTGAGAGAACGCTTCCCTGCATTGACAGAATGTTTTCACTATTATACGCTAGGGGGTGCTATGTCACATCTACTGAAAGAGTAGAGAATCTCCTGATCAAAACACATGTGAAGAATAATCAGAAACAATCGAGATCATATGCATATGTAAAATAACGCGATCATCAACATTAATCAGCATAAATGAAAACCGCCTAATGTTACTGAATGAAATGTCGAGCCAGGATGAGCTATAGGACTGTGCATGCATTAGGGGAGTTGATGGACTCAGTCTACTCCGTCTATGTTTTGGTCATCGTTCTGAATATGATCCAGATTTTCTCAGCTTTTTGCTCAATTTTTGTATTAAACTTACCCACATTCAAGTGTTGATTAAAAAAGAATGCATGAAGCTAGAATAAACTTTTTTTTTTTTTTTTTTTTTTTAAACCAGACTCTGTTATTTCTTTTGACATATTACATGTTCAGGAATTCAACAAAATATTCTGGGGGTCATGACATTTTTGTGGAAATGATTTTTAAACGCTGGTGGGGAAAGAGTTAAAAGTTGATTTTTCCTTTTTTGTTGCAGGTGGTTTGGGGACATTTCACGCCCCCCTAAACTGCGTTGTTCATGTCATCATGTATACATACTATGGACTGTCAGCCCTCGGCCCTACCTTTCAAAAATTTTTATGGTGGAAGAAGCATCTAACTTCAATACAGCTGGTATGTATTACAACATTTTTCATTTATTTTTGGTGTGTGTGTGTGTGGCTATAGAAATGAATTTAAAATCGCATATGGATGTGGTTTAGATCTGGATTTAAAAATCTTGTTCTTTGGTGTTTTGGTGTTCATACTAATAGCTTAACTGATTTGAATCGGATTTGACATGCATTGTATTTTTGTTTGTGCTCTCTTTTCTCAGATCCAGTTTGTCATCGTAACCATTCATATTAGCCAGTACTACTTCATGAAAGAATGTCCTTACCCGTACCCCATTTTCATCTACCTCATTACTCTCTATGGCGTCGTCTTCCTCCTCCTCTTCCTCAACTTCTGGTACCATGCATACACAAAAGGCAAAAGGCTTCCTAAAGTCCTGCAAAACGCAACCATGCTACAGAACAACAATGACATACACCACAAGAAAGAATAACTGGTGCAGTGTGACAAACCAATCAGCAGTGACAATCTACCTAAAACAGCATTTTGGCTACATTTTTATAAGCATATTTATATGTACACCATAAAGTTTATCTTGATGCCCTAGGAATTTTTTTTTACTTTACAGACTGTGTGTTTCAGTCTTGGCTGGATCTTGCCTTCTAACCTCAGCTGGGCATTTGAGTTGAACTATGGGTCATTGCCTTAAGGGCTGCTTATGTTTCTACTCATTTTCTGCATACTGGTGTGCTACCCCTCCCTGTTTAATGAGATGTGAATGAGTCAGAAGCCTCCCAGCTCCTCACTCATGTCAGTCACCTCACTTTTATTGCCTTTTTTTTTTTATTGCTATATTTAGATTTTTATGTCCCTGTTTTTGACTATATCAGTAAATAAGATGGAGAAGTGTTGGAATTTTTTTTCTTCTTCTCTCCCTTCGTAAATCAGAACTGTGGAGAAAATTCTACCACGAACACTAGGTGCTATATCCGTAATGCGTATTTATGTGCTTTTCACCCTCTACATGTGACATTGCGTGAATGGTAGCAAGTACGGAAACTGTCCTTGAAGGAACCGATGCATTGATCTCATCTTGCACTATTGGTGAAGAAGGACTGGAATTTGGTTATCTTTTTATTTTATACATCGTATCGTAATGAATGTCTTGGGCTTTATTGTCCAGGACAGGAGCCTGCAATTTTTGTATAAATTTAGAATGTTAATTGACAGTTTTAAATATTTATGAAAAAAATAAATAAATGCTGTATTCACTTTATGTTGGTGGTTTTATTTTATTTTATAACTGCACTTTCTAATGGGTTGACTATACTTTGGGGAATTTGTCCCAAAACGTGAACTAAATTTCACAAAACCTGGGGGCATCCAGAGAAAAATTTAATAATTGTATATATTAGCTTTCAGTTTGTGGTTAATCTGTTGTGTGTCCATTTAGGGTTGTGTTGGTTTTAAATGTGGATTCATCCTATAAGATTTGAAATACCCAATTCTCAGTTTTACCAGAAGATCACAGCTCCCCCATGTGGAGTAAAATGTTGTAGTAACAATCAAAGGGTAAAAGCGTCTGGGAATTTTGCAGTCTCTGAACATTTGTTTTTAACCCCTTAATTATTTTGTATATTTTCTTTACTTTGTTTGACTGTAATGCATTTCATGATTTGAAATTGGAGACCTTAATTTTTTTGCCATTGTTTTTTAGCAAAAAAAAAAAAAGTTTTGCTTTATCTTTGCAAGGAAGAATGAAGTCACAATGTCTTAATTCCTTGCAAATTAAGTCTGCTAATTGTAATAATGCCTTTTTACATGTTTTCAAATATTTGAAGTCATATATTCTCATATTTGTATTTGCAGGTATGTATTAATAATGATGTCCTATTGTAGCTGTACTGTTGGAAACCAATATCAAATGGTGTTTATATTTAAAGTTACCATGTAAATGCATCTTAATTCTGTCTGTCTTGAGATGCTGTGAAATCTAAAATACAATGTTTTCCAAGCTTGTGCATTCAACTAAAACTCATTATGCAATGGAAAACTTAAGCATGGTGAGTGAGATTTGTTTGAGAGGCTTTTGTAGTAGAACGAACATGTATGAGTGGTTGCCTTGTGCTCGCCTAAAACAGGAAAACAGAATTCTCCTTAAAGCATTTTTCACTGGTGCTTCATGGGTAATTTTTGTCTAGCAGTTAGAAGTAGGTCACGGTTCACAGAATGTGTGAACTACAGCAGGTCAGAATAAATTTGGACTGCTGTGAAGAATGCTCACATTTGCTTGGTACTCCTGCCTTTCCCCACACTTGGTGCTTTGTCATTTTGAGGTGGCATCTTCTAATAGATACATTTGCCAAGTGAAACCCCTCTCAATGTCAGCAAAGAATTAAATAAAAACTACTGACAAACGCTGCAGGGAACATTTACTGCTCTAATGAACACGTTAAATGCTGCACAGCCCCCTTCATCAAGTGGTGTTATTAAGCGAAATCAAATCAGCTACATTTAGGTATTTTGTTCCTTTTTAATATTGTTGTAGAGATGCTGCAATGTTTAATATTGTAGTTTTTAATGTTTGGACATCATTGTGTGGAATTGAGTGATTTGGACGAGCATTTAGTTAGACAAAGACAAAACAGGTTTTTTTTTAGTGGCCAAGAATGTTGTTGACCGAAGGATTGTCAAACAGATGTGGTCAATTGTTTACTGATGGTGATCCAACATCCTCCATATTGCGACTGCACAGCTGCATGGTCATTACTGATTCAACAGATGCAGTTTGGAGGCAAAAAGATTTACAAGTAGGAAATGTGCACATTCTGATAGGTGTTAATGTCACCTTAATCTGGTTGTAAACCCTCTGTGGTAGGCCACACTGTTAGACTTTTCTGTAATTTCTACAGTTATTTACTTTAAATCCCCCAGTATTATACTGCTATTTCTCTTTACAGTAAATAACTGTGATTCCAATTGCATCATGGGGATTTTCTGTGACGTCTAACACCACATACAGAGACTTACTGTATTTTTTAAATTTGCTGTATACTACTGTATTTGACGTAACTGCCTCTCTGGCTGGCACCATTCCACCGTGCTTTTTATTTCCTAATTTTTGCCTTACACCACGTGTCTACAACGCTATAATAGCCAGAGGCTGTCTATATTGGACACATTGAAGCGACCGGACCTTTAAATGCAAACCTGTTTATCCCTTGTAAGAACTAGTGCGAGCGCTTGGACTCGTATCGGACTACGTCTGAAATATAACGGCCGCGGCGCATCACTATACTGTCTGGGATTTGTCGTGTCGCGTCAGACAGACATCCAGTGTAGGTAATGGGGTCTGTCTTTTGTTGGATCGCGACGTTCGTGTCTGGCCCGGGGAAGAGACGGAATTCACTTCACCGAGAGAGAGATCAGCAAGCAAGGTAAAAAAAAACCAAAAAAAAAACAAACATTCTGTGTATGTTGACAGGATTGTGCCCAGTTTAATGTATGTTATAACGTTAACGTTAGCCTAACGTTACTCGTCGTCAACATGGCGGTAACGAACTTTACCATGGTAAACTGAGCTAACGTTTCATTTTACACACTTTGTTAGATTATTGAATTGTCGAGTTAAAATATGCCAACGAGCAACGCGTTTACATTAACAATAAATGTGAATAAACTAATGTGAAATTCTGTTTATATCTTAATGTTGGCCTACTGATGAGAACCTTTATAGTTTTAGCATTAGTTTGCAAACTATACCATATTATAGTTTATTTTTTATTTTTATGGAATTTAATATTTACTTCCATTTTTGTGTTTAAAGGCAACTGCAACAAAGCGCCAATTCGCGCCAGTGACTTAGCAAGATTCCAGAGGTAGGCCAGCCCATTTGTGATATATTTTGAGATAAGTTTGCTGAAATGATTAGCATACACTATGTGAAAATTGCTTTTGAGCCACTGGTGCAGACTAGGTAGCTAACAATATCTTATAAAATCTCTATAAAATTGGCTAACTTTATATCAAATAAGTGACCTTTGCATTATGTCTAACTTTATTACACAGCAAATGAACCAATCAGAAGATGGACCATTGTCTTTGTTCAGTCTCACCAGATTAAATGTATCCAGGTAAGCACTGCAGTAAAACTCTCACTAATTCATTCAGACCAAATCTAGCATTCTAAACAACTTAAGTTTATATTTTTGCATGATTTTTATATTTTATTAGCCAGCGACTCTACCATTGCAGTTCCACCTGACTAGGAAGGTCCTAATATCAGCGCACAGGTGGGTTAACTACTGTAGGAAGGAGAACGATCATCACACAGTGATTTCTTGCATGTATCTTACTGTGTATTTGTCTCAAACAGGTACTCCTTCACTGCAGACAAGCTGAAATGGGCTAAAATCATCGATTTCAGTCGTTCAACTTCTTTCTATGCATCTCAGCATTTTTGGACAGAATTTAGGATTTGTAAGTATTAAAATTTAATCTGGCATAATTTAATTTAGTTCTTTTGTATGCTATTTATTGACAAAAGCTGTTTACAAATATATATTAAGTTTTTGTGAAAATAATAATAAAAATTAACAAAAAAGGAGGTTAAAAATAATGTGACACTAATATTCTCTCTCTCTCTCTCTCTCTCTCTCTCTCTCTCTCTCTCTCTCTCTCTCTCTCTCATATAGTTTTGGAACCGGGATCTCCTCTGAAGGACTGAGTACATTTGTGTTTGTGGGCACGCATGCAGACCAGGGAACATTCTGATGTTGTCAGTCAAGTTCTGAACAGGAACCAATCTTTGGAGAAGTTCATTTATTCACAAAGGTGGACAAAAACATTGTGTTGGCTTTTTAAAGATTATTTTGATGATGACTTTTACTCCTATGCTGTAGAAAAGATGGAGTAGACAGTCAGACATTGATAATAATAATAAATGTTTCTTGAGCATCAAAGAGACTTCTTTCAAAAACATTACGCCACTTAAATACTTCTTTTGGCCACCAGTGTACATGAATCCAACACATTTTTGGAAATAAAACAATGTGTTATGTGTCTTGTATTGTGAAAAGAACTGTGTTTTGTCCTGTTTTGGACATTTCCTTTTTGAATGCTTAATGTATTTATATTCTGCAGTTTTATGAATGTAATGGTTGATATTTCATTATAATACTTGTATAAGCTAAACAACCAATGACTCTACATTCATTTAGTCAAATGCTAATGTTTTGTTTATGATTTTATGTATGTTTTCAAAAATGTTTGCAGTGAAGGACAGCACATAATGTGTTAATTTAACACGTTTACACATCTTTGTGCTAACCTCTCTGACATATTTACTTTGTTAAAATCATTAACACAATGAATGAGTTAAAATTAACACAAAAAATGTTGTCTCTAAACTTACCCATTAATGTGTAAAAATTTCACACATCATTTCCAGCATTGGCATGTTTATTTTGTGATATATATGAAATGTTTTAAATAAAAAAATGGTATTTTGTGATAACTTTGTCTAATTGGTTTGTATGAAAGTAGTACTTATGTAGGATAAAAATAAAATTAATCATATATCAAAATTATCAAATCTAATTTATATTTAGTACAAATAAAAATAATTACAGTAGTGTACTGATTAGCTTAGTTTTTACAGTAATGCACTGTACTGATTAGCTTCGTTTTTACAGTAATGCACTGTATTACACAAAACTGAAATACGGTTTGGTACTGTAACTCTTAATTACAGTAACTTACTGGCAACAGTGTTGCCAGTAAGTTACTGTAAAAAACCCTTGAAAAGTCTAACAGTGCAGTGGTTTAGAGGTATGTGGAGGGATTTGGGGAATTTACAAATGTGTCCTTGCTGTTGGGTGATATTTCATGCTTTCCGAGGCCATTTCAATTCCACCTTTTTTCACGATTGCCCCCAGAACTGTTGAAACCTGTTTATTTTTTCTGTTAAACACAAAAGATATTTTAAAGGTGACACATGCCCCTTTTCTATATATCTATGGTGTCCCCAGATTGTGTCTCTGAAATTTCTGCTCAAAATACCCCCCAGATCATTTATTATAGCTTGTCAAATTTGCCCCTTTGTTGTGTGTGTG
The DNA here is from genome assembly GCF_965113295.1 of Leuciscus leuciscus. NCBI lineage: Eukaryota > Metazoa > Chordata > Actinopteri > Cypriniformes > Leuciscidae > Leuciscus > Leuciscus leuciscus. The sequence goes on from NC_138737.1 coordinate 9,920,123, forward strand.
TGTGTGTGTGTGTGTGTGTGTGTGTGTGTGTCCCTTTAAATGCAAATGAGCTGCTGCCCTTTACACGAGCTTCTGATACAATGACAAAACACGCGAATAATCTGTCATCCAAAATCTCAGAAATAACCAGTAGTGGAGTGCAGCTTTAGGAAAGACTCAAGAAGAGGTTGCAACTTTTCGACTGTGCCTGGACGTTTCTAAATGGTTAGTGGTGGATACATTTATGTAGTACATTAGTTGTGGAGTTACATTGATTCATCTCATCGACTTGCATGTACCTTCATGTTAAAGTTTTACACAAGTTGACACAGTAGCCTACCCTGAAAGTCTTTATAAGACAGCAGTGATTTTTTTGTGTGTGTGTCACAAGTCATGATTGACAGCTTCTCTAAACAAAGTAGTCACTGAGGCACCAATGGACTTTTTGGGGGATTTTCGGGAGGAGATTGGAGATTCAGCTCCATAAGTGTTTTTTTCACACTGACATGAGTTGTTCTGCAGTAAACTGTACTAACGGTTTCTGCGTGAGTGAGGGCGGGACCTTCATATCATATAGCGGCTCCACTCGAGCTTCTGGCTGCAGACTTGCACTCTCAGACTTGCAATCTCACCAGCCCTTCCATCTTTTTTTTTTACACTGTTGGCACTTGCAAAAACCAAATGGCGGCGCCGTGGGTGGAAACGTGCAGATTAAGGGGCAGTAAGATTATACATCATTCCTACATCAGCAAGGGAGCAAAATCTGATCGTTTGCAGAGAAAGGTACTGGGTTGTAGCCTACACCTTTTCACGGTCTGGGTTGGTAGATACACCGGGGACCCGATTATAGCACTTTAACACGGAAAAAGTCAGATTTTCATGTTATGTCCCCTTTAAAGAATGTTGGTAATCAAACAGTTGACGGTAGCCATTGACTTCCATCTTTTTTTCTTTTTTTTGACCTACCTTGGAAGTCAATGGCTACCGTCAACTGTTTGATTACCAACATTATTTAAAATATCATCTTTTGTGTTCAGCAGAAAAAAAAAAAACTGATTCAGGTTTGGAACAACTTGAGGGCGAGTAAATGATGACAATTTTTGGGGTGAACAAGGCTTAAAGGGGTGTTACTTATGGGGCTGTGGAGGTGTAAGAAAAAGTTGGTCACTTGAATTCACTGCATTGACCAACAGAAAGCTGCTTGAAAGTGACTTCTGTGTGAGCTCAGCTGTGCTTCATACATTACATCGCTACACTGGACAATAGACCTTTTTGCCAACAAAGTTTCACTGAGATTTCACCAATTTAACCACATTTTTACTCCATTGCAACATAAAATACAATCAATATAAATAAAATGTTCACAATGGACATTTGAGGTAATTAACGAGTCAAAAGTGAAAAGGTGCAGCAACTTCGTTGTCTGCCAGGCTTCTTTTTTCCTTTTTTTCTTTTCTTTTTTCTGGTAGATTGTTCTGGCACTTGATTTTCAGGTCTAAACAAGCTTTTCATTCCTGTTAAAACTTGTATTTCAGCATATATGCAAAGTACAAAATGTATTGTTAGTAATGTTATTGACATGATGGTTGTGAAAATAAAAATTATTTCATCCTCTTGACATTTTCAAACCTGTTTGACTTTGTCTGTAGAACCCAAAAGCAGAGTTTAGGCATAATAGAAGCCTAGTCACCATTCACTTTCATTGCATGAAACACAAGCAGAAACAAATTGTGTAAATCATTCATGAATCCGTCTTACGCACACTCGTCTCGTTCAATTCAATGCAACAGTTTGTCAAAATGTAGAAGTATTCTGTTGAGCTACAAACATGTCCAAGAACAGATGAAAAAGTAAAAACTTGTGGACTCATGATTTAACTCGTGTTATGAATTAAGTCTTCTGAAGCCATATAATAGCTTTTATACGACTAAAATTTAAGTTATAAGTCATTAAACAGGGTTTATACAGAGATTCTTAAATTGAATTTACTACCTTTTTACCACCTATTTTACTACCATCACAATATGTTTACTACCAACACGGCTTCAAACTTCAACTGTAGCAGTGTTAAGTGTTAAGTAAAGTGACAAGTAAAGACATGAAATATCTTTCCAAAATGAATTAATAACATATTTAATCACAATTTAATGAGGCAATTATAACTTAATTTCAACACTGGGAGGGAGAGATAGAGAACCAGAGAGACTTAAACCTCTGTCTTTGGGTCCGACTCAAAATAAAAATTAATTCATGGAAGTTTAGTAAGGAAATAGGCCTGTACACGTAAGTTACCCTAATTTAAAACCATATAGATCAGGGGTGTCCAAACTTTTTTTAGTGAGGGCCAAATACAGAAAAATAAACAAAGGGCCGGGCCACACACTAGAGGTGACATATTGACACAATACACAATACTGTATTTTTACAACCTGGCTATAAAACGCTATAAATCCATCCATATTTTTTTCCAAAACGCTATAAATCCATCCATATTTTTTTCCAAAACGCTATAAATCCATCCATATTTTTTTTCCAAAACACTATAAATCCATCCATATTTTTTTTCAATATATCGGCGCAATGTATGATTTCAATCCGTTTATTTTTCTATAGTGGAACTATTTTTTCAGATACCTCACAACCGCGTATAAACTTCCGCTCTTCGGCAACTTCCGTTGCTCTGCTCACGGCGCTAGCCTTCTGAGAGTCAGAGAACCGAGCGAAAAGACCTAAAAGACTACAACCAAATGTAAACAGCCCCCTTTCCTTTTCCGGTAGCGCAGTAATATCAACGAGCAATGAGTCCTCCAACGGAAATCAATGGGATTTTACAAAATGCCAAATAAAACACGACAGAAACTGTATTTCGCTACGCTACTTGTTTTGGAACATCAACGAACACCACTAACCACTCGGTGAGTTGCACAGTTTTGAAAACGAACGTTAAGGGTTGTTTTAAGGGCATGTTTGTGCATGGCCATAGACTCCCATTCTAAAGCGGTCATGGGCAATTCTAAAATAGTCAAAAAGTCGAGACAGGAACCATTACAAAATAGACTCAAAGTGTTAAATACCGGAATTGTCCTTTAATAATCTTACCCTCTAATAGAGATGTCTTATATTCAAATTTGGTCACGATGCAAGTAATTAAGGCATAAGAACATCATTGACGCCAAACCTGTAATGTGAATGATATTTGAGCACTGCAGCATGGGAGAAGATTTTCAGAGAATAATGGATTAGGCTACATTTTTGTCTGTACATCACACAAGGCTTCTAAAAACTAGGAACATAGAGTATAGATGGTTTTAAGTGATTTTTATTTTTTATTCATGTGCACTCATAATCTCTTGCAATGACGACATCTCTTCTCTGATGAGCTGTTTACTGGCGTGAGGGAGGGGCAACCTGTCACTCACATGACATCACAGCAATAGCAAACCACAACCATGTTAAATGAACTAAATAACTTTTTTTTTTAAACAAAAATGAAACATCACTGAACTTAATTAAGTTGAACTGTGACACTATTTTCTTCTGAAAACAAACTTTTTTTGCATTATTTTCCTGTTTATCTCTAAAGCTGCTTTGAAACAATCTGTATTGTAAAATGCGCTATATAAATGAATGTGACTTGGCAACCAACCAATCAATTCCTGATGGGAAAAAAAATCTAATCTGGCCCTACATTATTATTATTATTATTATTATTATTTTTCTTGTTCGAGAAGCTGTGCGGATATACGTTACAATAAGAAAAGACTTATCGCAACGTCTGACTTTAAAGAACAGCTGAGCTGTTAGTACCTTTCAAATGAAAATCGCAATTGATTTAAAAGTGGCGTTTTTACCTAAACCTCACCATAGATCATTGTTTTTGTGTATTGATTTTATCCTTATCAAGATGGATAAAAGTGCTGTCAACCCTTGAACTGCCTCTGACATACTGTGAGATCAGCATCATACATTTGGACTTGTCTAATATGTTTGTGTTTGGGCTGCTTGTGTGTCCAAACATTCCAAGCAGATGGGAAATCATGACAGACATGGGTCAGAAAGACAGAGCTTGGTACTTGGTCCACAATATTTATAAATACGTTTGCTGTGTGCGTAAATGTAATTCCTGATAACTCAATTTCCCTTCAAACATTTCATAAACAATAACAAACATATCACATAGGAACTCCAGACAGTGCCTCACAAAAATGTTGGTAATGAGTTTATTTGAAGTGCGTCCAAACTAGATATCCAAGAGTAATTTATTACAAAATGATTTGTTTGCTTCCCTTGCCCGCTAGAAGGTGGCTAGACCCTGAGAACATAAACTACTGGGGCGAGATAACTGGACTATGACGATATAGAGCAGATTAACTCCATATGTGTGACTTTTTGGGCATTCGTTTGTTTTATTATATGGTGCTCTTAAGTATTTGATTCTGATTGGTCAATCTTGGCATTCAGTGGTCTGATTTTTCCACAACTGCCCATGGCCAGCCCACTTATTCATCGGCCTTGGTTCCCAAAGTATTTTTCCCATTGGGATTTTTAATAAAAGTCTTCTTTAAAGAGCAAGCCACGAACCAAACCAAACCAACTGGCTATGAAGTGAATCACAACATTAAAATCTTTGATTTGAAGCAAAAAATATTTATTATATAATATTATAATAAAGGAACAACAGGACAAAGGTTTATTTCTTTGTAACACGATTAAAAAAAAAAAAGAATGCGGAATGAGGGTTTCAACAAAAGCATATACCATTAATTGACATCCACAACCCTGAAGTTATTGCTAATAATCAGTCATGCTGTAGGCTAATATTGTTGCAGTGTGTCTTGAAAATTGAGTTGCAATTTTTTTTTACTCTGATAAAATGTCCTGTCCTCATTTATTTGGTGGAGAAAAAAACCCTCAAATGGCAAATAAAAATTTCTTTCAATTTTGTAAATTCGGTCCTTCAAATTCCAATTTCTTATTTGTGCTATAGTTAAACACCTTTTTGCATTGTTCTTTTTTTCTTGAATTGGTTTGTTTCATAACACTTCACGGTTTGATTTTTGCCATTGGGGCACATTGTCCCAGTGAACTGTGAATTGTGTTCAGTGAACTGTATCTTTTCCCCCAGGGCAATGATGCTGGAAATGCTCAAAAGCTTGTTTTTGTGGCTGTGACTTTAAGGTATTTGCTTATATAAAAATTGTCTTCTGCATTTTTCAGAAGAATGAAGTGTGAAAACTAGCCCCGTTCTCCCCAGATCACTAACAACGAGGCAGGGACCAGTCAAAGGGCATGTGAAAAGAGAACTACAGCCTCCAAATGGACTACAGAGGTAAACAGTGCGAGCAGAACAACTGACGTCCGACGTCCAATTTTGACGATTCATTTCCAAAAGAAAACACTCAGCTGATTGCATATTCCCATGGTAGACGTTCACATAAACACTTCTATTGCTCTTGTGTTTGATCATTTGAGATGTACAAGTATCCCGCTGTGATGCTGCAGTTGCCCCTGCTTTTTAAAACATCTCTCTGCTGGAGGAACTTTAGGGAGGGGTGGGGGAGATGGAGCAGAGCGCTCTGATTGGCTGAGAGGCTGGGAACTCTGATATTCTTCAGTCCTTAAACCAAAGAGCATCACAGCACGAGGCACAGTGTCACAGGAAGCAAAGGGGACTTAAATGTTTCATTCTGTTTCAGCTGGACTGTATCGCAGTAACAACCGGGATCAGTCTCTGGAGGATTGCATCTGTCATTTCTGTTTCTTTTCTCTTTCTCCAAGGAGAACAGTAAGTTCCTATGCACACTTTATTTACTTCCTTTTTCTTCTCTATGTACTTCCCAAAGGCATAGAAAGAATGTTTCTGTACCCTACAAGCGTGTTTGCTCATTCTTTTCTCGTCACCATCCATCTGGTCTAGCATGTGTCGTCTTTAGCTTTAAGCCATGTGGAAAAGGATAGGCAGGTGCAAGGTGACTTTTGGGCACCTGACCCGTTCAGCTAACTCATCGCTGCACTGCATGCAAAGGGTTCTTTTAGAAGAGAGACATTTTTGATGGCATTTGCATCCTTAATCTATAAATAGAGCACCCAAAGCAGCCTGCTCTCACAGTGAACTGGAATGTCTTATTGTATCATAATCATCATAGGCAAGAGTGAGGCATTATGGTCCACATGCGCTTTTGTTTATTGGGGCTCGTATCCAATTGATGATACTAATACTGTTTTCCTTCCACATGTCAGTGTTTCCCCTCATAAATGAAGTCATGTGTAAAATCGAAAAGCCCATGGCTGTGTGGGAGTGATTCTGATTTTGTCACATGAAGTGAGCATTTTTGCATACTAAAAAGCCATTGTTTTTAAGTACAGAGAGATGGTTTTGTATCAAAATGATTTTTGAACTTCTTTTTTTTTTTTAAATGGTACTTAAAACATTTCACATTATACAGACCAAACAAACTATATATATTATAGTAGATCACCCAGTTAAAAAAGTGCATACAGTATTGCCAGTATTGCATACAGTATTTACACATAGAAATGATATACAAAGCAACCTGAGCTTGATAAATGAACGCCTTCAAGATCTGTCTGAAAAATATTCCCAGATCTGTTAAAATCCCACTGGTTTATCAGCAATTTCATAGCTAATTTTCATCATATGTAACATCAACTTGTTTTTATTGTAAAAAAAAAAACAACTCACTGGAACATTTGAACAAGATTAACATTACAAGTTCATTTTACAATCCAGTATTTTTCAAAAACGGGAAGTTTAACAATCCATCATGCACTTTTACGATGTGCAAAAATGCTGAATCTGAAACAAGAAAACGTTCAAAAGGGCGTGAAATGACATATGATGTCAAGGAGGCCAGATAATGATGTCATTGATGACACCACCCTTTCCCATTCTAAAACATCTGTGCTCCTAATTGGTTCCTTATGACATTTTAAAGCACAATATTACTGCATTTATAGCCATGCTTTAATTAATGAACAGCCTCAAAGTTTGTAAGAGGTACAGACCACTGCTTTTCTCTAACACGTCTCCCTCACGAACTGTAAATATAATGCGTGCAGAGGTAACCTTTCATTGGCTGTCTGACTCCCTATGTTGCTTTGTATATTTAAACACATCTCCCATCCAGATCTTTGTAGTTCTGCTCCTTTTGCCATCAGTTTCCACTATGTGCAGTCTGTGTCCACATTAAGTGCATTTAAGTTAGTATATTTTATAATTTGAGGCATATTAAAATGGTCGGAAAGTGTGCAGGCATGTCTGGGGATCAAGGCAAACACGAGTTCACGCTGTTGTTTCATGCCAAGAAATGAATTAAATAATTTCATGCTTTAAAGGTCAATCTGTACTCTTGACGGTGTGCTAAAGCTGACAGTTTGCTGTTTCTGTGTCCTGTGAATGTTATTTGAGGGCAAATGTCCAGACCAGAATTTACCTGGATAATCCTCATCTGTTAAATCAGTGCAAGGAACCAGTAAGGGACCCTAAGGCGGCGGCATAACAAATTAACTATGACAGGCCACACGATCTCTGTGAGTCTAGTTTGTTCATTTTTATGTTAAAGGTGCACTCCAATTTTTTGTGAGCCGCAGCTCTTTAAATTATACATATGAAGCCCTCTGGTTTCCTGTTGATGGTTATCCTTGTATACAATAGATTTGCAATCACATATATGAAATATGACTTTTGCCTTTGCTATGTAAGCATACAAATATCCTTCTTCCTCATGGAGATCACAAAGAACTTTTGATTAAAAACATCAATATGTCAAATGCATGAATTTAATACACAGAAAAAAATGTGAGTAGGATTTACTTGAAAGCTTTTTTTCACTCAGTAATTGCTAGTAAATTTCATAATTACAAAGAAAAAGCAAGTAACTCATTGAATTAAACGTTGAAGATTATTGGAGTATGTTTTACAAGAAAATACTGTTCTGTTTTGTCAATTTAATAGTACTTTTAAAATGTCTTATCCTGTACACTTACAACATATGAGGACTCGAGTCATATCAGTAGTTTAATTAAAGCTGTTTTATTTTTAATGTCCCAGGTCATATGACCTACTCTTTATCTTTAACCCCCTTTTTATCAGACGCTTTCAATCACTAAATAAATAAATCATGACTGATTAATTTTAAAATGGCATATGGTCAGCAAAAAATGTTGTATGATGCAGCATCCATGCAACTAGGTGTCAGTATAACTCAATGCAACAGTTTTTTGCAAATTATAATGGTAAAAGTTTGTTGACATCATATTAACTGTGGCCTAACATGTATTACAAAAAACTAAATTAAAGAAATGGCCCTTACATTTAATTCGTTACCAGACAATCTGTCACAGGCTAAATTTAGGCAGATTACTATTAGCATATGTCAAGGCCGTCTTGTTCTTTGACAGCTTTGATCTTACATTGATCTTACATCTTAAAGTAAGTTCCTCCCCAACAGTATATTTGGAATAAGAAAAACCTTTGATCATTTTCCATTTTAAGATTGTGTTTTAATATAATTGTTTTAATATAATTCCTCAAACATCCTGTGCGCAGAGGCTGAAAAGCCTTTTCTGAACGGCATTAAAAGGAAAACAGTGCAGCCATTTCCCTCAAACTCTCTCATGACACATTAATAGTTCAATAACCTCAGCAGAAACGCAGATGGCAAGGCATCATGGGAATAACTGACATTTAAACGTGTAGTAATGCCAATGCTGATATACAAAAATGAATATATATGACCATAATGTGGGTTTATGTGAGCCACATCTTGCTAAATTAAACATATGAAGCCCTCTGGTTTCCTGTTGATGGTTATCTTTGTATATAATAGATTTGCAATTACGTATAGGAAATGACATTGCTTTTGCCTTCACAATGTAAACTTTTCCCAAGCATACAAATATCCTTCTTCCTCGTGGAGATCACAAGGAGAGGAACTTTTGATTAAAAACATCAACATTCATCATTTATTTTCTAGAGGATGCCGTGGGTTGTAAGTGATCATATCAACTGCCAGTGCTTGATGGATTTCTTTGACGAACTTTAGCCAAAAATAATGTGGAAAAGGTTATGTTGTGCTTCCCATGGAACATATTCCGTAAACAATAATTGACATATGCCTATTTTAGCCTGTGACACTCACAAATATTTGCCTGGGGAAATAATTGTTTGAGAGAGTTTACATTTTCAGCAGATACTGAGACATGAGGCCTCTTTCTAAAAACACAAATTTCCACTGTAAATTGTACAATGTAAAGGGATCTGTAGTTGTTTTATGATTAAAGTTTCTAGATAAATTAGTAGCCTATACGTAGCACAATAATTATAGCTGTTAATTAACATGATTAACAGCATAGCAATATTATGTAATGAATACATTTGATATGAGTTTTAGTTTATTTATTATAAATCATAATATAAAATTTGTTTATTGCACTTTCAGCATGCTAAACACATGGGAATGTACAGTGTGTGAGTTGATTCTGTCACATTATAGCCACTAGATGGTGATAGAGACTTTATAAAGACTATTTAAGGTACATTTTCATTCCATGGACGTTATTTCCCTTCTTTACGGTGTTGCTTGAGACGTTTTATGTTGCACGGCTACTTGCAATATGACTAAGGAAATGCTCTGTAAGAAAATATTGTTTATAGCATTCTTTCAAAATTTGGTTTTAGTATGTAGCATGCTTTCATTTTGCAAGTTTAGCTTATCTCATTCTGTATATTTATGTTGAGTCTGTTGACTTCAACTTCAACTTGAACTGAAAACAAATGCCCCCCCTTCACTCTGTTTTGAGTGTTTGGTTTGTGTGTACAACGGTGTTAAAGAGCCATTTTGATTTATTATCCATATGGCCTTTATGCTATATCGCTATAAGTCCTTCCTTCCAGGTCTTTTGCCCCACATTTGGGGTAAAATGCCCTCCTAGATGCCTAATAAAGCATTTCTTTTGAGACAACATTTGTCAGAAGTTCAGACTTTATTTTTGACTGACATATTTCAGGACCATATTCTCCATAAGGGGGCTTTTAGCCCATTGGACCCTATATAGGTGCCCTATATTCAGTTTTGTGCAGGAAAAAGGAATCCAGTGAGAGAAAATAATGATTTCACTTGTGAATTATATTCTGACTGATGTCACTATATACTGCAACAAAGCTTTTCCTAACCAAATAATAATGCATTGGCATGAATAATCATCCACCCGTATAATAGAAAAAAATTGTTTTAGGTTCTTGAATACCTCACAGCTATAGGAATCTCAATTTAACATAAAAAAAATGATGAATGTACATGCTTATATTTAAACAGAGCATGCCTAGAAGAAAATATGGAAATGTTAACTTGAAGATTTTAGATTATTGCATGTGTCAAATATTCTGTTTGGTTTTTGTCTATTTGAAAGTGACTTTGTAAAACAAGTGACTTTGTAGAACTGGCCAACTTTAAATAGGACAGAGTTTGTTTCGCCTCATGAATTATTTATGAAGCACTAATTTAAGAAGTGTACACAATTCCAAGGTCATATCAAATACTTGCAATGATTATCATAAACGTAATGAGATATGTGACACAGCTCAGTGTATGCAAGTGTACGTGTGACATGCTGTCTATGCTTCTGAAAGCAATTATTTCTTTTTTCATGCAAAACTGGCACTTGAACCGTTGGTTCCTAGATTATCAGCTTGTCCCCAAGGACCACAAACTCACTGATGAAAAGAATAGTACATTTATTCAAATGCAATTTCTGATGCCAGAACTGCACAATATGTTTTTGTATGCTGGTAGTTTCCTTCCTAGTCAAAATGGGATTTGAGCCAAAATGTGGACATTTGGTCTTGTGTGTGTCATCACTGTATTTTACTAGAGTCTCATGGTTTGTGTGATATCAAGCAGGATTTCATCTCCTTTTATTTGATTTATTCTAGGACTTTCTACATTTTGAGACTGAAACATCAACTTTTATCTGGGGGACAAACAATGCAAGAGAATGCCTGCAGTGGAGAAAGTCAATTGGAGAGTGTAAGTGCACTGAAATCATTCGTGCCATACACATGCACAGACAATCAACTTCCAACATGTGTAACTTTTATCAATTGTACTGGACATTATTGTACTGGAAATCATTGCTGCTTTCACCTGTGATATAGTACAAAGTCATCTGAAACCTTGCCTCCAGAAGGGTTTGAGACTGTTGTTTTAATAAACCCATTAACTTGTAAAATGGAATTGCACCCAATGGGTTATTTAGTACTTACAAACAGGTTGGTGGCAGTGATGAATGATCTGAGCAGTGAAGCAGTGGTTGTCCAAGATTGAAACCCCAGAAGCAGTGACCCATGAACTGAAGGTTTTTTGGTTTTTTTAAATGAATACACTTATTCAGCAGGGATGCATTCAATTGTTTAAAAGTGAAATTTGTCATGTTAAAAAAAACTACATTTAAAATAAATGCTTTACTTTTGAACTTTCTATTCATCAAAGAACCCTGAGAAAAATGTAATATGGTTTCCACAAAAATATTAAGCAGCACAACTTTTTTTTTTTTTTTTGCACCAAATCAGCCTATTAGAATGATTTCTGAAGGATCATGTGAAGACTGGAGTAATGGCTGATGGCTTAATTTATTCAAACAAAGTAAAATATTAATAAATTTCTGTGTATTTTCAGAACCTCAAAACGAAGTATTTAACTTCAGAATTATTCTGCTTTTAAACAATGCACATCTTCGAACAGAAACATTTCTCAATTGCAGTCATTCTGGGTCCACTTTGCATATTCTTCACAATGAATCCATTCACCCTTAGAAAACTATTGGTTTCTCTTTATCTTGGTCTCTTTTACACATTCTGCTGACTATAAGAAATGTTGCACCTACATGTCTACTAACTCTCATTAGAGTGTTAGTAGAGTATTAGTAGACTGGTAATGTTAGGGTTAGAATAAGTTGACATGTAGTTGCAAAGTTACTTCTAGTCAGTAGAATGTCTGTCGGAGGAGCATCACAATAAAGAGTTAGCAGATATCAAGCAGACACTCTACTAATACTCTAATGAGAGATTGTAGACATGCAGTTGCAAAGTTACTTATAATCAACAGAAGGTTCAAAAGGGACCATCAAAATAGTTACCAAATTTTTACAGTGACTGCCATTTAGTGGTTTGGGAGAATATTTTTCTTTTTGATGCAGTCCTAATGCCTTATATCTGAAATATAAATCTCTAAAATATATCCTCACAGAACTAGTCTCAAGGAGGCAGATGAAGTGTAGTCTTTCATCAGAAAGATTAATGAATTGAGATTTGTCATTGACCTGTTGTCATGTAGCTCTAGGCTACATGATAGGAGACTCTCATCGCTTGTCACCTTTGTAACCCGCATTACTGCTCACGTCGCAAAAGCCCGGGGCAATGCTAAGGCTCCATTGGCACGCCATAAAGAACTTTTATTCTTGGTGCTTTAGCTCTGTATTTCAGGATTTAATGATGTCTAAAATGTGTTTTGTTTTATGGACTCGTTTAAGGCACTCATTTAGAAGTGCCTTTATGAGTTACAGCTCGTTTAGTCTGTTTTAATTTTCAAAACAGCCTTTTCACAATTAATATTTTTCATTAAATGTGCAATGAATTTTTCTTTAGTGTTTGAATGACAAGTTAAACTGTCTAGGCTATTTACCTTCCCTGAAATTCTTATGAAGCCTTTCAGGTAGTCGCCGACTGCATCGCAGAGCAATTCTAAACATTTGGATTTCAATCTACAGTAAAAGAAGAGAGGAAAAACGTCTGCTTTGAAGTCTGTTTGTTAAATATCATCAAATCTCTCTTGATAAAGTACCTCATTTGTGTGCTGGTCTTTACCCATGTGACACCTTAATCAATCCCCTCTGAAATCACATTTACCAATCTTTCAACGCAGTCGAGCGCTACAAAGCATCAGTGACGATAATTAAAATGTTGATATATTCAATGCCTCTGTGAAAAAACTGGTAAATGGATCAAAGGTTTACATATTTACCCGCTTATTTATTTAAGAGTTGGCCGATGGTTTGCTGAATTTAATTTGTTGAATAAGATTGGGGTGTTCCCCTGAAAGGGAATGCGACTGTTTCCTTGGTTAATGTGTTTTTCACAGGATGAAAAAGTAAAGTGTTTTTCCGAGTAGACAGGTGAGACATTGTTTATTGCGCTCACCTCTCGAAAGACATTTATTTTTCTGTTCAAGATTCTTATTTCACAGTCAGGTGGCACATCCATGATGTGATTCTCCTGTTCCTCCACATCACATATCTCTATTGGATTGAGATCTGGTGACTGTGGAGACCATTCGAGTATAGTGAACTCATTTTCAGGTTCAAGAAACCAGTTTGAGATGATTTGAGTTTTGTGACACAGTGCGTTATCCTGCTGGAAGAAGCCATCAGAAGATGGGTACACTGTGGTCATAAAGGGATGGACATGGTCAGCAACAATACTTAGGAAGGCTGTGGCATTTAAACAATGTTCAAATTGGTACTAAGGGGCCCAGAGTGTGCCAAGAAAATATTCCCCACACCATTACACCACCAGCAGCCTGAACCACTGATACAAGGCAGGGTGGATCCATGCTTTCATGTCGTTTACTCCAAATTCTGATCCTGCCATCTGAATGTCGCAGCAGAAATTGAGACTCATCAGACCAGGCAATGTTTTTCCAATCTTTTATTGTCCAATTTTGGTGAGAAAAAGCATGAGTCTTTTAAATATCCAGAAGAAATATTTCATATTTTGAAATACCCCCCCCACAACCACCTACAATGGCATTAAAATGCATTGCATCTAACTTGCTTGCTTTGAAGAGGTAAATTCATTGTTCCTGAAGGCCAAGCCTATTTTAAATTCTTTCAGTTCACATTGGACACCTTGTTTTGGCTTTCAGCACTATCTAAGTGAACACAATTAAGTAATTAATAATGTATGAGGTGATAAGGTGAGTGTAAACCTCATGAGAGATGTTTCTATAAAACGGAACACAAAGGAAAATGTCAATGTCAGAAAAGAAGCAAATACTTTGAAGACCGGTCTTTGAGCAAAGGTACTCTTTCATTTCCCCTTCAGTCAGAGATCTGAATGGGGTTTTGACTAATTATTAAATAATTTATCTTTCAGGATAATTTAACTTTTTCATTGCATTTTTGGGAGCCAAAACCAGTGCCTGAAGGACAATGAGTATGGAGCCTCTTTGTGTGAATCAATGGTGATTTGTCCCGAGGCTGTTTGGAGAGAGCTGGTCTCAAATCAATATCGCCTTGTTGTATCCAGAGGGAGTGATGGTTCTCTCATGTGTCTTCAGAGCATATTGTCAAAAGAAGATTGGACTGATGATCGCAACAAACAGGAACGATGAATGAATTAATGGATATGTCACATGAAACTTCAGAAATCATGCTGCTAATATGTTGATTCGGTGCTCAAGTACTGTTTCTTATTATTTTTACTTTTTGAAAAAGATTGTGCTGCTTAATAGTTTTGTGGTAACCATGCTACTTTTTCCAGGAATTTTTGTATGAATTATAGCAAATCGCATATGTACTATTTTGCTGTTATTGCTATATTTATACACTATTTTGTTATTGTTGACTTTATTTTTCAAAATATGAATACTGTAAAACCTTTTTACCTATAGTCTTGTGGGCTGATCTACTTTAGTTTGAGATCTTTAGAGCACATATACTTTAGATGTTGCAATTCCAGTGATTTCAATATTATTTAAATGTCTTATATATTCAAAGACTTAATTAGGCCAAGGTTAATGGACACAGGTGACTCATTCATTATAAAATTAAAAGCTAATGGTCCATTAAGATTATATGAATAAATTAACTTGTTTTAAGTTTAAGATTACCTTTGTGCAAAGCTGAAAATATCGCACTTAAAACATATCGGATAACAAATGGATCATCGTTGTAAAATCTTAATTGTTGAATAGAATCTGTACTTGTGTACTTTGTAAAAGTTAGTCTGAAACTTTATCTGAATATTGATTCATTCTCACAATTTAACATATATATGACTCATGATCTACTTATATCAGTGGACTTTATTATTTAGTTAAAGTCTCATATAAGTGCTCTAAAACTGTAATGCATTTGAGAAAAAGACTTAATCAAGCTCTCACCCTCTCAGGTCTCAGATTGTTCCCCAGAATCCCCCGATTTATGCCCACTATCCTGCATGGAGCCCTTTGCGGTCCGCAGGCTTTCCTGTCGGACCGTCCAGCTGCCCCCTTTGGCCTTCAGGTTGGCAGAGCAGTACTACTGTGAGAGGAAACCAGAGACAGAGACGACCCAGCCTCGACCCACCAGCCTCCCCTTGAGAGCACCCCCCCTCATTGCCATCACTTCTGCAGATACAAGCAGGTAATCAGCTGAGATTTTATATACTGTGTGTGTGTGTGTGTGTGTGTGTGTGTGTGTGTGTATATGATTAAGGGAAAAATATGTAGGGGTCTTGTCAGTTGTTCTCCAAACTCATCAGGCATTATAGGAGAAAACTCAGAGCTGTTATCTTGGCAAAAGGAGAATGCAAAAAGTATTTTAAAAAAGGGTGCCAATAATTGTGGCCAACGTGTTTTGGAGAAAAACATTTTTTTCATTTTTTTTTTCTTCTTTACAAATTTAAAAGATTACAATTATTTTACTGAATCTTCATTGAAAGGTTAGATTTTTGCAAAAAAAATTGAATGAAAGATCAAAAGGATAAACAATTTATTTTTTACTGCCATTTTTGTATGCTATACATGGCTCTATGGGTCAGGAAATATTCTAAGCAGTCAGAATATTATAATATTCTAAATTTGTGTGTGTGTGTTTTTTTTTAAATGGTGTATATTTTATAGGCTATAATGTTGTTAAATGCGTTACTGCATTGAATGCATTACACCTGCAAGGCCTTGAAGAGAGTGAGTCTCAGCCAGGGGAGAAAAAGTTATCCAAAAATAGTGCAATGCATTACTTTCCATTAAAAGTAACTAACATAATTAGTTACTTTTTTTGGGAGTAATGCATTACTTTCAAAAGTAACTTTCCCCAACACTGTTTGCTATAAGTGGATTTTATACATTAGCAGAACTAAAAAGCCCATTTTTATTTGAGTAAATCGTCTGATCTAGATTATCTGATCTAGATGTGTTGGAGCTAATTGGTCTTTTGATCTGTTAATTTCCTCTTGCTTTGGAGACTTATTACAAGAACATTTGTTTTAGTCAAAGTCAGTGATGTACTTTGATTGTGATTTGCTATTCTAAACGGTAGGCCCATATGTCTTGGTTTATATTGTGTCATAATTTTTGAAAATACATTTGAATGCATGTAGGTAATATAAATATTTCAGATCAGAAGTTTTCCGCTGATTTTGCTGGAGAAAAGAGAAAATAATTCGGTGACCCAACACTGAACAGAAGTTGATCAGAAATGTCCTTAAAATCATTATGCAGGTAGAGACCGTTTGCACTGATTGCAAAGAGTGTTTTGCACCAAATGTAAATATCAACAAACAGCATTTTGTTTAAACTAAATGCAAATAGTGTTAGATGCTATTCACACATGGTAAATAGAAGTGAAATGCTGTTTGTACTACAGGTAAATAAAAAATGGTAAAAAGAGCCTCTGCCAACAAGGTTATTTGCACATAGTGTTAACAGACACTGTCTACATGACGTATGGATAAATTGACATATGACAAGTTAGACGTTTTAGTTTTACAAATATGTTTTTTTATTAGGTTTTTGGTTTTTACATGGCCTTGAGCCTCGTGATGTTTGATGAAACATGGTGGAGAAGTTCAGCGGTCCAAAGAAGGAATACAGTCCAACCGAAGACAAATCCATCATAGCTAGCAACTTTCTCATAATTATCATCTAAACTAAAGCAAAGGATGATTGACAGATTCTCTTTCTCTAGCTGACATGACTGTCAATCAAGTGCTCGGTGATATGCAACATCAGCTCCCGTCTACAGCACATAGACTTTATGAATGCACACAAGGCTTGTTTTCCCCATCTGATTATGGTAAATACATTTTTTTTTTCAACACCCCAGGAGGCCTCAGTCTTCAACAGTGAAGTTCAGACCACAGAAATTCAGACATTCACAAATTAAGATTTTGACTTGTATTGTAGAAACTGTTGCTATAGTGTCACACTGGCCAGTATTCAATTGGGTCGTCTTCTCTGAATAAGCCTTGCATCTTGATTGTGTGTATGCATCATTTTCCTGTTTTATGCCAGGCTGTAATTCACAAGGTCATGCCTCCCCTCTTTACAATTCAGTGAATATTCTAATATGACAACTTTAGTGGATAAATTGTCTCAATTCTTCTTCCCTCCGTTGCCTCTAATGCTAAGAGTGCTTTATCAGACTCCTCTCTATTACACACACTTGTCTTTGAATTGCCTTCCTGTCATTGCTGTGTCATATGCAGGACAGTCATTCTAACAAGGCTTTTGTTTTAGTGCCTGAACAGAGGGTTGACCCGCGTTGTATTTGAGTGAAAAATTATCTTCGATAAAAGAGAGAAGGCTCAAAAACGGATTTGCTGTCAAAAGTGATTTCATGCTTGTAACTTCAGGATTCTGTGTGGTTGTTTGGTGATTATTGTTCGCTCAGGTTGAATCAACACCTAAAGGCTGCTGTCAGTACTGCTCAGCACATGTGAGGAAACCTAAGTGTATGATGACCTGTCAGGAGACTTAGTCACCTTACTTTTATATTTGTATTGTGTATATATATATATATATATATATATATATATGAAATGCATGCACAGTAGCTGTCAAAAGTTTGGAAACGTTACAGTTTTTTCTGCTCACCAAGTCTGTTTTTATTTAATCCAAAAATACACGAAAAACAGTAATATTATGAAATATTATTGCAATTTAAAAAAATTATGGTTTTCTATTTCAATATATTAAACAAATATTATTATCGATGTTGAAGACAGTTTTTGCTGCTTAACATTTTTGTGGAAACATTGATACCTTTCAAACATTTGTGGTAAGAAAAAAAAAAAGAGAAATGAACTTTTATTCATCAAGGATGCATTAAATTGATCAAAGGTGACAACCAAGACAATAGATGGTGACAATAAAGGATGACAATTTATAATGTTACAAAATATTTAAATACATTTAACAGATGCTGATTATTTACCTTTCTATTAATCGGAAAATCCTTTTCAACATTGATGATAACATTGATAATAATAAGAAATGTTACATGGGCACTAAATCAGCATATTATAATGATTTCTGAAGAATAATGTGACACTGAAGGTTGGAGTAATGATGCTGAAAATACAGCTTTTCCATCACAGGAATAAATTACATATTAAAACAGTTATTTTCATTTGTTATAATCTTTCACAACGTTACGTTTTTTACTGTATTTTTGATTAAATAAATGCAGCCTTGGTGAGCATAATAGAGTTTATAATACATATATTTTTTAATGTTTCCAAATTTTTTTGACAAGTACTGTATGTATACACTGTATAGCCCCACTGTATGTATTTTCTTCTTAGTCATATGACTGACTAGCACGAACAAATAAGGAGTTTTGTCTTTCCAAAGTTGTTTCCCGCATCGTGCAAAGAGCATTAGGCTCCTCCCCCTGAGCTGTCAGTCAACCTGTGCTGAATAAATATCGATCTCCTCCCAGCATCACTTCTGTGAGTGCACATGAGAGTGAGAGGACGCACTTGGATGCGTTATCCGTCCAGTCGAGGCGCGAAACTGGGATGCTTATATTGTTGCATGGACCGCTGGTTTATATGGGATGCAATTCGACGGGACAAGCGGAGTTTTGTGCTATTATGGACCATATTTAATAGAAGCGAGCAGCTATGTCTAGAGTAGACGATGAAATATTGGATCAGATGGGTCAATACAGTAGCCTATAGTGTAAAAAACAACAACAACAACAAAAAACTTTTCTTTATATGCATTTGCAGATTTAACGTAGAATATTGTTGTTTTCTTGGAAATAGCACTAATAGTGCACTTTACAGCATGTTTTCTTATTAATGCTATCCATGTTTCAGACAATTCGCGCCAAAGCTATTTGCAATAATTCTATCACAAAGTAGATTAACGAATTTTAGCGAGTGGATATAACTGCAAGAATGGACGCGGGAAGCGATGTATCAACTTTGGTTTCTTCTGAGACCGATAATGCCCCCAAACATCTCTGGAGGCAACATAACCCGGTTCCTCTTCAGATCCAGAACTCTTTCGGCTCGCGCAAGAACTACCGAGTGAGGCAGAGAGGCTTTTCCGACACGGAAAAGTACCTTAAACCCAGGACCATAGACCGGACATATGCCGTAGACACCGGTAACCGTCCCGGTTTGAAAAAATCCAGAATGTCATGGCCATCATCCTTTCAAGGACTTAAACGGTAAGACTATGCTTTTTCCATCATGTTCAAGCCAACTAAACAAAATAAATGGCCTACTTTATAAATACTTTGAACGGGTTGTTGTATGTAGTAGAAAATGTATTTTATTTCCTTATTTCTAAATATGTATGTGTAGGCTACATATAGATTATACTATATTTCTTTGTAGAGTTCTACAGGAACCTCATGAAATTGCTTATCAAATTAACCTATAATATACATAATTCTGTGAAACAAGCATAGTTATAAATATCCATGTCTTTTGTTTACTTCAAAGAGTGTAACTTGATTTACTTTTACAGTTGGTATTTTGGCTGAGGGAATAACGTTTTGTTAGTTTGCAAGTTAAAATTGTGTATCTGCTTAGTTAATAATAAGTAAATTTTGTCAGCTTTTGAGTACATAACATTTGCCTAATTTTGATGTCATGGGGCCTTAATGTTTAAAAAAAGTATATACTGTAAATCTAAATGTCTTAAACTTTAAATTATGAGATTATGCAAACTTGAAAAAAATATATAAATAGGATGCCATCTTGAGATGCATCACAGAAGTCATGCAAGTACAAGGTATGTGCTTTACACCATGCAGTGCTTTGTGAGTGAAAGTGATAATTCATCCACATGCATTTCCAATTGGCTGGTGCTGATTTTTGTTACGGCATTTTTGCTTTCAGTCTGGAAAGAAATTAGGCTTGTTGCTGTATTCTTCCTAGTTAGGACATAGTATTGGAACATGGATTGCAGAACGGACTGACACATATATGGGTCAGAAAGAATATTATATAAATTGGTTTAAGTATAAATGGCCTGTAGTTAAAGTACAAACAGGTTGTCAAATGGCTAAGCAAAAAGTCTAATGTTAAGGTAATTCTAATCAATATTTCTAATTAGCCCAGAGCATGAGGCATGGCTTCTCCTGATGAGTTCGTGCATAAGTACTTTTCACGTCTATTGCTCTCTGGAGAGCCCTCTGGAGAACTGCTGTTCTTCACGGCTCCTTCTTCATTGACCGAATGAGAAATAAGACTGTTTACACCCATCACAGACTAATTCATTGCAAGTGGAACACCAGACGTTCACATCCAGTCCCTGTTGGTCTAGTACTTGGCAAGAGGATGGTTCAAATATTCCTTGAAGTAAAACGAGTGTTTATCAGAGAGCCTTAGATACAGGCATAAATATGCTGATACCCTTGAATCAAGCTAATAATAGACCATTAGTCACAGATTTCAGAACTTTCAGTCAAAGCAATATAATATTTCCTTACCTTATGTATTTTTGTTCTGGCCTCACATTGCCACTTACTGTATCTACTTACCTTGTTCACACTTGGGATGTTTGGTTCGATTAAAATGAACCCTGATGCGATTGCTCTGTTAGTTCGGTTCATTTGAATAAGTGTGAATGCTGAAAAGATGGGTCACGATCTGCTTCCAAACAAACTCTGGTGCAGTATGAATGAAATGTATAAGCAAAACGGATCAAAGACATGTACTTATACTGTATATTATATACTGTAATAAAAGCTAACCAATCAGGTTGTGAACATACCTCTATGCCTTTAGGTTCGGTATCTTTAGGTTCGGTGTTAAAAATGTCAATGTGAACGCTAAGCGGACCAGGGCTAAACAGGTTTTTTTTTTTTTCTTGTCCGGACCAAAATAACCAAGCGAACCGAACTATAAGTGTGAACCCACCCTTAGATAAACAGTGGTAACGGTCCTATCATTCACCTTGACAGACGTTGGAGATGTTCACTGTTTTTACCCTTCTTCACTCATTTTTCCTCGATGCCCCCTTCTTCCTCTCTAAACCATTTGTATGTTTTATTACACAATGTATGCAAAAACAAATACATTTTTGTGTCTTAAACCTGACGTCAGTGTTCAGTATAAACACAAATGGAAGAAAAGTAAGTCCTATACTTTAAACGGATAATTGCTTCATCAGGTCAATTTAAATCCACTTTCTCATTACTGTACATGGATTTCCTATGATACTCGTGGAGGGGGTGAAATTCAACCCCACACATTTAGACCAAGACCAGACTGTATGACTCACTTCTGTGAATGTTATTACAATTTTAATATCCAGGGCCACTTTTTCATGCTGAGCAAATTGGTCTCAGTGTTTGTAGAATGATATTTAAGATCAGCGGCTGAATGCGAGCAGCTTCAAGCAAATAGTTTTTTTGTGCTTTCAAGAAAAGTTCAGGTTATATAGATTTTTAGGTGCATGGACAAAAATAGCAACATTTATGGAACAAATCTGTGCCATTGCATTTACCTTTTAATGTATGAAATGCTTTTTGATGATATTTGATCTGATTTTAATGATTTAAATTAAAAAAATGTAATAATCCATTTTACGTCCTTTAAAATAATCATACTAAATCATTTTTGAGGAGAAAAATTTAAATAATTCAAAACAGATCAAATATCATAAATTTTTATAAATTGTGCGTTGCTTGTTTTGATTTGTTTGAAGTGTGTAAGGTCTTTTTGTGAATTATGACTGGACCTTTCTGCTTATTGCCTCCTTTGTGCATTGCTTTGAGGAACTGACTTGAAAGGATACAATACTGTACCTGCAAACACTGTGCACATGTCTGCTGGCTGATCCCAAGAGCTCATTGTTGCACTGATCCCTGGAAACACCTGAGATGTGAACGTGTTTGCTGCGCTGCTGTGTGAGAGTGCTGTTACATTAGACCCCTCGGTCAGCATAGTCCATCCTGATGAATGATGCTATTAGCGAAGACAGTTGTGACCGTAAGTTGTGACACTTAGGGCCAGATTTACTAACAGCTTGCGCCAGCACAAACCCTCTTTTGGCGTTAAAAAACAACCATCAGGATTTACTAAAGACACGCTGTGAAAAATTTGCACCGAAAAGGCATATGGACAGTAATATTTGCGGCTGACCTTATTGCATAGTATGCATTTGTAGGAGTTTCCCTTTCAGACGCAACATTTATGGGAGGAGAGTATTTAAATGAATCATGCAAGATGATTTACTAAGGTTTGCGCAATTCCAATAGTCAAATTACTGGTGCTTGTGCCATTATTTACCGCCCCAAAAAAAGCATGTCTTAAACCAGATGCTAATTTGCTCTGCTTTTGCTCGATTGCATTGGTTATTATGGAAATGATCCGGCTGCGTCTGTGTTCTTTAATTTCAGTCGATAACGTGCAGAACTTTCCACTCCCATCGGGGCTTTTATGGGATTGCGCTCTCACGCTAATTTGCCCTCTTTAGTAAATCTGGCCCTTGTCTGATTAGCTAATGATTGGGGATGGGAAAGATTGTATCCATCCATGATACAGAGCAGATTAAATGGCATCATCATCCCTTACATTTTGTGAGCTGCCATCAAAACTGTTAGATTTGTATTCTCTGTAAGTCTAAGTTCTGTAATACACTTCAGATTTGATTGCTGCAACAACTGATGCCTGGCCACCGAGGCGTTCACCCGTGACGAAGAGTGCACTGGTAGAGCATTCGTTCTATCTATGAACACAGAGATAGGTTTTCTCCCTTAACTGGTTTAATTTATGCAAGAATCGGTGTTCACATTGAATTCAGATGTGGTGAATCAGACTGTGGTGCCATGTGCTAACGTGAAAAATCTGCAAATGCATGGTAAATAAAAAAAAAGGCAGGTCTAGGCCTAGGGTTCCGGTCATGGGAATATCAGAGCATTTTTGGTGAATCTATAATTTCCAATGGTTTCAATTTACATCTTCACAGAGGCTTATCTCAATGCAGAACCTATATGCTGCCCTTTTCAAATGTAAATTTGACCTGTTCTCTCCTAAATAATTCTGCACAAGAATCAGTAAATTATTTTATGAATAGGCACTGTTAAAAAATGTATCTAACCCACTTCTCCTAAAAGGACAAATTTCACTCCCATGGTCCGTAGAAACAAACATGACATTATTAGTCATAGAAAGAACGGCTTCAGGGGGTCTGTGGCGCTGAAAAGAAATTTGTCAGAAATGAAGAGGACAGAGGCGCTCAGGGGAACCAGTGTTGCTCTAGTTTTTACGTATGCTGGTCACCTCCCACAATTCTCAGTTTTATGGAAACTTTGTACTTATCTTTCTTCACAAATGTTTCTTTTGGGTGAGAGTACACATAATAATTATTTTGATTCTCTGAGTATGGCGGTATGACTAAAATTTTCCATCTAGTAATATTTTTGTATAGTGACTTGAATATTTAAAGATTTATTTTTCAAAAAACATTTATATATATATTTTATTTTATTATATTTTTTTCACACACTACTTTTATTTTTCCTTTTGAGAATAATTAATACTTTCATTTGGCAAGGATGCATTAAATTGATTAAAAGTGACAGTGAAGAGATTTCAAAGGAGTGCTGTTCTTTTGAATTTTCTATTCGTCAAAGAATTTTGGAGAAAATGTATAATGGTTTCCACAAAAATATTAAGTAGCACAACTGTTTTCAACACTGATAATAGCAAGAAATATTTCTTGAGCACCAAATCAGGTATTAGAATGATTTTTATTATTAGAATGATTCATGGCGAGTAATGGCTGCAGAAATAGAAAAGTTATTTTAAATTGTATTAATATTTCACAATATTAGCCTACTGTTTTGAGCAAATAAATGCAGCCTTGGTGAGCATAAGAAACCTCTTCAAAAAATATGGATGGATTATAGATAGATTGACAAACAGATAGATAGATAGATAGATAGATAGATAGATGGATATAGACAGATAGATAGTTTTATGTCTGATTATAGTATGCCATTTTATAAACCAGTATAGCTGACATAGTTGGCAGATTTCAACTGTATATATACCACCATACTGCTCTTAGGAATAAATGTTTTTTTAACCTTACTGACGTTTTTGAACCAAATGCATGCAATCATGTTCTTTTCTCTCCCAGGTTTTGAGTTGGTGTTACACGACACCTCTGGAGGATTATGTCCGTTCTCTTAAGCTCAATGCTCTGATCCCAGGGGTTAGACTACCTGCAGCCTGTACCTGTGTTTATGACTCACGCTAGGCTTACTATTCTGCTTTCCCTGGCAACAAAAGAGAACATACATCATCTTGGCTCAGGACTGGACTAGTGACAGGACTAGTGACTGAAATGCAATATATTTGAGATCTGTATGCTTATTGTTTGTTTGCGTATGCTTCATGCAATTTATAAAGGAATATACAATCTCCTGCATAGTCTAAGAAACCCACACACCTAATATAGGAGGCTCAAGAGAGGTAAAAATGAAACGTACCAGAGAAAATTAGATCACCAACTCTGAAATTGCTGAAATTATTTAATTTCATTTGCGAATTAATAATCATTCAACGTCAAAGCAAAGAAAACAGCTTGACGGTGTAGGACAAGAAACCTTGGTGTCAGAACAAAGCATATTTTAAGCAAACACACATAGACATGCCCATTTGAGCGTCGTAATGCAACAGAATGAGATCTTTTACTTTTGCTCAAGGTAATATTGTATGGGATTACTTGGGGGACTCCTCAAGAGAGGCTGCTTTCTGATTGGTTGCCTGGCTGCGTGCAGCGTTCGCCTCAGCGGTCACCTTGGCCTAAAGCATAATGGAATGTCACAGGCAGGTGTGAGGTGGACAATGTATTTGGCAATTACAATATTGATTTATTTAGAAAATTGGACTGTGACCCTAACATATATATATATATATATATATATATATATATATATATATATATATTTTTTTTTTTTTTTTTTTTACTTTAAAAGGCTTAGTCAAATTAATGTTTTTTTTTTCCATTGTGCTAGCTATGTCTTTTTCCAATTATGTGTTCCACTGAGTAGGGTGTAGTTTCCTAGGACCTTATTACTAGCAGTTTGTTATTTTATATGTTCTATTTTAAATTAAATTCTGTATTTGTATTTTTCATCGTCAGGAAAGATTTAGTTGTTTATTTAAATTTAATTGTCCTAACCAACCCCTAACCCTAAACATACCATTGGTAACTCTCTTGAAATATTTAACCTAATTTGATTCAATATATGAGCCTTTATATTCTTTTATTTTCTGTTTGGAAAGAAAGACCTTATTTTTTAACATGCAAGAAAGATATTTTCTGTGCATGTACAAGATTTCCTTTTCATGGCACTTCTCGTCGGATGTGTGGTTTAATAAAGTTCGCTACAAAGTAGTTTGTTTATTATAGGGATGCACGCTATATCGGCCACCATAACGGTATCGGTCGATATATGTTAATTTTTTATGTTATCGCTATCGACCCTATAAGAAAATTTGGCCGATATCTTAAAGCTTATAAATAATGTATTATTTCCTTCAGCTGAGACACTTCAGATGTGCGCAATTTAGATTTAGAATTATCAGCCAATAATATATCGGTTATCGCTTTTAAAAATAAAAAAATTATCGGTTATAGAATCGGCTAACATTTTGATGTCGGTGCATCCCTAGTTTATAAGTATGCTAATAAATTAAAGTAATATGATCAAAAATACCAGTTTTGCACCATTAAGTACCTTAATGAAGTGTTTTTGCACAGCTAAAATAAGCGGATGACACCTAAAGCCTTGAATGTTAAAAATAAGGTAGTAAGATGATAATTTAATAATTTACATGGGTCTAGTCTTTGCATCTATTTGTTTGGGGTTTATTTCAGGTCTGCTCTGTTGGAGTAGAATTGGCTAGGTGTTGCTGTCACAAAAAACTACGGTCTTAGAAATATGGTCCTAGAACTGCAGCCTCCAGTATTGCATGAATATAGTGTTCATTCCTCCAAACAACCCACAATGATTATATCCTACTTTCGATACCATTTTATCCGCATGCAGTCATTTTGTCAATTAAGAATAGTTCTGTCAGGATTAGAACAGTGTAAGTTTTGTTCAATAATATTGTTTAATAATAAAATGGATGTACGAGGTGTTTTATGTCCAGAACATTTGAAAGCTTGACAGTCTCTTCCGCCTGTTTTGACGCAAAATGCAGCGGGTCCCATCATCCCATGGTCTGAACGCACTGAAAAACAGGATTTAAAATCTAATTTAACCATGGAAATCAATGGAAAGTCTGTTTTAAATGTTCCGAAATACTAAGAAATGTTACGACATGAATAGAAGAAGAAATTTTTCTAGGTCACTAACCAAATAATCAAATTTGAGCCATTAACCATGTGAACTTCTTTGTACAGATGGTCAGATGTTTTTCCATTTAACCACACGTTGCTCTTTGGATCATTCTCTAATAATCCCGGACACCGTGATCATCAGGTTACACACAATCATGTGGAGTTCATGCAGCTTTAGTCATCAAAGCAAAAGGAGAAATTCTGAAATTTAATATTGATATTTTTTTTCAGTTCAAATTTCCACTCAAATTGAAATATATATATCTTTTTTGTAAAACGTTGTTTTAGAAAAATGAAAGCATTTTCAAAAGTGCTCTGAGACCTTTGGACCCCATTGTACAGTATGTACTCCTTTGTATATATTCATACACAAACAGTTACAGTGTCAGTCTCCTGTTTAAATTATACTTATACATAGACTTAAGCCCTCAAGACATCCGCCAACATCATAACTTTTGTAATATTCAAATATCATGATAACTCTGTTTTATATATATATATATAAATGTTCTATTATTTTTTTGTATACAGTCAATGCTGTAGATAAATATATAAATGAGAATACTCTAATTTGCAAAGTGGCATTAAGTGAAGGAAGAGAACATCAGAATTCAATGTTCACCATCTTTTACACACAAAAATGGCCAATTTGCTATTTTTTTGCTGTTTTCCTCTCTTCCCTTTCTTGTACAATTCTTTCCTCTCCTTCCCTGATGACCAATTACCTTGTCAATGTGCATCCTGAGCTTTCTTTGGAGTGCTGATTCGTTCAGGAATCCTGTCTTGTTTATTCGTTCTTGCTACCCTAGAGATCTGCAACAGTATCTAGGGTATCTTCAATATATATGTTGCATAATATATCCTATTAAAATATACCAGAATTTGAAATATAAAGGAATTAAATGTATGTAAATAAATGGAACTGTAGGTCCCTTCTGTGCACAATAAATGACTGTCTGACAGTTCTGGTATGTAATGGATTCACTACCGTAATGAGATGTCATGGTTTGAAAGTTCCAGACCATTCTTTGACAGACACAAATAGAGACTCCTTTATATTGTTTCCTTGTATGTTGACATCCTAATTTACGTCAGGAGGTGTGGCTCGCAGAATTGTTCACTGGGAGAGAGCATTGCAATGAAATGTCTTTTACTTCAGTTTGTCTTGCTTTATTAAAGCACAAATGTCTTTATTTGTCAGTTTTGCTTGGCTGCGTAAAAGGACCCTACTGGAGATTCTGGCAATGCACAGCCTCTGTGTCTCACTGAAACGTGGGTGTATATGAGATTAATTGCTGGACATGAAGTTTAATATTGCTTCATGCCAGGGGGGTAGGCAAAACAGACGTGCCTCAAAAACTCTAAAATATTTAGTTTTACATTTGGCCCATATTGGTGTCGTAAATCAGGTTGGTGACTAATAGATTGCTTCATTGTTTAGAAGGAAATGAACCCACAGTGAAGCATGAAGTTTTGTTGTTGAGTTTTAGTTTTCATCGGGCTGTTATTGGCTTCTGCGGCTGTTTGTTGTGGTGACTCCTAAAGGCTTTTGAAGAAATGGCTTCCAGGGAAGTGATTGGCCAACTTCACTGCTAGCCTCCTTGGTTTTCCCATCTCCTTGAAGTGTCAGACCCCCTGAAGAGGGAATCTTTCAGCTCTGCAGCCCTGCAGACATATCCATGTGTTTGGAAAGGGTAAGGAATAGATCACAGGACATCAGATAAAAGGATATTACATATACACCCTCACATTCAATTCACCGTCAGTGGCAGATGTTTTTGCTGCTGTTGTTCACCATTTCTGTCATTTATTTGACTTAAAATAAGTCTAAAAAATGACACAACTATTTTTTTTATATTAAAATAAAATAAAATGGTTTATTTAAACTTTTATACAAAATATTTATTAGCATTATTAGCATTTTATATGATCTTAAAATATATAACACACACGTTACATTTTTATTATTTTTAATTCTTTATTAAATGCATTATATTATTTTTAAATTATTATTATTTTAAAAATCGATTTCTCTCTAGCTGCGTTTCCATTACCCTTCAAATTGCGCAAATTGAAAATACGCCCAATGGAAACGTCAATTTTGCAAAAACTCCCATATATCACAAAAAAGTTTTTACGCTCGCTTGAGGTGGTTTTTCAGACAATTTGAAAAAGGAATATTTAGCAAAAGTGCAATGTAAAGTTTTTACGCATTTACAGGTCACCTGGCCTATGTAAAAGTTGATCATTCTTTAAAGAAGGTACGGTATGTTTGGACACAAGATGAGACAGAGTTCTTATAAGAGACTAAAGAATTCACAAGTATAAGGGGCTTTTCTTGCTATTAATGCTTGGATGACACGCCTACATCTCCTTTGATTAAAAATAATGGCGGTGGCTGCGATATACGTAAAACTACTCAAACCATAACATTGGTTAATGGAAACGCCGCCATTTTACAATAGTTTTTTTATTTTAATCTTACGAACTAAGATACTAATACTTACATACTACGATTATTAAGACAAGTATTTGCATTTTATTAAATATTTACAAATTGTAAACAAATGGGCAAAAGCCTAACAATAGCAAACGAGAGATGTGAGCCCTAGTTCTGCAATCTGTGTTCATGCGTTCTTGGCCAATGAGTGGCACAGAATGAAGGCCATTGCTGCATGTGTTCTGAATGATGATTACAGTGGAGGCCATTAGTCTATTTTAGGAGTTCTTGCCCCATGGGGTATACACACCTCCCCGGGTAAAACGTGACCTGTTTCTCTTCTGGTAA
This sequence comes from Leuciscus leuciscus, assembly GCF_965113295.1. Lineage (NCBI taxonomy): Eukaryota > Metazoa > Chordata > Actinopteri > Cypriniformes > Leuciscidae > Leuciscus > Leuciscus leuciscus. Next base: position 9,949,487 of record NC_138737.1, read on the forward strand.
GAGCTCTGTCCCCGGCCCCATCTTCATGCTCCAAACAGACCATGTGCCAAACCTTGAAATTCCAAAACACCAATTCTTGATTGAGGAGCAGCAACAAAGATTAGACAACTGTTCATTTTGCGTGGACAAACGCCTGGGCCAAGAAATTAGTGCATGAGAGCCAATGTAGAAACACATTGAAAGCTTGGAGAAAAAAAGAGCATTGGCTATTAATCAGAATTTTGTTGTATTTTGCTTATGAGTATCCAAGCATCATGTATATGCATTAATAATGTAGGGGTGGAATGCTGTTTTGATCAACCAGGAGGTATTGAATCAGAGTATTTGTATGTTTTGAAATCTTATAGCCTACCTACCAATTTTTTTTCTGTCATGAAACTCTAGATGGCGCAGGCTGATGGGTCCCTAACGCATGCTGATGATTTATACAGCGTTAACTACTTGGCACAAGCTGATTGGTTCAAGTCGCATCTGCAGCCAATGAGCTTGCTACTCAACATTTAAATGGCTGGTTATCATTCACTAGAGCAGTTTGCAGCGTGCTTTCAGAGTTCGTCTAAAACCCTGAACCTTCCCCAGCTCCACCTGTATAGACCGGTAATTTATATATGCTATTTGTACTCACGAATTGTACTTGTATAACAAAAGAAGTTAGGGAGTGTTTAAATAATTAATCAAGACAAAATTTAACTAAAATCAATCCGAAAGGAATTAAATTTGTTACTGAAGTAGGCAAGGAAAAAACATTCCAGAGATACTATAGAACATAACTTTAATTCAGGGGACTCGAAAAAATTGTGGGATGCTATGAAAGTAGAAACTAATATGGCACCCCCTCGAAAAAGGCTTATAACTAGCAATGACCAACAAAGAGCAAATTACCTGAATGATTTTTTTCTTAGGTTTGAGTCACCGGTGGAGCAAATGTGTACTCTGGACCGTATTATATTTAATTCAGGTCACAGGCTAGAGGTAGCCCCACAAAGAGTAAGCTCGCTATTTAGAGGTATATGTACTAAAAAATCCATGGGTCCTGATGGAATTTCGGCTTTTTTGCTAAAGACTTGTGCAAATGAACCTACTCCAGCCTTTTGCCCTATCTTCCAGAAATCTTTGGACTCGCATATTATTCCATCTTTGTGGAAGAAATCTATAATCACACCTGTTCCCAAGAAACTTGCCCAGTTGAGAATTGTGATTTTAGACCTGTGGCTTTGACTTCAAATGTTATGAAATGCTTTGAAAAACTTGTTGTAATGGTCTTAAATCATTCCTTGACCCATTTCAGTTTGCATATAAGGTTGGACGGGGCACTGAGAATGCTATTAACTGTATCACTCATTTGGTGAATAGCCATTTAGAAGATTCCCAAGCATATGCTCGTTTACTTTATATAGATTTTAGTTCAGCGTTTAATACACTTCAACCCAAGATACTGATTAAGAAGCTGGTAGAGTTAAAAGTGAATCCATTTTGCATTAAATGGTTTTATTCTTTTTTAACTAATCCTACACAACAATCAGAGTTAATAACTCCTATTCTGAGGTGAATACTACCAATACAGGGGCCCTGCAGGGTTGTGTTTGCTCACCCATTTTATTTACACTATGTACTAATGAGTGTGTCTCTAGTCAGGAAGATATATACTTCATCAAATTTTCTGATGATACAGCAATATTGAGTTTATTGAATAAGACAATAAAACCCTTGCAGTGTTTTTCTGATGTTGACTGGTTTGTTGGCTGGTGTGACACTAATTTAAATGAAGACTGTTGACATTTTTTATCCTACATCTGCGGGGGACCAAAGCCTTGTAATAATACATGGTAATATTTCTTAAATGAATATATTTCTTCATTTAAATACTTAGGAGTTTAAATGGACAATTCATTATGCTGGTCTTCTCACATCAACACTCTTTGTTCTAGATTGCAGCAGAGGCTATATTTCCTGCGAAGGTTACAAGTGTTTGGAGTGAACCAGAGGATCTTGTTTCTGTTTTATCAGTCTGTTTTTGAGAGCTTAATAAGATATGGTATCACTGCATGGTATGGAAATCTGACTGTTCAATCAAAATCAAAACTAGCACAACTGCAGTGCATACTGCTCAAAAAAATTATAGGGTGGAGGGAAAAACGAACCATACAAGAGCTGTACGAGGCATCTATTTTAAAGCAAGCTAAAATAATTGTCCATCAGGGAGACGATTCAGGGTCTTGATGTGTAAGTCTAATCGTTATAAAAACTCTTTTGTGCCAACTGCGGTCAAAATCTTAAATAGAGATTTTCAAAATTGATGTAGGATGCTGCAGGTTTTTATTATTGGAATGTTGTTATATTCTAATTATTGTATGCTATGTACTGTGTCGTGTGTGATCGAAGTTGTGTACTGGCCGTGTCATGTTGTCCAAGACAAACTTCCCAGGAATGGGACAATAAATTATAACGTAAAGTAATCATCATCAGCAACGTAGCAGATCTATTCCGCCAAGACCAAATATATTAACATTGTCATATCCATTACCATTCTAAAAAACTTAAGAGAGTTGTCATGATATAAATAAATAGATGGCATGCTACATGTTTAGAAACATGTTTTGTGTGTGTTTAAAAAAAAAGTCCTCATAAATGTAAAAAGGCCTCTATTCAATTAAAAAAAATTTGAATGGACAAATATTAAAATAAATAGTTTATTTACTGATTGATTTGATTAAAGGGGCAGTATTTACATTTAGAAAAATATATATTTTATTTTATTGATGTTTTGAAAAAATATATGTATTACAATTATTATTATTAATAAATAAAGGCTTATATTGCATATGAATATGGTGTCTAATGAGAAACTTTTTCAGGTTTTGATGTTTTGTAATTCCTCCTGTGGCTGTCTCATCCTGATGAGGTCACAAGGTCACAGTGAACCCTGCTGCTGTCTGTTATGTAGCGTTTAGGTATTTCTGCAGGGTGCATGGCTGTTGTTCCTGTTCTGCTGACATATCTGGGTCATTCCATCAAGGAGACTAACCTTTTATTTCTTTTTATTTTTGTGTGAGCGAACATTTGTCTAAATAGTGAAATGCCAGTGAATGTGATATATTGTATTCCACCCTAAACATCCATTACCTTATTGTTGGCTGTAGTGAAGCTTACTGTTGTTTTTCCAAGTACACTTGTAAGTCATTGAGTGTTCCACCGTGTGAATTAACATAAACACTACCTTGGTCTTGACTGTCATCTTAATTTGTCACTTTGATTGCATTAAGGCTCATATCTTGCTGTGAAAAAATGCTCCTGTCTATGAATATTTTGATTACAAATGTATTTTGATTACAAATGCATTTTGTATTGAGTGCGGCATGGAGATCGACATTTAAAAGCATTTTAAATTTGGTCTATGACTCAACCCCCTGTTAAATGCGACATAAAAGCATAAAAAATATCAGATCTGTTTGAACTTTTACAGTTGAATTATTTTATTCCTAAACATTTCACTATTCACTTAGTTGCTCTAACACTTCTTTCCTTCACATTAGGAATTATCTTTGACAATTCTTTACAGAGCAGCTCTTAAAGCAACAGTTCACCCAAAAATGAAAATATTGTCATCGTTTACTTACCCTTTTATTCGATTTTAGACAGCGACTGTGCTGCAATTTTCCTTGCAACATGATGGTTAATGCTTCACAGCTCCAAAACGAACAAAAAAGCACAATCAAAAAGAATCATAAAATTGGTCAATATGACTTCCATGTCTTCTGAGCTTCTCAGTATGAAAGAAAAAGCAGCTTGAACAATTTGCCTATGCCTTCTTTTTGTGTGGAAATAGGAAAATATTTTCAGCCATATTGGCACCATATTTTGTAAGTCGTCTTATTTTAAGACAGCAAATGTTTTTGCAGCTGCATGTCCCTTGGCAGGTGTGCCGTTTTGCATTTTTAATGCGTGTGTAAAAGAGCTGTCAATATCTCGATTTTTGCATTTACCCTTGGAGCCTGTCGCGAGTGTCTGACAGTATTACATGAAACAACTGTGTCAGCGTGAACGAGGCTAGGCACTGTGAGGCTCAGAAAGTTGAATAACAGAAGCAGATCTGACACGCAGCCAAAATATTAGCCGTGCCAAAGCTGCAAGATGCATCATTAAGGAGACAATAAGCCCTGCCGAGGCCTGCGATAGAAAAACAACCTGTATGACCAAGATATCAACCGTTGGATCCCAAAGGTTACTCTCTGGTGAGGACGAGCTCCCTAAACATTTCCAAGGTGACAGCAGAAATGAGTCAAGCATTTTCACGTTAAAACGGATTGTATAAAGGAAGTTTGCTTCAAGGGTCTGATATTAGATGAGGAGTTCTGGGTTTTGGTGGACAGAGGAGATGATGCTCTGGGGAAAGGTGGCGGGAGAAAAGTAATTGTGCAAAGCAAACTCTATTATCTGTGATATATAAGGGAATGCGATGCCTTGTTTTGGTCTTCCACACCTTCCACAGAACTATCAAACGTGTTTGTGATGGTGCTAAGAGATAACAGCGGAAACAGGATGCATTTTGAGGTGTCTAAAGGTCTTGTTTTTTAAGCATTTCACGAAAATTCTAAACTTACCTTGTGCAGTGATTCATCCTGCAACCTAATAATGGTCATTAATAAACTGCTAGTGCAAATTGGCCCCTTCTTATGTTTCAGGTGATATAGGTAAAAATAGCTGCCTAAAATTCACAGTGCTATTTTAAATTATAATTTTGAAGTAAAAATAGCTGCCTAAAATGCACAGTGCTATTTAAATTATAATTTTGAATGTGGAATATAAAAATGAGATGTTTTTACCATGCAAACACAATCAGAAATGCTGTAGCTGTCGAGGAATTTGTTTCTGATACTATTATGCCCTCTTGTGTTCAAGGAGAGCAGGAGTAGTTCTCTATTGGAGTATTGTTCAATATTTTTGTTGATTTTATCATACTGTTGGGGATATTTAGCTGTGTTAGGGTTAAATTATAGTTGAGGAAGAAGTCGAATTGCAATATAGGCCTACAATATATAAAAGTAAAAAAATAAGTTATAGCTCTGTCAAGTGTTACAGCCTGTATAGTTTCAAAGCAAACTTTGATAATAATAACAATAATATAGTCCTATCATTTATAGTAATTTATAGTAATATAGTAATTTATTCATGCCAAAATGTATTCAATAATAATAAATTATTATTATTATTATAACTAAATTATAATTTATATTAAAAGTGCCATAGAATGCATTGATACAATATTTTAAATTGTTCTCTGATATCTACATAGAAGGTATGTGGCTTAGGTAAGGAAAAAAATTCTCCAGATAGGGTTTTACATGTCCATATACAACCCTAGGATTTGTCCCTAGAATGAAATGGGCTGTTATTACCTTATTTGGAAGGGTCATGAATAATAATGTTGAGCTCTGCTCTGATTGGCTGTTTCACAGATTTGTACGCAGGAGCTGAGATGTACTCTGAAATTCAAACTTGCAAAATAATCTACTTCAGTTCTTAAACTGAAAAATATTTGAACAAATTGACTAGATGCATTGTCAAATGACAATCATTTCAACTTAAGTGGTGGAGAAAGTCACGTTAGCTAGAAGCAGTGAGTGAGCTATCTGTAAGCAACCAAACTAACCTAGTTTGTTCCTGAGTTATATGTTGTTAATGAAATATAGGCTAAATTATAATACTACCCGACAAAAGGGATTGACATAAATGTATCTACAGTTGTATTTTGTAGATTGCTTGTGTTTATATGACAGCACAGGCTGGAAATAATATTAACCTCCGTGTAAATATGTCTTCATACTATTTAGTTATCTATGCTTGTTACTTGGAGCTTGCTAGTTAGATAAGGTAACGTTATCCTTCTTCAGTATCAAACACTGAGCGAAAGCCTGCTTGATATTGTCCCAGGTTAGAAAAACTGTCAGTGGTGAAATGGGCAGAGCAAACTAACAACTTTGAATTAAAATGGTGCCGTATCCTGTTGTAGATAAACATCAACCATGCCCGTTGACAGTTCTGTTCTGTGGGAAGGGTATGAAAAGTGCTCACATCCCCTGCACAGCCTGGAACCGAAACATTTATTTCCATGATCTGCCATTTTCGCTATTGTCCTTGCTTGCTTTTTCACAATACCTGCAGAACTTCTGATGATTCGGCTGCACAGGTCCACGTTAATACTGCCTGGCCTAGAACATGGGCTGGAATATGCACATTTGGGGGGCGTAAATATTAATGATCCCGACTGCAATGTCACAGTTGGTGTTATGTTGGGATTTTTCAGTGGTCTTCTGCAAACACAAGATTTACATATGAAGGAGGAAACAATGGTGTTTGAGGCTCACGGCATGTCAGTTCCATGTACAGAACTCTTAATATTCAACTATGCCATGGCAAATACAGTTATGCCTAAAAGGTTCTATATAAAGAGAAATGTCTTAATTGCATTATATTTTGTTTTACAGGTATTTAGGTTGTTTTCTAGTGATAATGTATGTTCACAAGCTGCTTAATTCATACAATTAAATTACATTTAAAAATAATTAAAAACTAAATTAATTAGTGAAAACTAAATCCATAAAATGATCCCATGATGGGAGCCCTTAAATAATTTTCACTCAAAATCATCATTATTTTTCTGAATTTAAATGTAATTTCGATTCTTTGATATAATTTTATGGATTATTTTATTTTGTTTTAAGTCAAGATGTATGATTTTTTTAAAAGATTTGTTAAAGCAGTGCATTGTCACTTAAGAGTGATATATATATATATACGATCTGGCGTTCGCTCCGCTCGCGCAGTTCACTTCCTGCTGAGTCGAGAGTAGTTTGTCTTGTAGCTCAACGAGCCACCGAATGGTATTGCTGATATTTTATGTTTTGAATTTAAGCTGTTTCTTAGTTTGTTAAACATACTTTGCGATGTGGGATTATAAAAATCAACTTCAACCACGAATTTGAGTTCTGGATTAGGGTGTACCGGGAATGGAGCGGTGATAAAGGCATTCTTCAGACGTTGGAAGGCTTCTGTGGCCAAGGGGTTCCAGGACAGAGACATGGGCTGGTTTCTGAGGAGTGAGGTGAGAGGTGAGCTGAGGAGACTGTAGTTCTGGATGAATCTTCGATAAAAGTTGGCAAAGCCGAGAAAGTGTTGGAGTTCCTTTATAGTGACGGGTTGGAGCCAGTTGTGAATGGTGTCCACCTTCCTCTGGTCCATCTGGATACCTTGTTGGTCGATGATATATCCGAGGAACTGGACGGATGGTGTGTGGAACTCACACTTCTCCAACTTGAGATAGAGGTGGTGTTCTCTCAGCTTTTTGAGGACCTGTATCACGTGTTGGCGATGTTCGGCCATGTTCCGGGAGTAGATCAGAATGTCGTCTTTGTAGACGATGACGAAACGTTGGAGGTACTCCAGGAAAACCTCATTCATATACCCCTGGAATACGGAGGGGGAGTTGGACAGGCCATACGGCATCACCTAGTACTCGTAGTGGCCTGTCGGGGGTCTTCCATTCATCCCCCTTGCGTATTCGAATGAGGTTGTAGGCGCTCCGCAGGTCCAGTTTGGAGAAGATGCGAACCCCATGGAGCTGTTCCACCATGGCAGGGACCAGAGGAAGAGGATAACTGAACTTAACGGTCTGAGTGTTGAGTGCCCGGTAGTCGATGCACGGCCGCAAGCCTCCGTCCTTCTTGGCCACGAAGAAGCAGCTGGAAGTGGCAGGGGACGTTGATGCTCAGATGAAACGTTGATTGAGAGCCTCCTGAATGTACTCCTCCATGGCCTTCTTCTCCGGGATGGACAAAGGGTAGACCTTACCCTTCGGTGGAGTGGCCCCAGGCAGCAGGTCGATGGCGCAGTCCCATGGCCGATGAGGTGGTAGACGGGTCGCCAACCGCTTGCTGAACACATCCTGGAACGCCCTCTACTCTGGAGGAATTTTGGTTTTACTTTCGGTTTCAGGGCTCTCAACCGAGGTGGTGTTCACCTGGATTCTGGATAAAGACTTAGAGGGGTGTCGACAGGTCCAGCGTGTAGACGGTTTGAGCACAGATGACAGACAGTCCTTGAAGCAGGAATCACTCCATTGCAGAATTTCTCCAGAGTTCCAATTGATGGTGGGTTCATGTTGGTTCATCCAGGGGCGTCCCAGGATGAGGTCAGTGGTTGATCCAGCACCATGAACGTGATCTCCTCATGCAGGCAGCCTACGCGGAGCGTTACTGTGAGGGAGAAGTGACGAATGCGACCACAGCCCAGCGGTTTGCCGAGAATGGTCTGGATGGCTAGTTCCTGGGAGTCCAACGTTTCCTCTGGAGGTTGAGATTTTGGAGAAGTTGATGAGAGATGAAGTTCCCTGTGGACCCGGAGTCAATGAGTGCTTGCGCTGAAACGAGAAGTTTAGGGTTGAGATTTGGACAGGCGTATGAGTGAGGGGTGCGATTTTTGGAAGAAACTGGATAGTACTCACCGCTGGGCATGGTGGTCGAATCGGGGAGTTCGTGAGGATGACCTTCTCCCCCACAATACAGACATAAGTGCTTAGTAGCCTTATTTGATGCTCCGCGTTGGTAAGATGATATGTGTCGACTTGCATGGGTTCAGGTGCTGGAAGGGCGACAGATGGTGAGGTGAGCGGAGGATGCGGAGCGGGTTGATCCAGTAAACAGGCTGATAGACGTTGGGAGATGCGCACAGCTTTCCGAATGAAACCCTCCAAACCGACGGTGTCGTCACAAATTCCTATCTGGTGGCGCACTTCCGGGTTGAGACCCTGGCGAAAGGCTGTCAACAGGGCCATCTCATTCCAGCCGCTAGATGTCGCTGAGGTGTGGAACTGAAGAGTATATACATTGATGGAAGAATTACCTTGACAGAGTTTGAACAGCTGATCATGGACAGATAATACTGATGCAGTTTGACCGAAGACTTCTTGGTGAAGGATGCCAAGGAACACTTGACTGGGCCTTGTGAATGCCAGATGGATTGCGCCCAATGCAGCACTCGTCCAGACAACAGTGAGATCATGAAGGCGATACGCGCCCATTCGGTGGAGGAAAGCTGTGGCTGCATCTCAAAATACAAGGAGCATTGTAGTAGAAACCTGTTGCAATCACCGGTGGATGTCACTGGTCGGGCCATGGGACTGGCAGAGGCAGGTTGCGAAGGAGCAGGTGATGCAGAGGGGACTTTGCCGAACTGCTTGCACAAGTTCGGCAAACGGATCTGGTGGATGCTCCTCCCTGGTTTCGGTAGGACTCTGCATTGAGGTCTGGTCTTCTGTCACAACACAGAAGGAGACAGACAGGTGTTAAAGTGCAAACAGTGTTTATTGAAGCAGAGTGGTGGTGAAACAGTGGGAACCAGACGATGGTGAGAGGATGGTGACTTGCTGAATGATGGTGGTGACTTAGCTGACGATGACTGAAGTGGATTCTCTGTGCTGGTGATGAGTGAACACGAAGACAAGTGATCTGGATCAGGATGACAGACGGAAGAAAGACTGGATACAGGACGAGACGATCTCAGGTGAGTAGAGTGGTAAGGAGTCTGACAGAACAATACCAGACAATGAGTGGCTGGTGAACTATGAATATAGGCTGTGTTGATGAGGGAGTGCAGGTGCAGCGAGTCAGTAATCTGGTGATTGTGAACGAGTGGGCGGGTCCTGGTGATTGGGGCTGTGACGGTGTGGCTGACTCTGTGACACTGATTAATTTTGTGTTATGTTTGTTCCATTTTGTGTTATGTTAGCATTATAGTAAGCAGATTAACTCGATGTGCGTTCGTATATAAAATAGCTTGCTCAACAAGCCAATCGAACTGTGCTATTAAATGCAGAGAAAGCCACAGAAAATGCATGTTTACATTTATTTCTCATTTATGCAAATAAAGAAATGGCAGGGCAATAAAGATTCAGTGACATAAACACAACGTAGAGTGGATTCCCTGGGACTCTAAAGGGAAAATGAAGAACAGTAAACCTTAAAGGGGTGGTTTACTGCTTTTTTTCTTTGCATGATTGTGTTTGTGGGGTGCAATATAACATGTCTTCGGGGTTTTTTGTTTTTCTTAAGTCTTATTTTTCATAAATTTCACCTTTATTGTAAGCTGCTTTCTCCTCTGTCATTTGAACGACTGGTTGACTTCCTGATTCTATGAAACCACTCCCTCGGAAACAGGCAATGGGCTCAGATTGGTTAGTTGGGCCGGTGTGTTGTAATTGGCTAAACTGCGTAGTGCATGTTGTCCGGAAACTTCACGCCCATTACCTTTACGGGCGAAAGTTGCATGTGCTCCGGTCAAATGTAAATAATGGTGTCAATACTGCCGTATCAGTTTGAGCCAGATCAGACCCAGAAAGCGGCAATGAAGAGAGTCAAGCAACCTCCGCAAACACGGCTCTTACAAAACGTTTCTGAATGGTAAATTTTTTATTATTATTATTATTCTATTCTAATCTACTATTATTATATATGAATTCCGATATGCTGTTACTTGAAAATGCTACTGCTGCTTGTTAGCTTTTGAGATACGGTTTTCTCCTGATTAAACATTTAATATAACTGAATAAATGACTGAGTAATACAGTTTTTTAAAGTTATTGTTTTAACTTCAGCAGCTGAAGTTTGCTGTTGCGATTAGGCTATATAATTTTTTGTAACTTTATACACGTTTGTCTTATACACACAAAATAGCATCGAACTAACTGGCTATAAACAAACAGCGTTGGCATTGGTTTACGTTCCTGATCAAATCGATCGTCATAAAATATACATGGAAAATACATTTACAAAATTAGTACATAATTACAAATTCAGGTTCAAAATGTTTGTACGCGTTTGTACGTGTAAGTGGCTACTAAAGCCAGCGCTGGCATTTGTTTACGTCCTTGATAAAACTAAAACATTACGTCTGAAATTATACATGCAAATACATTTAAAATGATTAAGTCTTACTTACAGGTTGTGGCCCAACAACTGTTGTCTCTGGTTGTAAAGTTGGAACTGCTTCATGTTTTAGTAAGAGTTTCTTGTTGAATCCGGCATTGAATTCGTGGAGATTCTGGAAGCTGTCTTCCGTAAAATGCGCAGCACAGAGAGCTATTACGATTGACATTTTCAGGAACATAATCAAACATAAATTTTAGCCATTGTTGACGAACTACAGCGTCCGTATGAAGCCCGAACACAGAAGACCTGGCAGCTGGGTGAAAATAACACTTTCGACGGCATGGCTACAGCTCTCCACTATAACTCTTCCTCTTCGACAAAGCCGCAGAAATATGGCCATGCCCCCTTTTTTGCATGGGTTAGCTACGTATAAAACCCGGGAAGTATCTCGTTGTAGTCCCATTCGAGTCGTTTTTGTAGGCATTAAACTTCCTGATTTTTAAAAGACGATATCTCTGCTTACGTTGAACTTTCAGCGCAGCAACTTTGCAGATAATGTTCATGCACCAACAGCAACATTACACACTATTTAAAATGAAAAAAGTGAAATCACAATCAACCACCCCTTTAAGATATCATGGTTTGAATCCAGTTATCCAGTAGAGGGAGATGTTTCACTGTAAGACGTTCTGTCAATGGAACTCAAGCTTTCTAATGCTGTTCCTTAAGTGTGTGCAGTGTACACCACTGAGACCTGCAGCTCAGAAGGAATAGTTCACCCAAAAATGAAATGTGTCATTTTAGAAATATGAAACAGCCATGGTAAAGTGACACAATCTGTTAGGCTTCTAATGACGTAACAGAATTAGAATTTTTGGGGGAACTGTTCCTTTAAGTTGACCGTTTTTGTCATTTTATTTTAGTCCATCCTTATACAAATGTGCTGTTACTTTGTTCTCGCTGTTTCTAAAATAGAAACAGTTTATTTTAGAATCTAAAGTTGCTCCATTTATCAATTAAAATACTTGGCTGCCAACGCACAACAGTGCAATCTAATTTTAGTTGAAGTTTTTTTATACCTTGATTTTCAAAGTGCTGACAACACAAAGGTATGACAGCCTTGCTGCAATAATGATAAAATCACAATGTGTGTGAAAAGATATGTCACTTCTTCACATTTGATTGAAAGTATTTGAGGACATCCTTTATACACCCGTTCTCTCAGCATGTCAGACTTTAAAAGGGTATTTTTATACTGTTGTGTTTGAAGGGTACCACAGCTATTATTCACACAAGGTGCTCTGGAACCGAGTTCTCCCATATCAGCTGGAAGGCAGTTAGTCAGTCAGTGCGAATTAACTGCTAAATGGCTATAGAGGTCGTGCAGCCCCATCAACTCTGCACACAAAGAGATACTTTGCATTTATGGATGTTCAATATATACTTGACTGTATATGTATTTTGAGCCAGGAATATATTTCTAAGTATTCAACTTGGCATGGTTGGGGCTAGAGGAATAAATATCACGATTACATTTTTAGGTTACATTTCACCCCAAAAATAAGAAATTAAATGTGTTTTTGCAACTATTAAGCTCATTTTCCTCCCAAATTCTTATTACATAATGCATCCAGAAGTATTACTTATGATTATGTAATTTTGAAATTATTCCCAATAGTGATTTCATTAGATTCAAGTCTGAGAAAGAACGGCAATAAAATATAGTGATTAGGAGCCAGTTTGGTTTGAGGATTTTCAGTTTATTTTTAATTCTTCATTTGATTCTTATTGATGCAATACAATATTTAAAAATATATATAATTTATATAATATAATTTATCATCACACTATAGGCAGGTTAAAACTTTAAAAATAGCTATAATTATATATAAAATATTATGAATACAATTATATTGGTATGAATAAAAATATAAATTAACATCAAAATATTAATTATAATTATAATACAAATAGTACTTTTATTTAGTAATACTAATATAAGTATTATTAGTAGTAGTAGTATAACAGTTTTATTGTTACTATATTATTAGTATTATTATTCATTTTCTCTTCCTTCCTTCCTTCCTTCCTTCCTTCCTTCCTTCCTTCCTTCCTTCCTTCCTTCCAATATTGGAAATATTTCTGACCGGTTCTGTGTGGTTCACCTAGAGAGTGTTTGTATGAGGCGTTCATGTATGCATATCACCATCACTGGGTTTGGAGCTGCATTCTGCGGATTAGTCTCCTTTCATTCCTCCGTTAAATCTCTAGCTCTGAGTCAATTCTTACCACACACACACACTTGTCTCTCTCCATCCATGTTGCCAAGGGTAACAGTGGAAAAACACACACAGACGTCATGCAGGGAGAAGTGGGGAGGGGGAAGTGAACACACAATGCAGTGTTCTACCAGTTACTATGACACAACCCAAAGAACATGCACGCATTGAGGTTGACTGATGCCGAATGTGCATACTGATGGTGAGGGGTACCAAATCAGTTGTTGAAATCATAATATCTCTATATCCCTTGATAAATCATATCCCTTGAGTGTATAGTGATATTTTTTAACCCAGGAAAAGCAAGCAGAGATCGAATATCTCGCTAGATGGTGTATTTGATTGTCTATTCTTATGTTTTACGCTCCTTTTCTGGGGACTATATACTAGATGAGAGATTGACAGGCCAGAACCAGAGCTGGTGAGAATTTTTGTCCTGTGTCCTTGAAGTAATGAGCTGAAATCCAGAGGTTCAGAATAAAAAAAATAAATAAAAAAATGTCTACATATATAGCATAGTGAGTGTTAGTATTATTGGGTCAAGTTTTGACGGAAAAAATGCTGAAATGGCTGAAGACTCAGCAGCTCGGTTTGAGTTAGGCAGATCATTTCACCAGCTTGGACATTTTTTTGTGTGGTGATTTTGTGTCACTTTGGGATAGCACCACAAGGTGCTGTTCACTTGCCGAATGCAAGCTTCTGGAGGGCACATAGGTCTGAAGTAGTGAGTTTAGGTATAGGGGTGCAGAGCCAGTGGTTGTTCTGTAAGCAAACATCAGTGCCTTAAATTTGATGCGAGTGGCAACTGACAACCAGTGCAAGTTTATGAGGAGAGGTGTGACGTGCGCTCTATGGTATTACATGATATCAAGAGATTTAATTGGAGCGCAACTTGCGCAACTAATATTGCAAAATCTACTGATCTGAAGTCACATCTTTCATAACCAAAAGGATGAACACGTCTTATTTGACAATGAACTACTCACATTTCAACCAAATTGCAGGTTTTGTGCGGCCACCAATCTTCCTTTCCATTTAGCTATTTTTGTCTGTCTTCTTGGGTGTTAATTCTCAGATCCTCCAGGTAAGGTGTTCCTCCTGTGGTGCAGACATGGTTAGTCACTCTTAGCACGGTTCTCAGCTCGGGGGGCAGTTTGAAGTGCTCGCTGATGTCATGCTCTCATTACGTGGAGATGATTTCATTAAGACTTTACTTAAGTGCAGGCTTACTCACTTTAGACTTTGATTGGCTGTAATGCTTTGAGTGTTTCCTGTTGGCTTTCAAGTTTTTTTATACTGCACAATAAGTAAGACCTATGAACATCTCTTTGGCATTGGGTTAACTGAACACGTGAAATATACAGTATGCACTACAGTGTATGTAAGTCATATTTTTGTGATATTTTTTTACTCACCCTCTACCATTCATTTGTAAGATGTTTTTGAAAGAAGTCTATTATGCTCACCTGCATTTATTTGATATATTTGAATACAGTAATGAAATAATATTTCAATTTATTCCTGTGATGGAAAAGCTTTATTTTCAGTCTTTAGTGTCATAATATGATCCTTCAAAACTTAGGCTATTCTAATTCGCTGATTTGCTGCTCAAGAAACATTTCTTATTATCAGTGTAGAAAACCGTTGTGCTGATTAGTATTTTTGTGGAAAGAAACCGTAAATAATTTTTTCAGGATTCTCTGGAGAATATAAAGTTCAAAAGAACAGCATTTATTTACAATAGAAATCTTTTACTTTTACTTTCAAACTATTTAATGTATCTTTGATGAATAAAAATATAAATTTATTTTAAAAAGTTTTACTGACCCCAAACTTTTGAACATTTGTATACAAACCAATGATGTAGGCCTACTATTTTATGGTAATTTTTGTCATTTTTGGAACACTTTTATTGTATGGAAAAGAGTAGCTTGGACAATTTCTAAGTTGATTATTTATTATATTATAGGTCTAAGATTTTTTTGTTTGTTATTAAATGGTCTCTTGCTTTTAACAATATTCTTTAAACTGAGTAAAGTAAAGGTGAATACATCTTTCGCTGATAACAGCTGGCAAGCTGACAGTGTGCACAGAGACAGATGTGAACTAATGAAACCATGTTGAACGCTTCTCTTCTCAAAAAGCCCAGAGGGTCCCGCACAGACTTGTTATCAGTTATTAGTGATGTGTTGCTTGTTTTTTTAAAAACCAATGACAGTCTGTTGCAGTCGGCAGGGGGTGATGTCCTGTAGTGATTAAAGATCTATAGGCTGCAAACTGAAAGCTTTTGAATCACCCATTGAATTACCATTGTGCCCTTAAGCAAAACACTTACAGTAACCTGATGCTTCTACAGTGAGGATTCTCCCTGTTAGAAGTGCTTTGGGTAACAGCATCTGTTAAATGACTAGAACTAAATAGGGGTTAATGATGGTATCACCAGTTCAGGTGAGTGAAATGGACTGGCCAGAGAAGTGCTGTTGACCTCATTGTCACAAACAATGTTGCATTTGATGTCTATTTATTATGATGATGATTATGTTTGGGATTATTGAATGAGTTTCTGTGTTTGGGAAAAAATGCAAGTAGGCATACAAAAATGGGATTTGTAAATAATTGTCATTTTTGGACATTTGCACACTAATACAAAGCAATAGATGGTAAAGAGATCTTACAGAGATGCTAATACTTGCTCTTTTCTCGCTCAGGAGACATGGAGATCCTGGTTATTATTGAATATAAATTTTGTCTCAGATGTTGGGATCTCGCCTAAGAAGAGATTTTCATTTCATTTAGGCATTTGGCAGACACTTTTTTTGGCAGACACTTTACATTGCATTGAAAGTTAGATTACATTGTATCAGTTCATTCATTTAACCAACATATTCTCACTCCCAACTTGAACTTTTAGTTAGGACCCCTTGGCGTCACTTTTTAATGCACAGGGTACCCCTTCTGTGTCATTTTTTTCGAGTTGATAACGTGTTGATCGAACATCGCCTTAGCATTGCTCTACAGTTTGAGATACAGAAATGCTTTAACAAATTAAATTTATGTTGATAGTATATTTGGTATTGGAAGAAGTATTTACAATAATGACTTGATCGCAGACTTTAAATCTGACTACAGTTTGAGATCTCTGAAGCTCTAGGGAAGAAACGTGTGCTATTGCTGTTTATTTTTTCTTTGGAGAATCTGAGGAAAATTAAAGGGAAAATTAAAACCCCAAAATGAGAATTCTTTCATTAAACCTCTTAGATTCAACCAAACCTGTATGACTTCTGCAGAAAACAAAATTATATTTTATAGAAAGTTGGGAACCAATAAACATTGGAGCCCTTTGACTTCCATTTCTATGGAGAAAATGACTACTGAGACATTGCCCAGAATATCTTCTTTTATGTTCAACAGAAGAAAAAGTAATACAGTACTGGAACAAAAAAAAAGGCAGATCTTTTTTTTTTTGTGGGTTAGCTGTCACTTTCAGCAAAAGTCTCAGTTTGCTCTCCATTTCATTGTTTTCCAGGAGAAATGATTGAAATATTACAGAGACTGTTTTTCTTTCCTACAGCTAAGTGTTATTAAAATAATCATGCTGTGATGATCATAAGCAATATTTATAGCTGGCACCTGTCAGGATTCATTAATCTTTGTGTATCCTTGCCTTGTGAGGCTTTTCTTCTTGTGAAATGTTTGGCAGCACAAAGTCTACATAATAAAATCATATTTAGAACAGCTGCTCAGTGATCAAAGGATGAGCAAATACACACACTATTTCCTTTGTACACGCACATGCATTAATGCACACATCCTTGTCATAAATTTGTGGGATTTACACAGACAAATAGGGAGAGAGGAAAAAAGAGAAAAGTTGCTTCTTGGCAGCAGTGGCCGCTTGCTCCATGCCCTACACACACACACACACACACACATAATTTGAATGGCTCTTTAGCGAAGTGGTGGCTTGCAGTCAGCAGTTAGTGAAGCGCTGCAGATCGACAGCTCGCTCCGTCTCTCCTCCCTCCCTCCCTCCCTCCCTCCCATCCCCTCTCTCTCTCTCTCTCGCTCCTCTTCTCTCTCAAAAGCACACCATCACAGCTCGGCAGTTGTCCTGACAGGAGCACGCAATCTTCCGCTCTCCCGCTTTTTCGTAGATTAATTCTAGTCACTCGTTTGTACGGCGAGCAGCCCGTGCGGGGTCCGCAGAGACGCCCAGAGTTCGTTCGCTCACTCTTGCTCTCCCCTGCCCTGGGGAGTTTTCCGCCGGATTAGTGGACATTTTTTTGTTTTTGCCCCCAGCAGCGGGAGAAGGAAGGGCGAAGCGTGAGGATGGCCCAGCAAGCGGCCGTGGGCCACCAGGACACGCTGGCAGTGCCGCCCATGCCCAAGCACGTCGGGCTGAACGAGGACCTGGTGAAGATCCTGAGGGAGAACCTCCTGCAGCAGGAGCGACCCCGGGGGCACCGCCGCCCGCCCTCCACCATTTCACCCCGGCTGTCGCCACGGAACTCCCCGCGCCTCCTCCGACGGATGCTTATCAACAACAACAGCCACAAACAGAGGCGGTTCACCGTGGCACACACTTGGTAGGACCTTGCCTGCTGTCAATGTGGAATTTTTTTTTTTTTGGGGGTGTCCTTGTATTTTTATTTGTGGCTTGGCCTTATTATAGGATGCTGTCAGACGTTAGAGTTGCAAAAGGTGTGCTTACACGTATGTTGTAGTCTCTTGTCAAACAGTTGATATGCGTGAGAAGTTTTGCTGTTTGTTGTGTCTTTCGAAATCATTTCCATATGCTTCGTACTTGTCACCTGCTGGTTTTTGCGTCACTTTGAGTGGTGACTGCCGTTTTCAGCCCGCCGGCACGCATTTTGGTGCGCGAACAAACAAATATTAATGTGCATGTTCTCTTTTGATATTACTGATCTTTCCATAACACCTGGCAGATGCTCTCGGCCACTATTGAATAAATCATAACTGCATAAACGCGCTTTCAAGCTTCCTCCCTTAAGGTGAACACTGAGGGAAGAAGAATTACATATTGCAATTCATCCTCAAATATCCTAATCTTCCAATTTCTTGCCAGCGAAAATGATGGAAATAATTGTTTTTTGTTGTTATTGTTGTTGAATATGTCAGATTACTGGGCTCCAGGAAGGATTTTTGCATTGCTTTCTTCAATCTTAATTTCACACTTCCTTTCCTGCTGCCCCCTCGCTTTCCGGATTACTGTCACAAGCCACTTTTGAAATACATTTAACAGAGTTTCAGTAGCGTTCTTTAGCCTTTTAACCATTTCTGATCCAACACCAGAGAAATGTGCCAAGCGGAAACAGTTATCAGTGCCATTTTCATATGTAAAGAATGCCATAAAGGGCCTTGTCACAAGTTGCGATGAAACCGAAGTAGTGACAGATATTTTCTTCCCTGTTGTGTAACGGATTATCGGAAAAGAAATCAGTTTTATCTTTTTTTTTTCTTCAATGTGGCCATTGCACTCAAAAATGGAGGCAGATGAACGTGAGATTGCAGGAACGGGGTTTAAGTCGACTTTGTCGTTTTCACCGGAAGATCCAGTTATCACATTTTGATTAAACATTATGAGTGCAAAGCATTTAAAAAAAGAAAGAAAGGTATGTAAAGATGAATTGTTTACTTTTAAGATCTTTAACATGCATTTTAAAGTCGGCATGAAACGGAAGTAGCGATCAACATTTCTTACCTATTGTGACGTATATCTGAGTGAAATGGCTTCTCGAATGAGAAAAAAAATATAGGCCAGGACTTGATTTTGTACATCGGGAATTGATTGGATGGTTGTGGTTTGCTATTTCTGTGATGTAACTTGTTGAGTGACAGGCTGTCCCTCCCTTGCGCCAGTAAACACATCATCAGAGAAGAGAAGAGATTTTTTTTGCAAGAAGGAGATTTAGATTTAAAATTGCAAGGGCTTTTAATAAACACTACAATATTCGAAAAAGATTAGTTTAATTTGAGTTCAAGGTGACTTTAATTAAAATGAAATTACACACAGCGTACATTCTCACTGATTTTGCAATCATTTGCATTGATCCCTAACCTCGAGAATTTCTTTTCAGAGAAACGCTCTGGCCGTTCTAGAAAACCTCTGAATTGGTGCGCTCATCCAAAGTCTATCAGCTTGTTTGATTAGAGATGGCTTTCCAGAGAATATCATCATTCAGAACCGCAGGGGTGTAATCAAGGTGTCAGTGTCTATGCTCATTAAAGCTGTTTTAAGGTAGATGGCCCTGTGCATTTGCCCTCATAATTCAAGCATATGTAATTTTTCAGCAGACATAGTTTGTAGTGACAACATGCATACTCAGAATCCAAAGTCAAAGGTACATGGTATTGACAATAATGAGAAATATTCCCTTGTCATGTGCAATTAGGTATTGCTTGTTGTGCAGACAGTGCTTCTATTTTGTCAGTTGACTAAGACAGCCAGACATTATTGATGTATCTGTATTTTCGCTCTCAGATATCCCTTCGTAAATGTTACCCATCTACAAGAGGAAAAATCCCTGCTGTGTTTTAGATGCGATTAATTGGCCCACATTTGAGAGGTGTGGGAGCTGTTTTGTGTAAATGGTAGAATACAAGATCACTTTGCTCAACAGCTGTTGGATTCAGATGCCTTTTTTAACACCATTATTTTGCCCCTGCAAAGGAAAATGGTTCCATCAATCAAGTGAAATGGAGCCCGAGGTTTTGCCATTTGATAGGTGATCTCTTGGATGGCCTCAGATAGAAATCTCTCTGACTTGGGTTATTTCTTTTTTCAAGTACATTTTCACATCCACTTTATGTCTTAATATATTGGATATTAAACAACATTTTTAATGATTGAAGTTAGTTACCTTTATCACAATATTCCATTTAAGTGGTCATAAGGTGAATTTGAAATAATTTTCCTTTTTTTCCATGTCTTTAAGTGTGAAAGGAATTTTTTTAAAGGAAATATTCCAGGTGTTTCTTCATTTTTTCCCCTTACTTCAATCAAAATATTTTTTATATGGTTGGCCATCCATCCATTCATCCATCCAGTCTTGATCAACTTGGCTTTTGTAGTAAAAGCCATATGAAGCCATATGAATTTCATTGAATTTAAATTAATTTAATTCTACTTGCATACATTCAAATTCCATTTGCAATTCTGTTTCCTGTTTGCTATCTCATTTGGCACACAACTTTGATTTCCAGCAAAACATTGACATCATGTAAGCTAACACTCAATCCTTCAGTGAGCAATTGCAAAGCTTTTTATTTTCATTCTGTATCTTTTTTGCTATTTTGTAAACATGTTAATTCTGGTATACCCACATGTGTCTGGTTTGCAACAGAGGATGTTCAGGTGATAGAATGAAATAATAATTTACCGCTTATTAGGAATTGCTGGTAATCCTTATAGACTTAGGTGGCAATTAATGTTTCTTATGAATCATGGTGGAGAAGGTTGTGCGCCTCGAATGTTGTTCTTTTTCTACATTTCGTTAGGGCAGATATGGTCAGAGTAATATAACTCGCAGTGGGCTTTTGAATCTTTCATTCAAAGTAATTTGGACTGGAGATGGTTTACATTGTATATGCCTGGATGCCCACTGTGATAAAAAGAAGCACTTCGCACAGCCATGGTACGTGTTTGAAAAGATGAGCGATCATGAAACGTTTACAACAGTCCTCAAATCAAATTCCCTTGTTATATTTCCTCTCACTAACACTGAAACAAACTAGAGATTTTTTTTTTTTTTTTTTTTTTACAAATGTACGATACAGATCATCAGCACCACTGCATGCATGCTGTGCACTCGTTTTCTCGCTCGCTCCCTCTCCCCCTCACACTCCGGCATAGTCATGCTCTCGCTCACACAAGAACGCTCAAAAACAAACACACAGAAGTACACACAGTCACGATTCCATCACCTCCCTTTCTTTCCTGCTCTCCAGCGCCGTGAGTTACCTTAGTAATAAGTTAGAAAAAAAGGTTTGAGAGAATTCCAGTGGCCTTGAAATGAAGAATGCGAGGAGTGATGTAAGCAAGTTGAGCGGATAAGATAGAAAGAGTGCATGCAGAACAGAGAGAACCAGAAACAAGGACCACTATAGAGAAAATACTGAGAGAAATTGCCATTGTCAAGATGACTGAGTGAACTGTCTTGCTTTTAATGTACTTTGAAAGAACCCAAATCAGACTCTGTGCTGTCTTTCCTCCACTCTCAGCATGGTTGAGAGGGGGAGGTGACCTTCTCCCAGTCCTATAACTCCTTCTTTTCCCTTAACAGATCCACAATCAACCCAGCAGCTCACCCATAATACCCTCCCACAGCTTTAGCTCCCATACGGACCACTGCAGTGCCTCACACGCAGATTTTTCTATCCTGCCGTATGTTCCATTTCTCATCCTGCATCTCATTTCAGCGGAAGAAGCTTTGCTGAAATCACTGTTAGCTTTCACAGCAGCAGCGCCCAGAACGTTGATTCCATATGTATGAGGGGTTGAGCGTGCATCGTGCTGGAGGAAAGTCTGAAAAGTGCTTAAGAGGCAGGAAAAAAGGTGTGGGTGGGAAGAGATGGACTTCAGCCGAGGTGCCCGAGTCAACCAGCAGCGGGCAGATAGCAGGCGTACATGCAACACAGAGGTATTAAAAAAAAAAAAAAGAGGCAAGCTCACAACATTGTTGCAGTGCTCTCCGCCAGCCACCCTGCAGTACAGTGATGCGTGGGAGGCTTGAGCTTCTACTCACAGAAGGCAATAACTTGATCAAAGCGATTGTTTTCTCTGGAGATGGAATGATGTGACTACCAGCCAGAGACAACAGAAGGTCATGTTAACGACAAGCTGTATACTTTTGTACAGATGAGAGATGGCGTGAACTGATGCATAGCTACATAGACAGGCACTTCAGATTTGTTCTAGCAGGCTGTTTGATTCAAGTACAAGTCTGTGCACACAGCTGCTTTTTTGTACTATATGCACACACACGTGCATGTGCATGTTAGCGATGGGTCAGGAAGAGGGTTGAATAGTCATTCATCAGCTGACTAGTTGGTTAGTGAGGTAAACTAGCTTTAGTCATTTTTAGCCGCAGTGCATTAAAGGGGAATGAATTAAGCACATTTTCAAGGATTTCTGTGGTTTAGTGAAATTTGCAAGGGGGTGCTAATGAGTCTGGAGAAATTAAAAGAAAAACATCTAGTGAAAATAAAAATGCATAAAGTAAACTTTTTAAAAGTAATCAAATTAAATATTAATTAAGTAAACTATTTTTGGGATTTTTATCATCTCAAATTCAATTTGATTGACATCAAAATACAACTTAGAGTATTTTTTTCCAGATAATATTACACACACGCACACGCTATAAACAGTATAAATGGATATTTGTACATAAAAAGAAGCACCTTGTAAAGCACAGATGCAAAGCACCAGCTGTGTAACAAATCCACAGGCTTCAGAAAAAAAATCTAAACAATTAGTGACGGATTTCAAATTGCCTGCTGTGAGCGATGTATCTATTATTATGAATAATCCATAAGACTTTTTTCTTATTTCAGTGAGTAATATGAATATTTACTGCAAAAATGGTTTTGTCCAATAAAATGCTTTTAGCTAATAATACATGATATTTCGCTATTTGTTTGAAAATCTGTCAGTCTGTTAATTTTTAAATGTTCCTTGTTGACACGCAGGCTCACAACTTCAGCAATTCTATTTGGTTTCGCTCTGTTTTTTTACCAACATGCCATGTTAATTATACTGTAAATAATGATTTTTCAAAGTTTATTGAGAGTGTGTTTTACAAGAAACTACTATTTCGCTTTTTCTTGAGCAGGTTGGTTTGTTATTCAGACTTGATTGAGAATGCCTTTTAAATTTAAATGACCTTCCTGCAATTAAACTGTTAATGTAAAAAAGCAGAAAAAAAAACTTGGATGGATAGATAGATAGATAGATAGATAGATAGATAGATAGATAGATAGATAGATAGATAGATAGATAGATAGATAGATAGATATTTTCCAAAGGATGGAAAGTATTGATGAATGTCACATCTGATGGAAATTGCTTTTGACACGTGTTTCTTTGATTTGCAGATGCGATAGCATGGTCTGATCATTTCACACATCTGCAGTGTGCAACGTGTTTATTAGCAGTAATTATGCAAATTACTTTTCCTTCATTTTCCCTATCTCTTCGCATGTGTAATTTGCTCATTAATGAGCGCCAAGTTGGATTTGAGCAGGGGAAACACTAAATTACATCTCTTCTAAATTATTTATCAATTGAATTAACTCACAGACCAATCATTTAATCCCAAATAGAATTAAAGCCATTCTGAAACAAACAGAGGCGAATGAACTACAGTCTGAGAGTGAGTCTGTTTCCATGGCCACACCATAACAACGCTATTGATTCTGTGAGGTCGCCATCCACTTCTTTGTGCTTTAAGGATCTTTAAACTGTTTTTAGATTTTTAGTGTGGTTATCACAAGCTGAAGGTCTTTCTGAAGGAACTGTGAGGCTTTGTGCATGCGTTTGGGCTTGTCGCAAGATTGGGGTTCTGAGATCTGCCTGAAAAGAGAAAATAATGAATCAATGTGGGCAGGAAAAAGGAAGGGCATTGGCAGCTAAGATGCTCCGCTGCGCTTTCAAAGCTTTTTAGAGAACTGATTAAGCTGTGGTCTAATGAGCTGCAGTGTCCCTCCACTGTTTCGGTCCTTTGTTCTTTTCATTTCAAAAATGAAAAGCAAGGCTTTGATTGAAACCAATCTAACCTTTGTTCCTCTCACTGCTAGAGATTCTCCTTATTTATCCCCGTGCACCGACCAGAGCTGAACAGGGTTGCTGATATGAAGGTAAAATTTTGTTTGAAATGGAAATGATGCATAAGTGATTCTGGGCTTACTGGTCATCATTCCTGAGTCGTGTCATGGTATCCTGTGACTGGGAGTTGTTGCAGCATTTGCTTTTTAACCAGATTTTGTTATAGAGCTCTTCAGTCATGATAATATCTATTTGCAGGCCAACCCACACTGTAAAATGTAATTAGTTGACCTTACTTAAAAAAAGAATGCAAACTCGTTGCCTCAAAAAAATTAAGCAAAGTAATCTTAAAGGTCCCGTTGCATGCAATTCCATGTTTCAAACTTTAGTTAGTGTGTAATGTTGCTGTTAGAGCATAAATAATATCTGTAAAATTATAAAGCTCAAAGTTCAATGCCAAGCGAGATATTTTATTTAACAGAAGTTGACTACAAAAAACGGCTCGATTGGACTACACCCCTCTACATCCTGCATTAGTGACATCACCAGAACCGTTTCTTGACTAACCTCCGCCCACAGGAATGCTCCCTCAAGTCTACTGGCTACTTGCGCACTTCTTATAACTTAGCCTACTGTGTTTACTCAGCTCTTACGGTGATTTTCTGAAGTAAAACTGACGCTTCATCTTTTGTGTGGTGTACAATAAACTTTATTAAACTCATCAGTACATGTTTGATCATCATTCAGACAGCAGACTTGTAGGCTATTAATAAATAATGGATACATAGCCTACAAGCAGATGACAAATAAGTTATAATAACCGTAATTAAACTACTAAACCATACCTGTTTCATCTCTATACAGCACTCTGACTCTGTAGGCATTATTGTCCGACTCGAAATGAACGCCGTTACAGAGAGTTTCTGATATTATCATCATTCCGTGAGATGAATTTTTCCTGACAGACTGAGCACGAGCTCATGAAGCTCCGCCCCCTGTGTCGTCCAGCAGCAGCTCATTTGCATTTAAAGGGGACACACTGAAACGGCTCGTTTTTCTGAGCCCCAAAAAATGTCAATTTAAACATGCTGTAAAAAATGATCTGTTGGGTATTTTGAGCTCAAACTTCACATACACACTCTGGGGACATCAGAGACTTATTTTACATCTTGTGAAAAGGGGCATAGAACGGGACCTTTAAGATTAGTGAGTTAGAAAAGCTTGTTTATTTTAAGTGTGCAGTACTAAATCAAGTAGTACCACTAGCACGTGTTTTTTATGTTCATGTAACTTAATTTTTTCATTTTGTGTGGATTGCTTGATATAAATTTAACCCCACTTAGAATTACTAAATATCTACAACTTAACACTTTTAGTTCTGCTCACTAATTTTTCAAGTTCACTTAAATTAAAGAAACCAATTTCTGAGTTAGGTTTACTTTATTAATTATAGCAGCACTGTCCCTGTACAGCATACTATTTAGAATTTCTTAAAAGTGTCCATTATACACATTATTTATTTATTTATTTAGTTTTTGGACACATTGACATCAAGAATCAGCCTGTGAATCTCAACAATGGTGACAATTATAAAGCATGTTGCAGTGCATTCTGGGTGCAACCAATCAAAACTCATTCATGGCTCCCATCATGCATTGCTGCATGAATAAATAATGATCTTATCAGAGGTGATCTGTTTGTCACCATTGCTGAGATTCATACGCTAATTCTTGATGTCTGTGTGCCTACATTAAAAAAAAAAGTTACGTTTTTTTTTTTTTTTTTTTTTTTTTTTCATTGAAATAGCTAAAATATTATGCTGTACCAGGACAGTGCTGCTATAATTAATAAAGTAAACCTCACTCAGAAATTGGGCTCTATATGAGTTCAGTGAATCAGGTCAAATGCTTGTGAAATAATGATTATGTTAAAACACAACCAACACCATCAGATCACCTTTTCTATTTGTTCCTCTGGCTGTTATAACTCAGGTACAGCAGCCAAACAAAATCTAAAGTTAATGCTATAAGGGTCAAGAGCCCAACTAAAACAAACACTGATTACCACAATGGTGGCTTAAAATTAAGTTTTTCTCCTTCAGCCAATAGTAGCTGTTCAAGGGCGGGTCTTGGCGTGGCCGTATATCGCCGTCTAGCGTAGAGAGGACTGATCTGCGCATGTCCACAGGTCATAAACTTACTTTTTCTAAATTAATCCAGCTCAAGTAGACTGAGCTGGTAAGATTTTTCAACCTCAAAGTACAAGTAACTTACTAAAAGCGAGTGTTAATAGCAGGTTGAAAAAAATTATTAAGGTCAATTTACAATTTTTTATTAAATACCATGTTTTTATTTATTATACATGATTTATTAGCATATTTTATTTGTACTATTTTAAAATGTAATCATATATTATATTGATTAGCCCTACCTTTTGAAGTAAGCCTCACCTGAATGATGCTCTACAATGCTTTCCATATAGTTACCTCAGAAGTTTTTGAACAGAGCAAAACACCACAAGAATTTTTAGGGTTGTCAAACATACCAGTACTAGTTAAAAAAAAAAAGAAAAGTTGACTGTGCCAGCATTTCTGCAGTTCTGGTAGTATGGAGTACTGGGTATATTCGGTACGTGCTGAAAGACACTGCTTTCAAACAGTCTCGTTCATGTTTGTTTGAGCGCACTCTGAGCGTGTTTTTACAAGTGTTGAGTATTGTAGCCAATCACAATCATATCTGCTGAGTGCGCGAGCACAATGGCCTATGAAATTTCCTAGTCAGTAAGTTAGTCAGAATCCGCGTAACCACTGAAAACGCTGAAAGGTTTTGTTTTGTTCAATGTGGGTTTTTTACTGTCTCGAATTCGCAGAATTCAGTGAGGTTGCACTTTAGAGATTGACAGCCTTAGTGGATTTAAAGGGAGGGCTCTTCTCTTGCTTTCTGTTTATCACCCATTCACAATTTTGAATACAAGTTTAGTTTTTCATGCTGCTAACTACACAGCAAAGTTTCTGGATTGACAACCATATTTAAATGCACGTTTGAAACAGAAACTTGATTGGCAGTGATAACCAACGGACGAGACGGTACATAAAGTTACTCACTTATTTCAACAGTTTTTGCTCTGGTACCAAAATTGGTAGTGAGAACTGCTAAATGTATTGCTATGGACTACTGAAATTTTCGTCAATCAGCCAATAAAAGCAATAATTTTCACTATCAGCCGTCAACCAATTGTTTAAAAAATTGCTGATGATTAGGGCCAGTTATATCCTGTCAATCAAAAGAGGGCCGGAAAACATGTCAGACTGAAAGTCATTGCGACAATAACACATTAACAGTTTAAAAAAAATAGTGAGGTTACAGTAGGCTCTTTTTGACCCTATGAATTACCCGTAGTTCAAGCAAGGGTTGGCAGGGTTTTCCCAAAATATTATTTGTAGTGCCTCTTATTAAATAATCGCAAAGAGCTTTGTTACTTCTGATAAGAATTTCTCAGCTTTCAAACTCCATTCCATTTATTCATGAAATTCAAACGATAAATGGCTTTTTGATGCTCTTAAATGTTACATAACAGATCGCTGTAGCGCCTCAGTTCAAGCGGCAGCGTGTGGAGTGCAAGTCTTTTTGCATGAACATCAATAGGTATGTTGATAGATGCAGCACAACTTACCAAAATGTGTCATGTCTCATGTAATCGCTCAATCAGTGTTTCAACCACAGAAAGACGTCAATAAAAAAACTTGTAAACAATTAACGTTACATTTACTAGGGGTGTGCATTGGCACTGCCCTCACAATTCGATTCGATTACGATTCACCAGGTAACGATTCGATACAATTCGATTCTACGATGCATCGCGATGCATCAAAATTCTACTGCACACAACAAGGCAAATTTTTTCATCAGTCATGAGGCAATACAAGCAGTCAGATATTGAACAACAGATTTTATTGGCTGCTATGTGTGTATTATCACTCTCCTGTATCTTTGACATAAATGTCATTAAATAAAATAAAATTGAATGGTACAGGGTATTGGATATGGCATTTTCAAACCTGAAAAAGAAAACATAAATCACTGCTTTCAGTGCTTTGAATGAGAAATGTTTCTCTTCTCTCTGCTTGAGAACCATTTGAAATTAAATTTCAACTTTATTGTCCAACTCAAGGCCAGAAAATAAACAGTGTAGGGGGGTGTAACGGTTCACAAAATTCACGGTTCGGTTCAATACGATACACTTGTCACGATTCGGTACGTTTTCGATACAGCAAAAAGAAAGAAATGCCAGAGAAATTTCCTTGATTTTTTTTTTTAAATTATTTTATTTATTAAAACTAACATCATAAAGTATGATATTTTTTACTTTGAGCAATGATGGAGCTATAATTGACTCTTCTTATGAGCATATAAAACAAAACAGCTCCTTGGAAAAAATGAAATGTAATATTTTGTGCTTATAAACAAATGTTTATTTTAATTCAGATTAACATTTGAGGGCAGCAATGTTATTCATAATGTCGAAATAAATCCGACACACCGTTACTTGAAAGCATTATAGCCTACTATTCCTGCCAAACTTCCATGGTTGCAGTTAGTGTTACTACAGTAAATCCATGGCAAATGTTGCTGATATGTGGACACTGGATAGTTCATTCATGTCACAATGTTTCTTCCTGGTTTCCACGTCAGCGCTGTTTGATCCGTTAATAACGCTGAAATGTGAATGTTTCTCACTAGATCTTGCAGCGATATTATTACTTTAGTGGCGAGTTCAAATGCTTTCTTTACTGGATCTCTTAGCGCTGTGTAGTATTAGATCGGCTCGCGCTGCTTTGGTCCAAACTGATAAACAGTCCGTCACGAGTAGCTCAGTTTCGTTCCGCTTACATTGCGTTTGCCATTTGATGTTGTGGTCGCGCCAGCGTCTACTATGAGCGCGCTCGCGATGCGCTTACATTTGAAATAACCGTTCGGTTTGAAAATGCGTGCCTTTTACCGAACGGTTTAATACGAATACGCGTACCGTTACACCCCTAAAACAGTGACATAATCGATTATGGCACTTTGCCGCATCGATGCTGAATCGTGCATGCCCCGCATTGCGATGCATCGCCGAATCGATTATTGTTGACACCACTGACATTTACCATAGGAAAGTTGTCTAATGTTCACGGTTCTTTAGTTAGGTATAAAAAACACTATAAAGGGGAGCTTATTTACTGTTAGTTATATTTGTCATAAAGACAAGTGTTTTATGAAAACTACATTATGCATATGTGCAACTGAGTTGTATACACACATTATATATTATATATACTATTATGTGTGTATACATGTAATATACATGTGTATATATGTTATTTTATCTGAATATAAATGGTAGTTGAATATAATAGTTTGGGCTCTGTTGTTAATTTTAACCTCTAATATTATAGCAATGTACCAAATGAGAGGGTTCCCGAACTTCCCGGTATAGTTTACGGCATTGGTTTGAGGTTCCTTATGAAAATAAAACTATTGGTAGATGTAATTCTGAATAATCGGCTATCGTATCAGTGGAGAAATGTAGTATCGGTGCATCTTTAGTGACAATCCTAGTCAGGAACATACAGTATACTCTTCCTTGTTCTTTTAGTTGAAAGTGGGCAGGAGTGTTGGTGCTATTTTCATACTTTCATGCTAGACCATGTATTCAAGATTCGCAAGGAATAAAAAAATAAATAAAACACACTTGCCTACACAGTCCTCCCACATCCAGCTTGCTATCCTAAAAAGTAAATCTCTGGGAGTCACGGCCGTGTCAACATCTAGTGTGACATTTAGTGTCCTTCAGAGATGACTTGAAGAGTTCTGTGAGAGGTGAAAACCAATGCCAATGTCTTCAAATAAATAACAGAGATTTGCTTTTTAGAGATTTTAGATTGTATTTTTTTATTCTTTATATTTGAAATTTACTTTACAGATTCTATTTTACTCATACATCAAAACCAATATTGGTAACTGTTTTATGGAGCCTATGCTTTGAAAATGCTAAGTCTCTTCCAGGTTTTAGTAGTACAAACTGTACAGCTGTAGATGTAAGCCTAAGCAACAAACATATAAAAAGCTTTTTTTCAAAGTAAAAACTAACATCACCAATGTGTTCTTTGTTAGATTCAGTATTTAAATGCTGCAGTGTATGTATGGGGTGAAACGTGGATTCTATCACATGTCAAACCCACAGATTGAGAAGGTTTTCCTTTTTATCCACTTTCATTTTCACAGTGGTTCTTTGGTGCTCCATGCTGACATCCCTGTGCATGTGGGATGTACAATCTCTGAGAAATCCTTTGCCTGCGGTATTGATTAATCGTCCAATCTTCATGCTTCTCGCTGCACTTGAAACATGTTAGTCATCCTTCGCAGAGACAGTACATTTTAGTCTTTCCCTGCACTGTATAAATATACAAATATACCCTCATATTTGCTCTCAGATCACTTTCTACATCTCATTACCGACCACTTTCCACTCATTTCAGATGAAATACTTAGAAGTACTTACAGAAGAACCTACTCAGCCACATTCTTGAGAGGACTTAAAGTCTTTGATTGTAGTTATTCATTTCGTGACCTTTGGAATATGGTTCCGTTGGACATGTGTTGAATACAGAACAGAGAAGGCTTAATTTTTAGCCCAATGATAATTTATTACATTTTTGCAGTTTAAGATGTTAATGTTAATCGATTGAAAATACTGATAAAAAGGTCAATTAAATTGTGATTGCAGTGTAGCTTTAATGATAATGTTTTAAAATTAAAACAAACTGTTGGTGAAAATGTGTTGAGAATTTTTTTTATATCAACAGGTTTTCAAACAAAGGACAGTTTTCATGTTATTTCATTTATGAATTTTAATATTTAAAACATGTTTAAATGAAATATTTATGAAAATACTATGGAGCCTGATGCATGTTTTTAAAAAATTTTTCCACAATATTGTAAACTAAAATGTTATGTTTTGTTGATTAAACTCTGCCATTTAACCCAATGTGAAATGTTTAAATAATGACTGCATTTATAGAAAATTGTATGACTAAAACAAATATCTGTGTAAAAATAAAATCATGGCCTCCGCCCTGCTGCACATAAGAAGAAACAGTGATGGGAGCAGCTGTGCTTTGAGAATCCCATAAAATTAAAGTCAAGGCTCAATGAAGTTTATTGTGAGGAGCATCGGGTAACGATTGAAGAGGAAAAATCCTCTAGCAACGCTGCAGATGAGACCTGTGCCCGCCGCCTCAGTACGTGCTGTGTCATATATTAGACGGCACCCTCTCCGCTTTCTGAGTGCTCGCTATGTGGTGGATGACATTTTGAATGCAATATATCTTACACTTAAAATGTTCGATTTCTTCTGAAAACACTCAAAGGCTCATTCCTGGAAATGTTTAGAGATTGATCCTTTTATTCCTTTATTTACAACCATAGAGAATTTACAAGATTAAAAATGATACTTGTCCGTATGCTATGTCAGTTGGAGAAACTAGTCTATATTGTAGCTAAAACTGCAGATCATTTAAGATGAAATAATGATCTTCTGAAATTTTCAAAAAAAGAAAAGTTTTTAGAAATGCTCCCTTTCCATGAAGCTTGTAATACATTTTAAATGTCTTGGTAATATAAAGTATTAATGTTTTTTTTCACAATGCATTACAATAATAATAAATTATTATTATTTTTTATTTTATTTTTGATAATGAATAAATTAATTGTAATTGTAAAAAAATTTAATAATTCTGTGTATGTATTAAAGGGGAACAGGTTCTCACCAGAACAGGTTATTTAATCATCCAAATGATTTCTAAACGGATTTATTAAGTTGAAATAGTTGCCAAGTTCCCCTTTAAATACAGAGTATTATATGCATTATACACATCTTTAAAGGGGTGGTATTATGCCATTTTGTAAAATAAGTCTTTGATGTCCCCAGAGTGTGTATGTGAAGTTTTAGCTCAAAATACCCCCCATATATTTTTATATAGCATGTTAAAATTGTCACTTTTTGAGGGTGAGCAAAAACACACCGTTTTTGTGTGTGTCCCTTTAAATTCAGATGAGCTGTTGCTCCCGGCACAGAGGGCGGAGCTTCAATTACCTCCTCACAGACATGCAAAAAAAAAAAAGAAAAACCTTTTTAGCCTTTTATGTTCAAACTGGAGTCAGACAAAGATGGAGAGACTCAAGAAGAAGTGACAACATGTAGAATGCAACAAATTCATCAACTAACCATTCATGTCCTATGTTGCTTATGTGTAGTCGTTGATTAGCATATTCTGTCATAATCTATAAACTGCGTTCCCGGGGAGGGGGTTTATGTAAATTTTAGGGTTAGTGATGTCACTAACCTGGGAGGAAGCTTGTGTCCTTGTCCTTACCAGCCGTTTGTTGTAGTCCTTAAAAATCAATTTCTTTTAAAGAAAATATCTCCCTTTGCTTTGAACTTTGAGCGTCGTAACTTTGCAGATGTTGTTTATGCTCAAACAGCAACATTCCGTTGTTGACATCCATCCGTCTACAGGAGACAATGGTGTAGCTTCCAATTTTTTGGGGAATCTTCACCTGCATCTTCGCGAGTGGCTATAGTGCCCGACTCTAGAATGGCAATCTCGAACGCCTTCGTAAGGTCAATGAAGGCAACCTAGAGTGGCATCTGCTGCTCTCTACACTTCTCCTGCAGCTGGCGTAGTGAGAAGATCATGTCTATAGTTGACCGGCCGGCTCTAAAGCCACATTGGGACTCTGGGTAGATGTGGGAGGCTAGGGGGTCTGTAGGCGCAACAGGGAGACACGGGCGAATGCCTTGCCAGTGATGTTGAGGAGTGAGATACCCCGGTTGTTGCAATCGCTGCGGTCTCCTTTGTTCTTGTACACCGTGAAGATGTTGGCATCACGCATATCCTGAGGGATGTGGCCCTGATCCCAGCATAGGCAGAGGAGTTTGTGTAGGGGCGGAAGCAGCGCCGTTTTGCCGTTTTTCAAGGCGTATGCCGTCATTCCTGGGGGTCTTCCCACAAGCGAGGCAGTCCATGGCTTTACTGAGCTCTTCCAGGGTAGGTGGGGTGTCCAGTGCTTCCATGACTGGTACATCTGGGATGGTTTCCACCAAGGCGGTGTCAGTGGCGACGTTCTGAGTTGCATACAGGTCAACTTCCAAACTAACTACAGCTCAACTTCCAAACTAACTAAAGTTAAAAAAGTGAAATCATAATCAACCACCCCTTTAAGGGATAGTTCACCCAAAAATTTGAATTGTGTCATCATTTTCTAATCCTCAAGTCGTTCCAAACCTGTATAAGTTTCTTTTTCTTTTGAACACAAAATAAGATATTTTGAAGAATGTTGGTAACGTAGTTGACGGTAGCCATTGACATCCATAGTAGAAAAAAAATGCTATGGACGTCAATGGCTACCGTCTACACTCTGCTGATTAGCTACAAGTTTGTTGTGTTGCTCAGTCCAATCCACTTTCAACAGCATTTTTCAAAAATAGCTTACTTCAGCTTTAAGGGGAGACATCCCAGGTGAATAGGTATAAAAAAAAAAACTAATAGATATCAGCAAGAAACTTCCCCAGTTGATTACTGACATTAAAATATATTTTGTATTACAAGTTTTTTGAATATTTATCTTTAAATATGCAAATTAGGTATTATCTGGACAAAGCCAGATTCAAAATTCTTGTTTCATTTTATTGACATTAGAGTCAAAGGTTTTTGCAGAGGGGATTTTGGATATCTCTTTTTATCACTCCATTAATCAGAGATGTGCTGAGATCCCATTATATTGACTGGATTGAATAACCAGAAATGTACTTGTGTATTTGCGTTTCATCGCCGGTTTTTTTTTTTTTTTTTTTTTTTTTGCATATGTAATCAATCATATGTTTACATATTTGGCTGTACTTGTGAAGGTCAGATGTTACTTCACAAAGTTTGTGAAACATAAATTGGCCTGTGAGGGTTATGCTTAGCCATTTAGTAGTATATAGTAGAAAAATGCCAAGATTGTTTTTTTTACTCTTTTCTGCTTCGTCGCGCCCCTGAAGCCGAATGTACAAAAAATGTAGACCAAAAAGGCTTGTTTTTCTATCTTCTTGTCCTCCGAGTGTGGTGCAGTCAGATTACCGATCAAATGACTCTTAGGAACTGATTTTTTTAGTGAATCAGTAACATAAAACGTGACCAGTGCAGTCCGACTCATTTGCCAAATGAATTGTAATTGATTGAAATCAAATCAAAAATAAAAATAAAGCAGGATCAGAATCGAATTGACAGGTGTGTTTTCACGTTTCCAGATAACCCCAGGTTGTTAGATAGATGCCATATAAAGTCATTTCTTTTCCCAGTGCCCTTTTGTATTCCCACTCAACCAATAGTGGAAGGCTGAAATTCACCTGAAATTGTCCGTATTGAGCTCATGGCCTCTGCCAACTCAGTCTTTTTCGGGTTTTTGTCTCAGAATAGCTGATAAATGTGTGGTGCTACATTACTCCTCTGCACACACTGAATTAGCCCCCTGCATTAGTGCTGTGGGTTATTTATTTCTGCTCCTGCCGGACTGACACTCTCATCCAGGAAGAATAGAGACAACATTAACGTCAACCTGTCTGTCCCCTTATGTGTTTTTTGGGGAGGGAGGGGTGACAGAATAACCTTTGCGCCGACAAATCACAGCTTCTTTACGACTGCCTGCCTTCTCACCACATTAGATTTATGTCAGAACTGAGCAATGGCTCCATTGCCTTGAGGTACATGTGCTCTACACTTGTGGTTTTCTTATTCAGTGATTAGTTGGGAAATGGATGGAGATTAATGCTGCAAATGGGATCCAGATCACAACTATATTTGCTGAAGTTTAGTTCAGGATGAAAGGCACCAAGAAAAAGACTGTAACTGCTAAGAATGTCGATATCTTTAACATTGTTGAATGTTAGTATTTAGAAAATATTTTTTTCCTGTTAACAAAATGTTAACACACATTGTAACGACAAAGTCGCATGTACTGCAGCAAGAACTTTGTCTAGACCAGGGTTTTTAAAAGTGTGGTATAGTTAAAATATCAGAGAAAAAAAGTGTACAAAATCATTTTGATTGATAAATATTTTCCAGATGATATTATAATTTATTTCTTGAGGATTTAATATAATGACTAAATAAATCCCAGTTAATTTGTAAATAACATGTTGTCTTTATATATATAGGCTAACACTTGCCATTTTTTCACACAGTATAAAATGTAAATAATAACTTAGCTAATTAAATATTTGTCTTTATATTTGAATATATTTGTCCTTGGCACTAAAGTTGGCATGAAACGGAAGTTGCCATAGTCTTTTCATCTGTATATCCTAGTAAAATGGCTTTTTGAACCAGAAAAAATTTGAAGGCAGGATCAGATTTTTTCCATCGTGAATTGATTGGATGGTTGTGGTTTGCTATTGTGGTGTCACATGAGTGACAGGTTGTCCCGCCCTTGCGCCAGTAAACACGTCATCAGAGAAGAGATGTTGCTGCAAGAGGGAGGGGAAGTTATTTTGATTATTTTGAATTGAAAAAAATAATGATGTGCACAGATAAATCATTTATACTTTTTTTTTTTTTTAAACTGCAATATTCCATAAAAAATAAGAATTGCTCATTTTGATTTCATGGTGACTTTAAAAATGTGCAAAACCATGTTACAGCAGAAGGTCTGGTGCCCCTTGTGGCAGTGTTGAGAATTCAGTGCTTAGCTAGAGTCGTTTGCATTCCAGTACTTGCGTTGAGTATGTTTTGGGCCTGAGTTGTTTGACTTTTATGTCTTTGCATTTAATGAAATTCAACTTGAAAAATAGACTTGTAATGTATATTAACCCTTATTTAATAGTCTAGTCTCAAACTGCCTTTTACATTACATTCCAAAACTATGCCAGACATTTTGAACCATATAAATATGCACCAGAGCATGGCAGAGTCAACATTTGCTCAGAAATAATTGTTGCCCCTCTCCTAGCACCAGCATATCATTATAGGAGAGGTCCAAGACCCCGCTTTTGTCAGGAAGTCTATTTATAGAAATTCATTTAGATCTGTTTGCAGTTGGCCTGCCATCACAGTAGAGAATGGATATCACCTTGATTCGGTTTCTTTTTCCCCCCTCTCCACAGATTACTGGTTAGTGGTTACAGATAACAGTCCCGCATCACCCCGCCATCAGTCTGGTGTTGCTATGTGCTTTGCAGAAGTGTTGCACTGACTTAAGCAACCTTCACATATTGAATTAACTCTGGTTTCCATGGTGAGCAGCAACAGTGCTCATAATCCCAGAGTGCTTAATTTAATTGCAGATCGAATCAAAACAAAGTAATGATGAGCAGAAATAACGGACAAAATGCGCCGTCTGGCTATTTTTAGCTGTGATGAAGTATCTTTCGCAGAAACGGCAAGATCTCATTTAAGCATGCTGGATTAGTATTAATATATTTTCCTGTATGCACTGTGTTCAGTACAGTAAATTAGCTAAAGTTTTTAGAGGAAAATGAATCTCTATTGAGGAAGGGATGGTTTAAATTATGTCTTCGTTTGCTTTGAACTCTAAACTGATCTTGATGAGCCCAGGAATTAACAGAAGACACAAGACAGAGAGACCAGACGAAAGTGATAGAGGAAAGAAAAAATTATTTTACTTTACCAATACATTTTTTGTTAGTGGGCTAGAGCCATGTATTAAAGACATTCACTTGACATAATTGCTTTTAAATTTAATATTAATAACAATTTATTAATAAATAGTATTTTATTCTGTTTATTGCCATCAGAAATGGATGTAATCCAATATGATAAGTGCTGTCTGACATATTGCTTAATTACATTTTCTATGGAAAAATGTTTAATGTATATCATAAAATATATGTTCAGCCTATTCCAAACCGGAATAGGCTGATACTTTTTTATTTATACTTTTATTTATTTATACTTCTATTTATACTTCTGCGTCGAACTCCTGCTGTAGCTACGTCGTAGGCTGTGTGTAGCACGCGTACCCTTCGGCGTGTCCTGACGCGCACCTCTCCAAAAATGTAACAATGCGTCAATTCTATTCGGACGCAAGCACTGTGATTGGTCTGCTAAAACTGCTCCTTCGGGTTCCACATGCTCCCTCTGCATGTGTAATTGTGCGTCAACGCGGACAACGACACAGAAGTATAAATGAAAACAAACGCGTTGCCTACAGCGTAGAGGCTCCGGCGTAGAGGCTCCGGCGTAGGTCCGACACAGTAGTATAAATCAGCCTTTAGGGCTGGGACACACCAAGCCGACGGTTGGCCGTCGGGCAACGTCAGGCCGTTTTTGAGCATCGGTCGGCTTAGTTTTTTTTTTTTGGTGTGTTCTGCACCGTTGGCTCTAGTCAGACACTGTCGTTTTTTTTAGCATGTAGAATATGCGTCAGTGAGAGAGAGAACTCTGATTGGCTATTCAGCTTAGCGAACAAGTCAGTGCACGAGAATAAAAGCGAAAGTGAAGAAAGCGAGCAAATAAGTCAAGATGGGACAGACAGAAGGCTGTTATAATTTTACGTTATCTTACTGAGGATTGGAATGCACAAATATTTTTTAACATGATCCGACTGGAATGAAGAAAATTATCATCGTGATTGATATTCAAAATGGTAAGCAAGCACTGCTTTGTTTATGGTTTGTATATCTGCAGTCCTAGTTTCGGTTTCCCTTTTTTGATGACGAAAATAGACTATTGATACCTGCTGATATAGACAAATATTTACTTGCACGCAGGCGCAGAACGCATGTGCTAGTTGACAGTTGCCTTAAGTCTTTTTGGTGTGTTCAAGCGCAGCTGTTTGGCCGAGACGCAACCGTCGAGAGGCGACAACACTGTCGATTTTCATCACTGTTTGTTCTTTGACACTGACTTGGTGTGTCCCAGGCTTTACACTGTTTGTGTGCTGTTGGTTGCAGACGTGGTTTGGATTCCTAATTGGCCCTATCAGACATTCTGAAGACATTGAATTACTGTGTTTAGTGTAACAGAGGGCCAGACTGCAGCCCCAAGAGTGCTGTTAGTGCTTATGGATGGTATTTATCATTCGTAAGAAGGTCTGTGCAGAGAGGGAGTCAGATGTATAGAGAGAAAGACAGAGAGAGGAAACATTTATGTTTTTCATATGGTTGAAAATCTACATTGACCGATCAGTTACTGTAGATTAATACTATAGATTCAAATTTTTCACTGACATTGCTATGAGAAAAACAACTAAAGTCAGCCTGAGCGACATGTATGTTGGCCAGCTGTTTTACTGGGATGCACAGATATTTTAACATGTGCCAAATATTAAACATCTAAATATATATATATATGACTGCCTTTATTTGATCCAAAACACAGTAAAAACAGAATTTTTTTAAAATAATATTATGATTTAAAATAACTGTTTTCTATTTGAATATATTTTAAAATGTAATTTATTCCTGTGATGGAAAAGCTGAATTTTTAGCATCATTACTCCACATGATCCTTCAGAAATCATTCTAATATGCTTTGTTGCTCAAGAAAAATTTCTTCTTACCGATGTTGAAATCAATTATGCTGCTTCATATTTTGTGGAAACTGCGATATCTCTTTTTCAGGATTCTTATGATGAATAGAAAGATATTGTATAAAGAACAGCATTTATTTGGAAATAGATTTCTTTTGTAACAGCTCAAATGTCTTTATTGTCAATTCAAATTATTATCAATTTAAAGGCACAATACATTTTTGTTTTCAAATGACTGTGTCATTGCGTCACCTGTCAATGACGTCATTTCTGCGTTACCCTCAATTTCCAATTAACACCAAAGACGCTTATATATGAGTTTTATTAGGCAGGTGAGATACTGTTTGGATACTTGTTTTAATCTCTTGTTTTCTTGATTTACCCCGAGTAACATGTTTGTACCATGCCTCAGAGACAACACTATTTTGTCAAGTGGCTAACAGCATAATCAGAAAGAGCTTTACACTGGGACTGTGCCTTAGTGCATAATTGTTGAATAAAAGTATTAATTTCCTAAACTTTTGAATGGGAAGATATCCCTACTGTTTTAAGGTGGTTTAGTCAGTCTGGTGTCAGAAACACATCAGTTGTGGTGAAAACCACACTAAACATGTAAAACCAGTCATTTAGTTTGATTCATCCTCAAAAAAGCCCCAGCAATTTGGGATTTTTATATTTTCCTTAATTTTATATGGATAATTTGAATGTTTTTTCTGGCACTTTAGGTGGCAGGAAACCATAAGAAAATTCTGGGCACCAAAATCCAAATAGGAAAATGAAAAACTGTAGCTTAGCCTGCAGTCAGGATGAAAGCCACTGAGGATTGAACAAATAATTGAGCAGTCTTGTGGCATTCTCAACAGTCGGCCGTGTGAAGATACCCCATGCCATCTTCCCAGTTTGATAGCACAAAGCTGTCCTCACACCTGTTGCATGAGAAAGTGCCGAAACTACTGTGATGAAAGACGTTTACAAGAGGCGCAAAGAGATCTCACCAGACATTTCTTGGTGCGTCCAGCATTTGTTTCTTCCTGGAAATGTCACTCATTTGAATAGTTCCCCAATAGTATTGTCCTTTCAAGCCAGGGGCCGTCACTCTGGAAAGGAGCTGTCTGGTAACATAAAGAGATGGAATCCACAATGAATTATTACTGCCAGGAAATAGCCTTATTTTTAGACCCCACCGTAGAGATGAATGTATTATGTATGAATCTTCAGTCCTGCAAGGTTACAATATTTATGACACCATGTGTTACCTTAATTACTTATTACACTGATATCACCCAAAGCCTCATATCTGTCAAACATGCTTTTTTTTTGTAATTTATTGAGCTTATGAGAAAATATTATTACCTGAAAATAAATATAGACTGAAGGTGACTTTAAGGGCACCATTTGCATTGTTTTAGCACCCAATTCGCTAAAGGAATTATGCAGATAAGCTAATGGTGCAAACATGCTCAAAATATGATGAATTAATTTTTCACTGTGCAAGTTGTGAAAATGCTAGTAAATGTACGCAGACATATAGGGATGCATATCTAACAGCGGCTGGCAACCAGCGCATTATGTGCATTACCGCAACCTTCTGCTCCGGAGTGAGGAACAAAGTTTTATATTTATGTATCAGCCCTGTCTCCCTAATAAAATCAAAGAATGCTTTACTATTTATTTCACTCTACCATTTTATTAAAACCTAAAAATTCAATTATTGAATTCCATTTTCCGTCATTTCTTCATATCTTCAATATCTATCATATTGTTCCTTTCTTGTTCATGCATTCAAGAATCGCTTGAGGTATTGTTTCTTCAACATGACATTGTTCACATAACACATTTGGATGTTTCCCTATTATGTGCTGTTTAAATTGGAATGACCTAACATTGGTTTTTGGTTTTGTTTGTTCATGTCTTTTATTTTGTATTCATGCTCTTAGTTATGCATCCTGTTTGTCATGTGCTTCCCTTGCTCCTCATGTATCTTGCAATCATGTGATCATAGGTGTGTCCGACTGCGACATTGGCTGCGGCTGGATGTAAAGCTAGGCTTCTATCAATGAAGTGGAGTCTACGTTTTTTAATCAGTTTTATTTTGATAAACATGACACAATATAACATCGCGACTACATGAAAAGAGTGTTTACTGTTATAAAAAAATGATTTGTGAGCATTAATGGAACTATAGGCGTGATAATAAACACGAAACACCCGTGATTGTTGTCATGCGGTGAATGCGGCCAATCGTGGAACAGCTGTGTCGTCATCAGAGCTTGTGCTCTCGAATTGCTCTCGTGGTCCTTTGATGGCATACGTCACCGTCACGTGGCGTCGGCGCTGTATCAAGTCGGACAAAATTTCTAACCGGCATGCATTGCTTCAAGTCAGCCACCGATCGGTCTGCGCAGAGCTGCATGAAGTCGAACAAGCCTGTAATGAAGCCTCGCTTACTGAAATCACGTGACTCTGGCAGTTTGATACACGCTCCGAACCACTGATTCGGAACAAAAGATTCATAAAGGTTTTGAAGCTTCATGAAGCAGGGTTTTGAAATTGCCATCTTTACACATAGATTCTTCAAACTTGCCATCAGTGGAGTAGTGATATCAAGTCCGATTCATGGTGTCAACCGGTGAACCGGTTCAACTCAGTGCCATGTTATATAAATTTAACATTCAAATAAAGTAATTTGTGTCAATGCATATTAAAACATTAAAAAAAAGAAGTTATTTGTGTGAACCCTTATTGCAGATTATTGCCTTTCACTCACTTAAGTTAATGGTATTTGTGGTCAGTTTAATTCATGGATCCTTTATGTCAGATATGACTGATCACCAATGTTGAGTAGCCCACATCTTGGATAGGACCCTAACCCTAACCCCAACTCACTCATCAGACTCATCGGTAATCCTCGGCAAACTTTGACAGTTGGTTGAACCGGCTAATTCGGTTATTTTTGAGTTGGCTTGTGGGTCTTGTGTCATCAACCCGGAACTAAAGTTCGATTCAGTTCAATTAATGAATCGGCTTGACCGGTTACATCCTATGAACCAGGTTCTACCGGCTCAAAAAAATGGTTCGTTCAAAAACCAAACATCACTACAGTGGACTTCCTTACAATATTACAATTATGGCAATTACTGATAAGTCTATAGTTGTTTCAATAATAAAATCAATAGTTTGTAATCAAGTTATTATACTTTTTTTTTTCAATGTCAAATCAATGTTGTGATGGTGAAATGAAATAAGGCATCACTACATAATACAGTATGACATTTGGATAACTATTGATCTTTATAAATGGTTGATGAGTTAATTGAACAGTCAAGATGAAAAAGTTCCTATAAAAGAGGTGGGAAAGGGCTCTTCAAAAAATAGTGCTCTTAATGGATTAAATTGTTGCCGTAATGTAGCATTATTATCACAACCGTTTAGCGAATTCACCTCAGAGTGCATCAGTGGTTTAGTCTTTTTTATATTTCTGTGTGAATCGGGTGGGTTTTGCAATTGCAATAGCAAACAGAAATTGGCAGATGCTTCATAGTCATGGAACATGTTTAAAATGTTATATGCAGGCTTTTATATAAGTACACTGTGAGTGTGAGGTGTTTTGCTTTGCAGCTTGTAAATGTTTAGTAGGAAGATGTAATTCCTTAGTTAATCATGCTGTGGTAAAAATATCCTCGTAAAGGCAGTGATTCAGCGTAGATCTGCATGCCGAGTACTGAGGTGCGAGGGTTCAGTGCACGAAAGATCAACAGATCGATAGTCAACAGCCGCTGAATGTTCCCCTTTGACAATGCTGCCTTCTCAGCGAAGAGTCGAGTCTCTCATCTGCCTCTTGAGCACTCACTTCTATGCAACGAGTGCACGGTTAGAGCCAGTTGCATTATTTAATCAGGAGTGTGCTGTTTGTGTGCTGTCGTTAATGCACCTGGTGTCCACTAGTCTGTCATAGCACTGAATGTAGACTGTTTTAATGGCCTTGCAGCTATATTGGGTATGCGGTGGCCCTTTCCCCACCTCCGTTTTCTTTTCATACTCCACTGCATCATTCTATCTCTTCCTGAACTTTTATTCTGCTCCTCTTACAGTAATGCTTACACTGGCTCTCCTCTCACTGTTTGATTTTTGTAAAGGTGATGTGTGACCCTGGATCACAAAACCATTCACAAGTAGCATGGGTATATTTGTAGCAATGGCCAACAATACATTGTATG
The DNA here is from genome assembly GCF_965113295.1 of Leuciscus leuciscus. Lineage (NCBI taxonomy): Eukaryota > Metazoa > Chordata > Actinopteri > Cypriniformes > Leuciscidae > Leuciscus > Leuciscus leuciscus. The sequence goes on from NC_138737.1 coordinate 9,992,264, forward strand.
GATCAAAATGATTGATTTTTCTTTATGGCAAAAATCATTAGGATATTAAGTAAAGATCATGTTCCATGAAGATATTTTTTTAATTTCCTACCGTAAATATATAAAACGTTTATTATTGTAAGTGAATGCAGCACAAGCGCGAACATAAATGGACAACTTTAAAGGTGATTTTCTCAATGTTTCGATTTTTTTGCACCCTCAGATTCCAGATTTTCAAAGAGGTGTATCTCGGCCAAATATTGTCCTATCATAATAATCCATACATCAATGGAAAGCTAATAATTTATACAGCTTTCAGATAATGATGCATACATCTCAATTAAAAAAAATTGACCCATGTGACTGGTTTTGTGGTCCAGGGTTACATATGTGTAATTTAGCGATTTATAGCTTAAAACATGATTTTTTGAATCGTGAATTGTTTGTTTCTGCCAGTAATCGATTTAAAATGCTAAGAATCATTGTTTAAATGTTTGTTTAAATTACAAGCTTAAATTGTTCTGAACTTGGAATTGCCTAATGTAGTATCCTAATAAAGTGTAAATGAACCCCCAGAAAGTGTGTTTTAGATATATCACAGTTATATATCAAAATATTGTTTTATTTTTATTTTGAGAAGCTTGACACAGCATCATTGGCACAACCAAGGGCGTGAGTTTGGGGCGGGACTCTCTGTTTGGTAACAGTTGTTATTTTTACAATTCCATTTGGTGGCACTAGTGGCAGAGAAATTCCACACTTCACCTTTGAATTTGGTTCTTAATCTAATTTTTGAGAGCAGATGAGAGAATGAGCAGTCATCTGTAGAGTAGTTGGTGATTAGGGCTGTCTGTCTGATAATAGTAACTGGGTGAGAGAGAGAGAAAGAAAGCCTCTTATCACCTTTGCAGCCCATACGCACTGTGCTAATTGTACCCTTTATGCTGTAAGTCACTGTACACTTGGTGAAATTCCCTGACTGATGCTATTTCCAATCATTTGGAGCAGAAATGGGCCCTATGCACCTTCTTGGTTTAATAGCTGTGCTTAAGAGTCCATTGAATTGCTGACTGCTAAGAGTAGATAGAATAGAATATTAGCAAATTGCTACTGTCACCTTTGAGCAATTTAATGTGCTATTTATTGCTATCAAAAAAATCTTTCTTACCCCATACTTTTGAACAGTAGTGTACATCTATTACATATAAATATTTTTTATTTTATATATTTTTATCATAAAATTTATTTATTAATTAATTTAATTCATTAATTCATTACATTTATATAGCGCTTTTCTCGGCACTCAAAGCGCACTCAAATCTCCTCAACCACCACCAATGTGCAGCATCCACTTGGATGATGCGACGGCAGCCATATTGCGCCAGAACACCCACCACACACCAGCTTACTGGTGGAGAGGAGACAGTGATGAAGCCAATCAGTATATGAGGATGATTAGGAGGCCATGATGGACACAGGCCACTGGGCAAATTTGGCCAGGATGCCGGGGTTACACCCCTACTCTTTCGAAAGACATCCTGGGATTTTTAATGACCACAGAGAGTCAGGACCTCGGTTTAACGTCTCATCCGAAGGACGGTGCTCTTTGACAGTATAGTGTCCCCGTCACTATACTGGGGCATTAGGACCCACACAGACCACAGGTTGAGCACCCCCTGCTGGCCTCACTAACACCTCTTCCAGCAGCAACCTGGTTTTCCCAGGAGGTCTCCCATCCAGGTACTAACCAGGCTCAGCCCTGCTTAGCTTCAGTGGGCAACCAGTCTTGGGCTACAGGGTGACATGGCTGCTGACACATATTAATAAATATGTATTTAAAAAAATATATATTTTATATCAATTTATATTTGTTTTCATATTCATATGCATTATGGTTTATTCTTACTTTTTAAGTATTAGGGATTTTTTTTTATTAGGTAAAAAAAAAGAAGAAAAGGTTTTAAAGAAAGGAAGAGAGAAAGCTTTATACTCTCCAGTCAATTAAAGCACCTGTGTGCACAGAAGGGATCAGTAATAAATCTCTTTTCACATCCCACCCAGCCTAAGTTAAAAAACAGCTTATTCACACCGGCCACGAGGATCTATGTGAGGCAAGCACTGAATTATTAATCGCTCTCCACGACTACCAGGGTCTTCCTCACAGCTAACGCTCCGGTATGAGCTGGCATTATATGGTACGCTTTTCATTTGTACTGTCAATGCAGATTTTACATTCACAGAGCCCTACATCACGACTCAATTCCCCTGTGTTTAGATGATGTCCTCTCAGTTACCACATCACATCTCAGTTATTGCGAGTAGAAGCAATAGCATTGTATGACCTTTATTAATTTAAAGAAAAAAAAAAGGCGAAAACATAATTAAAATACTAACTTTTCTGTTAACTCGGCTACATTCCATAAGTTGATGTGGTGACAGACAGCAAGAGCCGCATCAGCACGAATAACAATGAGCAAGTGGGTTTGAACCCTGAATGCACACCCCATCTCTTTGTCTTTCTTCTATTACATAATTCTGTTCCATCTGCTATTTATATCACTTCTGTTTTCGGGCTTTCCACAAGATACCCACAATTCTCCCTGTTTTTCCTGCTGGAGGCGAGAAACTCAATAAAGGGTTGTTCAGTGCGATTATAGCTAATGAATTGGAATAAATGGGACTGATGGACTGAGGTGAGATAAAGTGACAGTCTGATGAAAAACTTAGTGGTTGACTCTTCTTGTAGCACCAGAGGGCTTGTTTCCAGGGTGTCGAGCAGCGAACGTGTGGGTTCGGCATCTGTTTCCAAGCAAAGCCATCCGTAAGGAGGGGGATACAATGGGCACGTCCTGATTTTGCCAAATTAGATGCGTTCCTGGGCCATTAACTAATACATTAATATGTTTATAATGAACTGAAAAAAGCACAAATGTCAGGGCATGTCAAAACCCCAAAACCCCCTCAGACCCCAGACGGTTAACTCACATTAACAATGAGCAATAGCTACAATAATATATTATTAAATGTTGAAACTAACATTAACTAAGTTTAATTAATGCATTAGAAGTATTTTTATTGTTAATGTTAACTAATCAATTAACTAATGTTAACTATATGGAGCTTTATTGTAATGTGTTACCGAACAATAATAAATAATCAGAATGTTTTTTTCAATAAATATCTAGGGCATGTTGTAGTATAGAAAAAAATGTGTAAGTTTGAAAATAAACAACCTATTAAGTGTTTAGTGCTGTGATGAACACCATTGCGAATACAAAAATCTGAATGACATATATTGACACATTCAAAAGACATATAAGTTTATCTGTGCTCATAAGTGCTTATCTGCTCTCAGAGAGCGAAAATGCATTTTCATTCAGCGCGTCTCCTTCACGCATTCTGCCATGCTTGTCATGCCTGTTAGTGTTGTTTCCATCAGAGTGCACATGCCTCTTTGATGCATCATACAAACAGTATTGTACATTTTAACCGGTTTATGGAAAAGTATTTTTAAAATGAATTCTAAAATAAGATTTTATAACAATACCGTGCATGTTCATTATGATGATATATCGTATTACTGTATATCGGCATGTCTAGTGTCATGGTGTCCCAGGTTTGGTTATGTACATAGGGATGATTTGAAAAATGCGAACCAGCGCTGCATGGTGGTAATTGTTCTGTCATGTCACTGTAGGACACAAAAAATAAATAGCAGTCGTGATAAACAGCATGATAAATGGAGTGCTGGCTAAACATTTTCTCAGTAAGAGCATTTGAAATATTTGAATTATTCCACCTCCACAGTGCTTAGAACAATCATTTCCTGGATATATTGCCATTACTGGATATATTTTTCTTTTTTCCCCCCATAAAGCAGACTTTGCGTATGTACCTTCCTTCCACCTTTTAAATGTACATATTTATTTGCATTTTAAAATGTCAATATATAACTATATATTTAATAGTTTTATATATATATATATATATATATATTGAAGAGATTTTTGTGTAAACAAAGCCTCTTTTTCTCCTTTGTCCTCTTCGGTTCCAATTCTTTTCTTTGATATTAGGAATTTTATTTCCTTTATTTCTTTACCCATGTAGCATTTTGACCCATGACATTTAAATGCCACCTGTGCTTCACCAAATCTTCTCCCAGACCGTTATCGGACATGGCTATACACTTGCTTACATTGTCGGCGCCAATATGCTGTGAGCACCAAAGGATCCATCGAGGCAGGGTGAAGGTTAATTACATTGTGACAGTAATTACACAGTCCTGAGGACAGATACCAGACGAGGCTCACATGACATTGATAACCGCAATATTATCCTCCCTTTTTTTCCACTGGCCCTTTGAATTTATCTCACCATCACCTACCTTCTTTACACAGTGGGGTTTTGTTTTCACAACAGTAATAGAATTCAGGAATCATAAAAAAGCCAGAACAATGCCTTTGGGTGAGAATTGGAATTATGCAAATTAGTCTCTGGACGTGAGTAATTCATTAGCGCCTGCAATATAACAAAGATATTCGGCTGCTGCCTCTTTCAGGCACATAAATTGGGTTATAACTTTTGAAGACAGGTTATGTTTCATGCGATTTACTTAAGAGCTCATTTAAATGAATTTCATTAACAACATGACATTATGCCTTGTTTTACAGCTCATACCTGTCATTACAGGTTGACTCATACCTGGGTTTCCTGTGCATATGTAATTGTGGTTATTTTTATTAATGAATCAAATATGTAATCAAATATGAGAAAGCATTTTATATTTCTGTTCCTGAACAACAATTTCAAAATGTTCAGATATGCAAGACGGATATTATAGTGTCGTCAGTATTTTAGTGAAGTAATTGTCATTCAGTGCAAGTACACCTCCTTTGTAATTTAAATTAGTCTCATTTAGGGATGGGAATCATGAAGAATTTAATGGTTTTGGTTCCAATTCCGCATGATTCCTGTCCCTCTATGGTTCCATTAATGACTCCTAGTACTTTTTAGGAATAAATATTTGGATAAATTAAATTCCATTGCCAAAAAATTAGATGAGATCATTTCAATAATAAATCAATTTAAAACAACTATTTTGTTTACGCATCTGTTTATGCAGACTTTTAATGGGTCTTTTGAGAATCAGCATAAATGTAACCCAATAATTGGCCATATATTATAAAACAAAACTAAACAAGCAAAAAAAATTGGTTTCAGATAGTTATTTTCATAAAGTATTGACAAAATGCATAATGTGCATATTTAACTACACTTTGTCTTGTAAACAAACATGCTTAATTATAAGCTGCATGTGTTAGATTCGCTAAAACGAACCGACTCATTAGAGTCGTTTGTTAAAGTGGACTACGATTGTTTGTGCTGTTTTCAATTCACTAAAAAGAAAGTGCGCAAGAGTCATTTGCTCAAAAATCAGACTTCCCTGGTTACACTGCATGTTGTTAGATTCACTAAAAGGATCAGGTTAGGAGTCATTTGTTCATTTGTAATCAAAATACATTGCTCACACTGTCTATTTTGCACTGTAGATTCAGTAGCTTTGTTTCGGCAATGATGAATAAATCATTGAGGAATATATGTTGATGTGGGTGATTTTTAGATCATGATATGTTGGAAAGCACATGGTGTGCACTGGCATTTGTATTTCTCTTAGGAACTTTACTGAAACCATGAAGTAGTTTATAGACTCCTATGACCCTTTAAAACCTGAGCTAAGAGTCAAATAGATCACCCTGCGGTGATGATGCTTTTAAGGGCCTCTGTGGCGCCCTGCTTCAGTTTATGAAGTGCTTTTGTTTTAAAGGGGACCTATTATGCCCCTTTTTACAAGATGTAATATAAGTCTCTGGAGTCCCCAGAATGTGTTTGTGAAGTTTCAGCTCAAATACCCAATAGATCATTTATTATAGCATATCCAATTTGCCCATACTTGGGTGTGAGCAAAAACACACCGTTTTCGTGTGTGTACCCTTTCCAGAAGAGGGCGGAGTCTTTACAGCTTGTTCTTCAGAGACTCCGACAACAACATAAATGAAGAGTCTCACGCAGCCAATATATCAGAAATTGTCAGTTTCGGTCAGTAGCAGCCTTATATGTTCGAACCGGAGCCGGACACTGATGGAGAGACTCAGGAAGAAGTTACAACTTTTAGAATGCAACAGGATATTTCTGAATGGTTAGTTGATTAATTTATGTAGTTGTTGTGGAGTAACATTGTACAACATGTAACATTATTACATGTAACATTATTCAACTTATTGATAGCATTTTCTGTCATGATCATCTATAAATTGTTGTACAGGTGCTCATGTGGGAACTGAAGAATGCCTACAGAGCCAGAGAATATATGCTGCATGGACATAGAACAGGTATCGCTTTAATTATGGTTATGATTTATATAATCATCTTTAGCCACATTAGCCGTAAAGCATGCTAACAAGCACTTTCAGAAACTTGATTTGGAAACATTCACAAAATATGAAGTGTGATACTTGCTTGTTCTGGATATGAAGTTTGCACAAACATACAAGAATTTACCTAATTTCTTTGCCACTGTGTCCTCAGTGGCTCAGATGCTGGGAGTCTATGGAGACTCTTATGTTCATTGGTACATCCAAAAACATAACATTTTTAATTTTAGAAATTCTTTCAATTGAGGAGTGGTTACGAACAGGCGGAGTTTACGTGAGTCTGGAGACGGCAGTGTCGGATGATTCTGTCAGCATTAAAGACTTTTAAAATAATTTACCTTAAAACTCACTTTCATGTTTGAATGCCTTCTGTTTGTGATCTGATGTGGATTCTGATCACCGTATAAGGTAGAAATATTTATACCTGATGCTAAAGACTATGCACGCTAACTATTACCATAGTAAACATGGTAAATATGAACGCTTGAAGAAATCAGACAGTGTCAGTAGCCTATGTCTCGTCTCTTTATACCAGACTATCATAAAATAAAGCGACTTTTTTTTCGGGAGCTTCGTCTGCTTCTCTGACTGAAAAAATAACTAGCCTACTGGGAGAGTGTGCTAAAGCTCCTCAGGTCTCATTTTTGGTGGCATATTTGTAGAAATGATCATTCTTTCTAAATGTGATGTAAATATGTCCTGTAAAAAAGGAAATACAAAAAAAGAAAGCCATAAAAAGTGATACATTGATAATAATAAATTAATTTGTGTCAAAATATGTATTTATAAACCACTTTATTTCTGTGTGACTAATGTGCAATTTTGACACAAATTAATTAATTATGATCAATCTATCACTTTTTATTGTAAACCTGTAGTAAAACATCGATGCTTGGGTTTTAAATATTTTGGGCCCAGTGCTACTGGCCCGAGGCTATTAGCTCGGCATGGGCCGTTTAACCCTCTGGGGACCAAGCTGTTTTTGGGGCCCTTGAGATGTTCTGACATGCTCTGACATTTGTGCTTTTTTCAGTTATTTATAAACATGTTAATGGCAAAGGTGTAAATTCACTCTATATAGCACAAACAGGCCTACCATAATATGCGAGCAACATGTATGTAGATGTTTGTATTTTTAAGAGAATAATGTTTATGCGTGGTTATTTAAAAAAATAAAAATGAAAGTTGCTGAAATAAGACCACAAAACTCATACAAAATATGTGCCCACAAGACTTTTGACTAATGGATGTTTTCTCTTGGAGTTCTAGCTTCAAAATTATGTGAAAATAGTCTTGCTTTACGTTCACAAAAAAAAAATACATTGATTTAAATGGTGTAAAACAGGTTTTGCTTGGAAAGCCAATATGCGAGGGGGAGGAGTAGTTTACACCTTAGATTACCCAGTCCCACCCACTCTGCATAATGACTCTGCATAATTAGCCATTCATTCAGGTGTGACACTGACTGAGCCACAATGCAAGGACAAAATAGCCTATATATTTAGAAGAAGACTTATATTGACCATTTAAGATTTTGCTTACATCTATCTTGTAAATATGTTTTGCTATTTTATTAAAAAGGTTACAATTACAACAATAATTACAATTTCAGCAATATTTCTGCAAAAAAAGTACTCTTTCTTTGTAAAAAAAAAAAAAAAAGATTATAGGCCTACATTTTATCATATGTATTCATTAGTTTGAATATAGCCAACATTGGAACATCTTAGTCTATGACTTTATTTTTGACAAAATAGTATTTTATATATATGAGCAGAAAAGCTTATTTGATGTGACAGTATATTCTACAGTAAAAACTGTACCCAAATCTAGTCAACAAAATGTTGTCTTTCATACTTCGCCTGACTGTAACGCAGTAACTGTAACTGTAAAAGCAGTTTATTCTTTCACACACAGACGCGCGATTCATATTTAGGCTAAACACTCTTTACAAATATGTACCCTTCATTCATCTCACAGAAACGCTATTCATATTATAGAAACGCGATTCATCTTTTTGTTTACATAAGCCTACAACGTTATTCCATAACGTTATTCCACATTAACACTTGAGAAAGGATAACTTAGCCTACCTCACTCCTCAGCGGGATCTGCTCCTCATATCAGCACGGAAAATTTTCTCCATAAGGTAGGCTATATTATGCCTCTTTGTTTACAGCTGATGTGGGGGCGTTTCACAGACTGAAATGGTTCTCAGAATTTGCGTTTGAATAGCACGCGCTCTCCGGGGCGTGGTCAAATTACTTTTGAATGGCTCCTAATGAGCTCGACTGGAGTCGCTCTCTTTTTATACAGATTACAGAAGCTGATAATATTTGTTTTTTATATAAATTACTTCATTTAAAAGCTGCGATCTCAAGCTTTATGCCCGTGGGTCTGTTTGCCTGTTTGACTGAATTTTCGCGGAGTTATAGATAATTTTCGAACGCGTTTCAAATGGGAGTTTACTGACAGAGAGAAGGCAGAAATAGCATCATGTTAGTTTTTCTTTATTTGTCAAAAAGCAAAACACTTTATTTGTATTGTGAGTATACAGAAAAAAAATAGAGACTGAACAGGATCGATTGATGTATTACACGAAAATGAAAGATCAAAATTAACAGAGCATTTTGTGTTTATTTTTCATTGCAAAAAAAAAAAACGAGCAAAACGCGCGGGCGCGTTTTTGGTCCCCAGAGGGTTAAAGCCCTGGCTGGTACTGACCCGACAGTGGAAACTCGGCTAATAGGTACTATAGCGAGGATATACATGGCAGACTATGTTGGTCTCACTCAGGGTGGGATTTATGCTAATAGGGTGGTGCAGGTATGACGTCACTTTGTACGCTAACCGGCAGTTTGCATCACACTGGTTCCCTCGACAAAAACCCAATAGGATTTTCCATAGGCTTTTGGATTATCGGGGAAAAAAAAGCTCTGTGATCAACAACAGTTTATGATACTTGCACATTTTGTCGATCAAGATAATTTTCACAGATGAACACAAGGTTTATGAATCTTTAAGCCTAAATCCAGTCGCCAGAAGTAAAAAGCTAAAGGTAGGCTATAAACGAACTACACCATGGTCCCACGACTTCAACGTAATCATCACTAAGCTTCTGACAACTCTTTCAGTTTTTATTTAAAAAACATTTTCCCAAAAAGTTTGAGTTAGAGTAGTTTATAAGAGCACAGTTATAAGCATAATGAGGCTGTAAAAGTGTATGAGCTTACCTGTTCGGTGTGATGTTTAATGTCCCTGACAGCCTCTTGTCCCATTTAGCCGATTGTTAGCAAACCACCTTTTTCAAGACACGTAACAGCTTAAGAAAACCACAAGTGGGGTAATACTAATGTATTTTATGTCTTAGGAAAAAAAAACGTGAAAGTATATTGAGCTTCTGTTAACCACCGACCTTAATAAATCCATTTAACCAAAAACCCATTGACTTCAGGACGATTAAACCGGAAGTGCTAAAATGCACATTTTGGCCTACAAATTTATGTCATACCTGTACCACTCTATAGGGCTGATCGTCACCAGTCATGGGTGGGGCTTGTCCCTACTGTGACCTCAGTGTATTTTAAGGAGTGGGTGGATTTTTATCATTTTAGGCTGGCTGTTTACACACACTGTGGACACACATCAGTGTTCAAACACCATGTAAAAATGAATTTTGCATAATAGGTCCCCTTTAAGACTTTAGATGCTGCTATGTGACTCTGGTGGCCCTGTTTGTGAAAATGAAATGTGTAAAGCAGCGTTGAAAGAAAGCGAAAGATCCCCCCATAGAGAGATAACATAAACATCAGACAGTGAGATAAGGACCGCCGGCGCAATGCAGAAAGTCTATTTTGGGAGCGGGGAGAACGACTAGTGTGAGCAGCCCCAGTCAGACCCTCATTCAGGAGTCATAACGTCTCCCCCTCTCACTCTTCGGTGATCACACCCAATGCAAATACCAGAATGCATTTCATTTAGCTCACACTGTCAGTAAGTGCGTCGAATTAACAAGTGAATGAAGTGGAAATGCTGGAGATTGATAATGGTCACAGATCAACAAAGGAAAGAACGGGAAAGAAGCTATTGCATAATACACTATAACCAGGTTGCAGTTCAGTAGTGCATCTATAAATTTATGCTCTGTGGATTTTTAACACTAAAAGCTTTTATCCTAACGGATGTTATGCAATGAAGAGTATAAAATGTGACTCCTGGCGTACCTGCTGTAAATGCATTTCAAGGGAAGAACAGTGAGATGATTTTAAGCAGTTTTATAAATCAGCAGATATATTATGGCATTGAGCACTGAGCTAAATCAGTGGTGGGTTGTGACCCGATAATGGGTGTAGGTCTATTATGTTAGAGTTGTGGACCGCAGGGGGGAAAAACAATTAAACTAACCATATTATCATGCATAATTAGATAAAACAATAAATAAGCTTATGAAGATGTAAAACATTGTTTGTCCTGACCGTGCTTTGAGGTGAATTATGCAGAGAGCATAAAACCAGCAATAAACACATCATTGATAAATATTATGCAATATGCTGTGCAGTTTGTACGTATGTTCAGGAGCCTAATGCATTAGTTGGCAGAGTGTTTGTTTCATATGTTATGCTTTCAAATCACACTTTGGCTATTGTTTGTGCAAAATTGTCAAATTTCCAATTAAGAAAGAGTGACATTAATTTTATTGTTGCTGTTCAGAAGATGCTTATTGTGGCTCTATGCAGTTCATGATAATACTAATCCTTTTTTTGTTTTTTTTTGGAGCTTAAGCACTTTTTTGTTTGCTTTTGTTCATTTAACTATGGTTGGCCACTTGATGTTGATGTCCAATGTTAAATCAGTTGAGAACCATTATGTTAAAACAAGAGTGCAGGTTTTGGTACTTAAATTCTATAATGACTAGCACAATTGTGCTATGTTGTGATTTATCAAAAACTCAAACAGTTACACCTGCCGTTGGATGTGTTCTTTATGCTAATATTCTCTCAGGAGACTTTTTAAAATTCTCTACTATGCTTGTTTTCGGTCTGTTTTTGCTGATGTTGACAGATTGCTTTTTTCGATCAAGTGTTTTTAAAGTGCATGCATCAGAACCAGTGAATTTTCACTTATTTATTTATAATAGCTCATCTTGCTTTACGGAAGATGGTCTACAGTGGCCCCTAAAAGTATTGAGACACTTCAAAATACATGAATGTTTCATTGGATTAGATAATAAAATATCAAACCATGTGGCGTGCAAAACAGGTTGTAAATACATCATAATAAATACATTACTGTTAATGAAAAAAAAAGACAGTTCAGCAAAGTCTCATTGAATTGGTTTTTGTTACAATTTATTTATTTTTTAAATAAATGCAGTTTTTATTTTATTTTCTATTCATCAAAAAATCGTGAAAAAAGGGTATTAAGGTTTCCAGAAAAATAATAAAAGCTGGATGCCTTTGGCCATATAAGGGATTTCCTGGAACGTCATAAGTTATTACTTCTACGAGTCTGTTTTGGACTTTCTGCACAAGGGAGCCCTCTGGCTTCCAGTATTAATGAAACATACATTACATTAGAGTTTAGCGCGTCAGGTCATGCATAGACTATATTGTCTCTTTGAATTTAAATCTAGATTTATTCACAGTGGCCCATGACAACCTCTATGCGAACACACTTGAATTTACATCTTATTAAAAGTGTGGGGGACACTTCCCCTGCATATTCTATGCCCATGTGTGTCTGTGTGGGTCTATGATAAAGAGAAAGAGAAATCAGACCATGAGTGTCTTCTTGTCGCTGTTGCCTTGTTGTCTTTCCCTCTCAGTTTGAGGCGTCATTTGTTGTGTTAAAAAGCTACGTAAAGAGTACAGCTTGCACTGAAAGAATCGATACGCTTTATTGCTGGAACGAAGAGGGCAGCAGGGGCTCTCGTTATGGGGTTGAAGAGGGATGACCACATGCCGACAGGGAAAGAGATCTACGCAAGAACAGTAGTCTCACTCGGTCCTGCAATGTGTTTTCCTCCCACACAAACACATACACGCTCATAAACCAGGGATGTTTTGTCCAAGGGAGATGATGCCTATGCAACAAAAATCAGATAAGAAAATGATTTATAGTGCAGAAATAAAAATGAAATATATGATCAGATAGTGTAAAAGTGAGGGGGTGACTATGAAATAAAATAAAAAAATTCTGTTAACTGCCCCGATGTCTCTATTTAATTTAAAGAGAGAGTTCACCCAAAAATGAGTTACTCACCCTCATGTCATTTCAAAACCGGTATGACTTTCTCCTGTGGAACACAAAAGAAAATATTTTGAACGTCAGTGGTGTCTTAGTTCGGCTGTACTGCTGAAAAACTTGCTAAATAAGTCTTGAAAGCTGACATGAAAAAGAATCATAGGATTGTAGATAATGATCCTTCCTGAAACATAATTGCCATATTGCCCACTCCTACCCTGTGATATGCGAATCTCAGGTGTACAATTCTCATACCAAGAAAACAACAATAGACTTCAACAACTTTAATGTTCAGGAAAAAGGTGGATAAAGCTGATTGAACATTGATTGAAACACTGAAGGATTTAGGGCAGTGTACATGCCGAACTCTACTGCCCTGCCCTCTGTGAAGCGAGAGGAAATATATCGCTGGCAACAGGAAAAAACAAAGACTTGATATCGTCATGTGGATAGGAAGGAGGAATGTGGCCAAGCGTTTTCCAGATAAACACAATGAACGTCAGACGGGAACAGCTCGGCACACTCCGTCAGAGGCTGTTGTATTTGGACATTCTGGAAGCCACTGTTCATCTCAGGGTGATTTCATTTGTCTTCCCTTAAACGCTTATTGGAATAGCTTGTTTTTGTTAACAAGCTTTGTTAAATGTTATATTTTTATCAGCATTAAAGTGGGGTCAAGTAGTAGCCTACTGTAGATGGAAGTTGGCAAAACCAAACATGGCAAACAAGTAAAAAGACAATATGGACACAGTTGTCACATAGTCTTTTCTCTCAATGAGAAGGATTCGTGGAGTGCTTGTTGAGAAACTCTTGAAAGTCTGTCATTCAATGAAGTCCGGCCGCAATCAAAGGATTCGCGAGGAGAGAATGATACGCTTGAGCAGCCTTCCTCTCCGGAGGCACTCATGGATATGGTGAGAGCTTCCTTTAGCATGTAACGTATGTATTTGTGTGTTTTCTGGTGAAGCTGATTGACCGCCAGGGGAGTGGCATCCACATCACAGCAATGTGTCAAGGAACATCCAGCGCTTTTCACATGCTAATTGTTTCATATGCGTCATATGCGATTGAGAGCACATGTCAGTTTGTTTGTGTGTGTGTCTGTGCGTGGCTGTTATTTGAACTGATGCTTTGTCGCAGGTTGCCGGGTTCTCATCCATCAGCTTGCCATTCAGAGTAAATTTACTGTTTAATGGTGGACTCATTTCCTGCAGCTTCATCCAGCATTAAACGCTTGAGCAGGTTCACAGATGAGGGTGTATATCAAAAGCAGATTAGCAAGGGAGGTGGTTATAATTTCATCAGAATGGTGATTGTTGTGAGCCTATCGGAGCAGAACATCTCTAGCAGCCAAATATGATTATAGTAGTAGTTAATTTGTAGTTCATAGTCTTAAGGGTGAGACACACTGTTTGTATTTATTCACTGTCCATAATTATTTTCACACACACATGCACACACACACACACACACACACACACACACACACACACACACACACACACACACACACACACACACACACACACACACACACACACACACACTCACATATATATATTGCGTTCAAAAGTTTGGGGTCAGTAAGAATTTTTTTTTACGATATTAAAAGTCTCTGATGCTCACCAAGGCTGCATTTATTTGATCAAAAGTACAGTAAAACATTTAGTGAAATATTACAATTTAGAATAACATTTTTTATTTTTATATATTTAAAAATGTAATTTATTCCTGTGATGGCAAAGCTGAATTTTCAGCATCATTACTCCAGTCTTCATTGTCACATGATCCTTCAGAAATCATTCTAATATGCTGATTTGACGCTCAAGATTTTTTTTTTATTATCAATGTTAAAAACTGTGCTGCCTAATATTTTTGTGGAAACCCTGCATTCTTCTTCAGGATTTTTTGATGAATAGAAATATGAAAAGCATTTATTTGAAATAGACTTCTTTTGTGTCAATGTAAATCTCTTTACTGTCACTTTTAATCAGTTTAATTTGTGTGAATAAAAGTAATTTTTATAATATTTTACTGATATTCGTCAAAACTTTACATGTTAAGTTTATGCACAAAATGTATAGACATTTAACTTGAGAAGGGAGTTACATATTTGACGAATTATGTCTTATTTATTCACTTCATACAGCAATTTGTTTTATTACAAAAAAGTAAAAAGACAGCACTAGGCTATTTATTGTGGACTGAATGAAATAGATTTAATGTTTTTGATTTCTTTTGCCAAAAATCAATAACAAAAACAAACATTGAGAAAATGGCATTGGCTTCCGCTTCCTTTTCTCTCATATACAAATATGACGGCTTTACAGCAACCTTTTCATATTTCAAATACAGGGACAATTTTTTCTTGAATCACTGCAGGGCCATTACATAATCCCTGACCGTGGACTTGCCAAGGCTCTGATTTTCCCTGGAAATACAGGCGCTTGTGTAGCACTTCCCTTTAGTTTAGCGGAGGGGCTTGGCTGATAGATGCTTTATTGAATCTGCCGCTGGGCTCCTTGACAACAGTGAGGAACGAGTGGGTGTCTCGCTATTAGTTCACAATAAGAACACAGTGTCAGCACAGTCAGCGGGCGGCAATCAGCTCCATCCGTATTTCCAGCCCTGTTGATGCGGGAAGAATAGCGCCTGAAGCGACTAGCATAGTTAGCGGCCCACCGATGCTAACCCGATTCATTGCTGCCGTCATATTTCCTGTACGTTTCAAAACATCTCTCATGTCAGTGTGTGGGCTGCCACATTTCATACATGGATAGTCAGGCTTACACAATCTGTTTGTGCGATTGACGATAGCTTAACGGATGCGACGGGAACTTCAAATACGCTAAGGATGTGCACTAAAGCTTCCTTTAAGGGACAAGGGGTTGCGTGACCAACCCAAATAACAGCATTGTCACTTTACGGCCAACTTTTGCCCCTTTTTAACAGTACCTTTTCAATCGTATTCATTTGTCTGGGCTAATTTTACGTTGTTTGTGCGATAGTTGTTTTTTAGGCACACAAAGTTGTTCACATTAAGTCAAAAAAAGGCATCATTGCAGCGTAATCGTAATAATGCTAATAATGCTTCTGAGTTGTTGGCTCAATGCCATATTGTGAGCTCCCAGCTTGCACTTCAGTGTCTCTTTTAAGTTGCAATTCACATAGCAATAGAGGTAATCCAAAGAACATCTTGGTCAGGAACAAATAAGCTACAACCCCAAAATTGCAAATGGACTTGAAATAATGAACGAGAATGAACACTTCCAGTGTTCTCTTTAGTTTTATGAGGAGTTTACTCAGAGCTCCCATCCACCCCCTGGCAAATATTGTTGCTTTTCCAAGGTGCCATCTGTCCTTGGAAGCATTGCCACCTGACTGTAAGAGCCAAATCCTTCTACAAATGCAGAAGTGGGACTGGTGGCTTACATGTGTGAATCCTATACCAAGAGCCTTTGTGTCATAATTTGACGTCTTACAGTAGGTGGTGAGAAAAATTAGGAGTGGGCAGTATTACCTAAGTCTTTTATCAATTATATGAGTCATTTTATTTCACGATAACGATATATGTGACCCGTGAGTTCTTGTTATTTTAAAAACGTTCTAAATGATGTATAATTGGTTGGAATCTGACAAAAAATTAATGAGTTACACCTGTTTGAAGTCGATAGAGTCAGAAAAGTCAATTTTGAGAAAAATCGAGTTAAAGTTTTTTGAAGGTCCCAAAACAAAATCACCTACCAACCATACCTTAAAATCCCTGGTAATAACACCAAATTTGGCACACACCAAGTCAAACCCATATCTATTGGGAATAGGGAAAGTATAAGTTAAACTTCATTGAACATTTTTATGCAAAAAATATTTAACATTGTTTCCTGGCTGATTTTTGTGCTTAGCAGTCAGTTTGAGAAGCGTGACACTGGTTAAGGGCTTTCCATGTACCAATCCATGTAGCAGAATTATGCAACAAAATATCTATAACAATAAATGGCAAATAAGCCATCTCATGTTAAAATTTGTATAAAAATTACAAAATTCTGTGAAATAATTTTCCTGCATGGATGTGTGGCCACAGTGACCAACACAGTTGCAGTAGCAAAGTCCTTTTTTAATACAGTCATGACAGTTTCATATTATGCCCATGCCCAACCATTGTTCAAGATTTGCTACAGTACATTAATGTCCACAATCATCTTGTTTTGATGGTTGCACATTATCACTGAAGTAGTCATTAATAAGTTTAACAAAATGATCCATGTTAATTGCAACAAGATTCGCCGACCGCAGTGCATTTAAAGTATTAGTCACCGACTGTGCACTCTCACTATCATCCATATCCATTACATTATATTATTTGTAAAGAAAGACTACGCGTCCGCGCACATATGCATTCAAACGCGCATGCCTATAGACTAAACACGTAATTCGCATGTGCATGCCGTCACCGTTTTCACAGATTCACGTTTTTTAAAGGGATACTTTACCGTTTTTTCATATTAAACTATGTTATTCCCTTAACTAAGACGAGTTGATACATACCTCTCTCGTCTCAGTGCGTGCACTTAATCCCTCTGTCTTGCGGCGAAACTTTGTTAGCCCAGTTCATTTAATATGGGCCAAGCAGAGAAGCTACCAAACACCTCCACGTTTTCCCTATTTAAATACAGTTACTCGCGAAGTGTAACTCGACCTAGAACGGTGACACAAAACAAAACGTTGCGCTTTTCTAAGCGTGTAAAATGGATAACTATTTTGTATGGCGGAATACCATAGCAAGTGCTTGTAAGCACTTCGACTTGGCGCAGTAATATCTTCACTAGAGGGAGCGGGGGCCGGTGAGAGGATTTTTCCACGAGTGAAGATATTACTGCGCCAAGTCGAAGTGCTTACAAGCACTTGCTATGGTATTCCGCCATACAAAATAGTTATCCATTTTACACGCTTAGAAAAGCGCAACGTTTTGTTTTGTGTCACCGTTCTAGGTCGAGTTACACTTCGCGAGTAACTGTATTTAAATAGGGAAAACGTGGAGGTGTTTGGTAGCTTCTCTGCTTGGCCCATATTAAATGAACTGGGCTAACAAAGTTTCGCCGCAAGACAGAGGGATTTAGTGCACGCACTGAGACGAGAGAGGTATGTATCAACTCGTCTTAGTTAAGGGAATAACATAGTTTAATATGAAAAAACGGTAAAGTATCCCTTTAAGTTTACATGGAGATGATCACGGTATCGTTTTCAAAACTCGTTTTCAAAAACTTGCACTTTGAAACCTAATTCAAAGTTTGCATTCTCAGGCCACCAAAACGCTGTTGTCATGTAAATGAAAATAATAATAAAAGTTTTCAGTTGAAACCGGTGTTGTGTAAGTGGCCCCTAAGTTAATAACAGGCATATATCCACCAAATATTAAATTAAAAGCTTGAACATTTGAAATTTCTGCCTTGTTCACTTTTAATTTTTTGTGCCACTGTGCGAGGTTTTTTGATTAATCACCGAAGGCGTTATTGCGACTGGTTAGCAAGAAGCTTGTTTAAATTTAGATCAGCATGGATTTGAAAATCACATTTGATTGGTTCAGACCCATGCCATAGAAAATTCACTATGAACATTCACAAAGTTTGAATTACAGCGATACTAACAACTATAACACACACACACACACACACACACACACACACACACACACACACACACACACACACACACACACACACACACACACACACACACACACACACACACACACACAATAGTAGAAGGCTGAATCAAAAGTTTCTTGTCAAAGTCAAGTGAATCCGTGTATCATTCGTTCAGTCGTTTTTTGAATTAATATTGAATATAGAAAAATAAGAAAACGGTTCCTTTTTCGTTTTTTCATTTTTTACAAAAAAAACGAAAAACAAGAATTCAGCTGGATTTCTCGTTTTTCGTTCTCAGTTAGAAAAATGAATAAACAGCTTGAATATTCGATTTCTACACGTGGGCGGGAATTAAACGCCCCTTTCCTCTGATTTGTCAGCCGAAGATCAAACTGTTCCGTCATCAGTTCTGCACAGCAGAATAAGAGTCCTCCGTTGTGCGGATTCTTAACGTATTTATTGCAACTACATTTAATCTTTTTCTCATCAAACCACCAGACTAACGAATGTCTTGACACAACCCGTACCGGGGAATAGACTAGATAGGGCTTTCTTCTGTGTATATATAAATTCACCTACGATTTGCATCAGCCGGCTGTTAGCCTATATTGTCGCACTCGCCCAGTAATTTATATATATATATATATATATATATATATATATATATATATATATAAATTAAGATATAAATCAATATAATTAGTTGTAAATTAAATATTTTTAACACTAATACAAAAAGAAAAGAATAATGCATTGACTATATAATTGGCCTATATTAACGTTAACGTATAAACTGTCATTCAGACTGACTAGCCTATCTAACAACTGGAGAAGTTTTATGATGTAGGCCTTGTGTTTCATTAAAATGTATTATAATTTATATCTCTAGGATGCGCGCTTGTGCGTGGCGCGCCGGGTCATGTTGAGAGGGAAACGCGCGCGTCACATCGTTGTAAAAAAAGCATATTCATAAATAGTGTAAAAGACCGGTAAATAAAATACAACATTAACATTATAAACACTATTAATAACATAATATGCGTATTTTAACGAGAAACTGAAACTGTACAGGAGCAGACGTTGGTTTCGGGCATCTCTCATTCGTCCAGTAGCCTATCCATATTTGCAATGTAACATTTGGATGCTAATTAATAATGTAAAGAAGGCTTCGTACTTCATTCGAGTCCCAATACTACACGTAAATCAGCATCTCCACAGCAAGGGAAATTAGTTTGGAATGTCAACAGACCAATTAAGCAGAATAACGTTTTATATGTTTGGTTGACTGTTTTATTTTAATAACGAACAGGCTGCGACACCCGACATCACTTGGATGTGTTGCTCAACAGGGGATTTAATAGCTACTGTCGTTTAATACTCTCATTCGAAACAGTAACATTATATGTCTATTTGTGTACTTTCAAAATGACTACAACATATCATATGCCTTTGAAATTATTATATAAGAATAATAATTATTATAAATGATTATTATATTCTTTCTGGCGCACACCAAAAATCAACCAAAATAGCCTACAGCCAATAGCCTTCTTGGCGCGCCTATATATTTTTGAAGGTCAACATTAAGATTAATCACAGCGTGCTTGTTAAAAAAAAAAACCCTGTGACTTGACTTTACAATCCGGAAAATAGCAAATTATTTCACGGACCCCCTGGCACTTGAGAACTCCTGGTCTACACAGAAGAAAGCCCCGTCTAGTCTATTCCCCGGTACGGGTTGTGTCGAGACATTCGTTAGTCTGGTTATTTGATGAGAAAAAGATTAAATGTAGTTGCAATAAATGCGTTAGGAATCCGCACAACGGAGGACTCTTATTCTGCTGTGCAGAACTGATGACGGAACAGTTTGATCTTCGGCTGACAAATCAGAGGAAATGGGCGTTTAATTCCCGCCCACGTGTAGAAATCGAATATTCAAGCTGTTTATTCATTTTTCTAACTGAGAACGAAAAACGAGAAATCCAGCTGAATTCTTGTTTTTCGTTTTTTTTGTAAAAAATGAAAAAACGAAAAAGGGACCGTTTTCTCATTTTTCTATATTCAATATTAATTCAAAAAACGACTGAACGAATGATACACGGATTCAAGTGCTAACAGAAAATCTGTTTTGAACACTCATTCAAACATTTCATAAGTCTGTATTGATCAGTCACTTTCCTTTTTATAGTAAGTATGCCTCACTAAACAGCACAATTCACATGAAATTGAGAACTTTCCTGCCTGAAGTGATATATTGTACATATATGCCATATCACAGTACCAGTTGTACACTTTTGATGAAATTGTATATATTTGCAGTGATGTATACTTCATTTGTAATTTTTTGGTTGTAAAGAAATTATACATACAGTACATATATTTTCAAAGTATGTTCTTCTCATAGTACACACTAATAAACTAATAGGCCTACATGTTTACCTATTAATATTTTAATGTAAAATTATGTATGAAAAAAATCAATTACATTTTTTTATTTGATTTATTGAAACAAAGTTTGAACTCGTTCAGAAATGAATCCAACTTATCAGTTCTAACGTCATGGTTTTATCAGGGAGGAACATGTATGTGTACAGGTATGTATGTATGGGTGTGTGTGTGTGTGTGTATATATATGTAAACATTCATTAAATATCAGCCGGATCATATACAGTTTTCAAGTCTCATATATGTTTGTCTAAGCCCAGTAGAGTAGTCATATAACTTTTATTCAGCAGCTTTTAACAGGAAATGTCAATTTGCCCTTGACATGTTCAACTTCAATTGTGTTCTATTCTCCCCACAACATCCTCCCTCAGACCATTTAATCTGTGGGGAGAGAAAGGTCAGTACTGCAGTGTGATTATTGTGGTAATGCTTATGGCATAACAATGCATATAAAGCGTAAGTGTGACGTGACTCAGAAAGAACTTCCTTGAAGCATTTCAACAGAGAGCACCAGGGGCAGTTGTAAGCCTTTGTTTTGAGATTTACATTCAATGACACGTTTCTGTGGGTGTGTTTCTTCTGATCCTCTCTGGTCCTTCCTCTTTGATGCTCTGCCTTTTAGCATCCAGGTCCACACAACTCAGTCACTTCATCTGAATAGCCTGTGAGATTTGCAATGCCCGGAGAGGTTAAGAGACAGTGTTATCTGTATATACTGGTTTCATTTTAGCTTTATTTTAGGGCGAGTTTCCCACACACAGATTACAAGCAGCAACAAATTACAAAGGATTTTCAATGGGAAATTACAGTTTACAGTGCAAGTTAATCCAGTTTTCTGGATCCTACAGTCGGAACATTTGGCATCACCAGTTGAAATGAAACATTCAGTATTTTCATTATTAAAAACGGCTTTGGCAAAAGACTGCATGAGGAAATAAATGTGCAACGCTCACATTCAAATGTTTATGATTTAGTGCAATCCTACATATTTCATTCTCACTTAGTGTTGCCAAACCTTCTGTTACGCGCAGCTTTGAGATAAAGATAGCATGTTGTCTAAGGACTTGTTGTGCTTTCACATAAAATCACATCAGCCAATAATCAGTTAATTTAGCTGACCAAATATCTAACAGAAGAGTGAAAGTCTGGTTTGATTATATTTACAGATTCTTGAAGAAAACATTTTGGAAGTTTATCCTTGCTGTAGATGCATTATGCCATTGTTAACTTTTCTGTCAACCCGTTTTCATGTTTTGCGTCATTCTCACTTCAAAACAAACTCATGCTGGACTTATCAAATTACACCATGCCTTTCCTGTTTTAAAAAACATGCTGCTCTGGACAATACACTGAAATGCTGGCAAGAATATTGTATCTGAATCTGTTATACTGTATATAATAACTGATAACAAGGGATGTTCTAATTTATATCATCATTGTAAACTTTTAACTAAATATTATTATTTATTTATTTTTAACTGGGAAAATGATTACATTTGCAGATATTTTACTTGTGTATAAAATTTTGCATGATATGGCCCCACCCCCACTTAATGAGTTTATTAGACAAAATCATAACTCCTCTACTAGAGCCACTAGTTGTGGGGATTGTATAATGCCACATAAAAGAAGTGCTTTTGGGCAGTCAGCCTTTTCTTATAGCTGCACACACCTGGAATGCTATACCTACTGAATTAAGAAATATTATATTGTTTACTTCTTTTTCTGCATCAATAAAACAGTGGTTATTGGATAATCAATCATGTCTTCATAATTTGGAGTAGTGGCTTGTTTCTGTCTCCTTATTTAAAGTCATTTTGTATTTGTGTCATTATGCTCTGGTTATGGCTATGTTTGCTGGAATGTGTTTTAACATGATTTCTTTATGTTGTATGGACTTGTGGACTTTTCTTTACCATCAACCTGCCAGGGACTACAGATGAAAATTAGCCTGAATGGCTAAAACTGGCACATTTACATGATAGCCTTGAGTGCTTGATGGCCAGTTCATGGATGTATTTATACTTTTATGCAGGCTTTTGCACGTCCCATGCAGGCGAGCATATATGCTAGTGTACCACTGAATGTTAACACAATCAGATTTAGCAATGTTATTAGTGCTCATGTTAATTATTGTGCATTGTCCTTTAAAGAAGAAGAATAAAGATGTCACAACAAGTTCTGTAAATGAATGGGATGTATATTTAAATGTCTGGATATTTGCCAGTCAAAGCAATCTGTATTCGCATACTCAGTTTAACTCTTTGTAGTCAGTGATTTTACTTTAATCTGTGTAGTGCAGGATGACTCATCAATATTTTTGTTTTGTTTTGTTTTCCAGCAAGAAAAATGTTTGCTAAATCTGATTTTGTTAACATTCAGTGGTACACTAGCATATATGCTCGCCTGCATGGGACGTGCATGTTTTTGCATGGGACGGATTCTATCCCGCTCACGCAAAAATATGTTAACTTCTCCCGCTCCCGCCTGCAACATTCATGTTTTGTCCTGCTCCCGCCCGCAAAAAGCCTACATAAAAGTATAAATAGATTTTTTTTCCCAATACATCCATGAAGTTACTAGGGCTGTACTCAACCAAAGAAAATCTTGGTCGACTGAAGTCCTGAAATTTTCGACTAAAAATCGACTAAAATCGACTAAAATTGACGGTAGAAAAAAAAAAAACGTTAAATTAATTAGATGCGCACTGTGCGCAGTACTTGGTAGCCTTGTTGTCCGCCTAAATGAATTATAAATAAACATAAAAAACTAGTAGGCTATTTGCAGTATATTAAATAGTTTTTGACCAAATTATTTTGCACTGAAATGAGTCTGACACTCGAGTCTGTCGGCTCTGACAGCGCTGCATCACGTGCACCTGCGCAATATCATAGCTTATGATTTCTGAAAATAGTACTATGTTGTCAACTAGTGATATCATCACAAGAACTGTTGAGGAATATGCAACATAATTTAGACAATTATTTTTGTCATATGTTATAATAATAAGTTATAACTGTCAGACACTATCATTTCACCGTGCATGTCCTCGCACCGAGCGAGGCTGAACATGAGCTCAGCTTCGCAGCTGAGACACGAATAGACTATTAACTTAAAGCTTTTACTCTTAATAAACACAGAAGGCACGTCCACTTTAATAAAAAAATAATATTTATTAAACAAACCAGATCAAGAGCAGAAACGAAATAAAGCGCATAACTGAAAAATAAAGCATCCTAGGCTCAAAACTAACACAACCAACAGCACAGCGCAATTGCGCATTAGGCTCCAAATAAAAAATAAAAAAGTTAGGTTATCATCACACTAAAACATTGAAATATGCAAATTCTGATATGTTCATATAGCCTACTCAAAACAGACAGGCTAAGCTAACGCAGACAAGTGAGCTTACCACTTTTAGATGATATATCATGTTTGTCGTCGAGCTGTGGAAAACTGTTGCTTGCAAACTTTGCATTCAACCTTTTTCCTGTTATCAATTTTAACAAAATGCTGCCACACTGTCGATTTCTTTGTTGTTGACATGTTAGAAGAGGACTGACTATTAAACGCTCTCACAATTAAATAAATAATATTCAGCATCAAACCTTCTATAGTTATCGCTCTCTCTTGGGTTGGGCTAATCCAAAAAAGGTGAAAACAAGGGGGGTGTTCTGAAGACAGACTGTTACAGTGAAACAAGGGTACTCTGAAAACACCCCCATTAGCTGTTAGTGCTTTCCACCTGATGAAATGAGCGCGCCTCAGCGCGGCAAAACTGATGAAATAAACTCGGCAAAACTGATGAAATGAACGCGGCAAAAAATCGACCAATCAGAATTTTGGTTGAACCAGAACGTATCGACCAATTAATCGACTAATCGACTGGGACAGTACAGCCCTAGAAGTTACGTGTCGCCTAGCCACAACCTATACATCCCAGCATAAACGCTCCTGATAAATGACTTGTTATTAAAGCATCAACATTCACAAACCACTGTTAATTTTATCAGAAAAGCAAGCATAGGCTATTGCGTGCATGGTTTGGCATGGCAGAACCATATGGATATACAAGCCTCTATTAAATGTCTTTCAGCTGCAGAGTCTTGCTCTAGAGCATGTGCTGATGTCGTCATTATGCTTTCGTACTATCACGGTTGTAACATCATTCAGCTGTGTGTCAGTCTAATCTAATCCTGTTACCACAGCCACATGCCACTAGTATCTTCACATGAAAACACCAGCTACAAGACAAACTGTGTATATGCTTTAGTTTTGGTTGGATTGCTTATTTGAGGCTGTGTGATTTCATGCTTTGTGACACTGTATAGTCTGCTGTTGTGCTGTCACTATTTAAGTTTTCTGTTTTGTATCCTAGCTTCAAATCAAATAGATACAGAAATGTGGGCTATGTTTGGGTGTGCTGGTTGAATATTTGAACCTATGTGCAACATATATTAGGGGTGGGTGATAACGTCACGTGAGTGCGTAACCGCGATAGAGACGATAGTCCAAAATATTTCAACCGGTTAATAACGCCCACCCCTAATACCTATATAGTATTGTGAGTACAAATAGTGCTGGCTATTGCTCTCTCATCTGTCTTTGGTTGTGTCTCTCTGTAAGACTTTGTTTCTGTGCTTTCAGAGACATAGCATTTGACTTTCCTTGATGAAAGCAACTCCAGTAACCTTGGTAACGTTGAATAGAGTTTGACCATTTTCGCTTTCGAGTCTTTAAAAGATTATGAAATAAGCTTGAATACAGATGTAATAACATTTGCCTTCAATTTTAAATCCCTTTTTGGTTGTAAAAATGACATTTTACATGAATATTCAGTGATAAAACAACTTTTGTACTTAAGGAAATATTGCTTTGTGCGTTTTCTTGGTGCATAATCTGAGGAAGATGATTGAAATATGTTTTTATTGAAATGAGCTTTTATCTTTTGTTATCTAAGTTTCAGACCCTGTGAGCTCCTCAAGTGTACTGTAAGATTTATCACAGAGGCTGAGAGCTCTTGACTCCGCCCAATGAGATAACAAGCCTGTAACATTTTCCTGATTATTTAATGTTTAAATGAGTCATGTAATTGTACATGCAAGGCGGCCAGCTATTATACTTTGATCTTCTGAATCACATCTTTTAGGGCTCATAATACATCTATAATATATGAAAAATGAAAGAAATTTTACTCAAACTTTAGCAGCATACACAAGTGCTCAAGGTTTTGCTGGTTAGTACGGCCAAGTTAGAACCACACTATCAGGTTCAAAACAGCTTCTTTCTCCATTGACGATCATTAGATATTAGACATGGATTATATTAGCTTCACGGATCACAGCTCAGGATAGTTGCTACTGAGGGTTTGGTGCACATTCTTGATGAGTCATGATTTCATGGTTTTGCAGCTTGATTACTTACATGGCATTTACGGCTGAGGTGATTGGTTCAAAAATGTCTGTGGTTCATACCACCTGCATCAGTTGAGCAACTCCCATTGAGATGAATAGGAATTCTAAATAAATGCTCCAGGTTTTATTTACATGGTTGGTTATAGTATGTTGTCTTGAAAAGCTGAATCTGGTGAGACAAAGCAGATTCTTGTTATCTCACAAATATTCCCTTGGAGGAATGTTCATCGAGCAGTGACAGAAGTTAGTGACTGTTTCATCTGTCTGTTTTGTCATGCACGACTCAGTTCAACTGTGCCTGCCATAATTAATTCATCTGTTTGTTGAGTTCATGGTCAGACGCATATGGCATTCAAGCTGTCTTGTTCGTTTAAACCCACTACAAGCAGTTGTGAAATATGAATCTCATTCTCTGCTGCTGGATTTGATCAAAGTAGAGCATGTTGAGCTCATTGGACACACAAGGTGAAACCGAGGTGTGTTCCTTTATGCTCTGCAATACAGTTACTTTAAAATTGAAGGAATAACTCACAATTTACTTACACTTATGTTTTTACAAACCTGTATGGTTTTCTTTTTCCATGGGCATTTTATAAGAGAATTTTACTTGTTAAAACATTTAATAGTTCAGTTGTAATATGTAATAATTATTTACTTTTGGGGAATGTGTATTGAACATATACAGTATATATGTGTGTGTGTGTGTGTGTGTGTGTGTATGTTTGTATAAAAATATAACACAAAAATAAGAATAATGATATTTATTTATTTTCTCCATTTCTCCTTTTGTGTTCCTCAAGTATATGTAATAATTATTTATTTTTTGGGAATGTTTGTGTCTTGTATGTACAGTTTATATGTATGTTAAAAGCATTTAATTATTTATTATTTTTATTGTTGTTGTTTCATTGTCAAAATGTATATATAATACAAATGAAAAAATAAATAATAAGGATATATATTTATTTTCTCCATTTCTCCCTTTGTGCTCCTCAGAAGTTACAAATTATATGAGGGTATATAAATAGTCAACTTCACAATTTTTCACCTTCATTTATATAGCACTTTTAACAATATAGCAAATAATGAACTGTTTGTTTAAATCTTGGTAATAGACATGGAAGTGCTAGTAATTTGTATATAACCAGTCTCAAGGGAAATGTTTCTTTCCTTATAATGAGCCTATTGACTAAGATGCCTCTCAAACATACACAAAGCACAAATCACATCCCACCACACACAGGTTACAGAGTAAACCGATTCCCACACAGCTTTGGCCAAAGGCCAGCACTGTGAGGTATACGTCATAAGCCAGTCAGGTGTGCGACAATTGGCCACATGCAGACAGGCTAATTAGCTGATCACTCTTCCTCGACAGTCTGGCTGTGTGTGAGCAGCCCGGCCGGCCTGCGCGAACACCTGGTGACTTAGGAGAAAGCTGTTTAACCCCTCTGCTCCTCTCGGGAGGCCATGAAATCCATCATGTTTCTGAGGTATTGCACAGTCTACAAGCCAGGGCATTACTTGCAACCCCAGGGCATGAGCAGTTTGTGTTTGTTTCGATAGAGTTGTGTATATCAAGACAAAGCTGATTGAGGCTGTAGAAAAGACGAATTAGATTGAGTTGCACCAGCTGGAAATTAACTTTAGACATGCACACCTAGTTGTTAGCTGTGCGGTTTAATCAATTCATGGGATGAGGGCTAATGCATTTTTCATTGCAAACAAACTTAAGACTTGCTATTTACTCAAAGTTTATTGCTTAAAAGTGATATTTGCGGTTTTTAAAATGTTTTCCTGTTCTAGTCAGAAGCTCTTTTTAATACTTTTCGTTGGTTAACTATTTTCAAAACCAACAGACAGATGTAATGGTGACCAATATTAATGATTTAAGAATAGAAAAAAAAAACATGACGGAATATGGAATGCCGATATTTGCAATTTGCAAAAAAAAGTTGATTCAACTCTTAAGGTCCGTTCACACTAGGGTGACCAGACGTCCCGAAGAATTTGGGACAGTCCAGAAATCTAAGCTGTTGTCCCGAATCCAGAATCCGGCCCTAATTGTCCCGAAAATTATACTAAAGCAAAATCTTGAGTAGTTATTGTCTGATTAAACATTAAAAACTGTCCGTGGAGGTTGAGTCGTCCTGCAGCCAGCCCCCGCCGGCTCTACAAAGTTCTACAAAGATACCAGGAAGTACGATAACTGTAAAGTTTTAATATTCTAATTATGTGAGAATAGGGAAGTCCACCACAGTTATAAAGACACAGAGGAACAATATTGTTGGAATCATTTTTAGAAAGTTTTTTTTTTCCAGCTGAAGAACGATATATTGACAACCAATCAGAATCCACTTGACTTTAAAGGGGTCCTATTATGCTTTTTCACTTTTTCAACTTTAGTTAGTGTGTAATGTTGCTGATTGAGCATAAAAAAGATCTGCAAGGTTATAGCTCAAAGTCCACTCCAAAGGGGGATATTTTATTTAATATAATCTAGTGCTGCACGATTAATCATATCGCAATCGCAATCAAGATGTCAAGCCTACGCAATTATATGATGCAAAATGCTGCGATTTTATATTAAATAAACAAATTAGTGCTGTTAACACAATTAACGCAGCATCTGTTAATTTTTGTCATCCTTTGGCTAGCGTTATCACTAATCTGTGTGTGCATTTATTTTCCTTGAGAACCAAGCAAGTTGACTCATGAAACCATTTGTTTATTATATCGCAATCGCATATCGTATTTTTGCAATATTGACCTCAATAATCGCAATATGACATTTCCCCCAAATCGTGCAGCCCTAATATAATCCACTTTTCAAGAGCTACGACAAACGGCTCATTTGGACTAACAATGCGATTTTTCCCGGGCTTTATAAAGTCATAATGTTACTCATTTAAATAATCTCCACCCACGGATTATGCAAAAAAGCAGACCAGGCCTGGTTGAGCTGCTGCTTTGTCAAAGAGATGCTGTTTTTTCCACAACTCATTTGCTTGACCTTCCTAAGGCTGACGAACTTAGAGTGGTTTACATTTATTTTAAATACTGTTCCTGAACATTATAATCCCGATGTTTATCTGTGCGCTGCACATTTGACGGAGAACAGCTTCCAGAACCACAGTGCAGGCCACACATAAAAGCATCTCTTGAAATGGAGCAGTTTCCACTTTGTCGGGACAATCTGTTGTTGGATCACAACTTGTTAGTATGTCTTATTATTTGCGTTTTCTATTAACAGTTCTAATTATAAGTTTTATGTTGTTGCTACGCTCTCCTGCTAGCCAACATTAGTGTTAATATAGTGTTGTTTACTATAGCTTTTGTAAGCTCTTGTGAGTGTTCACTGCCCCTTTATAAATTGCCGCCCCTCCAAATGTTTTTGTGATCAATTACTGTTTGCATAACAATAGTTATAACCATAGTAACAAATATCTTGATTAAATAGTGGATAACATCATATCTATAATGTATAAGAAAAACATACCACTCTGAAACGTCCTATAAAATCCGTGCTTGCAAAGTCTGTGCGTGAAATCCGTTCTGGATGCTCCTCTTGTTTGTTAACAATAACATTGTCAGGGTCTTAATCAGGGTCGAATTGGTTTGAAATTGCCACCATCCTTTATTTACACTCGCTATTATGGAGGGGCGGGACATTTCCTGAACACACGCTAAGCGCTGCCAATCACAACACACTGGGCCAGCTAACCAATCATAGCACGTTTCGTACTTCGGAAGGAGGGGTTTCATCGAAAAAGACTTGTTCGAGACAGACTGGGGAGACAAGAGCAGTGATAATGTAAAATATGTGAAAAATAATGTTTTTTTAAACAATCAAGCATGAAAGCTAGCAAATTCTAATACACCCCAAAAACAAAATCAAAACTTTGTAAAAGGGCATATTAGGACCCCTTTAAAGAGCTCACTCATTTAAAGTGGCTGACTACGTACTGCGGCACATTCTCATACTATTCACAGAAAGTTGTTGTGCTTTTGTGTCGACGCTAATATATACTCCTATTATTACTAATAATTTATTTCATTATTTTATTGTCATTTACAAGTAAGAAAATCACAATTACAGCCTTACTGAGCAATGTTGCAAACCTTCCCTTTCCGCCACCTGGTGGTGATTTTGTGAACGAGGGTCACATGTGACTTGATTGTATTTAACGCTGCGGCTGTAATGGGCATTTCGATTGATTACCTACTGCAGTTATCAGTTTACTTATTGATTTGAATGGGCTTTTAAAGTTAATTAAAATAGGCAGAGTAATTATTACAATAATGGCAGATTTTATGTCATGTCAATATAATTAATTAAACCTAAAAATGCTGTGTAAACTTCCACCTTCATTTTGTACTACAAAGACTTTATTTTTGTTTTTACAGTGTGGTGGCACAGATACTGCACACATCACCTTAAAAGCTCTACTGTGCCAGCTGTAAATTTGGATGTTTGGCTCCAATGGCACTAAAAAGTGAGAGTTTAAAAGCAAGCATTGAGTGATGTTACAATGCCGTTCTACTACCTCCATGCCTTTGAGCGAGTTATTTAGCTTTAAGATACTCCAGAGGGAGTTCCTGTTCCTGACCATTGCTGAATGATTCATACAGGTGCAGGAATCATGACCAGATCTTTGTCATCTCTCGGGAAAATAGGTTCAAGATAACGTTAGGCATTGCTTCCAGGAGACGGGAGAACAGTGTTGCTGCCAGGTACACGAGACGTCAGTGATGCTCGCTGACAGTGAGAGATGCCGTGGCTTTTTCTCGCCTTCTACTGAAGAACAGTGATGGATGATGGGAACTACCTCCCTGCCTGCATAAAAAGCCCCACACTTTGTCTTCAGGAAGGGCAGTTGCAATGGCATTATATAGCAGGTTAGCCTGGATAAGCTGAGTTTATTATAGGCTATACTTGGCAGAGCTTAGAAGGATATTCATCACTAGCAGCTTTGATTGTCGTTTGATGGTAATGAACGATAAATGCGCGTGTTAATGTGGAGCTTTTGCTACACTTGGATGCCTGAAGCTCATTCCAGAGCAACTCATTCAATATATGCGTATATAATATATTCATGTACTCTGTGGCAAATTTGATTTTTGCTATGAAACACCATGATCATTACATAAGAGTCATGTGGTAATGGGTTTTTGGCCTTGGACATATTTTTCAATCGCTGTGACTGCGTTTTTTCGCCCTCCTGTTGTGATGAGTCTGAGTGAGAGCCTCGTGTTAAAGTACGTGTGGTTAGTGATAGAGTGCTCCCTAGTGGTAGCTAAAAGAATTTATACAATATAAAATATATATTTATTTGTTTATATATAATTATTATATCAATCTTTATTTATTTATTTTCTAATAAATAAATTGTCTATATATTTACACAATTTATTACATTCCAGCTCTGCACTGTATTTTACAACTAATCCATTAAAAATGTATTTATATTTGTCTAGTAAACTATTATCAAGCCTTTACAGGGATAGTTCACGCAAATATGAAAATTCTGTCATCATTTACTCACCAAGACAATCAACTACACAGTTGACGGTAGCCATTGACTTCCATAGTAGGAAAAAAAAATGCTATGGAAGTCAATGGCTACCGTCAACTCTCTGATTACCAACATTCTTTAAAATATTATATTTTGTGTTCATTAGAAGAAAGAAACTCATACAGGTTTGGAACAACTTAGGGGTGAGTAAATGATGACACATTTTTGGGTGAAACATCCCTTTAAGAATAAGCTTTTAAATCCGAAGGTGTTTTTATGATCATTAAAAACAAATTCAGTTGTGTCTTTAGAGTATATATTGTAGGATATTAGTTTATCATGTATGTTTTTCTTGTAGAGCTGAGGAAATCATATGGGCTTTTTGGTATTAGATAATGATTTGATTTAAGGAGGTTAATGGATCTTACGTGTTGTTTTAGTGTCAAGTGTTTTTCTTTTGTAATTTCAGTGTGCCACATGAACACAGTTTAATCTTTCAATTCAAATCTGTATTCATTACATAGTTGACAGAATTCACAAATTACACAGATACAAAACTATAGCCCTTTTGACAACCTCACCATGTTTAACTGGTAAAATGTGTTTTATATAATAAATATTTGCATTTATATGTTGCCTGCATTGCAAAAAAGTCCCTATTTTTGAATGGCCGAAAGCTGTGTTTTGCCCCTTGTGGTGTAGTTATAGCATCTCCCAACAGTGGCTAACTAGACAAAACTTGAGACCTTGCAAGAGACAGTAATCTCTCGGTCTTCAGATATAATCTGTTAGTTTGCTGCCATCTAGTGGACAAAGTAGAATTTTTAGTGACAGATTTAAGAGAGGAATATGTAAATATTAAATTCACTGCTCTGTCAGACTCAGTTGTGTTTACTTTCAGTATTATCACTCCTTTAAGTTCCAATAGAGGGGATTATTCAGTGATCATTAATGCTGCAAGTTCTTAGATTTTGCTATTCTTGTACAACATTAGCAACTATTCTCTCAAGAAATTGTCAACAGCGCTTGGTCACAATTTTATGGGGTTGCGGTTAACTGGGCATTGCTATGCAGTTGCTAAGGTTTTCTGAATGTATTTTAGTGCATTTCTTTTCTTCAATAATTATTATTTTATTGGTCCTTCCTTGGCCTGAAAAAGGTCGAAGACACCTGGTCTGTGGGACTTGCACCTGTTGTAGTATCTGCTAGAGGAAAATCATAAATCTGATAGCTTAGAAAAGTCACAGCAGATAATAAATAGGAGGAATCATTATGGGATGGTGTGGGTTAAATGGCAAAGTTTAATAGCTTGGGGCTGGATTAAGGTTTGCAATGAACCACAAACCCATGAGTGATAGTAATAACATCACTAATGAGTTGCAGTTTAATGCACAAGCAGATGCTAAACAGATTTCTGTAACACAGAATGAATAAATGAAATAGTACATACAGTGTATAACAAGACATTAGGTGTAGTACACAGGAGAGACTACATTAGCAGGCCAAAGCTGTTCCACTGCACCATAGGTTAAATTGGCTGTAAGTAAAAATATAGTGTCTGTGGCATCTTCTTGTTTGCGAGACTATGTTCTTGATGTGCGTCAGTCCCGTCTGTCTGATTAAGGGCAGAGAGTCGGGGCATAAAAGCTTTTTAGAAATGGCACAGAGTCAATATAAGTATGATTGGAGCAGATCAGGAGAATTCTACGAAAGGTGCGTGTGGGATTTTGCACGCTTAGACACTCACACGCTGATTCTGGTTGGTCTTCATTAAAGTTATTAACGGCTGATTGAGTTTACTGATCTCGCCAATGATTTCAGCACCTACCTGCTTCTTGTTCACCCACCTCCTGCTCTCTCTCTCTCTCTCTTTCTCCCTCCTCTTCCTTTCTGCACATCCTCCAGTCCTCACTCAATCTCTCCTCTCTCATTTATCCTCACAGTACTGAAAGCTTGGTCAAACTGACCCAGGAAGGCTTGCTCAGCTGTAGTTGGTCTCGTTCAGCATTGATTGTAAGTCGAGAATGAGTTTGCCAGCAAACTCAGAACTTTGTTCTCTGGAGAGGATTGCCCGTTATCGTAGCGCTTGCATCAATGGCTCACCGTATGCCATCAACAAACCCATTGACATCAAGCCAAGGAGGAAATGGTAAAGCTTTATATGTGTGATGTGTGTCAGAATAGTCAGCTGCTACGTTTTTGTAGGGCTGGATCATAATTTGGGAGATTTGTCGTGCTTGTTAAATGTTTCCCTGTTGAGTTATGTGGAACGAATTACAGATGTTTCGTATTTTGTACTGTTCATCCTTATAACCTAGACTAATTAATGAATTAATAAATGTTGTTTTGACAGTTTATAATAATATAAATGTATAATATAAATTTAATAAATGTATTTTATTTAGAGGTGCCTTTCAAAACACTCACCATACAACTTAATGACAGTCATAACATACAAGACAGCAATACAAAGCAACATCTGTTTAACATTAATTCCATAAATTAAAACTTTAAGATGAGTGATTTAAAAGTAATTAGACAATTTCTTTTTGACTCAAATGTTTTTTTTAGCCTGTGGTTAATAATAGGATGCGATAACCAGCTGGTTATGAGCCCATTGATTTCCTTAAAGATCCTTTAATGCTTCTCGCCACCGATAAACCTATCTGTA
The DNA here is from genome assembly GCF_965113295.1 of Leuciscus leuciscus. Taxonomy (NCBI): domain Eukaryota; kingdom Metazoa; phylum Chordata; class Actinopteri; order Cypriniformes; family Leuciscidae; genus Leuciscus; species Leuciscus leuciscus. The sequence continues at coordinate 10,026,608 of NC_138737.1, forward strand.
GATCTGTTAGGTAAATGGCAATAAATAGGTTGAATTGAGTGGCAATCGTGACCTGTGCTGTGCAAATGTCAGATATTGTGGGATCTTGCATAACAAATGTGTATTCATTTATAAAAAGATTCATATTAGTAGTATTACTACTAAATTCACTATAATGTCATTGTTTTGATATCTGCACTGTCCAACAATGAGCAGGTGTGTGTCAATAACTACAGTACACATTGAGAGAAATTTGAATGTGTGTGTGTGTGAGTGGAAGAGAGTAGGTCAGTGTGTATTGGGCCTAAGACAAATGCTCGGCAACAGAGAATCGCTATCAGATATGTGCCTTATGCTAATGCCAATAAAGCACACACACACACACACACACACACACACACACACACACACACACACACACCCTCTCAAACACACTTATAACACACACACACTCTTATTTACACACTACCATTAAACCCAGACTTAGAATGGATAGGTCAGAAAACGTGAAGTATAAATTCAATTCCAGTATAGATTCAAACTTTGCAGTTGAAGAAAGAAAATCAAGTTATATTTATCCAACTGGATTTTTCCCAGAATAGTGGCACAGACCCATTTAGATCGTCTGCATTGTGTTCGTTATTCTTCCGGCATCGGGCCCACTATTGTTGCGTCTGTCTGTGCATGATTTTATTTCATCCAAGTAATTATGAGTCGGTGGTTTAACACATTTATCATATTTAGGACATATTCAACACTTCTAAAATAGCTTAGTTTTTCTTAGATTAACTCCTGATGATTTATTTTCAATAATTGGTTGTAGGCGAGTGGGAGTGTGATATGGAGATGAGTGCATATGGAGATGCAGCAGGACATTATCCAACACTTACAATCTGGAATCAGTGTAGTACTTTTAGACAGACAGCATGGAAAGTTCTCTTGGCTTGAAAACGTAATTAATTGCTGAAATGATAAATATTTAAATATAATCACCGGCCACTTTATTAGGTACACCTTACTAGTACCAGGTTGAACCCCCTTTTGCCTTCAGAAGTGCCTTAATTCTTCGTGGCATTGATTGGTGCTGGAAACATTCCTCAGATTTTGGTTTATATTGACATGATCGCATCACAATTGCTGCATATTTGTCGGCTGTACATTCATGATGCGAATCTCCTGTTTCACCACATCCCAAAGGTGCTCTATTGGATTTAGATCTGGTTACTGTGAAGGCCATTAGAGTATTCATGGATTTCATCCGGTCCCTTTCCACAGGTGTATTAATCAAGCACAATGCAGTCTGCATTCATAATCTAGGTGCTTGATTTTATACACCTGTGGAAAGGGACCGGATGAAACCCATGAATAGTGAACTCATTGTCATGTTCAACAAACCAGTTTGAGATGATTTTAGCTTTGTGACATGGGTCTTATCCTGCTGGAAGTAGCCATCAGAAGATGGGTATACTGTGGTAATAAAGGGATGGACATGGTCAGCAACAATACTTAGGAAGGTTGTGGCATTTAAACAATACTCAATTGGTACTAAGGGGCCCAAAGTGTGCCAAGAAAATACCCCCTTCACACCATTAAACCACCAGCAGCCTGAAACTTTGATATAAGACAGGATAGATCATGCTTTCATGTTGTTCATGGCAAATTCTGACCCTACCCTACCATCTGAATATTGCAGCAGAAATTGAGAATTTGAGACTCATTAGACCAGGCAATGTTTTTCCAGTCTTCTGTTGTCCAATTTTGGTGAGCCTGTGCAAATTGTAGCCTTAGTTTCCTGTTCTTAGCTGACAGGAATTGGCACCTGGTGTGTCTTCTGCTGCTGTAGCTTGTCTGCTTCAAGGTTGGATGTGTTGTGAGTTCAGAAAATGCTCTTCTGCAGACATCGGTTGTAACGAATGGTTATTTGAGTTACTGTTGCCTTTCTATCAGCTTGAACCAGTGTTGCCATTCACCTCTGACCTCTGGCAACAAGGTATTTTCACTCACAGAACTGTTGCTCACTGGATATTTTCACTTTTTGGACCATTCTCTGTAAACCCTAGATATGGTTGTGCGTGAAAATCCCAGTATATCAGCAAATTCTGAAATACTCAGACCAGCCAGATATTTGCGTAGATATGAGTGTTAACGAGCAGTTGAGCAGGTGTACCTAATAAAGTTTCCGGTGAATATATATATATATATATATATATATATATATATATATATATATATATATATATATATGACCTATATATATATATATATATATATATATATATATATATATATATATATATATGACCGCTTGGTCAGATGTCATCCTGCCTGCACCTTTGACTTCGTCTGGTTCCGCCTTCGTCCTCAGTCCCACTGGCTCCGCTTCAGTCCTCAGGCTCCCTGGCTCCGCTTTCGTCCTCAGTCCCACTGGCTTTGTCTCAGTCCTCAGGCTCCCTGGCTTCGTCCTCAGTCCCACTGGCTCTGCCTTCGTCCTCAGGCTCCCTGGCTTCGTCCTCAGTCCCACTGGCTCTGCCTTCGTCCTCAGTCCCACTGGCTCCGCCTCAGTCCTCAGTCCCACTGGCTCCGCCTCAGTCCTCAGTCCCACTGGCTCCGCCTTCGTCCTCAGTCCCACTGGCTCCGCCTCAGTCCCACTTGCTCCGCCTTCGTCCTCAGTCCCACTGGCTCCGCCTCAGTCCTCAGGCTCCCTGGCTCCGCCTTCGTCCTCAGGCTCCCTGGCTTCGTCCTCAGTCCCACTGGCTCTGCCTTCGTCCTCAGGCTCCCTGGCTTCGTCCTCAGTCCCACTTGCTCCGCCTTCGTCCTCAGTCCCACTGGCTCCGCCTCAGTCCTCAGTCCCACTTGCTCCGCCTTCGTCCTCAGTCCCACTGGCTCCGCCTCAGTCCTCAGTCCCACTGGCTTCACCTCAGTCGTCCTCAGTCCCACTGGCTTCACCTCAGTCCTCAGGCTCTCTGGCTCTGGCTTTTGTTCAGCTGGTCTTCATTAGTTCCTATGTATTGAAACCCTGAGTTTCATTCTAGTCCTTGTCCAATCTCGTCTAAGTTTTCTCTAAGTTTTTGTGTTTCATTTTCTCCAGTGTATATCCTGCGTGTTAGTTATAAAGTCAATTCATAGTATTCTTAGTTTTTCGTGAGCTTCTTGCACAGCAACACTTGAGACAACCACTTTTTTTATATAATTTTATTTTATTTTATATTAAACGTTGTTGGTGTTTATGGCCATGTAACAGAGCATTAATTCTGTTACATTTGAATACTGGGTGCAAGAACAACAACTTCAACTTAAAATATCAATAAAGATTCAAATATGTTTTGATTTCAGCTTAGCAATTTCAGAATATGTTTGTGAAACAATGTAAATTGTTACATTTTTAGACATTTAGTTGTGTCTTGTGAAACAAGCACTTTCTCATCTCTTGTTGAAATTCAGTTAATTCCAAACCACACTAGTCAGAATAATTACTGCATGCTTGGAGGATAAAGCTCTTGACCAGAAAGCTGATTGCTTTCTGGTGACATAGTTTCATGTACAGTTTACCAGCACTGAAGCTTGTGTTTCTGACATGGCAGTTGAATGCTAGAAGGCCAGACTGGTGTTATTGGATTATGGGATGAGTAGTGACGTGGACATTTCCCTCACACAAAGCTGAAGCTCTCTTATTTGTGGTCAGTCAAGCTGTCAGTTTCATCAGGACACCATGGCTAGTGAATCTCCAGGCGGTTCTCCTCTTTCTCTCTTTCTTAGCACTTTTGCTTGGAATGGCTGCAAGCTTGATATAAACTCACTAAAAGGCAAGAAAAGGTAACGCTGGTTCAAGTCACGCAGGTACAAACAGACTTGCATATTAAAGAAATATATGGCTTACAGTATGCCTCTTTAAACCTGTTAACAGTTTACACTAGTTGCGATAGTAACTGTTTTATTGCACACATTTTTTTGTTTGTTTGTTGGCAGTGGTCTTTTAAAACTGTCTAAAAGATCCTCCAAGCTAAATTTCGAAATCTATATAAACTGCACTGAGATACATTATATAATTGAACCTTGGCTCAATGTTTTTTTTTATAAATGTCAAATTGGTCACGTTGTTACATTGGGTTTCATATGTTGTATTTTTTTAAACAATGGCTAAAGCATATATATAAATGCTGTGTGGCTGTGCTGTGCTTAATGAAAATAGCAGAGGTGGGAGTAAGTCACACATGTGCAAGTCACAAGCAAGTCTCAAGTCTTAACCTTCAAGTCTCAAGCAAGTCCGAGTCAATTTTGTGAAAAGCAAGTCAAGTCAAGTCAAGTCACTGCTTTATGTCAAGCAAGTCAAGTCAAGTCGTAGCTTGGGTCACAAGTCACTGGCAAGTCATACAAACGTTTGATGATTTCACTGAATTTATATATTAAAATAAGTTAAAACTACATAAGCTGTGGACTATGGTTTTATTTGCAACATTTTTTTTTTAAATATGCATTTCCACATACAGCTGAGTGGTTACTACAATAAAAAAATAAAAAATAATAAAAATTTCAAAATTTCAAACTACATAGCCTAAAATGTAAATGTAACTGAAATTAGGCCAACATTAAAGCATGAAAAATAAATATGCCTCAAACATTGCAGAAGACCATTAAAAGGTATTAAACAATTCACAATTCAAGTATAATGGTTCCTATGCCACCAAATGGCATTCTTCAAACTGGCATCCCCTTTATGGAACATGAACACATCCCAACAAGTTAGATCTTTCCTTTTTAACAAAAGAATAACAAGAAAAAAACAGTAATAATTGAATTGACACAAAACTTACACCTGTCAATCAGGTGGATTGACTATTGTACATTATTAATCTGTGTGAGTGAGTGATTTATTAATATTTGTGTTTGACTGTGTGTGTATGTGTGTGTGTGTGTGTGTGTGTGTGTGAGAGAGAGAGAGAGAGAGAGAGAGAGAGAGAGAGAGAGAGAGAGAGAGAGAGAGAGAGAGAGAGAGAGAGAGAGAGAGAGAGAGAGAGAGAGAGAGAGAGAGAGAGAGAGAGAGAGAGAGAGAGAGAGAGAGAGAGAGAGAGAGGTGATTTGATTGAGTGTGATTGATTCATTAATATTTGTGAGTGAATGTGTGTGTATGAGTGAAGAGTGTATTGTTTGTTTGCATGTGTGCATGGTTGTGCTTGCAAGTTTGAATTTTTGTTTTGTGTATTTGTGTATGCATGGTTCGGTTCGAAAGTCTGTATGTTTTTTTTCTTTGTGTGTCGGTGTCTTTTTACAATCTTTTAGTGGTATTAACTAGCGATTTCTTTTTACTTACTCTATGCCCTATATACTAGCATTATAAGCTAAACAGTTTTTAGAGATAAAACTCTTTACATTCGATTATCATGAAAACAAATCCCAGAGAACGGTAGACTGTACCAATGCATTATTAATTATTATTAAATTACAGTTAAATTTTTTTTATATTTCTTTTAACATTCAAGTCAACCCTGGGATCATAGCAGACTATATTGGTAGCATATAACTAGACAGTACAAAGGGATGCATGCAGGTAAGAAAAACTGGAATATGGCATATTTTAACATATTTTAACCCGATTTTCATTTTCATTTTCAAGAAAATATTTTTTCTCTGTGCTTTTGTATGTAAGGGATTATTCAGATCATTAAAAAAATCATTAACCCAAGGCACTCGAATATTATTAAAAATATATAGAAAGCCTTTATTTCATCATGGCTTTAATATTTTAAAATCAGGTGAAAGTACTTGCACAACTATGCGTTGTGGCTAATGAGCCTTTGTCAGGGTGTGTGACCAAAGCCCCTTTCACACAGAGATTCCGGAAAATACACGGATAAAGTGACCCAAGATTTGACCCGGGTTCGTTTGATTTAGGTTCATTCACACTGCCAGTGCTTTCCCGGAATCAGAGATTGCGTTCACACACAACCCCTAAAGACATGTAATGTCTTAGCAGCGTCTTAAGTTTGCTTATGAGCTGCGCTCTCGCTCTCTCGCTCTCTCTCTCTCTCTCGCGCTTGTGCATTTTTCTTCTTCTTCTCTGATTCGATCATAAACTTGCGCATTACGTACCGTTTCAAAGCTGGCGAACGATCCCGCGCTTCAGCGTCATCACTACGACACTGCATTATCACGGCTTTTGTTCACACAGCGCGCGTTCCTGCTGCGTCACGTGATTGTTGCGGTGCGTTCAAATACAGATATTTATTTTTAAAAAGACAAGTTATTTCGAGTCATTTACCTCAAGTCCGAGTCAAGTCTCAAGTCATGAATATCAAGTCAAAGTCAAGTCAAGTCTTTTATTAATATTTGTCAAGCAAGTCTCAAGTCCTAAAATTTGCGACTTAAGTCTGACTCGAGTCAAGTCATATGACTCGAGTCCCCCATCTCTGGAAAATAGCCATTTTTGCTGATATGGCAATAATAAATAAATAAATTGTGAAAGGCCATTAAGTAGCTTTAGTTTGGAAGACAATTAAAAAATGTATCACTGTTAATATACATGTATGTGTTTACATAGAAAAATAAAAATACCCAAGCCTGAGAAATATTCATTGGAGTAAAAAAAGAGTGTAAAAATCTTGGCCCAGTGAATATAAATGTGTTTATCTATTACTTAATTGTCTTTAGATTCTGTGTTGTTGTTTTTTCACTGAGTAAATGACTTTGTTAGAAGATGTTCTTTATTTTGTCTATTATTATCTGCTTTAATCTCTTGTGAACACAGGGGGGCAACGATGTGCACAAACATAGATTAGCTGTTCATACTATGTGATATTATGTGATATATTACCTAATAAGACAAACACACGTCTTTTTCAGTTTGTTGTAATTTAGAACTGACAGATCTCTCACCCAAACTAATTGCTTTGTAATCAGACATCTGTAATCCTTTCACTAAAGATAAAATCAAGCCTGTTGTCTAAATGTTTATTGAAACCATCAAGTGGGCAGAGCTGTAAGCGATACTCTCTGCTTTGCTGTCATTGGTTGACTCATGTCTTGCGTCACTGGAACACCTCTGAGGGCCCTTGGCATGGGTTAATGTGTGAACCGTTAATCGCAGCAGTAAACAATCTAGTCAAGTACTGCCATGAGTGTTAGATTTTTCTTTGTTGAAGAGTTCTCTAATTGAAATGACATTCAGTACTAGTTATTTTTTCACCTCTTACAGTATATTACTGCATGTTGGTCATTGCACATGGACTATATGAACCCTTATGAAAAGAAGTGTATTCAAGTGTTCTATCAGTATACTTCTTTTAAACAAAAAATTTGTATACTTTCAATCTGCATTTTATGTACTTCTCAGAAATATACTTAATGTACTTCCCAGAAAATTGCACTTAAGTATACTTGACTGAAGTATACTTTACTTGAAGTGTACTTGACTACTGACAGAAAAGTCTAAGTATATTTGGCCTATTCTTGTAGTCGATCTTTTCACGGAGATACACTTAAAAGGATAATTAAGTATACTTGGCTTGTTGTTGTTTTTACTCTTTTGTTTGAGTAGCCTATTAAATACTTCTTTTACTGTCTTAACTTACATTGTGTGAAAATTGTTCATCAATTGTTCATCATTGATCATCAAACATTACACAGCATATAAATCAAAACTACCTAATGTTACCAAATGTTTTAAAAATGGAAAAAGTTAAAGTACAGTTAAAGGTATATTTCATGTATAAAAAAATTTATTCGTAAAAATAAACATTGTATACTTAAAGTGCAAAAATAATATATAAATAATAAACTATAAGTATGATGTTATGTTTACCTTAGCGACTAAACTAGTACTTTACGGAGAGTATACTTCAAAGTGTATTTTCAGAAACAAAAAAATGTGTTACAAGTATTAGACTAGTAAACTATCAGTATACCTATAAGTTCACTTGCAATATAGTTGCAGAACAAAAAACTTAGTTGTAAACTAGTTGTGTATTACTGTTAGACTTAAAGTATACTTAAAAGTATACATTTACACACTAAAAAGTGGGCCAATTTAGTCCCAAGTAGTACTGAAATAGTACACTTACTAGTTTTATTCTAGTACACTGATATTAGAATACTTATTACATAAAGTATACTTAAAATATACTTGAACTTTTCTTAAGTATACTTAAGAAAATTATATTTTTTGTAAGGGGAAAGCACATTTAATAAATGATTGCTTGGATGAAGTGGTTTTAAATTTCCAGGCTACACTGGATGTTCAATTTCATACTAAGTGCTTTTGACTCAGCTTGAATTCATACTACTGGGCAAATCCTTCCCACCCTTTTTTAGGGAGTATATACATCCGTTGGGATTAATTTTTCCCCGTCATCTGAAACCTCTCAAGTTGAGGTGTAAGTTTCCTCCCCCATCCATTCGAGGAGCACCCTACCCCCAACTACGTCATTACTACACGAGTCCGAGCAACGAGTCTTGCAGCCAGCCAGGAAGGGAGGGAGGGAGGGAGAAAAGTACATAGGGTGGGAGTTTCAGGAGAGAGAGTGAGAGGGGGAGAGACAGATTGTCTTGCATTATAGCAGCCGGTTGCTGAGTGACACAAACTCTGGAACTCCTGTCCGGTCAGTTTGAGAGTCCCGGACCACGAGGGGCTTCTGTCAGTGGAACAAACAGAGGCAGGGCCGTCTCGACCGAGTTATGTTCACGCTTGAAGACGCACATGAGGACTGAAAACAAATGCACACTGTTGGGATTAGCTGTAGCCGCTAGCAGAGGGAAATCCACGTCCAGAATGAGCATTATCATGAAGCCCCGGTCTCGCTCCACCAGTTCAGTTAAGAACACAGATGGGTAAAGGAGAACTTTTGACTATCTCCTTCTGTTAGATCCCTGTCCTTGCTGTTTCCTTCTCCTGTCTTACACCAGCCGATATCTTTTTTTAACATCTTGTGTAATTCTCTGCTTCCTCTTTAAGTTTTAACCCCCATTGTTTTTTCACTCACCTTCCAAAAATTGAGTTCCACTCTTCCTAAAGAATTTCTCTTGTATTTACATTCTCTTCCACTAGTGCCATTCCTTTGGGTTTTTCATCTCTGTCTCTCATTGGCTTGTTAGAGTGTAACTGTGGGATCGATTTAAACATTTGTTGATTAATTTGTTGCCTGTCAGATATGGGGAGAGAATTTGATTATCAAATTGTACTATTTTGATTCCATTAAAACATTTTACTAAAGCATTTTGTTATAGGCCTATATATTTTATGTAGGCTATAATTAATATTTAATTTAGAAAAAGATTTTTTATTATTATAATTTTTTATTTAATCATAAGGCCTGTAAATAATTTAGAATTTAGTTGCGTTTATGCATCTACCTCCTATTGTAGATGCAAACAAGAAGGAAAAAATTTCAAAAATGTTCATTTGTAGCCTAATGTATGCATTTTGTAGAATGAACATGATTATGTGATATGAAATTTGGTTGGATTTGCTCATTTTAGCCATTACCCATTACTGAAAAAAGAAGTACAGTATGTCGACCAGTAACATATCCAAAACATTTGTGCAATCACCTTAAAAACTAGTAAAATGGCAAAGAGTGAAACATTTCCACACATTTGCAAACAGTGCCAAAGGGCAGATACCTCACCCTAGACTCTCTTGTCCCATCTTGTTCTCTGTTTGTATATGCTTATTTTAGAAATGGGTGATGATAGTTTATAAAGGACTGATTATTTTGGTACAACAGTTTTCAGTCTGTTTTAACAAGTGCGCATGTAAAGTATAATTTGAATGGTTATCCGTCGCTGCATGCAAACTGTGAGATATTGCATATTGATGATTCACAGGCTTAATTTGGGGTATTTTGGTGCTATGTTTTTGTAAAGTAGGCTAGCAAAAGAGGCAGGTTACGTTACCCCCCTTTGCTCATGGAATGCTCCATTTGGTCTCCATGAATAACAGCTCTCAGCTAAGCAAACACAACCTTGCTTTGATAATGTTCAAGTGTATGGTTGTGTGTGCCTGTGTATGTTTGTGTGTATGAAAAAAGGTTGAGAGGTCAGGATGGAGGAAATCTCACTGACATCTTAATGATGTCATCAGTGTGAGGAGGACAATGTGCGTGTGTCAGTATGTGCTTCCTTCACCTTTTATATTGACCCTATTGTCTGCGGTTCCTGTTTGTTTTGCTTTATTGTAATGCATGACAGTGACTCAGCTCATGTCATACACACCAGTCATTAATTGACAGTTGCCACCTCATATCCTGTCATTCATGCTATTGCTATTTGGGTTACTCTGATAAAATATTATCATAATTTGAATGAAAAAACTGCATGGTTATATTAAGCGCACAAATCAAAACAGTAAAATGGATTTGTGGTTTCACAATGCATTTAAAGGAATAGTTCACCCCCAAATTAAAATTCTCTCATGCCGTCTCCGATGTAGATGACTTTCTTTCTTCAGACAAACACAAAAGAAGATTTTTAGGAAAATAATCAATCTCTGTAAGGAATTTAATGCAAGTGAATGGCTGCTGCTCGGTTGAGGCTTGAAAAGCCAATATCCATTTGACCCCAGTGGTTGAATCAATGTCTTCGGAAGCAAAACAATAGGTGTGTGTGTAAGAAAATTCTATTAATTTTTTACCTTTCAAATCTTTGCTTCCGGTCTACTGTCATACGAGCGTTCATGCGAGAGAAGTTGTGATTGATAATTTTCCTAACAATCTTTGTTTGTGTTTATCTGAAGAAAGAAAGTTATATGCATTGTGAATGGCATGAAGGCGAGTAAATCATGAGAGAATTTCCATTTTTGGGTGGACTTTCCCTTTAAGAGAGGTAGGGCTGCACGATTATGCCAAAAATGATAATTGTCGATTATTCCCTTGAAATTGTAATTGCGATTATTAACTACGATTATCATAATTTACATTGAATGATGTTTTGAATAGCTTTATGCCATTGATTGAAGCTACTGCATGCCATTTTGCTATATCAAAATACAAGCTGAAAACACTCTTCCAGAAAATAACTTTTTTTTCTTTTCTATAGCATTAAGCCTCAAATGCCAAATATAATTTATTTATTTAAAGAGAAACCAAACCAAAGTAAAAAACCCTTAAAGGTGCATTGTTTAATATTTGTTGACAGAAATGCAATATCATATACATAACTATGTTTTCAGAGGTGTATAAAGACCTTACATAATGAACCGTTATGTTTTTATTAGCTTAGAATGAGCCATTTATATCTACACACACCGCGGGTCCCCTAAATGGACAAATGCGTTTCGTCACTATGTTGTTCTTCATGAAACACTGACACAATGATGAACAAGTGACAATAATATTCGCAATAACATCATTTTACTGAATAGTTAAGTAAACCTAATTTCTTAATTTATCTTTGTAAAGAAACCGCATTGATTAACTGGCTACTCTCTGCTGTCTCAGACGACATCACTTCCTGTCGGCCACCGTAACTTCTGTTGGTTGCAATTCGCAAACTCACCACTAGATGCCACTAAATATTACACACTGCACCTTTAAAATAAGCCGTAGAAAGAAAAACAAAAACACATCTTAAGCACACAGAATAATGTAAGTGAAGTTTTTTTGTTGTTGTAATTGCACCTTTAAACGATTACATAATTGTGGCATCCGTAATTGTAATCGCGATTACAAACTCGATTAATTGTGCAGCCCTAAAGAGAGGTATTTTATCTTTCATGGAGTGTGTGTAAATCTATGTGCATTTTTGTGCTTAAGTGAAGGTTGTGCATTTGTTATGTCTTGTATGACACATAATCTGGTGTAATAGATGGACCATTTCCTCTCTTGTCGTTCGAGCTTGGCCACATAAAGCAGTTTTAATTGGATGGCTCTTGATGTGTTTATCTATCAAGGTGCTATAATGTGGCTGTGATGTCAAAGTGCCATATTTGCATTTCGTGTTGAAACTGAAACAATTGAAAAGTCACTTCTCTTTTCTGATTTACTTTGCCATATTTTCTTCAGCATTTTAACAACCGTTATTTTAATACTTTTGACAAAGCTTGATTTTATTCATGAATTATTCCTGCATGTTATTTTTTTATCTGCGCATCTCTTTTATTTGTCTATTTTAAGCATATTCCTATTGTCTCATGATTGACAAGAAAACCAGCAGTGTTTTGGGAACAGCCTCATGTGATCACCAGAGGAAACATGATGTCTTGTACATTGTCTTTGCATGGTGTCTCAAACCAATAGGGTTCCACTTTCTGAATGACCCATGGTCAGACTTCATATGCTTTTTTGTTCCTGTCTTATACGCTAATGGACCACATGCCGTTAAGTAGAGCTTAGGAGAGCAGGCAGTCAGTTCATTAGATATCAATGTTAAACTTAAGTCAACCAGAACTACTGTGATTCTGAATGTATTACTTGGAAAAACTCTATTTTAATTATAACAGTATTCTAATTATTATGTTGTATAGTCAGTACAGTAGTATAATCTTGTGTTATTGTTGTATTATTTTCATATATGCAGGTTGGTACAGAGCCCTGCTTATGACATGCTGATAAAAATATACATATATCGTGGCCACGAATTAAGAATTTGTTCTAAATTTTAGTAAATCATGCGCATGATATAATAATTCGTTCCCTCGCTTTACTAAATACTGTGCACGTCACGATATTATACTTCCTTCCCTCGATTTAGTAAATAGTGGCCATGTTGTACTAATTCCTTCCCTCGTTTTGATTGAACTAAAACAGGGGGGACAAATTATTGCATTGTGTGCACAATTTAGTGAAACTGGGTAACAAATTAATATATTGTGTGCACAGTTTACTTAAAACCAGGGAATGAATTGGTAAAACTTTCTGATGAATTAAGTTAATTTGTGGCCACGATACACATATTTTTTCATGCATGTCATGTGTGGAGCTCCGTAGTTTGGGAAGATTTCAGACCATTTTTATTTTTATTTAGTTACTTTTGGAATCATGAAAATGTATTTTATTTTTATTTCAGTTAACAGAAGTGTTTTCGTTTAGTTCTCGCATCTGGCTTACACTTTACAAGACATTTGTGAGCAAGAGGTTTTTGTTGTTTATTTTATTTTTTATTCTAAACATTGGTACTCAAAGTATAATTTAAGTTTCTGGGGGAACACTCTGAACTCTCTGAGCCTTGTTAGTGTTAACTGCCATGCTAATCAGGAAAAAAAATCTGGTTTAGTACAAAAAACAGAAGTTAAGGAACAGCTAGTCTCAATTAAAATGACTTCAACTACACAGCCAAAGAGATTGGGCAGGCCGGTATCTGTTATCACTCACTGTCGTCCACAACAATAGAGTGAGCCAGTTGGACATCTGATGCCATAGATAGTGTAGTGGTGATTACAGTTAATTATCCCATTGATTTTAAAGAGACAGACATGCTTAATCGTTTTGCTAAAGCGCTATTGAACTAATTGGACCGCCATCCGTAGTCATTATGTGGTTTGTGAAAGGATAACGCAGTGCATGATTGTACAGTATAACAAACCACTTTGATTTGTATTTATCTTGACTATAATTTAAGTTAGGGTGTACTACTAACACTAGATACGGTTGTCTTGTTGTCCCCCCTCCCCCACTGGCCTACACTCACATTGCATTTAAAGCGTTAGTTCACCCAAAAATGAAAATTCTGTCATTAATTACTCACCCTCATGTCGTTCCAAACCCGTAAGACCTTCGTTCATCTTCAGAACACAAATTAAGATATTTTTGGTGAAATTCGATGGCCCAGGAGGGGCATCATTTACGATGCAACTTTTTGTTTTGAAGAAAAAGGAAAAAAGAAATGCACTTTCGCTAATACACTAATACACAGATTTATTATTTATTCCACGCAGTGATTTTCACTTTCTAATTTCTCAGTTATTATTTAATTTTGCGTTATTTGCTATTTTTTATATTGATATTTATCATAATTATAATTTATTTATACATATTGTTTTATTAATTAAAATTAAATAAAAATGTGTGAAATGTTTTGCTTTACATTTCATATACATTCATATGTATATTAGTGTCCAAATACTTCTTGGGTCCTTTGTATGTTATACAATAAAACTAATTAACAATAAAAGTAAACTCTCCAGTAAATTCTCCAGAAGCCCTGACAAGTTTGGAAATTATTTCCGCTTGCATTCTTTGATATTATCAGTGGTGTCTGTCCAGAGAGACTCAACCCAGCCCACTCCATAATTATATAAAATAACTGGAAGTCATTACCATTATCTAGAAATGGCTGTATAATGTATTGTGTGTTGCGTCACACAGCGCTGTTTGATGTCAAAAGAGTTTCTATCCAGTTCTATCAACATAAAAAGGTCATTTTTACAGTTGGTTTTTACAGAGGTGTTTTTTTGAGAGTTTCTTTGGTTTTCATTGTTTTGCTTTTGCATCTGTGCCGAGTGTTTGTATATCTGGAACAAAAACACAGTGCTGTGTGTTTGGACCCACTGTATAGGATGTGGTGGTGTGTGTGCACTTGTGTGTGTGTTTGTATGTATGTTAAGTGTAGTTTAACAGTGATACTTGTACAGGGAACAGATGGAAACCTTCACATACCTCACATACTGAGGGAAATCAAGGGAATGTAATGAGAGCACTAGCAAAGTGAAGACAAGGAGGAAAGAGAGAGGATGGGAGTGGTGTATTTTTTCCCCCATTAGACAAAGCAAACTGCTCACAACACTGCTGATTGTTGATGGGCTGGTCATTTACTTAGGGGATCTTACTGAGGAATTGAGATTAAAAAGATCTTGATGGCAGAATTTGGAAAATCTGATATTTGATATGCAAGAATATTGATTGTCAATGCATACACTAACTACCGCTCAAAAGTTTGGGGTCAATAAAATAGTTTATTTTATTTTATTTTTATTTTTTATTGCTACTTTTATTCAGCAAGGATGCATTAAATTGATCAAAAGTGATAACGCGCGAGTCACGATTTTTGCCTCTTCTTCGTTTGAAATGGTTTGAATGTGTAAATTGCCAAGACAAAAAAACACGTCCAAATTATAAACTTATTTAAATTTAGCAGTCAATCACTTGTGTGCCAAACCATGGGGCCTGGTCTGTACGGATCACGGAACAACTGTGATCAGTTCCACCCCTAGTTTCCATGAAAATTTTAAAAAGCACTTCAACATTGATGAAAATAAGAAATGTTTCAAATCAGAATATTAAAACTATTTCTAAAGGATCATGTGACACTGAAGACTGGAGTAATGATGCTGAAATTTCAGCTTTGTGTAAATTACATTTTAAAAATATTACTGTTTTTACAGAAAAATTAAACTTCAAGTCATGAAACTTATTTATGGATTTATGGATATTATAAAAGCCAATATTCCCCTTTGTAGTGTAAGCAGTGCATTTGTGTCTGTTACAGTAAAAGGAGAACTGTTTCATTCATAATGCATGTCTAGAGTTTGCATTGTGTGAGACGGTAAGCCGGTGCATTCCTGTGATATGACCCGAGAGCGACGAGGACAGCAAATCCACGGGCGACTCGCCGCAAGCTTTGTGAATAAGTCAGTTCTCAATGAAACACAAAAATAAAGTCACAATGTGTTGGGTTGAAGATGTACAGGAATCAAACTCCAAATGTTATAGGAAAGTTGTATGCCTGACTGGTTCGTACTTGCTGACATTTGTTCTCAATCAAAACAAAGCTCAATGCCCTGATTTATGTGGGTCATGAATCATTGGCCCTTTATGTGCGAGACAGTACTGTCTGCTGAAGTCACCAAGGTGCAGGCTGACCCACTAATACGGATTTATCCATCCGCACCACGTTACTCGACTCAATGCATGACGGTGAATAAGACTTACTGCCACGTCACCGTTCACGTCAGGAAAATACCCAGGCCAGAGCAATTATATTAATGCTCCCTGGGGATTATGGGTCAGCTTGTTGTTGTAAACACAGTTGGTAGGATCTACTGACTAAGGAGATGAAGGTTAAGAACAGCACACTCGATGGTCTGGGGAAGCCCATTGCTGGAAGTGTTTTTTATTGTTTATCATTTGTTAATGTATTAATTTGGGTTTTATTATTTTGCTATTGTTACACTACAAAACATTCTGTTTTATGTTTATTTTCTGTAATTTCATTACACGTTTATTTGAAAATGAGGGCTGACACAATCTTATCCTCAACATGAATTTTGCATGATTTTTTTAACTCTTTCCCCGCCATTATTTATGAGACAACGCTTCCCTGCCATTGTCAAAAATGTCTGGCTTTCTGTTTTTTCACTGTTATACAGTAGGGGGCGAAATTACACATATTCTGAAAGAGTACAGAAATTTCCAGATCAAAACACAGGTGAAGAAAAAGCAGAAACAAGCAATAGCATATGTACGCAGATGCATATGTAAAATAACGCGATCATCAATATTTAACAGCATATAAATCAAAACTGCCTAATGTTACTGAATGAAATGTCGAGTCAGGACGAGTAATAGGACTGTGAAGCTTTGGGAGTGTTGATGGACTCAATCTACTCCATCTATGATTTAATCATCTTTCTGAATCCGATCTGGATGCGTTTTTCTCAGCTGTTTGAAACAATGTTTGCTTTTTTTATTAAACTTACTCGCATCCAAGTGTTGATCAAAAGAGAATGCATGAAGTTAGAATAAAACAGAGGCTCTGTTCTTTATTTAAAAAAATTGCTACTTCCGAAATTCATAGAACAAAATGTTCTGGGGGCTGTTGAAGTGCTGTTTAAAATATTATGCTGGCAGTGGCTGATAACAAAAATTCGAACAAGGAAAATATACGGCTTGCTGGGTACCTTGTGTCACTATTACGAGTTACCTAGCAAAAAGATTGAACCATATTTTTGCATAATTTCTATAAACTTTAGTTTCAGAAAGTTTTTTTTCTCTCCAGCTGATTAAAGATAAAAAAATTGACAGCCAATCAGAATACATCCTGCTTTAAAGAGCTTG
This sequence comes from Leuciscus leuciscus, assembly GCF_965113295.1. Taxonomy (NCBI): domain Eukaryota; kingdom Metazoa; phylum Chordata; class Actinopteri; order Cypriniformes; family Leuciscidae; genus Leuciscus; species Leuciscus leuciscus. Next base: position 10,043,566 of record NC_138737.1, read on the forward strand.
AGCATTTAAAGTGGCAGATGACAAAACTGTAGCGCGCGCTTAGAATAAACAAAACGATATCGTCCGCTGGTGTGGACGCTAATATAATTATCGTTAGTTATATTTGTAGTTTTTGTTCTTGGTGTAAAAAGAGAAAGAATTGCCTAATGACCAGTTACTAACATAAAATTGGTCCGCAACATGCCCACATTGCTGAAAATGGGCAACTATCATTGAAAATGACCTGAGTAACATTCTACTCTATGTGGTCCAGTTGTCACATTCAACATCAGCGCTAACTGTCTTGTTGTTTTGTCTCCCCAGCTTTGATGTGGACAATGGCACGTCATCAGGACGTAGTCCGCTGGATCCCATGGCCAGCCCGGGGTCAGGTCTCATTCTCCAGGCCAACTTTGTGCACAGCCAGAGGAGAGAGTCCTTCCTGTACCGCTCGGACAGCGACTATGACCTCTCACCAAAGTCTATGTCCAGAAACTCCTCCATCGCCAGTGACATGTGAGCAAATGTCTTTTTAAATGTTTAGTGGCATGTAGGGTTTTTTTGTGTGTTTTTTTTTTTTACGAATGCGCATGTTTTATTCTTAAATAGTTAAACAAATGTATAGCCTTAAACTACAGTTCTTAAAACATTTCTATAAATTATCAGTGCTGTTGCAATTAGTATTTATGTTTTTTTTTTGTTTTTTTTGCAGACACGGGGATGACATGATTGTTACCCCTTTTGCACAGGTATTGCAATATTAAATATGTGAAGTTTGACTAAATCAATACAATTATATAACACCACTGAACTAATTTGATGTGTCTTCTCTCAGGTTCTGGCGAGTTTAAGGACTGTCCGGAATAATTTTGCTGCTTTAACAAATGTACAACAGGAAAGAGCCAATAACAAGTATGTTGCTTTCAATTTAAAATATTCAAATGCACACATTTTTATCATGACTCTAAGGCCGTGTGTCCACCAAAGCGGTTTTCTTTTCACCAAATAGTTTTCAATGGGAGCGCTGTGTTTTTTTTAAACTACAGCAGCGTGACTAGGTGCTGAGCGTCTGTTTCACACTGAATGCTCTGCGTTTTTTTTCCGGTCACCGAGAGTTGAAGAGTGTTCAACTTTGTGTAAAATGCAGCACTCATCACTGTCACTTTTTACCCAGCCGTCCAATCACAGTGGAGGAGGGGCGGGACAATACCAACAGACGACAACAACAAGCACAACTTCGCAACATAATCATTGAAAACAAGAGCCAGTGCAATTACTTAACATTTGTATTGACATTTTTATATTCAGAAACAAACTCTCTGGGAAATCAGATACTAGTAACACTTCCGCAGATATTTTGTGTATAGCACATATAGCATCTCAACTGAAAAAAGAATAATAATGCTGCCCCGCTGAAGAGTGTTGGCATTTTCAGCTGGCTAAAAATGCTTTGGTGGACACACAAAATCTTTTTTTTTTTTCAGTATTGACAGAATTTGTATAAGTTATAAATGTGCTAAGAGCAGTCAATCTGTTACTTGCATCATAGACAATGACGCCTTCTTTTTTCCCCTCTTTTTTTCAAACAGGAGATCCCCAATGTGTAACCCACCTCCCATCACAAAAACCTCATACACAGGTGTCGTACCTTTGCTTTTTATATTTTGAATATTGTCATGCCATCTTAAAATCACAAATGATTTACTTTTAGCTTCTGACCAAGGCTGTATCTCAATACTAGTTTTACTTGATCTTAGTGCTGCGTTCGATACTATAGATCATACATTACTCTTAGATCGACTACAAAATTATACTGGTGTTCAAGGACAAGCACTAAGCTGGTTCAAATCATACCTATCTGACCGCTACCATTTTGTCTATTTAAATGGAGAAAAATCGATCATAACTCCAGTAAACTATGGAGTGCCGCAGGGATCTGTGTTAGGCCCTCTGTTATTTTCAATATATATGATGCCACTTGGAAATATTATAAGGAAACATGGAATTAGTTTCCATTGTTATGCTGATGACACTCAAATATATATTTCATCACGGCCGGATGAAAACGCTAAATTTTCCAAATTGATTTTATAAAGATATAAAAGATTGGATGACGCGTAATTTTCTTTTATTAAATCCAGACAAGACAGAGGTAATACTTATCGGTTCAAAAAACCGCCCACAAAACCTCGCACAACACAACTTTAACATCATAGGATGTCCTGTTACTTTATCCTCTACAGTAAAAGACCTGGGTGTTATACTCGATTGCAACCTGTCTTTTGAAAATCATATTTCATATGTTACAAAAACAGCCTTTTTCCACCTTAGAAACATTGCTAAGCTACGTAATATGCTATCAGTTTCTGATGCAGAAAAGTTAGTTCATGCATTCATGACCTCGAGACTGGATTACTGTAATGCTTTATTAGCTGGTTGTCCTGCATCCTCAATAAACAAGCTACAGTTAGTCCAAAATGCCGCCGCTAGAGTTCTTACGAGATCAAGAAAATATGATCATATAACACCGATTTTATCATCACTGCATTGGTTACCTATAAAGTTCCGTATTAATTACAAGGTATTGCTACTGACTTATAAAGCCCTAAACGGCTTAGCTCCAGTCTATTTAACGGATCTTCTATCACCCTATAATCCATCGCGCTCTTTAAGATCACTAAATTCAAGGCTTTTGGTCATACCTAGGATATCCAGAACCACCAAAGGAGGGAGAGCATTTTCACATTTGGCTCCAAAACTCTGGAATAGTCTTCCTGATACTGTTCGTTGCTCAGACTCGCTCTCCCAGTTTAAAACTAGATTAAAGTCTCATCTCTTCAGCCAGGCATTCATATAATCCTACAGTTCAAACTACAATCCGGCCTCTAGCTCATAAATGCCAGAGGAGAACTGGCCCCCGACTGAGCCTGGGTTCTCCCAAGGTTTTTTTTTTTTTCTCCCTTAGGTCACCTGATGGAGTTTTAGGACACCATTAGGTCACTTGGAGTTTTTCGGTTCCTTGCCACTGTTGCCTTTGGCTTGCTCAGTTGGGGATATTTTGGGGATATTTAATTTAATTTTATCAATCAATAAATTCCACTTGAAACAAACTTTGTTGTATTATTTTAATTTAATACTGTGAAGCTGCTTTGATACAATCTGTATTGTGAAAAGCGCTATACAAATAAACTTGACTTGACTTGACTTGACTTAACAGCAGTGCTTTTTCAGTATGATTTATAGTAGGCTATTTTTATTAGTTTTTTATATATTTCTATATTGCCTTAATTTATTAGTATTTTAGGATCAGTAATTTTAGTACTTCAACTTTAAATGATTTATTTTCAGTTCAACACTGCGTAACCGATCTTTATCATTGAGATCACATTGTATCAGATAGATTTGCTTAGTTTTGTGTTTTGTGGAGAACTGTTAGACACTGTTTGATATGAGGGATGACGTTGTCCTTGTGTGGCACCTTCCGTTTTGTCTAAACCAGCATGAGGGCAGCCTCCAGACATCCCATATCGCACTGTGCATGTCATGTACTCTGAAGCCGATAAGGAAAAAATATGTCACAATACCCTCTATTCACAAAAGCTTTAAAGATCATTTTATACTCACTTTTACCCATTTGTTCATGCATATGTCAGCTTTATAGGGCATCCTGGGATGTGACAGTCGCTTTGCCATAATCATGAGGCACTGCTCATTATATTGATTAGCAGCTGTTTGTGGTTTATTTATAAGGTTTGCAAAGAAAAGCTTGTTTTGAGATGCAGGTGTTTGACCTAGAACTGTAGTACCGAGCGCTCGCTGGATGTTTAGCATGAGCAGAATGTTCAGTCGCAGAGATAAAAAGCACCAGTGTTATAGATTTATAATATTGATTTGTACTAGAAGCAGTGAGCAGATGGAGACATTATACAATTTAACTCCCCATGCTGAGTTTAGATGTCATGTGATCCTGATGGGTGTTGAGTGTAGGATGACTTGATGGATGGCCAATGGCCATATACCATAATGTAGATAAGGATGGAAGCGCCAGTGGCTAAAGATATGACCTGGTCACCACCAGAAGGTTCACCATTCTGGTGATAGTTAAGCAAGACATGTTGCACCAGGGAGAATGTCTCTCTAAATAAGTGTGTTGTAAATCTCTGTGGATAAAAGAGCCAACTAAATGACTAATTAGTGGGGCTTGCTATGGCATGATTCCTAAAATCATGCAGCTTGTTAAGAAGAGGGGTGATCAGACTTACGCAGACAATAAAACAAGTGATTAATAGAGTTACATTGAAGCAGGGACCTGAGCCATATTTAGAGACCAGAATATCAATACATTTACAACATATATTTTTTACATTGCTTTAACTCATCAAAAATAAGTTAAAGGGATGGTTCACCCAAAAATGGAAATGATTCCATGATTTCCTCACCCTCAAGCTGTCCTAGGTATATATGATTATCTTCTTTCAGACGAACACAATCGGAGATATATTTAACAAATATCCTGGCTCTTCCAAGCTTTATAATGGTAGTGAATGGGGGCCGGAATGCCGTCTTCTGGAATCTAGTTATTATAGCTAATAAAGTTTTAAATATGGATATTTTTCTTACAAAAACCCATCGCTTCGCTTCAGAAGGCCTTTATTAACCCCATGGAGCGGTATGGATTGTTTATGGATTATTATGATGGATGGATGGATGCATTTTTGGGGGGTTTCAAAATCTCGCCCCCCATTAACTACCATTATAAAGCTTGGAAGAGCTAGGATATTTTTAAATATATCTCCGATTGTGTTCGTGGGGGTGAGTAAATCATGGGATCATTAACATTTTTAGGTGAACTATCCCCTTAAGCAATTTTAAACTTTTTTTTTATACAAGATTCAACTCATTTTTTAAAGTCAGTTTAATGTAATTTAAGTTGAAATGACTTAAACATCCAAGTTAATTGTACTTAAAAATTTAAGGCAGCAACTTTTTTTAATTTTTTTTACTTGGGCCAGTAAGCAACCATCTAGCAACTCCACCATAGAACAGGGTTTTAAAACTGGTTTGATGCCAAGGGCCCAAATACAGTATAATCAAATTGCAGATGACCTGTTTTCTAAAATATAAAGGCAGCTATATATTTTAAGACTCCTTTCGTTTGTGTAAGAAAAATAAAGTGTCATTATAAAGAACGTTGAACATGTTGTTTAAAAATTAAGACATTATTGCGGTATTATCTGGAAAATATTATTACTATAAGTATCCATTATTATTCTAAATGTATTTAAATAGCAGCTTTAACAATACATATTGGTCCAAAACCCTTTTCTCCCAAATTTTTTTCTTTGAAATTTCCCACAGACCGTATATTATGACCTTGTTTGAACCCTGACACGCTAAAACACGCTGAACCCCCTTAAACCGCTTAGCAAAGTACTTAAAACCACTAAGAACACTTTAGAACCCTCATAGCAACATGTTAGGAACACTCTAGAAACTGCAGTTCTCTTACGAGAGGTCTCTCGTACTGCGTAAGATATCTTACGCTAGGGGAAAATCCTTTTCCGCGAGATATTGAAGCCAAAAATTATCCTTAATTTTGTAATAATGCAAAACGCGTTGCAGCAGCAATGCAGACATAGGCGAGACAGCTCGCGCGCCTATTGGCTGCTCTGCGGCAACTGCAGCAGCCTATCGAGCGAGGCCTGGCGTGACGCCAGACCCAATCAGGGCACTTCGCGCCCGCTGCGTCACGTCCCGCCGAAATGGGCGTGGTCTAGGCCTATAAATATCGCTCGCAGGCAGCTATTATCTGATTTTTCATCCTTCAAGCGAAGCACACGCATCGCTGGAGCTGGATTAGAAGCCGCGCCGTCGAGAGAGAGCACCTTCAGCGGGACGAGTCACTGAAGTCGCTGGCCGCGCCGCCTTCCTGCCTTCCTGCTGCGCTTTCCGGCGCTTATATCCTTCTCTTTATTTGCACTGTATTTCTGTGTGTGTGTGTCGCCGCCGCGACACACATTTCTAAAAGAGCTAGCGTCTTTTTAAAGATGCCTTCCTGCGGCTCGTGCAGAGCCACACTCAGCGACGGGGACCGCCACGTGATCTGCGTTTCCTGCCTGGGTGAGGAACATGCAGCTCTCGCGCTCGCTGACGGCGGATGCCCTCACTGCGAGCTGATGGCAATGGCGACTCTGAGGACTCGCCTAGCCGTCTTCACCGAGACTGCTCCCCCGCCCGCCGCGGCGTCGCGCCGTAAAAAGCGCCGTGCCCAGCGGGCCCCGGAACCCTCCCTCAGCCGCCAAAGCTCGCCGGTTCGCCCGCTTGCTTCCCCGGCTTCTTCTGTTTCGCTTCCTGACGGACAGCGGCCGCCGTCTGCCGCCGCTTCCGTTGATATCGCGGATGAGGAAGCCCTGCTGGGAGAGGATGATTCCTGCTCTATCCTGGCGTCAGGCAGTGAGGATTGGGCGGGCTCTGAGGACCCCGCACCCCCTGCCCGCACTTCGTCAGGCAAGAGAGCTTCTATTGAGACGGAACTCATGCGAGTACTCGCACAGGCCGCGGCGAGCCTCGGCCTCGAGTGGTCTTCGCCTGAGCAGCCCGCTCACAACCGGCTGGATGGATTTTTCCTGCCTGGGGAGCGCGCTTCGCCTGTGTCCAGACCGGCGCCTTTTCTTCCTGAGTTACACGAAGAAGTCGCCAAGTCCTGGAGCGCCCCCTATTCTGCTAGAGTGCGTCCTGCTGTTTCTTTGGCATTCTCCGCCGTTGACGATGCCAAGAACAGAGGATACCTCTCGCTGCCGCCGGTTGAAGAGGCGATAGCGGCCCACTTATGCCCGCCCTCCGCTGGACGGCGCGCTAAGCCGGCCCTGCCCTCTAAAGCTTGCCGCACGACGTCGAGCTTGCTCCACCGCGCTTTCTCCGCCGCCGGGCAAGCTGCGTCAGCGTTGCACACCATGGCAACGCTCCAGATCTTCCAGGCCGATCTCCTCCGTAAGCTGGATGAGGAAGGACCTGACGCGATCTGTGTGCCGGACTTAAGGAGTGCCACGGACCTCGCTCTTCGTGCTACTAAGTCCGCAGCGCAAGCCATTGGACGGACTATGGCTTCTCTCACCGTGTCTGAGAGACATCTCTGGCTGACGCTCTCGGAAATGGCCGAGTCTGAACGCACCGCGTTCCTCGACGCCCCGCTTTCCGCCACAGGCCTCTTTGGATCCTCCGTCAAAGATTTCGCGGAGAGATTCGCAGAGGTACAGAAAGCGTCTCAGGCCATGAAGCACTTCCTCCCGAAGCGCTCCAGCTCTGCAGCAGGCCGTGCGAAACCGTCTGCTCAGAGCTCACAGCCACAGCCACCGTCCACTGCCTCCACTTCACAGCGCCGCCAGGCCAGAAGCGCGAGACCGCGCTCCCGCTCATCCGGTCGCCGCCCCGCAGGACGCGGCTCGCGACCTAGGATCACGGTGAAGCCCGAGGCCCCGAAGTCGTCCTAGCACAGCTAGGAAAACGACGGTGTTCCAGTCCCGCTGCGGCAGGACTCACACCAAAGCTATTCGCTCGTCCAGTTCCAGAAAATGTGACTGTTCCAGTGTTTTCTGCAGCCAACAAGTCGGTTCTGTCACCCGCTTGCCTGCACACAAATGCCGTTTTCACGGCTACCCAGATAAATCCCCAAAAGAGTGTATTTTCTGGTGTCCCGGCCACGGCCGATGGTGTTTCGTGTGTAGTAAGAATGCCCACTGCCCAGTGCCCATCCCTACACATAAGCACAGCCTGTCACACAGGGCTCGCGCACATAAAACCGACTCAGATCGGTTGCGCTTCAAACATGGTGAACGTGCCCACTACCCAGTGCCCACTAACACCACGTTATGCATGTCTCACGGTTTCTGTAAAAACGAAACCAACGTGCACTCGCTTCACGCAAGCGAACGATGCTTTCAGTGTGATAAATGTGCCCGCTGTCCCGCGCCCACATCCACACATAGACATGACAGTTCCCACGGGAACCGCCCAGCCCTCCCCCTCGCGGTTAACCACCGTAGAGGAGTCGAGCGCGGGCAATCTGCCCGCTGTCATCAGCGCGCCCCATGCCTCAAATGTCACGAGCGACACGCTTGTGTTACAGCACACCGAAGCTTCTCCATCGCTGAGCGAGCGGAGCGCGCTTCGTATTCGACCCCTAGCTATCCATGCAGACGCATGGGCAAAGCTACCCGGGGTTTCGAAGTGGGTGCTGAACATTATAGAAAGAGGCTATTCGCTGCAGTTTCGCCGACGCCCTCGCCGCTATGTGGCGCGCGTCGAGACCACGGTAAAAACAGAAGTAGCACATCTACTTCGAGCCGAAGTGACGAAACTATTGAGCAAAGGGGCCATAGAACCTCTCTCTCAAGATCAGAGCGAGGGAGGGCTATACAGCAGATACTTCCTGGTACCGAAAAAAGACGGGGGTCTCAGACCCATACTAGATCTAAGGCAACTGAACAAAGTGCTTGTGAAGCGACAGTTCAGGATGCTCACGACCAGGCAAATCCTTGTGCAGATTCGCCAAGGAGATTGGTTTGTGTCAATAGATCTGAAAGACGCGTATTTTCAAATACAGATAGCGTCACGTCACAGGCGATATTTGAGATTCGCCTTCGAGGGCCAGGCATATCAGTACACAGTCCTGCCGTTCGGTTTGTCCCTAGCACCCCGTACATTTACGAAGTGCATGGACGCGGCGCTCGCACCCCTCAGAATGAGAGGCATGCGAGTGCTGAACTATTTGGACGATTGGCTGATTCTAGCGCAATCTCGCGCAGTGCTCATAGAACACACGACCATTTTACTCGATCACCTCGAGGATTTGGGTCTGAGTGTCAATTGGGCGAAGAGCTCCCTGTCACCCAGTCAGAAAATATCTTTCCTGGGCACAGAACTGGACTCACTATCCATGATAGCGCGACTATCACAACAGCGCGCGGTAGACATTCGACGCACAGCGAACTCTTTTCGCTGCGGCGCGTCTGTCCCGCTCAAAAGATTTCAGAAGATGCTAGGTCTCATGGCCTCAGCATCGTCAGTGCTCCAGCTGGGTCTGCTACGCATGCGCCCGCTGCAGTTTTGGCTGAAAGCGCGAGTCCCACGCGAAGCGTGGGCACCCGGTTTGCTTCGCCTCAGGGTCAATCAGAAATGCGTTACAGCTCTGAAACCCTGGAAAGCGAACGACTGGTACCAATCAGGTGTAAGCCTGGGGACTTCCTCGAGGGTGAAAGTGGTGTCCACGGACGCGTCCACCTCGGGATGGGGAGCGCTGCTCGAGGGCAGACCGTTCTTCGGCCAGTGGTCAGAACGGGAGAAGCTCCTGCACATAAACTGCCTCGAAATGCTGGCAGTAGACAACGCGCTGACGCGTTTTTGTCCCCAAATAAAAGGTCACCACGTCTTGGTCCGTTCGGACAACATGTCTGTGGTGTCCTACATAAATCGCCAGGGCGGCATCAGATCCGAGAAACTGTACAGGCTGGCAGAACGCCTCCTAGTATGGGCTCAGTGCAACCTGCGCTCGCTCAGAGCAGCGCACGTGCCAGGGATCATGAATATAGGACCAGACAGACTGTCCAGGAACAATGTTCCGGCAGGCGAATGGTCCCTACACCCACAGACAGTCCAACTGCTGTGGAAGAAATTCGGCAGAGCGAAAGTGGACCTGTTTGCGTCTCAAGAAAACGCTCACTGTCAAGAATTTTTCTCCAAGAGCAGGAGCGCGCTGTCCCATGTGTGGCCCCGCCGCCCGCTCTATGCTTTTCCCCCCGTCTCTCTCCTGCCTCAGGTGATAGAACGGATCAGGGAAGAAGGATGCTCAGTACTGCTGGTAGCACCGTTCTGGAAAAACCAACCTTGGTTCCCAGCCGTGATGCAGTTAGCAAGTACTGCCCCGTGGCCAGTACCAGTGAGGAGAGATCTCCTCTCACAGGCCCGCGGCTCGATCTGGCATCCTCACCCGGAACTATGGTCCCTTCATGTCTGGGCCATCAACGGGTACATGTTGGACTCCCTAAAGGAGTATTAAACACGATCACGCAGGCTAGAGCTCCGTCTACAAGACGACTCTATTCTTCGAAATGGTCAGTGTTTTCGGGCTGGTGCACAGCCCGTGGTGTGTCACCCACAAACTGTGATGTGACGGAGGTGCTTTTCCTTCCTACAAGAGCTGTTGGATGGGGGCAGGGCCCCCTCCACGCTCAAAGTTTATGTGGCGGCTATAGCAGCGTTCTCAGAAACAACGCTTGGTCAGTCAATAGGAAGGAACGATTTAGTCATCCGCTTCCTTAGAGGAGCTAAGAGACTGAATCCTCCCAGACCTCCCTCAGTCCCCGTATGGGACCTTTCTACGGTTCTGGAAGCCATGAAAGGTGCGCCATTTGAGCCTTTGCAGTCAATCGATTTAAAACACCTGTCTTTCAAAACAGTGTTTTTGCTGGCTCTCGCTTCAGTGAAGCGCATAGGGGATCTGCACGCGCTCTCTGTGAGCGCGGCGTGCATGGAGTTTGGGCCCAATGACTCAAAAGTTATACTCAAACCTAAGCACGGTTATGTTCCAAAATCCCTCAACACACCGTTTAGGGCGCAGATTATCTCTCTGTCAGCCCTACCGGTCCCTGATGAGGAAAGAGACGCGAGCCTCCTTTGCCCAGTCAGGGCATTACGAGCTTATGTGTCTCGCTCGTCTGTTTTCAGACAGACGGAACAGCTCTTTGTTTCGTTTAGCGGACGTTCTAAGGGACTAGCCGCGTCGAAACAGAGCCTATCCAGATGGATAGTTGATGCTATAGCGCTGGCATACGCCTCCAAGGGCATGCAGTGCCCTTTGGGTGTCAGAGCGCATTCCACGAGAGGCATGGCCTCTTCGTGGGCCTGGTCAAGTGGGATTGCCTTGCAAGATATTTGTATGGCGGCAGGCTGGGCCTCCCCGTCTACATTTATAAGGTTTTATAACCTAGAGGTTCCCGCCCTGCAGGCCAGGCTGCTGTCGGTCTAAACTACCAGTATTATCTGACCTGATGCGTTCAGCTCAGAATGCTGCGTTTGCTGAGCACAGCTCGATGTTCGACAGTTTAAAGCTGGGCAAACTGTGTAAGACCCACATTTTTTCCCATCAGTTCAGGCCGTACCCCGCCCTGTCTGTATGATGAAATTCGCGTCCCTTCGACGCTACTTTATGTGGAAAAGTGAGGCTGCACCCCTCCTTCTTCCCGGACTCTCTGTGAGTTCACTGAGTGATTGTGCACTATATGTACCCCGGGCTTTCGCCCTTGGGTCTTTGGTGTCAGATCTCAGCATGCACGGCGTTTTACATTGGGTCCCCTAGCGTAAGATATCTTACGCAGTACGAGAGACCTCTCGTAAGAGAACGTACTCGGTTACTAACGTAACCTCGGTTCTCTCTAGAAGAGGGAACGAGTACTGCGTATCTTGCCGTGCATGCACACGCTCTGGTTGCTTCGATGATGAAAAACCAGATAATAGCTGCCTGCGAGCGATATTTATAGGCCTAGACCACGCCCATTTCGGCGGGACGTGACGCAGCGGGCGCGAAGTGCCCTGATTGGGTCTGGCGTCACGCCAGGCCTCGCTCGATAGGCTGCTGCAGTTGCCGCAGAGCAGCCAATAGGCGCGCGAGCTGTCTCGCCTATGTCTGCATTGCTGCTGCAACGCGTTTTGCATTATTACAAAATTAAGGATAATTTTTGGCTTCAATATCTCGCGGAAAAGGATTTTCCCCTAGCGTAAGATATCTTACGCAGTACTCGTTCCCTCTTCTAGAGAGAACCGAGGTTACGTTAGTAACCGAGTACGTTTTGCACCGACAGGTATCAAATCACTTTTTTCCAGAAAATCTCAGTTCATAATTTTACTTGCATTCGGTTGCGCTCATCTGTTTGCCCTCTGAGTAGCAATTCACACAAACACACAAATTCTGCTCACAATTGGGGAATAAAGACTTGATTGAACAAGATAAGGCCTTTTTAAGGTAATTTTTTATGGTGTATCCAAATAAATCCTCTCGCACAAGCAAATGCTGATGTTTTGGTGAGGAGTTTCTGGCTGACAAGGCAGTGAGAGCCTGTGACCCAGATTGAAGGATTCCAGTCCTGCTTTTCACCCCAGCTCTCCTGTCTATGGAGCCCGTGCCCTCTCATGGGCTGGTGTATGATGTCGCGCTAAGCACGAGAAGAATGTCATTGACGTCAGTGCAGTCTCTTTCAGAGAAAGTGGCACCCCAGCCCTGTGTACTTCACCACACATGTAGAAAGAGAGAGAGAGAGAAAGACACAGCCAGACAATGAATAAGATAATGTGTGCTTTGTTGAAGCAATGTACATGTGGCATTTGTTTTCATAGTAGTGTCAAGTAAGCAACATGTCTAGCATAGCTGCACTGACGTCTGTTTTGTCAGTCTTTTGTTATTTAGTTTCACTTATTTTTATGCCCTCATATGGTCATTCTTAACCTTTTCGAAAAGGCACATGCAGCAAACGTTTGCGAATTTCCATAAACTCCATAAACCATAAAAAGTGTCTGATATAAGATAGCACAAATTTTGCAGGTCATAAATGAGTGGAGTTGTTTCAGTGAACTTGAGATGCTGACCACAATTTCACTAGGAAATGATTTGCTATCTTTATAAACATAAATCACAAAACATCCTCTTTAAAAGCCAAAGCACAACCAGTCTTTCTCAAAGTGTCAGCTGTGAAGGACCCAAGCTCCTCAGCTCGGAAATCCCGTAAAGTTCATGCCGGGTTTTAGCTGTAGCCCTCTCTCTCCTGCATGCAGCAGCACTGGCAGGCTTCAGGCTTCTGTTTCAAGAGGAAGCTCGGCTCACGTTCGGCTAGCGACGCTCCACGGCTGCCCCGTGCTCATGCAGGGCATCCACCGCTCTGAGAAAAGAGGGCAGGCAGATGCGATCACCTTTGTTCTTTTGTGCGGCAGCTCAGCTTGAGGACTGGAGACAGGGACTAGTCACTCATCTGTTGGCGTCAACCCTCTGTATGCTTTGTATGCGTGTATGAGCGAGTGTACGTGTGTGTTATTGTTATGACACTATGCCTGTATGCTTTGTTATGGGCCGGATCACGTGCTCCTAAGGGCCACCGCACACTACTCAGCTTCTTGGATGCAGACCGGCATCTGTCACGCAGAGATGGGCCTGCCCACAGTAATGACATTCTCTCTGTCCCGAGATGAGAGCTTTCACTCCGGGCTTCTCGAACATTTAGGACCATAGATTCTGCAGTCGAGCGCGTGTTGTCGTTTTGTTTGTGAGCAGTGTGAGAGTGTTGATTTGTGTGGCCCCTTTGTATGTTTTCTTAAGGGATTTAGTGTTCCCCGCTTCTCACGAGATCTGACTCCCACTCCTCGTGCCTCGTCGGATTACAGCTCCGCTGTTTTTGGAAACCTTGTTTTTTGGCTCGATTTGGAGCCCCATCATTCACTGTGGAGGGCTTCAGCACAGCATGAAGAATCACCCATGCGTTCTGTCGGGATATCCCAACATGGCGGTCTTCAGCAGTTTGGGCCCTCTGCTGGGAGCCTCAACTAGACACCTAAAGCATCTGAGATCTGACTCCTTGCCTCCTTCTCTTCCTCCAGAGGAGGCCTACCAGAAGCTGGCCACAGAGACCCTGGAGGAGCTGGACTGGTGCCTCGACCAGCTCGAGACCCTACAGACCAGGCATTCGGTCAGCGAGATGGCATCCAACAAGGTAAAAAAGCTCTAGGTGTCTTTATCTGCGCTTTTGCTTGTTTAGGATTCCCTGGGATGGTTCTGCAAGTTGATGAAGTGCAATTATTAACATCTCAGGTGTTCATATTCCACTCACAATCACAATTAGGGCTTGTGTTGTAGATTTATAACTTTTTTTATTATACATATTTTTTTTTTGTGATTTTTATTTGATTTTTTTGTGATTTTTTTTTATTTTAACAGTTTTCGGCTTTGAATAATTTTCACTTGTGCACAATATTTTATTGTGCTATAATGCCTCAAGATCAAATTACTATTTTAAGACTTGTTTATGTTATCACAAATGTTTGTTGTTGTTTGTTGAATCCCAGTAGACCTGAACACCAGTAAACAAATACGCATAACATCTGACTTGTGTTTGTAGCCTTAGATGTCAGTGTTGTGCATTGGTTCAAACATGAGCAGCAGATGATTAATATTCTAAAATGGCAATCAGATCATGTAATAAACAACTAAAGCGTTTAGTTGTTTTGAAGTGAAGTTGATTTCAGATCAGTTGGTGTCTTTTAACCAGTGCACTGTTTGCAATAACAGCAGCAGAATCGTCATTCAGGCTGCACTGAGCATGCCCACAGTCTCCAGCAAGGCCCTAGTACACATACAGCATGCTAATCAGCCTGTAGTGTGTATCTATTCTCGTCCAGTCCATTTGGCCACAGCACCTCTTAAAATAACAAAATACGAGATGCTTCTCATATTGCTTACGCAACCATTCTAAAGGTCCAACAGAGGTGACCAGACATAAGTAACAGAAGAGTCTAATACTCACATTTTCATGTCTCACTTGAACGAACCCCCCCACCCCCCCCCCCATTTCCCAGTATCCATGGAAACGCACAAGGCCTGTCAGTTTGCTTTGTTGCTTTAGCTCAATAGCTATAGTGGCGTATCCTGTATAAAACTGCCTCCCAGTCACCACGCAAGTGTTATATCCTATCCGACTGATATAAATAACACTGTTTTCATGCTGTTTTAGAACAGAAATAGCTACTGCTAATCTGTTATGAAAAAACTAATTTTTTATGTAGTACCTATATTTTGTGTGTAGGTTGTGTATAGATGTCCAGCTGCCATTGTTTTCATGATTTATTAGCTGTCAGAATGTTCATATTGGCCCAGTTGCTTGAATACATCTTCCTTTTCAGTTGCTGAAATCATTCAATCTATTTCACCATAAGAATTCAATCTAGATATGTTTTATAACTCTAACATTATAACTCTAAAATGTAATTATTATATGTGGGGATTACTCTGTAAGATAGTGTTTCAATCAGAACTACACTTTGGTTTTGATCAAGCAGTGATCTGGGTAGCAAATTAGGCCAGATACATCATTTATGTATGTGTATTTTAAGGCTAAATATGGATGATTTTCGAGAGACTCAAACATTAGCATGCATTAACATGCACGTGACCTTATACTGACAACAAACAATAATTTTAATACTATATTATCATTAATACTATACCATAATTATAACAAAATATTATTTTATAATTGGTATTTTTTTAATATCTTTACTGTATATTTTATGTTCTTTATTTATATATTACTTATATATATTATTATTATTATTTATTTATTTATTTTGTTAATAGTATGTTTATATTAACATGCTATTATATTAACTATATATTGCTACAACCAAGTTTTTTATAGCTTTTTATGTCAACATTTTATGTTTTTATATATATATATATATATATATATATATATATTTTTTTTTTAATTGAATTGTTTTTTATTTCATGCAACTTTTTTTTTTTTTGTTAGTTCAGATATCATTATTAATAGTCACTCTTTTTGAATCATTAGTCAATAAGTTGTTTAACTTATTTTCAAGGTAGTGGGCATGATTTTGTGTTTTAAGTCATCTTACTGTTCATTTTTATTAATTTCAACTTCATTCGATCCGCTGATGTGGATGATGGACATTGTCACTTTAGAAAAAAGTACAGTTTATATAGTAGATGATCTGGTATTTAGTCATTTTATTTTGTTTAATTTTTCTATTGATGATTATTTGCTTATCTGATTTGCATCTTTGAATCTGAGATTTGCATCTTTTTTAAAGCTGTATACAGTGTTACGGATATTGGAAAAAGTCCATATCTTGATACACCATAGTGATGCATCAAAGAAAGCTTAATGGCTTTGTTCAGTTTAGTCTGCTGCAGTGGTAATGTGCAATTCATATTAGAATAAGGATTATGTTATTTGGACCTATTATATCATATTTTATAGATGTCAAAGCCCCCTGCAAGTTCAGAAGAAATAATGAATGAATGTTGCTTTTGATCTACAAGGCGTATTATTAAACTAGGGGGACGTATCCAGGAACAAAGAATTATTTAGGCCTGTCCCAGAAAACACATTTTCAAGAAATCACAGCTACAAATTGTGTGATATCTTCCCATTTTAGCTCGGAGACGTGTTTTAACACCCTCTAGATGTTCCAACAATAGAAACACAGTCACCTCTATCCGTACAGACCCTCAACAGCCTATTACCGTCGGCTCATCTGCTCCAGTAAAGCTGCAAATTACTCGGCATCCCACTAGTGGTACACAGGGACCAGAAGTGTGAAATAATCCCTGACCATGTTCTGTCAGCTCCACTGCCTCAGCTCTTTATTTGCTGCCGTGCTGTACGGTCTTCTGCCACCAGCTCTGTCCAGCTCAGTTTAAAGACAGGTTTTGCTACAATACCTCAGTGACATTTCTAAAAATGTACATGGTCTACAGGTACATTTTTAGTCACTTGCTCTCAGGGCACAGTGTGTTTTGTGGATAGTTGGCCATTGGAAGTCTGTAATTCAGTTATCGTACATTTGGACAAATAATTCAGTCCTCGGTCATGCATTTGTTATATTGTGAATTAATTAATTAATTATATAATTGTGTGTGTGTGTGTGTGTGTGTGTGTGTGTGTGTGTGTGTGTGTGTGTGTGTATATATATATATATATATATATATATAAATGAAGAGTTCAGATGCAAAAGCCTCTAAAGGCCATCTCTCAAACACATCTTCTAGAATGATCATTTGTATAAAGCTCGTATATTTAATTTGCATCACCATTTAAGTGAAATTACTGAACTTAAATATACGGGCTTGATAAAAATGATCATTCTAGAAGAAAATTTCAGATGGCACTTAGAGGCTTTTGCATCTGAACTCTTCATATATATATATATATATATATGTAATTCATTTAAAATGTATATTCTTTTATATTTAATATATGTATTAATTAATGTACAAGTGTACAAAATCTGTCATTTTTGTGATCATGGCATAGAGCAGGGCAGTAAAAAGTCTGGGCCAGCCTTTTTTTTTCTTCCAGTTACAAGTCAGTAAGAGAATAAAATGGCACATTTCCCAGCACACTTTTTGCTTTGTTCAAGGGCTCATTACCAATTTACCAGGACAAATATATAACGGCGTCATCAGTTTATTTTGTTCTTGTTCATATCCCATATGGTCTCCATTGACTCCCCTTTGTGGATTTATGTGAATGAACTTTACTGAATATTTTATGAGTCTGGTTAACACAATGTTCGCTTCCAAACATCACGTCATGTCATGAAGATTACCTCACCAATCCACACATACACGCGCATCTGTCCGCACACACATGCACATAGTGGAACATGACGTGAATACGCATTAATACAAACCACACATAATGACTGTGTGCCCTTTTGGGGAGCTATCTGCTGTATCAGAGCTCGTGTACAAAAAACACATCCTCCAACTGAGCTGTAGACATCCAGAGGGTGAAGTGGGAGGGGTCCCGGGGAGCGAAGCACTCCCAGAGGATTTACATGCCAGCTCAGCTCGGCCAATCGGCTGCAGCGATGAGCTCATTCTAATCCGGAGATGCCTGATTGGTAGTGCTGCACTCAGAAACACTCTCACCTGAGTGATTGTGTGAAACGCAGCCTTATTTGGAAGCTGTTAACTGGGCATATTTTCCTTCCAAGGCGTAGGCATTTTTCAGTCTATTTAGTTTGAAGAGTGCACAACGTACAAGAAGAGAGAGATGCTATCAGACAAAGCCGTGGGTTCTTCACGCCCTCCTCTGTCGTAGATGGAATCTTGACAGGTTTCTTAACAATGGAAAACGCCGTCGTGAGGAATGCCCTGGAATTTCTGGACTTTTCGGATGGGGTTTAGCTTAATATCGCAATATTAGTTCAGGTGGATTAAAAAAAGAAATGGAGCTTTGAGACCATCTGCACTGAGCATTTTGTGTTTGTCTTCCCTATCAGCCAGTGTTTTCTAATCTCATCTGCTATCTGGACTTACTCATTCAAAATGCCTGAGGCAAATTATTTGCTGTCAGTTTCTTGGGGGTACATAAAGGTGAGTTAATTAATCATGAAATACTGTATTCTTATAATGGAATGGGGTTGGACAGGCTGCTATTGTTTATTATTGGTGTTCAGTATGTGGTTGCACAAAGAAAAAAGGCTGCATAAAGAACAGATTATGACAGGCAGATATTTAAATGAATTGATTTGTTAATTAATGGCATTTTTGTGTATGTGTACAATAGATATATTTATAATGCAGAATTCATCATAATTATAGTATGCAAAAGACTATTCTTTATTCTTTTGCTTCCCCATTTTCATCTAGGCTGTATCACTATTTAAACCCAAGCTACTATTAAAAGCACCAGCACAACATATGCTGTCGCTTATTTGTTTGCGCACATTAGCGAGTTCTTTTTCGAGCATGCAGCATTTTTTTTTTTCTTCAGTTTGTTCCTGCAAATCTTGTTAGAAATGTGGCGTCTATCTGGTGTGACCCAGCAGGTTGTTTTGACCTGACATTCTTAACAGTGTGAGAGGATGCATATGTTTTGGGTTGTTTGGAGGACTCAGCCTTGAAATCGTGGCGTATCTGCCGACTGATAGCGACACAGCTGACAAGGGAAAATCCATTAAATGATCGTAAAAAAAGAGGTAAAATGGTGACTTGTTCAGCAATGAATTTCAGAGGGGGTGTTTCAAACAATAGCACAAACATATTACACAACACCTCCACACAAGATATTTTTTACTTTGAGTGAAATAATTTTTTCCCGTTTTTTTCTTTTGCATAAAATAGGTCTAAATGGCAAAAAAAATATTCATTTTAATTGTTTATCTCTCAACAGTTCAAGAGGATGTTGAACAGAGAATTGACTCACCTCTCAGAGATGAGCCGATCTGGTAACCAGGTATCTGAGTTCATCTCCAGTACATTCTTAGGTGAGTGTCCCACAAATAAAAAATTAAAATCCAATATTGATGTTAACATTATGGTTCTACACTGATTGTAATGTGGGAACATACATTTTAAATGCACAATAGCGTTTTGACTGGAGGAGGGCAACTATTTGGATTTTTGGGGGTAACTCAGAGAACTAGGACAAATGAAGTGCTGATTATGAGCAAAAAAGCAGGCCAACAGCAGCTCTGTAGCCTGACGGCTGTGTAGCTGAATAATCAGGCCATAAGCAAGACCATTAAATGACCATAGCCCACCATTCATTCACAAAACTACAAATCAGTGGCTGTAATGACACATACTGTGCTTTTACCCATGAGCACCTCTGATTTCTAGAACCTTCTCTGAGCACTTTCTGTTTTTCTATAGACAAGCAACACGAGGTGGAAATGCCATCACCCCAGTCTCAAAAAGACAAGGAGAAGAAGAAAAGGCCGATGTCCCAGATTAGCGGTGTAAAAAAGCTAACGCACAGTTCCAGCCTTACCAACTCTAACATCCCCCGGTTTGGGGTTAAAACTGAAACAGAAGATGAGCTGGCCAAGGTAAGTAAATATGCACTACCATTCTAATATTTGGGGACAGTAAGATTTAAGTGAGTAATTAAGATTAAAATGAATACTTTTATTCAGCAAGAAAACATTAAATTGGTCAAAAGTGCCAGTAAAGACATTTATAATGTTACAAAAATTTGTATTTCAAATAAATGCTTTTATTTTGTATTCATCAAAGAATCCTGGAAAAAATGTCTCATGGTTTACACAAAATTATTAAGCAGCACAACTGTTGTCAATATTGATAATAATAAGAAATAAGATAATAATAAGAAAATAATGTTTCTTGAGCACCAAATCAGCATATTAGAATGATTTCTGAAGGATCATGTGACACTGAAGACTGGAGTAATGATGCTGAGAATTCAGCTTTGCCATCACAGGAATAAATGGCATTTTAAAACTCATTCAAAATAGAAAACAGATATTTTAGATTGTAATAATATTTTACAATATTTAGTTTTTTCTTGTATTTTTAAGAGACATCTTTCAAAAGCATAAAAAAATCGTACCGACCCCAAACTTTTGAACGGTAGTATGTATAATTAAAAGACTATAAGTAAGAGATTTACAGAAAACTGCAATATAGGACATCTAAATACATGTGTTTCCCTTTATGTCATTTCAGGAGCTGGAAGATGTAAATAAATGGGGCCTTAATGTCTTCAAAGTGGGAGAATTTTCTGGGAACAGACCTTTAACGGTTATGATGCACACAATATTCCAGGTACTTCTCTTTACAGTATTGTCTCACTCAAGCTCAAGTTTTCTTGTGTCTTTTTATAAGATGCTCCTGCTAACAAGGACAAACCATGTGGGTTGTTTTTCCGCTGTAGGAGAGGGACTTGTTAAAGACGTTTAAAATTCCCCTCGACACGTTTATCACTTATCTGATGACTTTAGAGGACCATTACCATGCTGACGTTGCCTATCACAACAACATCCACGCTGCTGATGTCACACAGTCCACTCACGTCCTGCTATCAACCCCTGCCCTTGAGGTACGATACGGCTGTCCCAGTATGCAGTGCTGCGAGAATGCCATTTCTTCTGATCGTTGAGTATTAAAGAAAGTGGATAATGATTTGAGATTTTAGAAAATCTGTCTGTTATTTTCAGGCTGTGTTTACAGACCTTGAAATTCTTGCTGCCATATTTGCCAGTGCGATACATGATGTCGACCATCCTGGCGTCTCCAACCAGTTCCTCATTAACACTAGTAAGTCTCTACCTCTCTACCAACATCAAACTATTATAAATGAAAAGTTGCCATACTAAGTGGACAGGGCAAAGTCTGCTCTACCAATCAAAATATTTGGAATAATTCCGATTTAAAAAAAAAAAACATTTCTTAACAACAATAAAAACAGTAATATTGTGAAATATTATTACAGTTTAAACAAAATTGACTATTTTAACATAATTTAAAATGTAGTTTATTCTGTGATGGCAAAGCCACATTTTCAGCAGCCATTACTTCAGGCTTCATTGTCACATGAAACATTTCTTACTATTGTCAATGTTGAAAAAACAGTTGTGCTGCCTAATATTTTTGTGGAAACAGTGATACAGTAAAATTTTTGAGTTAGTAAGATAAAAAAATAATAAATACTTTTATTCAGTTATGCATAAAATAAATCAAAAGCAACAGTAAAAACGTTAATAATGGTACAAAATATTTATATTTCAAATATTTCCACAAAGAATTAAGCAGCTAAAAGTTTAATAACAAGAACTTTATTAATAATTGAGTGCTGATAATAATTGAGCCCCAAATCATCATATTATAATGATTTCTCAAGGATCATGTGACATTGTAGACTGGAATAATGGCTGCTGAAAATTCAACTTTGCATCACAAAACATATTTCTAAATATTTCACAATATTACTGTTTTTACTGTATTTCTTAACAAATAAATTCAGCCTTGACGAGCATAAGAGACTTATTTAAAAAACAACAAAAATAGATAATTATTCAAAATGTTTGACCTGCAATGTACATACATCAAAAAAGCAAATCTTTTTCCTGTTGTATCAGTAAAGCAACATCACGTTGCTTCCAAAAGCTCTTCCTAGAATTTATGTTTGTGCAATGTTTTTCACAGCTGTCAGAACCACTTTTAGCTTAATCACGTTGTTCAAAGTAGCGGACTCACTCAAAGACGAATCAATACGTGTTTAAGCTGTTGTCACGTGCGGCAAACGGTCAATCGGGCGATTTTCACATGCTATCGATGCATGTGTTAGGTGGGCTACATGTGTCTGTGATTCACAAAGCTCACGTGTCCCACCCACACAGCCAGTAAAATCCCCTCAATGACTAATAGAGGGGCCAGTGGGGTTTGTCACAACTTGAACACAAGAGGAGGGATGCAGGTTGTTCCACACCTTCATGCTGCTGTTTTTAATCCGTGGAGTACTAAATGAGACATTTTGATGAACCTTTGCGCTGTTCTGAAAGGTCAAGCTCCCAAAAAATAAAGCCCCATGAAAGTTTCATGAAAATGGTTCATATGACTTCATAAGTCATAAGACTTCTGAAATCATACAGTAGCTTTGTGTAAAACTGAAAATTTAGGTTACTACTCATAGGGAGTCCACATAGAAATACAAATAAAAGAGCTGATGAAATCTAGTTAGTACAGTATATAGTTAATCGTGCTTCCTCTTTTCTCCTCACTTTCAATCTCTTCTTTCAGACTCTGAGCTGGCCCTCATGTACAATGATTCGTCTGTGTTGGAGAATCATCACCTGGCTGTAGGCTTTAAACTGCTGCAGGAAGAGAACTGTGACATCTTCCAGAACCTGACCAAGAAACAGAGACAGTCACTCCGCAAGATGGTCATTGACATTGTGAGTCATGATGTATCAATTATGTATCATTGGTCTATATGTTAGCTGTCCTTCATCACACTCGACTGTTTTTGCAGCTTAATTTCACTGATAATTGTAATATGGAACTAAATGTTCATTTTACAGATGTGAAAATAATGGTAAATTCATTTAAGGGCCAATAAATAACCCTTTTTCTCTCCAGCCAAAATGGATGACCATTCATCTTCTTTTTTTTTTTTTTTTTGCAGGTTCTGGCCACAGACATGTCTAAGCACATGAATTTATTGGCGGATCTGAAAACCATGGTGGAGACCAAAAAGGTGACCAGTTCAGGGGTATTACTGCTGGACAACTACTCTGACAGGATACAGGTTCGTCCTTAATGCTCATATTGCATTTTAGATATCACAGAAAATTTTGAAAATCTGTGTAAAAGGATTTAATTTAATTCCATTTTTTTTTACATTTTATTGATTATGTAATTATATAGTAAAATATATAAATTAATGTGTTTATAAAAACATATATATACATACATGCATACACTCACCGGACACTTTATTAGGTACACCTTGAGTATAGTGAACTCATGTTCATGTTCAAGAAACCAGTTTGAGATGATTTGAGCTTTGTGACATGTACACTGTGGTGATAAAGGGATGGACATGGTCCGCTATGCTCAAATTGGTACTAAAGGGCCCAGAGTGTGACAAGAAAATATTCCCCACACCATTACACCACCAGCAGCCTGAACTGTTGACATAAGACAGGATGGATCATGCTTTCATGTTTATGGCAAATTCTGACCCTGCCATCTGAATGTCGCAGCAGAAATTGCGACTCATCAAACCAGGCAACGTTTTTCCAATCTTCTGTTGTCCAATTTTGGTGAGGCCGTGCAAATTGTAGCCTCAGTTTCCTGTTCTTAGTTGAAAGGAGTGGCACCTGGTGTGTCTTCTGCTGCTGTTTCACTCGAACTGCCGCTCACTGGATATTTTTCTGACCATTCTCTGTAAACCCTAGAGTTGGTTGTGTGTGAAAATCCCAGTAGATCAGCAGTTTCTGAAATACTCAGATCAACCCGTCTGGCACCAACAACCATGCCACGTTCAAAGTCACTTAAATCACCTTTCTTCCCCATTCTGATGCTCAGTTTGAACTTCAGCAGATCATCTTGACCACGTCTACATGTCTAAATGCATTGAGTTGCTGCCATGTGATTGGCTGATTAGATATTTGGGTTAACGAGCAGTTGAACAGGTGTACCTATTAAATTGGCCGATGAGTGAGTGTGTATATATATGTGTATGGAGATATATATATATATATAGTAATAGAAAATACAGTAAAATATAGTAATAGAATTATATAAAGAATAATTGCTACAACTTTTTATGTGGCTACATGGGTTGGTTGAGAGTCTGGGTCTATAAAGGTTAACAACCTCTGCTCTGAAGTATTCAACACCCGAATCTGAATATGATAATACACTTATGAATGTGCAAATGAATGTAAATATTAATATGTATGCATAACTGGCTGATCTCAGGTCTTGCAGAACATGGTGCACTGTGCAGACCTCAGTAACCCCACCAAGCCTCTGCAGTTGTACAAGCAGTGGACGGACCGCATCATGGAAGAGTTCTTCAGCCAGGGGGACAGAGAGCGTGAGCGCGGCATGGAGATCAGCCCCATGTGTGACAAGCACAACGCTTCAGTCGAGAAGTCACAGGTAAGGCAGCTCAGGGTGGATAAAGGAGGAATAAAATAAAGAAACACTGAATATATATCAAGCTTTTTATATATATAGTGATTTAATAATTCATGCATAAAATGGTTAACATGTTGATGATGTACACTAGAAATCAAATTTTTATGTTTTTCTTTTTTTTTTTTTTTTTCTGTTCACCAAGACTTCATTTTTTAGCAATAATACAGTAAAACATAATACTGTGAAATATTATTACAATTTAAAATAACTGTTTTCTATTTGAATATATTTTAAAATGTAGTTTATTCTTGTGATGCGAAGCTTTATTTTCAGCATCATTCCTCCATTCTTCAGTGTCACATGATCCTTCAGAAATAATTCTAATATGCTGATTTGTTGCTCAAGAATCATTGCTCATTATTATCAATGTTGAAATATTTTGCTTAATATTTTTTGGGAAACTGTGATAACTTTTTTACAGGACTCTTTGATTAATAAACAGTTCGAAATAACAGCATTAATTTGAAATATAAATCTTTTTTAACACTGTAAATGTCTTTACTGTCACTTTGATCAATTTAATGTCCTTGCTGAATAAAAGTATTAATATTTTTTTTATAATTTTTTTTTATCGAACTGACTTAAAACTTTCGACTGGAAGTGTATATGCCAACTATTTTATAAATCATTTCAAATAGCACAATAGATCTCAAAATAAAAAATAAAAAAACATATATTGTGTGTTCTGATAAATATGCATCTTTCAAAAACTTTCAAAATCTTTTTCTTCTAGGTGGGCTTCATCGATTACATCGTGCACCCACTGTGGGAGACGTGGGCCGACCTCGTGCATCCAGACGCCCAGGACATCCTGGACACGCTGGAGGACAACAGGGAGTGGTACCAGGGCACCA
Source organism: Leuciscus leuciscus (assembly GCF_965113295.1). Taxonomy (NCBI): domain Eukaryota; kingdom Metazoa; phylum Chordata; class Actinopteri; order Cypriniformes; family Leuciscidae; genus Leuciscus; species Leuciscus leuciscus. The sequence goes on from NC_138737.1 coordinate 10,068,634, forward strand.
TCCCACAGAGCCCTTCTCCAGCACTGGACACCTGCAGCGAGGGCAGGCGCGCCGCCGGACAGGAGAAGTTCCAGTTTGAACTGACTCTTGAGGAGGACGGAGAATCCGACACCGAGAAGGACAGCGGCAGCCCTCCTGATGAAGAGGAGGAGGAGGAGGAGGAGGAGGAGGAAGAAGAGGAGGAAAACAGCTGCAGTGACTCTAAAACCCTTTGCACACAGGACTCCGAATGTACAGAGATCCCCCTGGACGAGCAGGTGGGGGACGGACAGGAGGACGAGGAGGACGAACACGAGGAGGAACGGGAATTATCAGAACCCTGTGTTTTAGAGGAGGAGGAGGAGGAAGAGGATGAGGAAGAAGAGGACACTGCCAACACATAACACAGTATGAAACGGCACCTGAACTTTTTTATATTAGATGAGAAACACTTATTTATGGTTAAGACATTAGTTTTTTCATTGTCTATTTTGCATATCAGAAGTGCTTTTTAATGTCCGCCTTTAACATGTTTTTCTTTTTCATTCCTCACTCTTTTTTTTTTGTTTCAACCATTTTACACTCAGGAATATCTTTTCCACTCCCACCTGCCATTCATACAAACAAAAGAAAGGTTATAAAGCTTGTCTTTTATTCCCAATTTCGAGGTACTTTTTTTCTTCTTTTTTTTTTTCTTTTTTTTTTTAACTGAAGCAGTATTCTAGAAACATTGAACTTAGAAAGCAGCTGTTTTTCACCAACAAGACACTATTTTTTCCTGCAATTCGAAGTATTTTAGCAGACAAATGCTTTGAACTTCACGTCTTCCTGATGCCTTGAATGTGTTATTAATCTGAATTCAGTTGGCTGTTGTTTTTGTGTATCAAGCATTATTTGTTTTTGTGTATCAAGCATTATTTGAAGTGAACAGATATGGTACCAAAGTGAAAAAAAACAAAGTGAATTTAAATGACCATATTTGGGGTAAATATGCAAATGTGGCAGAAATGTGGCACATCTTTTTTTCCCGACCTTTATTTGTTGCTCCCAATTCAGATCTGAAAATAATTTATTTAAATGAATGCATGAATTCAAACATATCTCCTCAGTTTGATAATACATGGTCATATTTCAACTTAAAAATGCCCCCAAGAACAAAATCTAATAATTCTGTTATAAAACAATAGCTTGATTAAGCCTTAAATGTTTTTGGTGCCAACCAAAAATTTACAAAAACATGCTAATAATGGAGTCAAATTAATCCTGGGTATCACTTCATGCATTAACAATAAGATTTTGTATTGTAATTAAATAATAATGATAATAGCAATTATTATTATTATTATTATTATTATTGGCCTGCTCAAAAATAGCTGTTTGGTGCCATATGTCTCTGGCCAGTTAAACATAAAACAACTGACATTAATGATGAAGCTCAATGTTCTGGTTTCTGTTGTCACATGATCACAGGACAATCAGCTTTAGTGCAAAGCACATTGTACGTTTTCATGTCATTTTGTTGATTGTATTTATTTTGGTCATTTTTGACATCGCCAAACATTTCCAGTGGTAATGGTTTTAATTGCTGCTTTACTCATCTCTGTCAAGTGTCCTACTGTATCCTCTTCTTTTTGTTATTTTCATACTAGTATTATTTATTAATGCTCTTTGATGTGCTTCTAGCATATTAAATCATTTTAATCAAACTGTAGCATCAGCAAGGCAGGCTTATCAGTCAGTTCTCCTAAATACATTGTTTTAATTATACATATGCAGTAAATATATCTAATCAAATGTTATGTATGATATTGAAGCCTTTTGAAGCTAGCCCTTTTTCATTGCTTTATTTAAAACTCATTCTGTTGCCAAGTTTTTTTTAAATGAGTAGTAGTTCATATTTTTTTAATTGTCTCCATTCACTACATTGTTTCTCATTTCTATCTGTTTACATACATGTATTTATTGTGCTGTACAGTACATATTGTCACTCTTATTATGTTGTAAATGATTATATCATCCCTTTTGGTGATGGTGTTGTATTATGGAACTCTTACTGAGAGAATGTTTGTTATTCTTAGTATGTAATGATCCCATTGATATGTGTCTCTAGAGAGATTGCGTAGAGAAAGGGGAAAGCCAAATTATAGTCATTACTGTGTTTATTTTACATTCTTTCTTTTTAAAAGAAAGTGGTTCTGTGGCCTGAGGGTTGTGCCTTACAGATAGCTCTTTAGTTTTTATCCTCTTGCTGCACTAAAGAAACTACTGGCTGGAAACTGACCTAGATGTGTTTGTTGTGTTCCTCCTGTTTATGTGGCATAAATGCTCCAAGGAAAGAAAGAAAGAAAAAATAAATAGACAAAAGTCAGACCTCACTGGGCAGGGTAAAAGCAGGCCAGTGTGGTGGGTTTGGATTTGCGACCAACTGTAAGTCCGTCATATTTCCGTCTATGCTGTGTTCGTCTGACTGAAACATTGAAAACCATTTGCGTTTCATGCAATATGAGAGAGAACATCTTTCTGTTGGGGGATAACAGGGCATTTTGATTTCCAGATCCAGATAGGGGTTGAAGCATCCTTCACAAAAAACCCAAACGCTCAATTTGGGACTCATTTTGACACATATACTGTAGATTCTTAATGACCCTGAATGGATGGGAATCAGTGTGTCCTCGTCTCTTTTTAAATCATGACAGAAATACACAAACAGAATTTGACAAATGATATTTAGGGATAACTTTTTTTTTATTTTTTTTTATGTGAATTGAACGAGAGAATTGTCTGGAGGTTTCACAAGACTGTGTAGTTGTTTATTGGACTCCTTGTTTATTGCAGTCTATTGGATAGAACTGTAGAAATAAAATTTACGTACGAAAACTGGTAAAATCCAATAAAAATGTTTTTATATGCACCAAAATAAAAGCATGGGTTGACTCTATGATGATGTCTCTTGTTTCCTCTGAGTTAAAGAATCTATTGCTGTGTCTAGCTTTATTTTTTTCTTGAATTTTTTTTTTTTTAGATGGACTGGACCAGTTTTATTTTTCTGGACAAGTTTTATTTTTGTATCATTGAAATGCTATTATAGTTTTTGTTATATTTTTTATATATAAATATAGTTTTTTTGTTTTAATTTTGGTTAACGTTTTAATAATTTTGAGTTTTGTCATTTTTATTATTTTAAATGTCAATATAGTTTGTATTACTTTTTATTTTTGGTTGTAGTAATTTTAGTATATCAAGTTAAACTAACTGAAAGGAATACTTTTTTTCTTGGCAATTAGCTGAAGTAAAATAAGTTTAAGTATTTTTTTATTATTATTTTAGTTTTAACTATAATAACCCTGGATCAGACTGAATTATTTTATTTTATTTTGAATTTTTTGAAAATAAATACCGATTCAATAGCAGCTGTCTGGACAGAACCATGTGAAAGAATGGATCTAGACATCAGAATCATTTCAAGGCCACATTTATTTATTTTCTCATACTTTTAAGCTTTCGCGATCATTATCCGTACACACACAGTTGCACACAAACATATCCAACCAACTCATCAGCAAAATGCGAGTACAACATCCTCTCACGCTACACACAAGTTAGATAGGTAGATAGAATTTATAAATTTGCAGAAGTTTATAATTCCCCTGAGAGACATGGGAATGATGTGGAGAATCTAAAGTTCGACTCGATGCTGATACTGTAACTGCGGATTACTAATACAAGAGATATTGCGGAATAGAGGATACAGGTACACTAGCAACCCCTGAAATAAGACCTGTATACTGCTATAATGGCATAAAGAAAGGACAAGGTTTGACACTTGTGTTTGGCACAATCTTGCTAGTTTGCTATGTCATTAACACCAAAAAACTAGAATTTGAAGCCAGGTCAAAGATTTGGGGTTCAGTAACTTATTCTCTGTCTCAGAATACAGAAGCTTGGCAACAGCGCTCGAGCCACAAGCGAACGGCCTGGACGGTGAACACTAGCAGCTACAGTCAGATTGTTGCGGCGGCGTCGTGTTGTCAGTTAGTCTGGTTGTGGGCGTTCCCGTGGAAACGGCTGGGTCGGCCTCAAGAGTGTCTGACATCTTGTCGCAAATGATGTCCACCAAACGCTCAAATGTCTGCTTGACGTTGACGTTGTCCTTTGCGCTTGTCTCAAAAAACTCAAATCCTTTTGGGAAAGAGAGAGGTAAGCAAATGAAATATACAAGTATAAATGTTTTGGGGTTGATAAGATTTTAGAAGATTATAAGAATGCTTATTATAAATAGTTGGCTGCATTTATTTGATCAAAAATACAGTAATATTATGAATTATTATTACAAATTAAATAACTGTATTATATTTGAATATATTTTATAATAATGGTAATTTATTTAAAAGTAATTTGTTCCAGTGATGCATAACTGAGTTTTCAGCATCATTACTCCAGTCTTCAGTGTCACATGATCCTTCAGAAATCATTCTAATATGATGATTTGGTGCTCAAGGAACATTTATTATTAATATCAATGTGAAAAAAACTGTGATATTTTTTTTTTGTGGATTCTTTGATGAATACAAAGTATTGATGATTTAGAACATAAATCTTTTGTAAGATTATAAATGTCTTTACTGTCACATTTGATCACTTGAATGTGACCTTGCTGAATAAAAGTATTAATTTCTTTAAAAAAAAAAAACTAGTAGTGTGATATATATATAAAATATAAAATATTTATATTTAATATATATATTTAATGACCATACAAGTTCGATTAAACAATCAAAATACGAGGAAAATATTTTTTAAATATTTAAAATATGAGGGTAAATAAGAGCAAAAAATTTTACTATGCAAAAAAAGAAAAAGAAAAATCATGCATTGACTACAACATAATCAGTAATTAATATTTTGTTGGTTCTCTCATTTTTTGCTTGTGATCATAATTTCTTTATTTGACAGCCTGGCCAAAATTACGTCCACACAATTTGCCATGTTTCAGTGCATTATCACAAATAAAACAATTGTCTCCAAGCACAACAACGCAATACGCTTACAATATCTTTAAGATCAAGGTGAAAATGTGACTTTTCCAGACATCACTTTTGGCCACTACTATATATATACTCACCCAGCTGTTCCGCTAGCAGTCTCCCATTGTCCACAGACACTATCCTTTCCTCATCCATGTCGCATTTGTTTCCTGCGAGGATCACCTGGGCATTGTCCCAAGAGTATGTCTTAATCTGGGTCGCCCTGACACGAGACGAGACAAAAGCGAGCAGACATGCCTGTCATCAGTACAAATGCCCTGGAACATCCTCCAGGACAAGATGTGAAAGACTCAGTCAAACCAAAACATTGTCAGTTTTATTGTATGAGAATGTCATCATGCCACAGCAAATCAATGGGAACTTCATGTCAGACAGACTTGTTTATATTCTGTCCATCTCTCTTCCTTTTTCTCATCCCTTTAGCAGCCTGTTTTTTGTTTTCTCAAATCCAGAGATGTAATGGCCCTTCATTAAAACTACAAAATCACTCAAAGTATTGTATTTCACAGGTCATCGTGACATAAATCTTTTTTTCTTTTACAAAAAGTATTTTTTCTTTTACTAAACTAACAGGATACATCAATCTCCAATGTAATTTAATTGAACAGTAAAATGTTTATCGTGCTACGCAGCCCCTCAAGGGATGTAGTGGTGAAAGAAAATACATGAGATGGGAGGAAAAATAAGTCAATGCTTTTGCGTTCTCTCGCAAAATGTTTGCGTTCCCCGAGAGACCTTGCGTAAAGGGACCATGTCCCTTTAGGGGCTCCATAGTCACACAATAATATTGTATGGCTTGAAGGTAACACATTACAATAAGGTTGCATATGTTAACTAAATTAGTTATCATGAACTAAGAATGAAAAATACTTCTACTGCATTTATTAATATTAGTTAATGCTATTCTCATCATTTACAAATACACGTTTAAGATTAAAAGTTGTATCTGTTAACATTAGTTAATGCACTGTGAACTAACATTATTAACTACACTTAAAAATATATATTGCTCATTGCTGGTTTATGTTAGTTTACTAACTTTCCAAAGTTAACAAATGAGATCTTACTGTAAAATGTTATGATGTTATGTAAAATGATGCACCTTTTGTGTTCCACAGAAGAAAGAAAGTCACTGAAATGACATTAGGGTGAGAAAATGATGACAAAATTTGCATTTAATTTTAAATAAAATTATTTTGAAAATATAATTTGAAACCGTTTTTGAGCACTGAAACAACAATGTCCTTAAAGGGATACTCCACTTTTTTTTGCAAATAGGCTCATTTTACAACTTCCCCAGAGTTAAACAGTTGAGTTTTACCGTTTTCGAATCCATTCAGCCGATTTCCGGGTCTGGCGGTACCACTTTTAGCATAGCTTAGCATAGATCATTGAATCGGACAGGACCATTAGCATCTCTCTCAAAAAAATTCCTGCGTAATAATCAAGAAACTTTGCTGCCGTACCATGGGTGCAGCAGGCGTAATGATATGACGCGGCGCCTGAAAATAGGTCTAATAGGTTAGACAAACTTAGTCCCGGTCACGTTGGAAGTTACCGAGCTGGGGACTATTTTCAGGCGCTGCGTCATATCATTACGCCTGCTGCACCCATGGTACGGCAGCAAAGTTTCTTGATTATTACGCAGGAATGAGAGTATAGTTCCTAGCCATATCAGCCTAGAAAATCGCAACTTTTCATTTTCCGTCGGTCTTAGTACACGATGTAACTACAGAAGAGTCAAGCTTTAAATAGGAAAAATATCGAAACTCTTTGGTCATTTTTTTTTGAGAGATGCTAATGGTCCTGTCCGATTCAATGATCTATGCTAAGCTATGCTAAAAGTGGAGTTCGGCTGAATGGATTCGAAAACGGTAAAACTCAACTGTCTAACTCTGGGGGAGTTGTATAATGAGCCTATTTCCAAAAAAAGTGGAGTATCCCTTTAAAGCTAATTCAGTAAAAAATGATTTCTTAGGTCTGTATCTGCTGAGCTGAGAAAAAAGAATGCTTTTTACTTTGTAAAACTTAAGTAAAATTTGCTTTGGAAGAAACAACTCACGCTTTTGTGCTAGACACTAAAAATCAATTAAAAGTTTTAACACAAGCCCATGCTTAAGTAATATTTGTGTACTTTCTCTGTACTTTGTGTTCTGTGTATACAGCATTGGAAAGATAAGAAGAGGTCTAAGTAATTTCCCTGACATGATTAATGACTTTCATTTATAGATTTTGACTCCGGGATCGACAGACACGAAGGCAGACGGAAACTGCAGGATCACCACTGCAAACCCACACAGTAGTGATCCTGAAAGCTCATCAACACTCCTTACCAGCTTATCCTTATCAACTTACCAGTCCTGAACAGCAGCAAAAGACTCCTCGTTGGTAATGTCATACATTAGGATGAAGCCCATGGCCCCTCTGTAGTAGGCTGTGGTGATAGTCCTGTACCTTTCCTGCCCAGCTGTGTCCTAAAAATAACAAGAGCAGCACTATAATTGGCTGGTTTCACAGACAAGGCTTAAGCCTAAAATATGTCAGTGCCATTGTTTTGTCTCAAGATGCACACCAGTAATGCTTCTTTTTTTTTTTAAGGCACGTCCTAATTGAACTAAATCCTAATCCTTGCTTAATTTAAGCCCTGTCTGTGAAACAAGGCCAATATGTAGTAAATTAGTCTAAAAAGAGGTGCATCTCTATATATATTTTGACTGAGAATCACGTTAAATTCACAGGAACTGATTGAGTCAATTGAGTCTGGGACAGACAAATGGAGTCAAGACAGCAAATGTGTGAATGAATGAGCGCTCGAGTCTGAGACGGTGCTTTGTCACCTCTAAAAGTGGCAGCGCTTTAACTGCATGACTAAAATAGAAAAGCATGCCATGATCTGATGAATAGAACAGTTTTGCTGATGCTGACTTAAAGGCCTAGATAAGGTGACAATGGCTTATGTTCTCTTTCCATAAGCCAGTGTTAATCATCACCCCATGTGGTGTTTACATTGCTCCATGTGTGATTATCCAGCTCTTCAGTGCTTTACCAACCATGACACATTGATGCTGAGTTAAAAAAAGACTTAAAGTCTGTGTCGTTTTTGAATCGTGGCCATTATGACGTGAATGAGGCAGAAATTACCCAGATCTGAAGCTTGATCCTTTTGTCGCTCTTATAAACGGTTTTGACCTTAAAGTCGATGCCCACTGTACTGACAAAGGCAGATGTGAAAGTATCGTCGGCATAGCGGAAGAGGAAAGATGTTTTTCCAACACTGCTGTTCCCGATGATCAACAGCTTGAACATGTAATCAAAGTTTTGATCAGAGCTCTCCTTTTGTTTGTTGTCTTGTGTAGCAGCCATCTGTGAGAACACAAAGCCACAGTTTGATTAATAGATCAAAGGTTTACAGCCTAACTCTTAAAATAGTAAAGTCTAAAAATATAATTATAATATGTCATATATGGTTATATGATAGTATAAATAAATGATAGGTTACTCTTTATTTTAAGGTGTCCGTGTTACAGTGTAGCATATGTATTGAGTAATAATAATTAACTACATGTACTTACTATAGGGTAGGGTTAGGAATAGGGGTTGGTTTAGAGTTAATTGCAATTATGCATAATTTAGTTATTACTACAGTAACTACATATACTACAAGGATACTGTAAAATAAAGTGTTACCAAATTATAAATTAGTATTTCATTAAAGACTCAGTCCTCTCCATGTATTTGGTTGTGTGAAATTCAGCACCAGGAGCTGTCCATGGCTGCGTCTTAAACACAGTGAATGTCCTACAGCATTTTTGCATTTAATCCCACCTTTAACTTTTGTAACCAAAATGTATTTTAGTTTAAATGTTAATATATTTTGCACAAGAGTTGTCAACTATAAATGAATGTGTATCCTGCCTTGGTTCCCTTTTTACGTTTGCATGGCTGGTGCAAACAGAGACATGACCAGATGTGATGATGATCAAAGACAATGTCTGTTTTTAATTAAAAACTGATTGATTCCCAAAATAAAAGGGGTTTTGAAGTACTGTAATATTAAAGAAAATAAAGTCAAAATTAGAAGAAATATGCATTCATTTAAAATATTAAATTATGTTAGCCTACTTTATTGTTTACAACTTTCTATTGGGTCAACGTATTGAGGAAATAAACAACTTTTGACACTCCAGTTCAAATTGTAACCAGGAATAAAACAACTTCACGTTATTAGAAATGGTATGTGCTCACTTAGCTGGGAAACCAATGTGATTAATTGGTGTAATATGCACGTGCAAACTCGGAAGGCGCAGATGATACCCCACAATGTTGTCTAAGTAGGCAGCTCACTAGGTTTTGAGACGCAGTGTGTCTCATTCTAGTGTTTTTAAAGGGGTCCGTCTCTTTTCAGCCAAGCCCTGGATATTAAAGGCTAATATTTCAAACACCTAATGCTCATAATGACTATACTTGATGTGGACCATAGACAAAGAGAATTTTGAGCTGTAAATGAGAGCATAGACTCATATTGGCAATATTCTTTCAAATAAACAACCAAGAATGTTTGAATTAGCAGCTCCTGTGAATAAATTAGCTTTTACGGCTGATTGTTTTTCTCTTCACTGATGTTGCGTTTCATAAATGTAATAGCCTAAACATTTCATGACCGGTCAGTAGGCTATAATGCTCGCTATCAAAAGGCAAGTCTCTTTAAACTACATCTTTTTTATTTTTTTATTTTCCAGTATGACTAAATTAGCCATTTATTTCTCTTTTTGCGTGGCTCTCCATTACGACCAAAGTGGTCACCAAACATTTAATTTATATAACGACGTTGCACACTTACCTTCCCGTACAACTCCATTGTTTCAGACAATAAAACCAATACAATAAACGGAGCTTGATTCTGATTTAGTTCTAATAAATTATAGTTTTTTCCCCGTTTTGGAGAGGTGGAGTCGGCTGTTTGGGTTGGATGCAGTGATGCTCGCAATGGACGTCAGCAGACACTCTCCACCCATTCATCCAATTGAAATGTGAGTGCGTGCTGCCGACAGCAGGGGGCGGTGTTGCTCTCTCTCTCTCTCTCTCTCTCTCTCTCTCTCTCTCTCTCAGACAGATCAAAACTTTACTCAGAAAAAAAAAAGTTTGGGGGAATTTAGTTTTCTTTTCTTTTTCATGTCATAACATTATTTAGACGAGCATAAGAAACTAACTGAAAATAATTTATTTATTAATTAATGTTATGCTATGTCATCTGTAGTGGACACCAAGACTACAGACATGAAATGACATGTATAGGCAAAAACAATGGGATTTTGCTTTCATTCACCAATCAATTTTTAGGTTTCAGATTTTTTTTCAATTTTTTTTTTTTTTACCAAACTTTGTATAAAGATGATTCTCAACTGAAAGATGAAAAAAGTAATCTGATAAGTAATACTGTAATACTGAAAGTATCTTTCATTATATGAAAGATATAATGGAATTAAATGATATACCATTTTACTTTTTGCAATATGTTGGTAAAATGGCCATACATGGGTGGTCCCATTCAATACAATGTATCTAATCTAATTTACAACAAAACAACATATAATGAGGTGTAATAATGGGAGTAATAATTGGCAACATTTTAATATCTAATATTTCTTAGGAATATTGATATAACATTTATTTCCCTATTTGTTGTGTCTCCCAAAATTCCTGATAAATGCCTGGGTGTCCACTACTGTGAACATGAAATCAATGCCCTGTTTTGTTATAGAAATTCATATTTTGTTAAGAAACCTCAGAACATTTTCCTGATATGTTTATTTATAATAAACTATTTTAAAGGATTTAAATGATAATTACAAAATATCATCATATTTCCATAAGAGTGCTAAATTAATTTTTAAATAACAAGCAAAAGTCATGGTGAAACCTCCAAACTTTGGTATCTTTAAAAAGCCCTGAATGTGTTCTTTACAGGATTTATAACTGACATGTATGGTGTCAGAAAAATTTACTGAAATATAATGTCCCCTACAGAGGACACAGGTCTATTCCTGGATTCCAGGACGATATAATACATTATCTGATAAATATTACAAACAAAACACTCAAAAAGGAAAAAAACAAACAAACAAACAAACAAACAAACAAACAAACAAACAAACAAACAAACAAACAAGACAATCACTAGGTAACTTTTGTTTAAATGTAATGTTGATTTATTTAACTAATATTAAAAATGCACTCAATTCAATTTTGAAGCTTGCATGTAACTAATTTTCATAGGATAAACCCTCGCCATTGGACGGCAGCATGATATAATTAATATTAATGAGCTTGGCCTTCTCCATTGTAGAACTAGTGCCCATCCCACTCTCGCATGCGCCTGTGTTGTTTACCCGAATGTCACGTAGTCCTCGTACTAAAACACGCAATATATACATTGACATGTAAAAGGTAAACCGACTTTTAATTGTGTAAAGTGTTGTCGTTAAATGTGTTGTTGGTAGATTGTGCAGGGGTTGGTTGTTTGTCCAAGAAATTTGAAGAGAACGCATTGGCGCTTTTGTGAACAGGTTTTAAAGTAAATAGAAACATACGCGTTCAGGTTGTAAAACACGCCTTTATATTGCTTAAGGTTACATAGTCTGCTATATAATAAATGATTGTGGTAAATAAACTGTTTAGGCGTTGTTTCTATTAAAAACAATGGATTTGTAGCGTTCTCTAGTGGCTGAAGAACTCCACCAGAACTATTGAACAACAACCAATAAACGACTTCACGTGGAGAAGAAAAAGTGTCATATAAAATGTGACTTTCGACTTGCATGTCAGCATTGATCACATTCATTTTTATATTGAGTCATGGATATTATATTTGTTTGCTTTTCCCACTAGTGTTCCATCATGGAGGATTCAATAGAGGTCATGCTTCTGCATAAAAGTTACAAGCTCTCCCAACCTACTCAGGAAAAGTCACTTTTCACAGCAGCATCTGGAGCTTTGCTCATGGGGGTTTATGGGCTCTGGACATTATTTGCACTTCCTGGCTTTCGGAAAGTACCCACATGTCTTAAGGTACTGCAAGTAATATACCATATATTGGCAGCTATATATAGCATTTGCTCAGTTATACATAATAAAGAGCTGCCAATAGCACTGTATTCGTTCAGTATGAATCACCCTGGGTGATATCTTTATAGATGGCAACAATCTGCACTTTACCATGTGCCTGGATACAGTTGTTGTTTAGACTGAGGAGAAGAGAGAGAAAATCAATCAGCCAATTAAACACTTACATTAATATTGTCCAGGTGCCTTATTTGCCCTCCAGCAGAACACAGACCCAGAATGTAATGAAACTCCTGCATGGGAGAGCAGGATGTTTGGCAGATCTGGGATCAGGTGATGGGCGACTGGTGAGTCTTTTACACTTGCATGATAATGAATAATAAATGATATATGTTATATATTGTGCTTAACACCAATCTTTTTGCATAATAACAATGCATGTATTTGTCTTCCATAGCTTGCACATCTAAATCCTAATAATAAAGAAAGCATTTAACATGCTAATGTAAATTATGTGAATCTCCAAGTGCTATATGAGACTTACAGCTGAAGTTTTTTGCTTCTACTGTAAGCACTTTCTGTTTCAGATGCTTCTGATGGCTTTCTGCAGATGACTACTTTCTCACCACAATACATGGTGAGATGCTTAGCAACTGGATGGGAGAGAAAATATGGAGAATGAAGCAAAATATATTTAAAAAAAATTGAAAACAGGCTATTTATAACTTTGCTGTTAGATGTTGCTCAAGGGGCTTGGCTTTCTGAACTGAAATGACTAATCTATGGGCTATTTTTATGGTGATTTCACACCATGATAATGACCACTGGGCAGTGTACCTGGAGCTGCCTCTTTTGCGTTCCAAAATAGATCCCATTAACACTTATGAGGCTCAAATGTGGATGAAAATATATTTTTCTCCTATTATATCTATAATTGCAAGAATTATTGGTCTTGCATTTGACAATATTCCTTGTGTGTGGTTTTTTTATATACGGAGAGCAAACAATATGAGTCTGGTTAATGTCTGACTCTGACATAAATATCCCAGAACCTGGTTCTCAGAGTGTAGGTTTGGTCTGGGTGTGTTTTGTAGGTATTTGCTGCCACTGTAGAGGGTTTCCAATGCACTGGCTTTGAAATCAATTCTATCCTAACTGGATATGCCAGAGTCAAAGCAAAGTGGAAGGGAATACCATCCAGCACTGCCAGTTTCATAAACCAGGACTTTTGGAAGGTAAGATGTTGTTAAAAGTAAAGTATGTTATTCCTGTGCTATTTCAACTGGTCTTCCATTGGCCAGTCAAAGAATTAGTCCTGCCCTTAACTCATGCCATTGGTTGAGTAAATGTTGCTGTTTTGCGATGCTCAAGCAAACACAGTGACAACAGTGTTGATAAAGTGTTTACCAATCAACCTAAAGGGGAAAAACAAGATAACATTTTTATCGGAAAGCGTAGTTCCACAAGGAACTGTCTTCAGAGCAGTGATAAATTGCATAAACTGCTTAGACTAGTCTTAAAAATTTGTTCTCTTTTTGTTTGTTTTTTTCTTTCAGGACTGAGCCTAGCTATTTCAATTCAGTTACATAGAAAGGTAGATTGGTCTAATTTGAAAGAGAAAAGTGAGATGGATTACTTATTGTCTAACTGCTGGTTGAACTGCTTGAAAAATGACACATATCTTGTGCTTATTTTATATCAGAATTCACATGTCCAAGTGTTGATGATTCAATTTTACCATTTCCTTTCACAGACCAATTTGTCCAAATATAACAATGTGACTGTATTCTTGGCACCCGGAGTGGTATGTATGCGCAGATGTCCTTGCTCCATTTATACTGAGCTGGTAAAAAGACAATTTGAGGACTGTTTTAAAAATAGAAAAGATAGTACATCATCTTTTCAAAACGAGTACAATGATTTTGGTCTGATCATTGGGATTTGTTGGAGAAGAAATAAGCTTAGGTTACCATGGACAGTTTTCAAGTCATTTTTTAACAACATGGTGTGTGAGACAGATGGGGATGAACACAGTCCCACTTCTCAATGGAAAACACTAATGCAACAAAATTGGCATTTGACTTGCCAATAATAGCCTTGGTCAATACAATGTGCTTTGTTGTCTACAGATGGAGGTGTTGGGTAGGAAACTGGAGAAGGAGTTACCAGATGAGGCTCGTGTGATTGCCTGTCGCTTCCCATTTCCCGACTGGACTCCTACAGCCACAGTGGGTGACGGACTAGATCAGGCCTGGGCATATGATATGAATGCCATACGGAAGCTTTCAACACACACTATCATGAGATGAGGAGAAAAGCACCTTTCCTTGTGTCAGAAAGATTTGTTTTATGTTTGAGCTCCACCTGAAAGTTACCTGTCACTTTAGAAGACATATACAAAGTATATGCAAAGTATAAAGCATATAATAATTTCTTGTTTTTATATTAAACACAACATTTTTTCCTCCTGTTCTGTTCCCACATGTGGGTTTGATGACAAATGGCTTGTGTGTGTTGTAAAATTCTAAACTAAACTGTGAAATAAAGAGCCAACATTGCCTTAATGCCAACAAACTGATCCTATAATCTTGGTCTTTTAATATCTCCTAGAAAAGCTAATCTAATCTCAAGGATTTTGAGGATAAGAACATGTTTCTCCATCACATGTAGTTCAGGGTTACATTATAGTTCCCACAAATGAAGAAAAATACTTGTTTCATTCATTTTTTTATATATATATATATATATAATTATTTTTTTTATTTTTTTTTTAAATAATTGAGCTTAATGATTGCAGTCAGCACTTAGTTTTTTATAAATTAGGGAAAAGAAAAAAAAGATTTTTCTTGTATTCCTATCATGCTGCAGAAAGGGTGCAAATAATGTTATTTTTTGGTGTCACATCTGACATTTTTAAAGGATGTTAAACTTTTTTAATGAGGAAAAAGAATGCAGTAACAGGTTGCACACAAAATGTGGGACCCAGCTAAATGTTATGTTTTGATAGTTAAAATGAAAAGCTAATAGTGCTTAAAACTACTTTGATCTTAATGTAAATGAAAAAAAGTATGTTAAAATGAAAACAATTGTGCATGATTTTAATTATTAAATACAGTCAAGAAGGTCAAGACCTCTTGGACAGGTCAAAATCCCAATTTAAAGAGGAAATACTAATATTTGATATGTTTAAAACTATGTTAATTTTATGTTACATAATAGTGTATCCAACACAATATTTCTCACAACATGGAATTTATACGTATAATGTTTTTTTTTTTTGTTTTTTTTAAAGAACATGCCATATGTTGTATGTCACTTTAACCACATGGTGATGCTCTGACACTATATGTCTATGAATCAATGCATGGGATTCAGTTCTTTCAAACGTATGAATTTACGATGGTTAATTTATTGAATATCAATATTTTGCCAATATCTCGCCGCTTCTTATTTGTATTGTGTAGGCTATAAATAGCATACCTTTTTACCGAAAAACAAGATCTGTAGGCCAATTGTTTAGTGTCTGTGAGAGATTGCAGTGTGACTATATGAACCATTGCACAGATATATCTGATTCTCTCCTATAATCTTTGTCTAGTAGGTGCCTGTGAGGTGTCTAGGATGTTTAATAATGGATAGAGTGAGGTAGTTAACAGATGACTGTACACCAGACCTCACGCGCCATATAGGGTCTTCCCCTCTCGTGACGTAGTTCGTCTAGAGGAGAGGCGCGCGCCGGTGCTGAGGTATAAAAGCGAGGAGACACGCCGGTACAGCAGCACTGTGACAGTACACACAGTTACAGAATTATGGAGACACTAAGGAATACCTCTTACCCAACTATAACGGCACACAACGAAAAGATGTGTGAGCTCAATAATATAAGTGAGCAAGGAAGGAAAAAGCCAGAGGATAACAGTCGGACGGGCACAGAGTATTCCAGAATCATTACAGACCCCAATACTGGGAAATGTTACTGCCGGGGAAAAGTTCTGGGAAAGGTAATGGCCGCAATAATAATCCTGTTATTATTTTATTTATTTATTTATTATTTAATTTTTTATATAAAAGTATTGTATTATTTTATGTGAAAAAAAAAAATATTCATTGTTTTTGTGCATGTTTGCATTGCTTTTGTATAATGTATTTCTTATCTATCTATCTATCTATCTATCTATCTATCTATCTATCTATCTATCTATCTATCTATCTATCTATCTATCTATCTATCGGTGCACTGGTTATGACTGTATTGCTTCTTGAAACTTTATGAAACTTAACTTTTTTGCTTATCTTACTTTCTATATGCCACAGGGAGGCTTTGCAAAGTGCTATGAAATGACCGACCTGTCTTCAAGTAAAGTCTATGCAGCCAAAATCATCCCACATACGCGTGTGTCAAAACCGCACCAGAGAGAGAAGGTAGGACAGACACATTGCATATGTAAATACGATTGCATGAGTGATTGATCGAGACCTCTTAATGATGTTTTATATTCTGTTAATCCAGATAAACCGAGAGATTGATCTGCACAGATCTCTCAGTCACAAACACATAGTGCATTTCTACCACCACTTTGAAGACAAAGACAACATATATATTCTATTGGAGTACTGCAGCAGAAGAGTAAGTATCTGTTTTAAAGTGAGGAATTCTATCATAATATATCATGCAAATGACTGTTCACCCTAACTGACTCCTGGTATTCTTCTTTAGTCATTGGCCCATATACTGAAGGCACGAAAAGTCCTAACAGAACCTGAAGTCAGGTATTACCTGAAACAGACAGTGTCTGCTTTAAAATACCTTCACGATTTAGAGATCCTGCATCGTGACCTGAAACTAGGTATGCATGCATTTACGCACTCGCATGATGTATATTAACATTCCATCAGTTCATAAGTAGTTCAATTTTTTATGTTTTATCATTCTAGGCAACCTGTTTGTGAGTGACTCAATGGATTTGAAAGTGGGAGATTTTGGGCTGGCTGCCAAACTAGAGCCAGTCAGCAACAGACGCAAAACGATCTGCGGTACACCCAATTACCTGTCCCCGGAAGTGCTGAACAAACAGGGCCACGGCTGGGAGTCTGACGTGTGGGCTCTGGGCTGCGTCATGTGAGTTTGTCACCATCAGATCCGAGGGTTTCCTCTATGCAATATATTTAGAAACTGCTCAGTATTAATAGGCATTGATGGCTGATTCAGACTCACTCTCTATGAATGAATGTCTACTTTTGTTCAGGATTGTATTTGGTGATCATGCTTTAGCTTAGGGATTGAATATTATAATAGCAGCACAGTTTGAGCTGTGAGTGTCGAGCTGTTCTGTACTGTTCGAGTACTTTCTGTTATCCGGTGAACACAAAAGATGAAAACTGAGGCTGTCAAGCTCTAAAATAGCACCATAAAAGTGGTCTTTAGCAATATTTAAAGTCATTTGAAGATTTAAGTTTTATATTGTTATTTACTGTTAAATAAGTGAATAACAACTTCTGTCTGCCAGACTAGCTATCATATGACTAAAGAAGACTTCCTTTATGATACTTTTATGGTGCTTTTGCATCATTTTTGAAGCTTGACAGCCCCAGTCCTTATTGAGTTAATTATATTAAAAAGAACAGCCCTAGTATTATACAAAAATTGTTCAAAACCTATTGACATGAAAAATGACATGGCGTTGAGTAAATGTTGACTGAACTATTATTTTAAGAGCCAAACCCTTATTAATCTTACATACATTTTCCTTTTCAGGTACACCATGCTCCTGGGAAAACCTCCATTTGAGACCACGAACCTGAAGGAGACGTACCACTGTATCCGAGAGGCCCGGTACACCCTCCCGGCCTCCCTCTCTCTCCCTGCCAAACAGCTCATTTCCGGCATGCTCGCACAGAACCCTGTGGACCGCCCGCACCTGGACGGCATCATTCAGCATGAATTTTTCACCCAGGTAAGTTTATTTGTCACAGCGCAGGTTTCATTATATCCGGCCAAGTAGTTGGATTTTTGGTCAATGTTTTTGTCGTGATTTCGCCGCAGGGCTTCATGCCAGAAACTCTACCTGTCAGCTGCTGCCATTCTGCCCCAGACTTTCACATTTCCAGTCCAGCCAAGAGCTTCTTCAAAAAGGCAGCGGCAGCTCTTTTCGGCGGCAAGAAGGACAAAGCCAAGTACTATGAGAATATAAGTAAGTGCTCGCTTTATGTAACTATAGCATCCTTCATTTCAGATGAACCTATTAATAACTCTTTATCTTCGGACAGATCGCTTGGCCAAAGAAGAGGAAGACATATTCAAGCTCCGTCAAGACTTCAGAAAGACTGCCATCAGTCATCAGATTACTACACACTTATCCGAGGTGAGCATTGTTCCCTTTATAGCAGACTATAATAAGGAATTCATCACCAGCTCAGAGATATTAATGAAGGTTAAGTGTTCGGTCATTCATGACACACATATGCTGCAATTTCTCCTGTTTAGGAAGGAGGAAATCCGTCAGCACCTACAAGAAAGCTTGTTACCCAGGCAACTGCCGGAAGGCTGCAGACAAGAGATACCATTCATTTGATTGTTAGAGGCAGCTTGGGCAGCTGCAGTAGCAGCAGTGAATGTAAGCATGTGTTATACACGCGTGTGTGTGTGTCTGTGTCTGTGTCTGTGTGTGTGTGTGTGTCTGTGTGTGTGTGTGTGTCTGTGTGTGTGTCTGTGTGTGTGTCTGTGTGTGTGTGTCTGTGTGTGTGTCTGTGTGTGTGTGTGTGTGTGTGTGTGTGTGTGTGTGTGTGTGTGTGTGTGTGTGTCTGTGTGTGTGTTTTACCTGTTTGGTCTGATTCCAGCTCATTAGTATCGCTAGCTGATACAATGTATCCCGCTGTTTCTCTGTAGGTCTTGAAGACACCACCACTGGCACTGTGGCAGAGGCTGTTATTAGTGTTCTGAAAGGCTGTCTTGAACACATGCCTAAAGGTGAATAAGACATATTACACTTCACACTGACTCAGGGTCACACTGACTTAATCCATTCTGTAGAGTAAAGAAAATGTGTGATCTTTGCATCTAAAAGTACTTTTTTTCCCTACAGCGGATAGCCTTCCCAGAGGAAATGGTTGTAATAGTTTGAAGTGGGTGACTAAGTGGGTGGACTACTCCAACAAATATGGCTTTGGCTATCAGTTGTCTGACAACACAGTGGGCGTCCTTTTCAACAACGGAATGCACATGAGTCTCCTCTCTGACAAGAAGTAGGTGCTTCAAGTTGACTGTTTGCTAACTCACTTCCGCTCAAAAAAAAAAAAAAAATCATGTGTAATGCCAATTTGATTCATTTCTGAAGTAGGCAAACATTATACAATACATATTCATGAAGCAGGTGCTTACCAATATGCATAAACTAGGGATGCACCAATATTTGGTGCTCACCCTTGGTGAGCATGAGAAACCTCTTTAAAAAAACATTAAAAAATCTTACTGACCTGACTTTTGAACGCTAGTGCATATTTAATATACCCAACAGTATTACTTATGATTTCCATCCATAGTCTTCAGCATAGTTTCTAGATGATCTTCTAAAGGGAAGAAAAATTGCACCAATATCCTGGAAATGTCAGTTGAATGACAAATTGCATTACACATCAAGAGCATGCATTAGTCATAGACCTCATATATATATATATATATATATATATTGCTGTAGAATCAAACAGTGAGGATTGTGTTGCATTGATTGTGTACTTTTTGATAAATATGTTATCTTCATTTTTAGGACTGTTCATCAATATGCTGCGCTCGGCCAGAAGTCTGTTTTCTCTGTTATTGAGGCTCCCGAGTGTGCTGTGGCCCAGGTCACCATCCTCAAGTACTTTGCTCACTACATGGAGGAGAATTTGATGGATGTGAGTGCACTCTTAGTTGAACCCCTTCTGTTTGTATTTAGCTTTGAATTTGTTACAGGTCTAAAAGTCATAGACTTGACATTCTGGTCTAGATTTCAGGCTGTACAAGAAGCTGTTGTGTTAATGTATTGTTTATCCTTATTTTTCATTCAGGGAGGGGATGTGATAAATGAACCAGATACACAGAAGACCAGAATATATCTTCTGCAGTGGTTGAAATCAGACAGAGCTTTATTGATGCTTTTCAATGATGGCACATTCCAGGTAATATTATGGTCATTTATATTTACTACAAAGCAGACTTTAAATGGATAGGTCACCCATAAATAAAAATTATTTCATCATTCTGACGATTAGCAAAAAGCATAATCGAAGTACCATAACATTTATCTTTTTTTGTCATTTTGGAGCTTGGCAGCAACTGGTCACCATTCAATTTCATTGCATAGAAACGATAAGCTTGAACATCCTGCCTAACATCACCAAAAAATAACGACATGAGGGTAAATGATGACAGAATTGTGATTTTTGGGTGAACTATTTCTTTAATGCAGCAGTAGATAACACATACTCCTGCAAACGTTGGTAGAGCTTTATTCCCCATGTAAAAAGCTACTGTCTAGTGCTTTCTACGCCCATCAAAACCCCTGGGTAGTTATCAGTCAGGTCTGTCTGTTCAGATAAAAAGCTGTGTACACTATAGCACTGTGGGAAGAAGGTCACAAACCCTGCTGTAATAACATCCTGCATCCCATAAGTGTTTCACGTCAGTTCAAGAATAACAAAAGTATTTTCTTCATCTCCGAACAGGTGAACTTCTATCACGACCACACCAAGCTCATCCTGTGCACACAGCAGGACGAATACTTGCTGACGTACATCAACGAGGAGCGAACCTCCACCACCTTCCAACTGAGCACGTTGCTCGGCACGGGCTGCACCGCGGACCTGCGCAGTCGTCTGGAGTATGCCCTGAACATGCTGTTGCAGCGAAGCAACTGAGACTGACAGATGAGGAGAACAGTTGGCCACTGACTCAGCAAGAAATGATGATTTCTTTCAATGCAAGGGCACAGTGGAGGAGTTGTTAAACTGAAAGTCCACTGGATGTGAACTGGATGGAGCTATGGAAAGGTCCTCAATAACTGAGACAGACTCTGTAGATTTACAAATGCTGAAATTCAGAGACTGTAGTGAAGAGGAATGATGTGATGAAAAGATTATAAGGAGGAAAGAAAATCTGGGCTGGGACCAGGGATCCCTTGACAAGAAACTGACTTCTTGTGTGTATGTGTGGTAAAATGTTTATGGAACACACATGCATGTAATAATCTGCAAAAATGATTGTTTTTTTCCCCTCTGTCATTACAGAATATTTATTGTGTACATATTTCCTTATTTATTTAATTATTTAATTAATAAAACCCCCAAATTCTAACATTATGATTTTTTCCTTTACACTTTTTTGAAAATGTAAGTTTTTAATAAGTAACTAGATAATTATCGAGTATATTGTCAAGTTAGGTTTACCACAAGCTTGAAAAACCCTATAGGAAAATCTTGAAGGAACCAGTGGCGAATTAGATTTCCGGGTTCTGACATCATATCTGCACCACTCTATTAAATCATGTTAGAGATTTACGAGGGCTTTTACTCAAGTGGGTGTGGTCACGTTAAGGGACAGATGTTCACAGCCAATCATTCAACAAGTACAAGCTAAGCCACTGCCACTGCTGTAGTAGAATGAACATCACATTCACTTGGTCAGAAAAGTAAGCCTGTGTTCTCAGACTGCTGGGAAATTTGAGTTAATTTAGTTTTCTATAAAAACAACGGCAAAATGACAAAGAACTCATGATTCGTAAGTAACCATGTCAACATACACGCAGGGTCAAGGTATACAAAGCAAAATTCGGTCACGAGAGATGGCATGGATAAATAGAAAGAATTGGATTCTATTCCGAATTCAGTTTGACTGACACACACGCGAATTATCAGTGCGGCTTTTTGTGCGCTATGAACGCTTGTGTCTCGTGTTTGGGCAGTCAGACATATTTCACATAAATTCCGGTAGTAGTGTATGATGTCGTAGGAGGATATCAAACATTTTTGGCTTTTAAGCCAATTTTAGAACACTTTTAATTTGTCATGTGTCTCCTAACAATGAGCCACATTGAAGAAGAGTTATACAGCATTGCACCATAAGCCCCACCCACTGACATTCAGTTGCTTAAAGGGGTGGTATAATTCCCTTTTCACAAGATGTAAAATAAGTCTTTGATATCCCCAGAGTGTGTATGTGAAGTTTTAGCTCCAAATACCCCACAGATATTTTTATATAGCATGTTAAAATTGTCACTTTTTTAGGGTGAGCAAAAATGCACCATTTTTGTGTGTGTCCCTTTAAATGCAAATGAGCTGCTGCTTTTTATATTCAAACCAGAGTGACAACTCAAGAAGAAGTGACAACATGTAGACAAAATTCTGAATGGTTAGTTGATGAATTTATGTAGCTTATTTGTAGTTATCTTCTAGTCATTGATAGCATA
Organism: Leuciscus leuciscus; assembly: GCF_965113295.1. NCBI lineage: Eukaryota > Metazoa > Chordata > Actinopteri > Cypriniformes > Leuciscidae > Leuciscus > Leuciscus leuciscus. Next base: position 10,091,162 of record NC_138737.1, read on the forward strand.
TTCTGTCTTGATCATCTATAAATCGTGTTCCGGGGGCGGGGTTTATGTAAATTTTAGGGTTTGTGATGTCACTAACCCGGGAGGAATGTCGTGTAGTCCCTACCAGCCGTTTGTTGTAGTCCTTAAAAAACTATTTCTTTTAAGGCATACTATAAAGTTTAAGTTTCTGTCAAACAGCGACCCCTAGAGTCGCTGTGGAGTACTTGTATTTAACGTTACTGTCGTAAATACCACTCACGCAGAGCCGTCTCTGCACTCACGGCCTGATCCCCTCCCCCCTGTATACCGGTACCTGTTGAGTATGATGGAAGCGTTGGACATCGATAAACTCCGAAGATGTCTACTGACCGTGCTTTCTTCGTTTTCTTCGTCAACTCTGCCATGATTCACGTCTGAAATGCGTGCTAGTGTCTTCCATAGAGGCTGCTTCATATGTTGTTGATGTATGTGACGTTGTGCCGTAAAGCAAGTCTTGATTCTCGAGAGATTTATCAGGGCGACACCTATCAACCTATTTCTGACATAGCTACTCCACACACATGAATTTGTCAACAACAGGACAAAATGAAAGAGTGAAAGAACGTTCATAGTGTTCATAATGTCGGAGGACTATATGTTTGTTTGGAGCATTTTGTTTTGTAAATGAGCCACAGTGTAATTGCGAGTTCACAAAGAAATTTGTTGAAAAATGAAGCAGCAACTGTATTGGATCTGACAGTTGCTACATCACAAACCGTAATTTGATTTCATAATGCTTTGTCTGTAAATTATGTTTATTTTTTATTTTTATGGCAAATGTTTTCAAAACACTTATGTGCAATAGTAGTGCAGTAATAGGAGGCATTGATACTGTTTCCTATGCAATGACTTTGGCCAATCATAATATTGCCTGTTTACTGACAAGCCTTGAAGTAGGAAACACGGATCCTTTCAGACGGAGGGTCTGAATGTTTTTCCACATATACAGTATATATATATATACAGTGGGTACGGAAAGTATTCAGACCCCCTTAAATTTTTCACTCTTTGTTATATTGCAGCCATTTGCTAAAATCATTTAAGTTCATTTTTTTCCTCATTATTGTACACACAGCACCCCATATTGACAGAAAAACACAGAATTGTTGACATTTTTGCACATTTATTAAAAAAGAAAAACTGAAATATCACATGGTCCTAAGTATTCAGACCCTTTGCTCAGTATTTAGTACAAGCACCCTTTTGATCTAATACAGCCATGAGTCTTTTTGGGAAAGATGCAACAAGTTTTTCACACCTGGATTTGGGTATCCTCTGCCATTCCTCCTTGCAGATCCTCTCCAGTTCTGTCAGGTTGGATGGTAAACGTTGGTGGACACTGGACAGCCATTTTCAGGTCACTCCAGAGATGCTCAATTGGGTTTAAGTCAGGGCTCTGGCTGGGCCATTCAAGAACAGTCACGGAGTTTTTGTGAAGCCACTCATTCGTTATTTTAGCTGTGTGCTTAGGGCCATTGTCTTGTTGGAAGGTGAACCTTCGGCCCAGTCTGAGGTCCAGAGCACTCTGGAGAAGGTTTTCGTCCAGGATATCCCTGTACTTGGCCGCATTCATCTTTCCCTCGATTGCAACCAGTCGTCCTGTCCCTGCAGCTGAAAAACACCCCCACAGCATGATGCTGCCACCACCATGCTTCACTGTTGAGACTGTATTGGACAGGTGATGAGCAGGGCCTGGTTTTCTCCACACATACCGCTTAGAATTAAGGCCAAAAAGTTCTATCTTGGTCTCATCAGACCAGAGAATCTTATTTATCACCATCTTGGAGTCCTTCAGGTGTGCTTTCATGTGTCTTGCACTGAGGAGAGGCTTCCGTCGGGCCACTCTGCCATAAAGCCCCGACTGGTAGATGGCGGCAGTGATGGTTGACTTACTACAACTTTTTCCCATCTCCTGACTGCATCTCTGGAGCTAAGCCACAGTGATCTTTGGGTTCTTCTTTACCTCTCTCACCAAGGCTCTTCTCCCCCGATAGCTCAGTTTGGCCGGACGGCCAGCTCTAGGAAGGGTTCTGGTCGTCCCAAACGTCTTCCATTTAAGAATTATGGAGGCCACTGTGCTCTTAGGAACCTTAAGTGCAGCATAATTTTTTTGTAACCTTGGCCAGATCTGTGCCTTGCCACAATTCTGTCTCTGAGCTCTTCAGGCAGTTCCTTTGACCTCATGATTCTCATTTGCTCTGACATGCACTGTGAGCTGTAAGGTCTTATATAGACAGGTGTGTGGCTTTCCTAATCAAGTCCAATCAGTATAATCAAACACAGCTGGACTCAAATGAAGGTGTAGAACCATCTCAAGGATGATCAGAAGAAATGGACAGCACCTGAGTTAAATATATGAGTGTCACAGCAAAGGGTCTGAATACTTAGGACCATGTGATATTTCAGTTTTTCTTTTTTAATAAATGTGCAAAAATGTCAACAATTCTGTGTTTTTCTGTCAATATGGGGTGCTGTGTGTACAATAATGAGGAAAAAAAATGAACTTAAATGATTTTAGCAAATGGCTGCAATATAACAAAGAGTGAAAAATTTAAGGGGGTCTGAATACTTTCCGTACCCACTGTATATGCAATATGTATATGGTGTTTCTGCAACTACGGGCACTTTTGACTATCCCAATTTTAAAAAGATCAACCTCTATGAATTTCAATTTGAACCATCACAGTCTGTAATACATATAAAGATTTACACAAAATAGAATGTAGTCGTTAAGATTTTAATCTGGAACATGTTTATTTTTTATGTTTTTCGGGTCATCTTCTTAAAAAGTGTCCTTACCGCAATGTTACAATAACGTTCATTTTATACATTTTTCTTTAGTAATTTCTATAATTTTTTTTACATATTTAAATAGCTTTTTCAAATTTGATGCAGTTTTGTAAATACTGATATAAAAAAATAATATACAAAATAGGGAATTTCATGTTTTTTTCTATGCCATGTAAAAAATTTACAGTAACCTTAGATGTCAATTGTTTCCATACACACAAAAGATAACATAATTAACTTTTTATGACAGATGTTGCAATTTCAATGTGTTAATCATCTCAACTTAAAGGTGAACTAAGTAACTTTTTTTACCTTAACTGAACAGCTTCGGAGTCATTGGAATGGTTATATTACTTGTTTCGGGTTGAATGGTGGTCGTTTCGCACCCCCCTGGTGCCCGTGAGCGGAAAATACGCACTTGCAACTTTGAGCCGGCGGGCCGCTGGCCGCTGCGTCAGGAAGTCTCGTGTGATATCAGGTCTCGCGATGTAAACAATTGCTTTACGGCCAAAAGAAATCTGCTAAAATGCTGTCATTATTGCGCTCCCTCACGCTGTTCGAACCCGAATGAAGAAGACGTTTTAAAGAATGTCCCATCTGCTTTGATGTCGTTGATCTATAGCCTCTGGTGTCTGAGAATCACCAACGAGTTTTTACGACAGTGTTGTCAAATATCTATTCCGAAGCTGTGGGGGGAGCTCTAGAGAGAAACCTGCGAGCAAAAAGCGAGAATACAGCGAAGAAGTCCCGAAGCTACTGAGCCCTGCTTTAAGTGTAAAAATATTTTTTTGCACATCAAAATGTGAAAAAAAATGAAAATAGAGCAGTGCTGCGGTAATGACATCTTGTGTCGGTAAGGACAAAATTTAATTTTTTATGTAAAAAATGGCATGTTTATATATATATACTAATAAATATACAAATATATACTTCAGTACTAATAATATACTGAATATTTGTCATTTAATATACAGTACACCTTGAATTTGTCTCTACCGCAACACAAGGTCTTTACCGCAACACCTAAATTTGCTGCGGTAAAGACATGTTGCGGAAATGACATTTTTGCTAATATTTTAGCTAATTGGCAGCTATCAAGGCCTACCACATTAGTTTTGAATCTTAACATCTTAATATACATGAATTCAACAGTAAAATACATTTATTTTTAAAATGTAGTTATAAATACACAATTATTAAGCTGAATGGTAAGGACGCACAATAAATACTAGAGCAGAAAAGATGATGTTTACCTTATTTTTTTGTTATCTTGTGAGTGAGGTAGTGTGGTGGTCCAGTCTGTCAGCAATGTGCTCAAGTGATAGTTTCTGTTTCCATAGAAACTAGACTTGTTTGCGTTCGATAAAATTTCATAATAAAAGCTTTTTGTCATTGTTGCGGTAAGGACCCAAAAGTGTGGGACAGGCACATTTAGTTAAAAAAATCATAAAAATGATCAGTAAATAATACAAAGAATTTTAAGATTCTGTAAATGAATCTGTATATTAAACAATTCCATTTGAAATAATGTCTATTGTAAAAGAATGAGCTAATTTTAAGTATCTCAACATTGAAACCACGGGTGTGGGACATGAGCAAAAATGGTGTTTGGACCTATAAATGCTTCATAATTTTACATAAAATCATATTATTTATTCATAATTATTTATGTCAAGGTGTGTATTGACACTACGTTTATATTTATGAAACATCAAATGACAAATTTTAACATAAATCTAAAATTTCACTCCTGGGACTTAAAAGTGCCCGTAGTTGCAGAAACACCATATATATATATATATATATATATATATATATATATATATATATATATATATATAAAAAAAAACGTTATTAACAGTACAAGGAATAATATAACTTTTTTTTTTTAAATCCATTCCATGACGTAACAGTAACATCGTCATGGAATGGATTCCATTAAGTAACATCATTAGACAGTTTACATAGATAAAAAGGGCAAGGCCCATCATCAAAGGGACTATTTAAGCACATGCTAAACAACTATGATGTCAACTTTCTAGATAGTCATCAGATGGATAATTGAAAGGTGGAAACATTACACTATTATTTTGAAACAAGTCAAATGAATGACATGGCATTACACAACAAATAAACTACTTCCATCTTACAATTAAAGGAAGCTTTTGAGGCAAACTCCCAGGAAGAGTAAGGATATTACCAAGCCACACCTCAAACGGAGAATCAAGAATATTACTGGCAAATCTTATGTCAGTGGAATATATTTAGACACTTTTATCTTAGGATCAAAAACTACACAATCAAGCCGTTGTCTGAAAGACAACCCAAAACCCAACGTTTTGATGCCAGTGATAATGTGAAATTCTTTTATCAGCCCATTTGACAGGTTATCTTAAAAGGAAATGAATTAACTATTAAAGGTAAATTTAAAACTAAACAGATAAAATATTAAAAATAGACTGAAACTAATAGGTTAGTTTTTGTCCTCCCAGTAGATGTTTGTACAGAATTTAATACAGTACAAACTGAAAGTTATTGCTCACTACATATCTCAATATAAGCACATTGACATCAGCAGTATTCTAAAAACTTTACTCTGTCTTGTGAATTTCAAGCATCATTACAGTCCTTCAGGAATTAATTTCTTGGTTCTTCACCATGCATTCTCTTTTAAAGGATTAGATTATGTTACTCACTGACCTTTGCAAAAAATAAATCTGGCAGACTTTTAACAACCCAAATCTTCGGCATGGATGACTCACATACTTCTTAAAAATTCTCTGCCAATTATGCTGTTAAGATGTGTATGCTGTGTTTGGATGCGTATTGCTGTGTGTGCGCATATGTACACCAGCATTCGTTCTGGCGTGCGTTTATGTGCATGTGAGCGATAAACCTTCTGAAGTCATGTCACACAGCTGTGCTGGTTACGCATGTGTTGCGCTCATGTGTGGGCTTCACAGATTCATTGCAGGCTAGAGAATCTAATGAAACATTGTTTGGTTCAAGCTCTCTATCATTTCCCAAACCGATCCATCCCTCAGATTTCACATTTGACCCTGTAAGGGTGGAACACATCTTGAAAGGAAAGCAGAAGGGGAAATAAATCAATAATCAGAAATGTTCAGGCATTTGAACTTCAACTGAAAATATTCACAAGCCCACTCTACACACTGTGAGTTTGCTTTAGGGAGATATATAATGTGATTTGGAAGGCAAAGAAAGAGTTAAAAGTGCATGGAGGATACATTAAAGCAATCTGATGTAGGAAGATGAAACATTTTCAAATTGAATTCGGACAAGGGATTGCAATCACTCGAGTAATCAGTTCCAACAACATACTTGAGATTTCGATCAAAGGAAAATGCTCTCAGATACCAGGAAAATAGGTTTATACAAGCAGTGCTATAAAACTCAAAAAGGGAAATTTCACATTGGTTCCTTGCCTTCAGTCTTGGGAGAAGAATTCCTTTGGGCCCAAAATCACATGTATTCCATGTGGAACCAACCCAATTGGCAACATTGTCTTACTATGAATAACTTTCTTGTCTCTGAAAATGCCAAAGCTGCCCACATATACGCACACACAGTGGCTTCCCATTTGCCTTAAAAGCCCAATCTAGTTGCTGACGTCTGAAATCATATTTTGAAAACACTAAGTAACTTATTTATAAAACGGACAAAATGTTTTAGACATCATTTCTTTTAAACACATTGTCAAGGATGTTCAACATAACAGTTGTTGAAATTGTACATCATGATGTCATGTCTTACTTTAACCTAATAAACTGCTGAATCCACTGAATTTAACAATTTCATTGTTAAAAGAGAGCGGAGCCTAAACCGCTTGTCCACCAGCGTCTCGATTTCTGACAAGACGCCAAAGCCCATTCATTTCCTATGGAACTACGTCAGGCAGCAAAAACGCCCCCGCAAAGCATGATGGGTCGCGTCGCGTCGATTTGGTCAACAGCGGCGCTGCAAAAAAGTATCTCGGTGGATACTTTATGCAAATGAGAGCGTCAAAACGCGGGGCAGCAGCCAATGGAAACTCGGCGGCGAGAATTTGTGTATGGCCGTTGCTATGGTTTCATTTTTTTTTTTACATTTTTCCCGGCGCGAAAAGCAGCGAAAACGTCACAGGCGTCGCGTCGGAACAAAAATTGATCGGACGCTGGTGGACAAGCGGCTTTACAAAAAATTATGTTGTGCTACTTGCTACTTCATATCTTGTTATTGAATGATTAGCATATTTATTTACCATGGTAATCAACTGATCTTTCAAGAACACCACGGTTCATATAATAATGTTTAAAAGTTAAGGGTTGGTGTAAGTAGTCCACTGGGGTAAGTTGCAGAAGAACCAATGTGCAGTTTATTAACTCCAAACATGAACAAAATAAACCAAGACTTTGCACAAAACATTAACTCAAACAAGCATAAAAAAACTCACCAACAGTTGATACCCAGACAATACTAGACAAAGGACAATGGTAACATAAGGGCTACACAGAGACTAACTGTAACTTTTTTCCCGGATTCTTTGATCAACTGAAAATTCAGAAGAAAAACATTTATTTGAAATAGAAACCTTTTGTTACACTGTAGCTAAATGTCTTTACATTTTAATCAATTTAATGCATGCTTGCTGAATAAAAGTATTAATTTGCTATAAACATATATTACTGTCCCCACACATTTGAACAGTAGTGTACAAAAATAATATGGTAGGCCTATTGTAAAGGTATAATGTCCAAAAAACATGGTATAACGATGGTAATACCATGGTACATTAATGCATATCATGGTACTAAGTGATTACGATATAATTTGGTAACAAGGTAAAAATACAATTGTATTATGTACAAAACAGATGTTTTTGCTAGTGGAACCAGCACCAAACAAACGTACAATTTTTTTTATTTTTTTTTACTATTACTATTCTTTTTCTTCTATTCTAGCTTCCTCGGCCTTAAAAATACCTTAGATTTCCAAATCCCAGAGGCATGTTGACTTTCTGAACCATTTGAGTTCAGAGAAATACCATTTCAAATGTTATCAGTGAACAGAGTTTAATGTGTGTCTGTTTTTGTCAGGGCTTTGGGGAAAAGCGATCCTCCGTAGGCCAACTGTGGTCTGAACACATCTCAGAGGATTGCCATTTAATTACCAGTGAAGGTCCAGCGGTTGCTCACAGGAGAAAAGCTGCCACATTCCACAAAAAAAGAGGATGGAATCATATGGGAATCTGTGCTGATAGCAGCGCAATGCAATAATGTTTGCACAATGAATGTTTAATCTGAAATGCTTTCAAAATGTCTGAAACTTGTTGTTTTAATTGTTATGGATGGTTATACAGGACTGATAGTTCTGAGCTGTTGTCAAACTGTGTTAGCTTACAGAAGAAAGTTCCCAACAACACATGCCAGCTTAGATAAAATTCTCACTGAAATACTGGAAAACATGCCTAACGTGAAGAATTTGTGCGCAACCACTCACTTCTCAGCTTTGGATACACCCAAGACAAATATATTAGTTGGAAAGTCTTTGTCAACAGTGGCAGAACTAACAATATAAGTGTGTATTTATTCTGTGAAATCCTGGACATGCATCCTAGTGGATATCCCATGTTTGTCAGTTGGAGGGGAGAACAATACTGTGGGTGTGTGTGTGTGTGTATGTGTGTGTGTGTGTGTGTGTGTCTGGCATTCAGCTGGTACTTTTAGTTTCAGGATAATTTTGTCTTGTATGCATTTGTTATGCATACAGTGTTATTCAGATCTCCCAATTTTACAGATTTTTAGCTTTTTTTGCTTTCTCATTAGGTTTCACGTTTTGTCCTGTGGGGAAGTTTCTCGTTACTGAAAGGTTGGTTGAGGGCATATTGATAGCTCAAATTTTACAAGTAGGATCTGGCGATCTGCAGGGCTAAAGCTCTATAATTAAGCACAGATGATGCTTAGCCCACTCACTGATTTGTGGACAACATGGTGCCCCTGGCAGGTTTGTGAAGCTTTTGAAGATGTGACCTTTTGTTGCCCATGTACGACCCCAAATCTGGCCAATATTTATAGAACACTGGACTTAGGTAAATTAAATGCTTATTATGCATCATTGCTTATAGCACATCGCTCTTACCTTGACGCAAGGGGGTGGGTGTGTGTGCGTGTATGATTCATACAGAGCTCTCTGTGGGCAGAAATTTATCATGTCTGTTTGAGCTTTTAACGGAGGCAGACAGAATACTGGATCTTCCTCATTAAGGTCTGGGAAGGATGTGTCAGGAATGTCAGACATGTTGAAGCCCCCCTCAAATGACACACAATGCAAACAGCAGCTGAAACGCTGCAAAAACACCGGGAGCTGTGGTGCAGTGTCAGTGTGTCACATCTGGTTTGTGAGCTCAGACGCTGTGGCCAGAGGCTTTATCTTTCAATAAACTTTTCTCACAGCCGTGCTTATGAAATACTTTATGGCTGGCACTCTGGTGTGCCAGCCCAGGTGCTTGGAAACTGTAAATAACAAAACATACAGCACCGGCAGCGGGTTCAGCAACTTTATGTACTTCATAAACCTTATCTAAATAATGAGACACTTTGTGTAAGCACGTTTATGAAATATTTATCTTCCCTATGATTGGAGGAGCTCAAGCAATGTTACAGTCTTAGCATATATGGTTCGATTTGGCTTGGCTGTCATGACAGATAAAAAAAGCAAAGACAATTCTGGTTTAGGAAGTCATGGGATGTTAACTTGTTACAGAGCTGCAGTTCCTTTGGCATTCAGAGCGACTAAACCCTTCACTTGTGTTTGTGTGAGAATGCCATTATCTTGTTAAACCAAGTTACTGATACTGTGGTAACTGCTTTCGTGTGGCTTGTTGTGGAGTGATGTACTCAGAGCCCCCTAGCAACGGCCTAGCAACCACATTGCAATATGTTATAAAACACTTAAAAAACCTTTACAGCCATTGCAGTGCATTAAAACCATCCTGAACTACACATCAAAATGTTTAAAAACCCTCAGAAAACCTTTGTAACTAACTAGCAACAACATAGTAACATGTAAAAACAAATAGTTTCAACCACATTGCAATATGCTAACAACCACTTTGAACACCTTATCAACCACATAGAGATGCATTAAAACCACCCTGAACTACACAGCAACATATTAAAAACACTCATAAAACCTTTGTAACTGCATAGCAACGCTCTAGCAACCACATAGCAACATGTAAAAAATGGTTGCAACCACATAGCAATGTGCTAAAAGCCTCTTTGAATACCTTATCAAGCAAATAGCAATGCACTAAAAACCACCCTGAACTACACAAAAACATGTTTAAAAAACACTCCGAAAACCATTGTAACTGCCTAGCAACGCCCTAGCAACCAAACAGCAACATAGCAACCACATAGCAACGTGCCAAGAACTAATCACATTTCTTTAAAAGAAAAAAAAAAACTGGGTATGGTATACAATAAATGTAGTTATTTAAAAAAAAATTTATATGGAAATGTGTTTACATTGTAATGGTATAAGCAGTGTTTCTGAATGAAATGACAGCAATGTGTAGCAAGGTACCAGTCATGTGACAGAAGAGCTGCCAGCAATAATCCTCTCAGGAACACATTTCCTTTTATGTGTGATTCTAATTAAGCTGTGATTGACTATGTAAATTTCTCCATAATCACACCTCGTGCTAAACCACGTTTTTTTTCCCCCTTCATTTCCATGAGCTCAGAAGCGCAATGTGCAGCAGAAATCCGATGCGTCTCCCACGGCAGACCGTGAGTCAGTGAGTCCCAGCGTGAAGCAGTGCAGGGCGGCAGGATCTGAGTGCTGGAGAGCTGTGGATTGTTATGGATTGCAGTGGGTGGATAAGGGTCATACAGAAGTGTGGCAGGGGCAGGAAACAGGTGTCAGAAATGACGCAGAGGAGAGAGTGAGTGAGAGTACTTCAGACGAGCACATGTTCACTCACACACACAAACAGCAATCAACGCTCCTGTCTTCAAGCTGTCATTGGTCCATCAAAGCCAACCTTAGTCCATCCCTGATGAATGTGATTTCACCGAGTACAACATGTTCCTGGATCAACATCGTTGTTGAAACAACATTCCAATCAACCAATCAGATTTGAGGGTTTACAGTTTATGTCAAGTTTAGGCTTACAGTATGCAGTGTTATTCACTTATCATTTCCCTGTGGTTTTAGGGATAAGTTATGGGTAGGTTTAGGTTTAGGGGTAGAGATAGAGATATGGTTAGGACTAAATTTTTAGACAGCAATGTTGTTCCAGGATCAACAAAATATGTATTATTGTATATTACTGTATTAGTGGTGATTGCTCAAGCAAGCGTCACTATTGCTCATATGTAGGGTTAGCGATCTGAACAAACCTCTTACCCTAAGAATCAAATTTAGAAACTTGTCCTATACCGTTTGTACTGTGGCCACCTCAAATCATAGGCTTCTACTTTTCTAAGCCATCAAATTTATGACTTTTCAATGATAAAATATGGGGAAAAATCTCATAGGCTTACATTTAAGGAGAAGAGTCTTGAGTAGATAACATAATATTCTAGAGATTTGAGGATGGGTAATCAGCCACATAGCAACCAAAAGCATCCTTAGCAATGACCCAGCAATCCCTATAGCAACTGCATAGCAATGTGCTTAAAACGGCACAGAATACTCGGCAACAGTTAGCTACAACATTGTGGCTGCGATTATGGCATGGGCATACACTCACATTTTCAATTAGGTTACTGTAAAAGTCTAGTTAACAGATCTGTCATTTTGTTGGCCAAATCAGTTATTTGCTTTTGGTTCCTTTTGGATTTATAGAATGTGGTTAACACGACTTAAATCTACAACATAATAAATAACATACAGTTATATATAATTAATTCTTTATTGAGAGAGAGGTGACAGATGCGTGTGTAAATTACCTGCGTCTGTTTATCGTCTCTCGATTAACGTATAACTGCTTATAATAAGCAGAGCGTTATTGTATATTGGTGTGGACGCTTATAGTTATCATTAGGCTATAGTTATCTTTCTTGGCCCTAATTCTTTTTCTGGGACTTTATATCTTGCAGTTTCATCTTGCAACTTTATATCCATCAATGTGACTTTTTTTTTTCAACTTCTTTTTTTTCTGAGGCGGAAACTGGCATCCATAGTCCCTACATGGGCTTCATTAATTGAGGACATTTCGTGGTTATTCTGTGTCATTGAATTCGTGCGACACTCACAGCAGCAAACGATTCAATGAAACACACAAGAATAGTCTAGCAGCAATTTGTGGATAAAAGGTATTTTCTTGTTATTGTCTGTTGATTCAGGTAAATGTGCTGCCCCACTCACGCTGCCATTATCAGTCGAGTTCCGATTTTCCTGTTTGTGTGGGATGGCCAGGATATTTTCCTTCTGTGAGTCTAACAGGAAGAGAGTCGACTGGGGGTGGTGCTTTCTCGCTCGCTCTCTTCTCGTGACTCATCACCAGAACAACCAGCATCCACTCCAAAGCACACTGTGCTGCTGTTCAATAGGACTCCCGATTACTCTCTCTATTGCTCTGGCCTTTGTCCCTCCCTGTGTCTTTCACAAAGACGTACGCACTTTTTATACGGTAGATAATCAAAACCCGTCTCCTCATGCCTGAACATAATTCTTGTACACATTATTTCACGTATTATGCAAAGCCGGGCTTCTTTTTGAAGTTACCAGCATGACGCAATACCCCTTTGAGTTCGTGGGTTTTAAAAGCTAAAATGTTGCAGTTCATCTAAGGGTTCTGGAAAGACGGATAATTGTGTTGCTAAGGAAAGCATGGGGAGTATGTGTTCGTGCGTACTTGTTCAACAAGAATAAACATGTTCAATTTATTGCTCTGCCATTGTGTCTGTATACTGTCAGAACCAGAAGTCCCGCGGGACTTGGCATTGTTTGGACTATAGGTCTCAAGGTAGAGCTGCTGGCCCAGTTGCCAGACAAAAGCAGAGAAGCATTTTCATTATAATCAAGCATGTTTCTTGATTCGTGCCTCACCCAATATCCCGGAGAGCCTGTTAATTATTCAGGCATGAATAGAACCTCCTTGTACAAACTCTATGGAGCTATAACAAAGAGATTGGGATTTTTTAAATAAGTTTGGACATTTTTCATTTAACTATACATTGTTGTGGCATATTTTTCCTTTTGTACATTTGAATTTCACTTTCAGATGTTTTTGTATTTTTAAATAGCATTATTTATTTGTTCTGATTTTTTTTAGAGGTTGTATTATATTATATTATAATACTATATTATATTATACTACATTACATTACATTACATTATATTTTATTTTATTTGTGCTGTAATCTTTAACATAAAAGTTTGTATAAATATCTAATATAAATGTGTACACACACACACACACACACACACACACACACACACACACACACACACACACACACACACACACACACACACACACACACACACACACACACACACACACACACACACATTATGTAAAAATGGAAAAATATTAGAGCAAAATTACAGCTTCTAGTTTGGAGATGAATTCAAAATGTAGATTTTTGTCATTTTTCTAGCTCTTCTGGTCCAAGCAGAAAAGCGAGATGAGGAGGAGGGATGAGAGAAGAGAGGATTTACGTTTAGGTCTCAGGATCAGACGGTGACTGGATGAGCAGAATACTAATGTGATCACGTGAGAAGACCAGATCTCTCTGAGCATTTATTTTTTTATATACAGCTGTGATATTTTTGAATTAGTCATCCTCACTAATACTGATTCAGTGTCCTTTTCCTGCAGTCATCCACCACATCACAATGACGACAGGCTCCACGGCAACCAGCAATTTTAAGCGACTGAGAAAGTCACAGAGGGAACAGAGACATAATTAGAATACATTTTCAGGCACTTCTGTCTTACTCTAGAGTCAGAAAATGGCTTGTATTGATGTAACGCTCGCAGGTGTTATGACATTAGAATTCTCACTCTAAACAAGACATGAAAGGAAGTAAACATGTCACACAGGAAGTTGAGAGAATGAAGACTGGACTGTTTGTTCCTTAGATACTGTTTCTGAAATCTCACCCCTCCATTTATTGGTCTTCCACACTCACTGCTTAGAACTGAGGGGGGGATTAAGTTTATTTGAATTTCCTTAAGTGCTTGTCAGGCAGCAAAAGAATAGCATTAAAGTTTCATAAAAGTGACGATTTTAGGCTGTGGTTCTACGTAAATGATTTTGCGTCAGAGCGTTGTCTAGACACTCATGCAGTGTAAAGGGAGCTTTAAATGGTTGAATATACGTAAGATGAGAGACCATGCTGTCAATGTCCATGCTGACATGCTGCCAATAACGCTCACTTATAGTATAATGTGTTTCTCATTGCTGCTTATCATCCAAATTACAAAAACAAAGATTAAATGGCACATTCAATACATTGATTTATTTTACTTACAGACAAGCTTAGTACTGTATAATGTAGCCTATACATCCTCGGCAGACAAATGAAAGTGCCCTTCGGTATGTGGAAAGTTTATGTGGTAAATCTAAATTGACAAAAACATAAATAAAACAGTCTGGAATCCTCTCGTCCTGAGATTGTTACCAAGTGAAAGTGGTAAACATCTGCCACTAGTGATGCAGTTCTAACCCAAAAACAGGGCAGGGGAAGGTGGAACAATGTTTCAAATGTTACCTATATAAATATGTATGTAGTTCGTGGAGCATGGTGGAAAAATACTCCATTTCCCAAAACGCATCTCTTGTATCAAAATTCTTTGAATTACAGTTCTGTCATGACAACTCTCTGAGTGTTTGGCATGGTAATGGGTATGACAATGTTGATATATTTGGTCTTGGCGGAATCGATCTGCTACGCTGCTGCTGCTTTTATTGCTGCTGCTGCAGAGCAAGTACGGGACTTGCTACTGTCAATACATACATGACACGCTGCTGTGAGCAAGTAAGACATGCTGCTGCTGTACAATATAGCGTATACATGAATTACCCGTAGCAGATCTATACAGGTGGAGCTGGGGAAGGTGGAGGGCTCCTGAAAGCACGCTGCACTGCTGAGGCAAATGCTCAGGAACCAATCAGCTGTGCCCTATTAGCTGGTTGTCCTGCATCCTCAATAAACAAGCTACAGTTAGTCCAAAATGCCGCCGCTAGAGTTCTTACGAGATCAAGAAAATATGATCATATAACACAGATTTTATCATCACTGCATTGGTTACCTATAAAGTTCCGTATTAATTACAAGGTATTGCTACTGACTTACAAAGCCCTAAACGACTTAGCTCCAGTCTATTTAACGGATCTTCTATCACCCTATAATCCATCGCGCTCTTTAAGATCACTAAATTCAAGGCTTTTGGTCATACCTAGGATATCCAGAACCACTAAAGGAGGAAGAGCATTTTCACATTTGGCTCCAAAACTCTGGAATAGTCTTCCTGATACTGTTCGTTGCTCAGACTCGCTCTCCCAGTTTAAAACTAGATTAAAGTCGCATCTCTTCAGCCAGGCATTCATATAATCCTACAGTTCAAACTACAATCCGGCCTCTAGCTCATAAATGCCAGAGGAGAACTGGCCCCCGACTGAGCCTGGGTTCTCCCAAGGTTTTTTTTTCTCCATTAGGTCACCTGATGGAGTTTTAGGACACCATTAGGTCACTTGATGGAGTTTTTCGGTTCCTTGCCACTGTTGCCTTTGGCTTGCTCAGTTGGGTATATTTTGGGGATATTTAATTTAATTTTATCAATCAATAAATTCCACTTGAAACAAACCTTGTTGTATTATTTTAATTTAATACTGTGAAGCTGCTTTGATACAATCTGTATTGTGAAAAGCGCTATACAAATATACTTGACTTGACTTGACTATAGAGAATGATGTGAGTTAATGACCTATCAGCCTGCACCATCTAGAGTTTCATGACAGAACTTTGTATTTCATTAAGGGTGAATTCCAAATGGCAATTTTGCGGCCTTATAGGGCACTTTGAGAAGGGGATGGCGTTTGTAGGGGCGTTTCAAAGGAAAGTGAACAACTAAATCCCTTCACAAAGGGCCCTTGCACAAGTTCATCAGCGAAGGGTACATGCTATGGTCACTTCAAGAAAGTAATTTTATTGTTTATGGTGATGTGACCCAGAGTCTTCGTAATTAATTCTAAAGCATTTCAGATTGGAATTCAATTCACCCTAAATTCTCTTCTCTTCCTTTTATTCTGATTATTCCAATTTAACTTCTATTGGATGTAGCCAATTCTAATGCAATGGGGCTTGAAAGTGAACCTTTTTCAAAATATCTATTTTATGCAGAGAAGACAAGAAATAGTCTTAGAATGACATGAGAGCAAGCAAATTATTTGTTGTTTTTTGAGTGAACTGTTAATAGATATATTATAGGTTTTAGTTTCAAATCAGTTTTGTTGGTCAAAATAAGAACCAAATGTACTTTCATGAAGAACAAGAACAAGATTACTGCTAATGATACTAATGATAATGAGACACAGATCTGCACTTAAATAGTGTCTCCAAGTGTTGCTCCAAATTGAACACATTTTTCTTGCACTCATGGCAATTATGTGCTTTGTCTTTACACTCATTAAATGAATAATCAAACTTGAAAGGAATGGGTACAGGGCAGATCTGTGCAGTCCTTTCCAATCGTCTCTCCCTTCCTTCCACCCTTACATAAGAAGGTAATGTCTGTAACCTGGCTGCAGTCCGTTATATAAGAGACAGGAAGAATCTCGTTAAATACGGAGAGCTTTGTTTGTGCGTCTGTCAGTTTGAGATGAAGAAGACATTAGAGGTCTGCTCTTCAACAGTCATTAATATGGACCTCTCTTTCAAGTATCTTCCATATTAATGACTCCTTTGAGCAGCACAGATTCCCAGCCTTTAATTATTCCTGTGCAGTCCATTATGTGGATAAGCAGTAAAGCTATTGGGAAACATTTTGGCCTACTTATCGAGGACCAGGTGAGGAAAGTGGTGAATAGAGAAGTGTTTATCTGGGACAAGACTAATAAAACATAGGAAGTATTTTATCTCACTTGACCTAGCTGGTCAAATATGTGTCTTGCTATCTAACTGATTAATGCTCATGTCCAAAATTATTATTTTTTATATTTAATAGTTAAATTAATAGTTGGGAAGAGCTTACTTATTGACCTATTCCTGTCAATCATAACAGACATATATAAGCAGCTACTTTACTTCTGAGACAATACCAAAACCACACCTTTTTTTAATATCTCTATTTTGCTCAGTAAAAAACGATTCATATTGATGTTTTTATCTTTCATTCTTACAACAGTATTGTGTATATTTTTAATATATGATATAAAATATATATTTTGCCTTCTTGTTGTTTTTAATATCTAAATCTCTACATGACAGTGTGCAAGTCTGTATTTCAAGGTGAAGATGAACACGTGGAACTTGTAAAATGCACTATATGTGAAAAAATATGATATTAATATTGGGCATTCCATTTCATGAACTTTTAAATAAACTGTGATTGCAAATTAATTAAGTAATTGCAAATGTCTTAAACATTTTTAAGAAACAGCCTTTATATTAATATTAGGAGCAATCAACAATGGAATAATTTAAAAGTATGGAAGCCCATTTACGTAAGGTTTAAAATGATAAAGTTACATTGTGACAAAGTCACAATGGCAAAGAAGTGGGAAATAAACAGTTGCATTAGAAATGTAAAGTCATATTATGAGATAAAGTCACGATTATGAGAAATAAAATTGCAATCGTAAAATTAAAGACACACACACACACACACACACACACACACACACACACACACACACACACACACACACACACACACACACACACACACACACACACACACACACACACACACACACACACACACACACACACACACACACACACACACACACACACATATGCATACATATTTTTAAAGTAGTACTTGGATAACAACCTGATGTGACCCATTTGCACTCTCTGCTTCTTTAATTATAGCAAATCAGATTGGAGCTTTCTTACAGATCCATTAATCACTGGCCTGCAACGAAAATTACTCCTTTATGTTGTGTTCTTCCAAAGAATGCTCCACTT
Source organism: Leuciscus leuciscus (assembly GCF_965113295.1). NCBI lineage: Eukaryota > Metazoa > Chordata > Actinopteri > Cypriniformes > Leuciscidae > Leuciscus > Leuciscus leuciscus. Next base: position 10,109,123 of record NC_138737.1, read on the forward strand.
GAATACAAACGTGATGTTTTCACAAGTAGGAGAAAACCTGAGCCCAGAGAGACTGTCTGTATCCTTAATGTTCTTCAGAACCAACCAGCTGCTGTGTCTCAAGTATTGATACCATTAACAAGCCCAGGGAACAAAATGTTCTGATGTTAGTATAGTCGGTGTTCAAGCAGCATAGTAGCCTACTTGATGCAACAGTTTCTGGATTGCATTATTGTGTTGGTAGGACTCAGAGAGTATGAAGACAACTGATGTAGATTAGCTGATGCCGGTGATTTGTTCCTAGTGCTGGTAATTACTTCATACAAGCTTTGATTACACTTTATTTTAAGGTGTCATTGTTACAGTGTAGTTATATATTTAAGTACTGAGTAATATTAAGCTACTACATGTACTTACTATAGGGTTATGGTAGGATTATGATTTGGTTGAGGGTTAGTTGCATGTAATTATGCATCATTTACTGTTGGTAAACTATGGTAAGTACATGTAACATATGTAACAAGGACACTGTAAAATAAAGTGTTACCCAAGCTTTTATACAAACAGTGCCTTGCTGAAATCTTTCATAAAAACAGTCTTATGTTTCTTTTTGCCTTGTAACGATGACGCATATATTTTTTCAACAATAACATTGTCTTCCTCTCTTATGCATTATTGCAGCTGGTTCCTGTTTTGCCGTACTGCTATTTAAACAGTTCAAGTTCACATTCACTATATTTTTATTCATCACTTATTTGATTACCAGAGAGAAGCCAAAAAAATGAAAAAACAACAACAACAAATTGTTGTATATATATATATATATACTGTCAGGGTTCTGCCCTGGCAGCATTGTCTGTCTTGTCTCTGTTTAATGTTTCTATGTTTACGTTGTGTTTTAACACATGGTTGTGTCTTTGTTTGTGTTTGCCATGTGCTCCTCTGTCCCTTCCTCCTTGTTTCCTGTTACCACGCCCCCTTGTTTAGTTGAGTCCTTGTTTGAGTGTTGGCACCTGTCGTCTCGTTAAGTCCTTGTTTGTCTGAGTGTGCTCACCTGTTCCTCATGTTCCTAGCTCCCTTTATATGTTTGCTCTTTCCCTCTTGTGTTGGCCAGTTCGTTAAATGTTGTACTTCAGAGTACTACTGTGTCTCAGTATCGTTCCTCTTAAGTCGTTAGTGTTTTGTTGTAGAAGTTTGTTAGTGCTCTGTTTACTGCCATTGGCTCTGTCTTGTTTCCCTGTTCCAGTCCTGTCCTGTCCAGCAAGCAGCCCTGTTCTGAGCCTGAGATACCTGAGTGTCAAGCTGTAAGAAGTCAAGCTGTAGAAGTTCCTGTCTGGCTTTAGCTGGTTACCTCTGGTCTCACTCTGATCTGCCATATCTTCACTCCAGCCCACGGATACCTCATTACATCTGCTGCTCTGCTGTTGTCACTGTCTCATCTCTACCTATTGTTTGGATTGCTACCTTCTCCCACCTCGTCGTGTCATCTGTTTGTCAATAAAGCTGTTAATTGTCATCCTGCATTTGAGTCCTCCTTCACAGATCCATAACATATACAAATATATATATACAACAAATAACATATAAATAACATATAATAACAACAGATATAGCCTATATATATATATATATATATATATATATATATATTATTTGCAATTTTATGCAATTTGTGCATGCCACTTAAATTGCAAAAACAATATTTTGTACCTCCATGAGATATTTATACAGTATGTACCGTGGAAATACTTTGACATTCTTTGAATTACCTTTGAGTATTGCGAGTAAATTCTCTATGAATCAGTAATCATTCAGTATCATGGTATATATCACCATCCGACAGCATCATACCAAAGTACCAAAACAGTACGTCTTTGTGAGATTAACCTCAAGTATAACTTGATGTTGGTGTTCTTCACCATAGTGTGCAGGCCAAAACAAACAGAGGGAGAAAAAGTTTAGCTCAGTGCCACTGAGTCAGAGCTGAGTTGCACATAAATCTTTGTGTGTGAGAGAGAAATGCCAGTGTGAGAAAGAAGTGCCAATGAGGAACGTGTGAACTACACATCGTCATGCATCGTTCAGCACTCTAACTTGAAGGTTAATGTAGTGGAAACTATCAAGCGAGTTTTATTGTTTCTGTTTTCTGATCTAGAAATATTTGATTAAGATTGAATAATATGAAATTAAGATTGAAATTTTGGCGTGAAGGCGAGACAACCTGTCAATCACATGACATCACAGCAATAGCAAACCACAACCATCCAACGATCCAATCAATTCCTGATGTACAAAATAAAGAAGTTCTCGTGTTTGAGAAACTTTCACTTGGGACAAAATAAGGAAGAAAAGGAAGAATAAATTCTGAAATTAGTCTTTATTAATATTCCTTATGAATTTATATAAATTTATGGGTAAATTGTACTTTTTTATGTTCTGGGAAATATATAACTTATGTAGCTTCTGAAGGGCAGTACTAAATGAGAGGAGAAAAAGCTCTTTAAACAAAAAAATAAATATTTACATCGCTGGCTCTTTATGCATCTTGTTGTCACCCTGCGCATCAGTGAATGTTTCCAGCTTTTGTAATAGTTGTATATAAGTCCCTAGTTTTTCTTATAGTGCAAAAATGGATCTCAAAATCATACAGTCACTGCTGGAAATGGTTTAAATATGCAGAAGATAAACCTGTGATAAACACTGACTATGACCTGCTGTGATCTGGTGTCATTGTTTTTTCCCACCAGAGGTTTCTAACCCAGATAACCGTGTTTTAATTGCAGGCAAAGGGAGTTCCCAAACTCTGGATCCTGTTTTCCCTTTTTCATTTCACATCATTGTTTGCTGAAGCAGCCGGTCATGCTGGATGGTCAGGAGGTCTCACCACGGCCTGGCCTTCTTTTCCCAGCACACTCAGAACATTGCCTCGAAGGGATGACCTCACCTATTGTTCGACCTTACACTGAAATACATTGAACGCTGAGACATGATGTGCAAATAATTGTTTCCTTTCATACCAGCCAATGTAAGTAGCTACATTTAGTGCAACTGTAAAAATAAATAAACAAACAAACCAATATTGCAAGATTCATTTATAACAGGAAATATATTAAAACAGATGTGCACAGTGCTAAAGTCTACTACAGTACAAAAGACTTATGTAGCATCACAATGACTCAATATACTTAGCATTATAAAATACACTAATAGGATTTCACATCTACGTTAATGCTGTACATGTCAGACTTGCATGTATTATTTATTTTAGCTGAAACAGAAGCGGACAGAGCAGAAAGAGTTTACCGGATTCCTCTGTCAAATAGAAAATGGAATCACAATTATCTGAACAATGAAAAACTCTAGTTTCTGTCCACATAGTTGGTAGCTTACTCACAAATCAACTATATCAATGCATTGTTAAAGGTTACTGTAAACTCATCGGAAGGATTGCAAACTACTCTTAATCAAGTTAAGCTACATTCCATTAGGAATGGCCTGTGAGAAGAGTCATTCACAGCTGTCCTTGTGAGAACATACCTGTGATGGCATAGATTGTGGCATGAGTGCAATAGTCATTTTTCATTTCCCATTTTGGGTATAGAGCTGAACTGCTGATCAAAGAGAAGACCAACTGCTCTATGATCTTCAGTCAATTAATTGAAAAACTTCAGTAGTTATTAAACTTTCATCATAAATGTCTCAGCTAGACATGTTTTCTTCCCTTTTCAACCCAAGCCAAATTATGCAAGACAACAAGCTTGTATGAAAAGATGACATCAGCGCATTAACGGCTTCCCCGTTTGCGCTCGGAAAGTGATGATGACTAACCAGTGTGCGCACAGTTTCATGTGTAAGTCACACGTTCCTCCACGGTCCTTTCTCAAGACATTCCCACTTATGTGAGGTCACACCAGGAACACAGATGGCTGATCTTTAGAAATGTTTTTAAACTTCAGCAGCAAGTTCATTTTTCTTCATTTGAACTTATATCTCAAAGAGTATTAAATGTCTTAGAATATGTATGATGTATGACTGTGTACCTGCAATGTATTTTAATGTCTAAAAAATACTTACAAAACAACATTGGACCCCCACTGTTTCATTTATGGACAAAAACGGTTTAAACATTCTTCAATATATATATTTTTTGTGTTCTAAATACAGGTTTGGAGTGAACTACTCCTTTAAACAGACATTAACCTTGCCTTAATTGAGATAACTGGGGATACATTAACGACTCACTGCATTAAAATGATTTAAACTGGCACAACATGTACAAATAGGCATTCCTACACCTACACTAGCCGAGTACATAGTATCACAGTTCATCAAGATATGAATTTCCCAGCTCTATAGCCTGCAGTGGTGTGATTCATAAAGGACTGGCTGAGAGGAGCAGCGCGGACACTGGAGACTGCAGGCAATCTTTGTAAACTTGGGCTTTGTCAGGGATCTGATCTCTATGGATACAACAGGGAGATTCACAAGCCCACATTCTCTCTGATGTTCCAGTGAAACAGATGAGAAACCCGGTAACCCTCAACTGTATTTTACTCTTTCTCTTCTCACTTTATGTAGTCTCAACTATTCTTGCTTCATCACAGCTGTCGCTAAAATTCACAGGGTATAGGACAAGATTTGTGAGAGGGTCACCTTAAACCCAGAGAGCAATTAGCAGTTTTGTTACTTAGTAACAATATAACTATATCTATAGTTCAAAAGTTTGGTGTCAGTAAGAATTTTTAAAAGAAATTAATACTATTGCTCAACAAGGATACATTAAATTTATCATAAGTGACTGTATAGACATCCACAAAAAATATTAATCAGCACAACAACGTTGATAATAAAATGTTTCTTGAGCACCAAATCAGCATATTAGAATGATTTCTAAAGGATCATGTGACACTGAAGACTGGAGTAATGATGCTGAAAATTCAGCTTTGACATCACAGGAATAAATTATATTAGAAAATATACAAAAACAGTTTTTTATTATAATAATATTTTACAAGATTACTGTATTTTATTGTAAATAAATGCAGCATTGGTGAGCATAATAAAAATAAAAAAAACTGAGAAAATATTGGAGCACAAAGTTCTCTTCATGGTATATTAACCTCAGACCCAATTTATTTTCCTGTTCTATAAACCCATTAAAAATTCTGGAGAAGCTGTGTTGAATTACCCTTTAGGCGGGCTACAAACTGACATCACGACTAGCTCTATTTGTAATTTGATTACATGAATGAACACAGACCTATTATAAAGAACACAGGTATGGGAAAATGCAAAAGGATGCTTTTGTGTTCTAGACATTGTTTATGCATTGATGACAGGAAGTGGGTGTTTCTGCCACACACACACACACACACACACACACACACACACACACACACACACACACACACACACACACACACACACACACACACACACACACACACGCACACACACACACACACACACACACACACACACACACACACACACACACACACACACACACACACACACACACACACACACACACACACACACACACACACACACACACACACACACACACACACACACACACTCAGGGAGTAAAGGAAGCTGGAAGCATCTGCAGAGGATATGTGTGGCATCCTTCCTCAGTTGTCCGGGAAACAGACGAACGGAAACCTGGAGGAAGTTCCCCATGTGATGAATCCAAAGAGAGGATATCAATTGCAAACAGCAAAACAAAGCAAAACAGACATGAAAATCTATCTATCTATCTATATATTTTTGTTCTGTGATTAAATGTTCTTGTGTACATGCATGTATTTTTCATATTGTTTTTGAGATATTATTTGGCTTGGGACTTCTGTTGTTTATAAGCATTACTGGGGCAAAATGGTCACACAAAAGCTCGATCTAGGCCACAGTCGCATTTATCAACAAAACAAATTTAGACAGCTTTGGGAAGATAAGGGATGGGAAACTGTCAAACAGGAAGCAAGTGACAATCTGTTGATGTTTTCTCGCTGTGAGGCAGACCCTATTTTAAGCTTGTCACTAGAAAGTGCGGTCAAATTGTACCTCACTTCCTTTCATCTGCAACTAATATACTGTTATACCACGGCAATGGAAATACATGACTGAAAAACTATCAAACTAGTTTATTTCTAGATTTCTGGATAATTTTTTGAACTGGGTCAAGTCAAAAGAGCTCACCCACAAGGCCTATTATGATATTCTGGTACTTTAATGTAGATCTTTCAGTGAAAGTATACGGGATGTATTGCCTGTTTTATCTATTGCCATGTGAAAATCAGAAGGTTGATCCAAAGAATAGAATCTCTCCTAAAATAAGCTGCACGATTGAGATGCAATTCACAACAAATGTGGGATGAGTAAGGGCCATTCACGCCAAGGAGCTTACAACTTTAAGTTTACAGTTTTTCTCGATTGTTTACACACATTTTCTGGTACTTGAGACACAATGACCACAACATGTAACTCATTCACCAACCACCTGAACCAATTCTGCTAAACTACAAGCACAATTCCTGCTTTACACTCAAACTGCAGTTCTAAAACACACTTTTTTCAAAACACTACACACAATTCTCTGCTTTTGGCACAATTTTCATGCAGAAAATCTCTTGTTTTCACAAGGAACACACTGCCATTCAAATATGCACACTGACTCATCACATGGGCAAACACCCGTCACACAGCTTTACAATTAGCAATCAGAGCTTTAGCATAAAAGGGCAATAGGTCAGCTCTTCAATGGTGCAATGGATGCCAACATTGGATTTTTTATTTTTTTACTGTAACTGTATACAGTAAATTCTTCTGTTGTTTTGTATGTAGACCACTGTATGTACAACTTTGTGTTGGTTTGGGATGTACACTGTGTACATTGTTTTTGTGGGGAAAATAAAATATATTTGTTACCATGTATTTGTGTGTTCTGAGTATAAAAACAATATTCTCAAATATTTTACATCACACTTATGTATGTACTGTCTGTAGTAAGTGTAACACTGAACAAAAAAAGGCCTAAGTCATTATGATAAATGGAGAAGAAGTGTTTTCCATTCATCATAGTGTTTTACACTGAGCACATCAGTGTTCAACTGGTTCTTATAAATGTCTATTCATTTGATGGTTTGTGTGTGTCATTTGAAAACAAAATACCATTTTGAGAAGAAATAACATTGTTTTGAATGTAAAGTTTCATTTTGCAGGAGAATTGAGGGGTTTTGCCCATTGTGTGTGTTTTTTTGGATTTGTGTGTAGAGTTCTGAGAATATGAGGCATGCTTTCAGAAAATGTGTGTAAACAATCGAGAAAAACTGTAATAATTGTTCTAATTTAAAAGGAAACTTTATTGTTTGTTGGGGTGTGCACTTAATCGTTATAGTTACCGCTTTTACATGCATAAATAATACATCTTTTGTGACATATTGGTGGTATACCAGTATAATAGGAACATAAAGGGGCTGGTGTAGTCTTACCGGAGAGCCTGACGGAACAGATGTGACACTTTGACATGCGTGATGATAACCTCAGCTGAGGCGGGGGTCTTTCTGCCGTTCCCTGCTCATCAAAAGCTGGGCGATGTGTCCTGAGACAGTGGGGTCCAAGCTCAGGACAGTGTGATACACTGCAGCAAAACTTCCTGGCTTCCGCAAGGAACAGCTGTGCTTTGGTGAGCCAAGCTGTTTATACATTTTCAAGTGATTGAAGTGATTTTCAAGTTCAGTAAGTGACAGTAAAGCCTTTTTCACAAAAATACTATTTCAAATAAATGCTGTTCTTTTGAATTGAGAAATTAATTGAGAAATTAGAAAATGCCGGACAATTTGGTTGAAGACAGGACCTTGCTGGAAATTACCATTTGAACTCACCATTTGAGACAAAAGCCTCACCTCCGAGTCATCCTAATCTACATTTCATTCCCTCACCCCCTCTCTCTCATACTCAGAGCACCTGAATTCACCAAAGAAAATATATAGTTTAATGTGAATTATTATCATCGAGTATTATACATAATAGTATCATTTGAAATGTCTCAGTGCGACTGGTACAAATGTCTCATTTCCAAATAAGTAAAACAAAAGGTAATAAGGTTTTTAAGAGTTTAGGGATAACTGGCTCACAAAGGAAGGTGGTCTCCTGGCAAATGGTCTCATACCCCAAAAGGTGTAACCTCTGAATGCAAATGTCCATTGTTAGCACATGTTTCCATGTGAAAGAGGTTCTGTCTATATTATGGAATGTAGCAAAGGGTTCGGGGCCTTTTCTGTATTTCAGATTAGCCCGTGAGGCTGAAAGTAAGACTCTCAGTTCGGACTTTGAGCTTACACTATTCACCAAAGAACTCTGAAAAAGTATTATGTTTCCACAATACAGCTGTTGTAAACATTGGTAATAATAAGAAATGTTTCTTGAACACCAAATCAGCATGATTTCTGAAGGATCATGTGTCACTGAAGACTGGAGTATTTATGCTGAAAATTCAGCTTTGCCATGAAAGGAATAAATTACATTTTAAATAATATATATATATATAAAAAACAATTAAAAATATTTTTGATCAAATAAATGGAACCTTGGGGAGCATAAAAGACTTTCAACTCAAATAACATGTTGTGTTTGGGATGCTGATGTGCAGGTGCCCTCACCAAGCTTTTTAGGATTAACTTTGGTCAACCAAACTGCTAAACCAGTGGAAGACAAGCTTGGCTATGTTGGTTCACCATGCTAGACCAGTACCAAAACAGCACTAACCAGCCTAAAGTAGCCTTGACTGACATTGCAGTTGATGCTGGTCTTTTCAACAGGGTATTTATTTTATATTTTCTGCTTAAAATTACAGTGGCGCTTATATAAACAAATACTGAGAGAGGAAATGTGCTCAAAAAGTAGCAATTAGTGTCTAAACCCGGTGAGGGGAACGTGTTGCTAAAATAAAAGACCTCCTGTTTCTCACGGATAAGGGAGGGCATGGTCTATATTTAGCATGTCTGAAGCAAAATCACAAGCTGATATGCAGACACCCGGGTCTTGATTATAATTTTTTCTGTCCTTGTCAATTGTTTTATGCAGATACGGGACACTTGGTTGGCATCATAGCATTGATATAGATGATTTGGTCATTTTAAGTTCCATGGATAACCTGAATTGATCCAGTGAATGTTTCGACAAAAATATTCTAAAATATATTGAAAATCGGAAATGAAAACATTTGAATGTTTCTTGCATTTCAATTTGTATGAATGGATGAATGAACAAATGAATGAATCAATCAATCAATCAATCAATCAATCAATCAATCAATCAATCAATCAATAAATCAATAAATCAATCAACCAATCAATCAATAATTTTGTTGGGGTTGAAATACAAATCTGTCAAAATGGAAGAATTGGCCAGGATGTTTTCATTAGATGCCAGCATTAGATGGCCAGGATGTTTTCATTAGATGCACTCTCTTTGACACACACTTCTTTGTCTAACTACTGTAAATGTAATAATGCTTTCATTCATACAGTTATAAGAATGTGATTTCAGCAATCAATTTCATGCTTGACGGAACAATAAATCTATATTAAGTGTGCATGACCTTGTACTATACAATCTTGGACTGACGTCATTGCAGAACAAAATAACATATCAAGCCAGTTCCTGTGCACTGAGGGTCAGAGTAATCACAGACAACAGTCATGGCAGAGATTAATTATAGGGGTATGATTTTAAATGGTACAAGAAGTGACGCTGTGCCCTTTCTCAACAAGATGACAAATGTTCAGATTTTACTCATCAACAATCTTAGGTGGATCAGATGAAGAAACTGGTAAAGGACAACTGTCCAACGAATAAATGCATTAAGTGATTCTCTTCTTGAAGAACATGCAGAAATATAAGATGAAAACATGAAAAACTGCCTCTGAGTGTTTGCTACTACTGCCACCCCATGGAATAATTCTGCTGTGACACTTACATGAATTACCATTGTAAAGCAGTTTGATTTTGTTATCAATTGAGTTATATTAAACTAGTTTTTAATAATATTATGAAATAGTTTTTATTTTATTTTGATTAAAGTTATTCATTTCATTGTGTTTTCATTTTTCGTTTTATTCAATTTACAATATGCCTGTAGCCAAAAAAAAAAAAAAATTACTTTTTATTTTATTACATTTGAGTTATTTTATTACATTAAATAATAAATGAAAACTAAAATAATAAATAAAAATAAGTTAATGTTTAAAATATATATATATATTTCATTTCAGTTAACATTTATTTAGGCTAATGAAATGTATTTATGGCATAGGGTTTAGTTAATTATATTAAACGTGTTGTAAAGTAAAATCTACAAAAAGATTCATTAAGACAAACTGAAAATTGGCTTGACAAAGCCTTTTTACAGTTTTAAGGTTTTATAAGTGTTATGTCATTGAATACTTGGGCAGTGAAAAGAGAAATCTGAAATTTTAAAGAATATGGACATTTCTAGACAGAATACTGTGGAATGGTCATTCTTGTGATTGATGTCATCATAGGTCAATCAACGATATTAATTGTCAGTACAAATAATAAACCTATATGCTATTATTGTGTACTATTGCACTACATAAGTAAATGTATGGCATATATATATATATATATATATATATATATATATATATATATATATGGCATAGGCCTACTGTATTAAGCTTATAATACACACATACATACAGACTTGCTTTGCATTATAATTATTATAATTATTATCATTATATTGTATTAGGTCGTTTCCATCTTTTAATAGTATGATAAAGCTTGTTTTTATTTAGAACTAATATATAGGCTTAACTAATTTTATTCTCATTTATCTTACCTTATATTTTGCATTGTTTAGTCTTGGGTCTTGCAAAAAACACCTTTGTAAGAATGTGTAAGTGACAAACGTATGAATGTCCGAATGTCTATGCCAATTATTTAGTAGGCTATAAACCATGCAGACTAATGGGGGTCCATGAACAGGCCATATCTAAAACCCTGTTTGCTGTAAATTTGTTTGAAAAGTGTGCCAAAAGTTCTGGGTGCATCATTGGCTCCCTGTGCGCATCCGGGTACTGCAGCACATAGCCAACCTATGAGGCCGAAGACACCAATATGGCGGAGGTAAGCTGGATAGCTGGAAAAAGTATTCGGTTTTAAATCCATCTCTTTTACGATTTGTTATGATAGCTATGGCTTTCGTTGATATATGTGTATATCAGGTGTGTATACGGCTGGAGTTTTAGTAATAATTGTGTAAAACTGACGATGGTAAACCGGTTTAATTGAAGAGTGATCTATCAGGATCGGAGAGGCCTCTGAATTTCATCCCCGTTAGCTCACAGGAAAAAAACAAACAAACAAGAAATCGTCGCCTGTAATTGATACATTGCTCGATATAAAAATCGTTTTCATGACGCATTGGACTATTTTTTTAAGGTTTAATAGTGTTTTAATATATTGTGGGTATGCATATGGGCTGTTAACTTGCAGGAAAGGTTTGTTTATAGTGTGTGCAAAATGGGATTTTGCAGTGTTTGGAGGATGACAGCATTCGTTAGTAGATGATAGCTTTTTGGTTTGTGTCAGTAATTGTGTTGCATTCATAAATAGATAAGTGTTATGATGTTTTATAAGAGGGGACATCGTCTTGAATTTACGTTGATGTACCTTTGCTGTCACGGGTTTTAATTTGAAAGAAATTTGCACGCAGACGGGTCTAAAATTGAAAATTCATTCGGTGTCAAGTGTTTGTGCTGGTCAATGTACTATAATTTATTTTGCATCATGTAATAATCAATTATTTCTCTGCTTTCTTTTTCTTTATATCTGTCTGTACAGGCTTCCTTTGGGAGTTCGAGCCCTGGTAGGTTCATTGTTATAGTGAATTGTTTATTATTCTTATTATAGTATTGTTAGTATTAATAAGAGTAATAGTTGACCAATATGGGTTTTTAAGTTTCCAATACTGCTATCCAGAGGGCAGGAGAGTTCATGTAATATATAAAATGTATTTGTATTCATGGATTTCATCAGGTCCCTTTCCACAGGTGTATTAATCAAGCACAATGCAGTCTGCATTCATAATCTAGGTGCTTGATTTTATACACCTGTGGAAAGGGACCTGATGAAACCCATGAATAAACTTAGATGTTCAAAATGTTGAAATGAAGTGAGCATTCTGCAAATATTTGCACAATATTAACTAAGAAATACTTAAAATCAGAAAATTTGCAGTATCAACCAACAGTTTTTGGTAGATATTGGAATATATATACATTATTTCTATATACATTAAATCAGTAACAGTGTTTCATTTCTTTTCCCAGTTGGCTCTTTGTCCTCAGAGGATCACGATTTTGATCCAACAGCTGAGATGTTAATTCATGAGTATGACGATGAGAGAACTTTGGAGGAGGAAGAGCAGTTGGATGGAGAGAAAAATTTCAGTGCAGAATTGTCAGACTTAGAGAGGGTAACATGCATTCATAATCCACTTTTTAACTCATTTGAAAGTGTATGCATTGTGTTAACTGTTACAATCAATGGATGATAAGGGTCATATTTCTGCTGAGATACATTTATTTTCTAACACGAACAGGAGGGGAACATGCCGATCGAGGATTTGTTGGCTATGTATCGTTATGAGGCATCTGTCAGTACAGGGGCAGGATCTAGCATGGACAGTTCTTCTGTTGAACTAGCTGATGATCTGCCTGACATGACCCTGGATAAGGTAATTAACATGATTTTCTTCAGGGCAAGCCAGTGGACATTTTCAACAAGATAAAATCACTAATTGTCTTCTGCTGCAGGAGGAGATAGCGAAAGATCTCTTGTCAGGAGATTATGAGGAGGAGACCCAGTCCTCTGCTGATGATCTGACCCCTTCTGTTACCTCCCATGACGCCACAGACTTCTTCCCTAGAACACTTAGATGTGAGAAGAATCATTACTATCTTCTACTAGATCAGTTTGGGTTTTTACATGTTCATTTTTTGAACATGTAAAAAAAGGTGTTTTAAAGTTTAATCGTTTAATTCATTATAAACTTATAAGACATATAGAAAGTGGTAAGGGGTCATAATAATTATATTTTATTTTATTAGCATTTCTAGTTTTTTGCTAAATATAGTTTGCATTTCTTAAACTTGTATATACCCCTTCAAGCATATGTTTTGCTTTTTAAAGGTATGTGCAAATATATTTAATGTACTAAATTTTAGATTTTTTTGCTCCAGCCAACGCAACATATGATGGTGATAAAGAATCTGAGGGGGAGGAGGATGGTGTGATCAGTGAAGATTCTAGAAAGGTTAGTATCATATTATTCAAATGTTGTACACATTCTTTTAATATATATAGATACATCCTTGATTATAAATGTTTTTTTTTTATATTCAAAAGTTCAAAAGTTTGTGGTCAGTACGATTAAAAAAAAAAAAAAAAAAAAAAAAAAACTTTTTCAAATGCAAGATCAACAAATTTAAAATACAACATAGCTAATCCCCATATCTGAATATTATGAAGTTAAAGGTACACTTTTATAAAAAAAAAATCTGAATTAATAAAATTTAAATAACGACTCAATACATCATCCATAGCGGCGTTTCCACTGAAATTACCCAGAACAATTTGTCCTAGGAACTTTTTTTTCCCCCAGACCTGTTGCTGTCTGCGTTTCCACCGCGGTCCAAAGTACCGTGAAGATTAGGCAAATTTAGTCCTGTGAAGTAGGACTTCCCACTGGATTTCATCCTCTGAATTTAAGCTTAATAAAGTCTGAACCTCGTCGTCGGTCCACCGGTCGTATTTTTTAAACTCCATTGTTGATTCAAATAGCAAACAACTTACTGCACGCACCGCAACGGATTTTATAAAATGGTGGTTGAAATGAAATGCTGTGTGGAGTCAACCAATCAAAATGCGTCATGAACTCAACCAATCAGCATGTTCAGCGCCCAAGTTCCACCCATGAAAGTTTCTGAACTTTGAAAAAGTACTTCCTCGCAAGCAGGGACTTTCGGAGGTGGAAATATTTACCTGGAACTTCATGTAGACCCTTCGCCTGGCTAACGTCAGACCACTTTCTCTTTGAGACGTGGTCTGGGAACCACATGTTCATTTTCTCGTATTTGAGGCGAGAGCCGTTTGCCCAGAGCCGTTTATTGGGCGCTACAAATGTCTATCAAATGCGTGCTTAAAACCGCACCCGACCCGTTTTCCGACAGCAGCACTAATTAAAATCTGCACCCGACCCGCTTAAAATAGAACCGACACCCGAAATAAAATCAGTTTAGACTATCACATTATAGACACACTTACAAAAATGTTTATTGCCAGGTCATACAGAAGTTATTACACGACAATTAACACAAGGACAACTTCAGCCGAAGCTGTCAAAAGGCTGATACATGAAGAACATGGCTAACGTTACCACAAAACTGAGTAGCCTTATAACATTTTACCAATCGAACAGTCGCGGCTACAACACTATATGCCACGCAATTTCGTCTAGCCTACATCTGACCATTTTGGGTTCAAACACGCCCTGCACACCACACATACTTAACAGTGTTAAATATGAAAAATACCGTTCGACAGAACTGCTTTGTTACCACAGTTTCTGCGTGCTTCCTCAAGGATGAAGTTCCACATTTGCGGCTATCCAACACGAAAATGTTTGCAGCAAAGCCTTTCACAATATTTTCTTCAGATAACTCCAAATTTCTCCCACACACTGGACTTGATTTATGATGACGTATTGTCGACAACTTTACAATCTCCACTAGCTATTCTTTTCTTCAACTCCTCAGCATCCATCTCGACAACTGCAAGCAGATCGCGCGCGCGGTTATGATGAATTTTTAAAAGTGAAAGTAGCCTAGGTAACGTTATAGATCCTGGGAGGGCGTGGCGCGTCGGCACAAATAAACTGATGTGGATTTTAAATTATTTTATCAACTTGAAATACAGGCATATTTTTGTAGATGTGTTCCTAAAAATATGCATATATTTTTACGTCTGTCATGTTGGATCCATAGATATAAACAAACTGCTTCGGTGTGTCGCATAGATGTCGTCATCGTCTTGCTGCTCCCTCCCCGTTCTGTGATTGGTTCCCTAGCTGAGGCGAAAATCTGGTCCATGGAATCCATGCTGACTAGCAGCGTGAATAAAATTGCGCTGCGCTCAAGGCAGCATGGGGAAACCCAGGCTAGTAGACCCTGGTTCCTTCGGTGGAAACACACAGAGTACCACCCCAAAGTCCCTAGTTCCTGGGGAAAGTTCCTGCGGTGGAAATGTGGCTTATCTTTCTTCCAAAATGTGTTTTATCTTACCCTGATTTGCTGTGGTAAGCGTATCAGGTAAGCGTGTGGTAAGCGTATTATAAGTGTTTAAATTTGAGACCTGTCATGATGGTTTTCATTGGAAATTGAAACATACGTTACTGGCCTTGTGCGTGTTTCGTCATATCCATAAATAGAGAAAAATTGCTCCGGCTACTTTGCAGCATGTATGGGAGGGGCATAGGTTAGTTGTCATAAAGAGCGAGAAAGGTTGACAGAGCACACTAAATCTTGAACCTCCAGGGAATCACCTCAAATCATCCAAACAGAAGAGTCTCTGCTGGCAAAAAAAGAATGCGACAGAGCTTGTAATAAAGACAGAATCAATCAACATTGCCTTGGCTTTTTGGAGATGACGTTTTTATTACTCAACTGTTGAGTAAGGTATTTTATTGAACTGATAAATTGCCATATGTAGCTCTCTTAACAGTTCATTATAAAGCATTATCTATTGTTAAGGGTCATTTCATTTTGGTTGTTGTAGTGCCATGCTGGAATTTATTTTCAAGGAAGTACTGTAAATTGAGTATAGCTAGAGTAACGTCTTTAGCTAGTCAGCTTGAAATCTTTTAGATCTAAACTGGTTATCTCGTAAGCCTAGTACTAGTACATTTACATTTAATCATCTAGCAGACGCTTTTATCCAAAGCAACTTATAAACAAGGAGAGAAAAAGAAGAAATCAAGCCAACAATAGGGCAACAATATGCTAGTGCTGTGACTAGTCCCAGTTATTTCAGCACAATACACATAGACATTTTTTTTTAAGTAGATGTATATAATGGTAAGTGTTAGTATTAATGGGTCAAGTGTTGATGGAAAAAATGTGTCTTCAGCCATTTCTTGAAAATAGCTAAAGACTCAGCAGCTCGAGTTGAGTTAGGCAGGTCATTCCACCAGCTTGGAACAGTCAAGGTAAAGGTCCTTGAAAGTGATTTTGTTCCTCTTTGGGATTCAAGGATTTGTATTGTCATTCAATACACGGTTACATGAAGGAACGAAACTACGTATTAAGATCCCATTCAAAACACAAGATAAAACATTAACCAATAAAAACATTAGAATCTAAGGTGTATGTCTAAGCAGTGTCGTCAATAAATAGCATAATCAATAAAAACTAGAATAAACAATGCAAGAATAAGTAATAAATAACATAAATAGTCTGTGAAGTTGAACTATTCATCGATCACAACTCCAAGATTCCTTGCTGTCCTGGATGGAGTTACGGTTGATGAACCTAGCTGAATGGAGAAGTTGTGATGAAGTGTTGGGTTGGCTGAGACCACAAGCAGTTCTGTCTTTGCAAGGTTGAGTTGAAGGTGGCTGTCCTTTGTCCCGCAAGAAATGTCTGTCAGGCAGGCTTCGATGCGATTAGAGTGGGTTTCTTAAGCAGTGGGGTTACTTGAGCCTGCTTAAATGCTGTGGGAAAGGTACCAGTGTTAAGATAGGTGATTTATGAGCAGTAGGATAACCATATTCATCCGCACAGTCACATAGTGCCAAAGCACAACCAAAACAGTGTTCTTCTCCAAAATGCATGCAGTTTTGTTTTTTAACTCCTAGACTATAATCTTGTGAAATATTATTGCAATTTAAAAGAACTGTCAATTTTAATATATTTTAAAATGCTATTTATTTCTGTCATCATGGCAAAGCTAAATTTCAGCAGCCATTACTATATTTGTAAGTAAAAAAAGAAAAAAAGATTGAAATGAAAATCTCATGAACTGTTATAAATGTTTTTACTGTCACTTTTAAACATTTTAATGCATCCTAGTTGAATAATAGTATTATAAATCATGCTGACCCCAAACTTTTGAACCATGGTGCATGTAAGTAAAAAAGTTTGATAGTTAGTCTTAATTTTTTTTAATCTTTTTTTATTTTTATTTCAGGAAATAATGGTTGGGTCTCAGCATCAAGCAGAAGTTCCCATGGGGCTTAGCCACTATAATGAGGATGAAAAGGGTGAGTGTTTAAATTGCTTAGTGTGACTTTTAACTGAAATAAACTATAGTAAAAACTGAATCATCAGGGCTGGGTTGATCGATTCTCATTTTGATGAACCGATACTGACTCTTAAACCCCAAGAATCTATGCTGTTTTCAGTTGATGCGTGAACAAAACTCGCTTTTTTCGGTTTTGTGCTTGTTACTTTTGATACGACACAAAGTCGTAGCTTTCAAATTCTGTCAATTTTATCAGGAAATTAAAACAATAAATAGCGCATTGAACGCTCTTTAATGTGACGGATCGCTGTTTAACCCAGAGTTTAAGCAAAGCGGCATTGCTGAGTGCGTGTGAAAGGATCATCTCTTCTGCTATACTTCTAGTTATAGCACAAAATAAACATGAATGAACATCAGAAGGTATGCTGAAAAATACAGTACTACTTACCAAAATGTATCACATCTCATGGAATCACTCAGTCAGTGTTTTAACCGTGAAAAGACATCAATAAAACAGCTCAAACAAATGTCACGTAATGTTACATTTACCTCAGAAAAGCCACTCCATGTTCATAAACTTGTTAGTTAGCTAGATAAATGATTGGATCACAAATAAATCACTGTGAATGAGACCAATTTGAATGTGTATTGTTGTTTAAAGCGTACGAGGAGGACGATCAGCTGCTGTGGTGTCCTGACGTGCTGTCAGAGTGTAAAGTGAGAGACTACCTCAGAGAAGCGCTGTCACAGTCTACAGATGACGGCACACAAGATTCCACATCTGAACACATACGAGATAACGAACAGGTTTGTGCTCTATAAAAGCTCCCATTAATTAAAATAATTCATGTAAAAATCGTCCGCCCATGTGAGAGCTGCTGCTATGGTTTTAATTGCATTTTTTTTTTTATGACCTCATTTCTAGGCCTTGTTTGAGCTTTTAAAATGTAATTACAACACCCGCGAGGCACTGACGCGATACTGCAGTAATGTGAAGACCTTGAAGGGTAGGCTGTTCAGTACAGGATCAGCTTTTAAAGCTTTTGTACCTGTAGTGGCATAAATGTTCACTTTTCTTTGTTGTGTTGATAGAAGAATCCCCACCATGGTCAGAGGATGAATGTAGGAACTTTGAACATGCGCTGCAGATTTATGAGAAGAACTTCCATCTTATTCAGAAACACAAGGCAAGTGATGTATGTTGTCTTTTTCACTGGGCTCATCAACTGTTGATCAAAAAATACTGTAAAAGCAGTTTTAAATAAATAATAATCCTTAAAGCTGTATTTTCAGTACCCATTACTCCAGTCTACAGTGTCACATGACCATGGTCCTTCAGAAATCATTCTAATATGCTGACTTGGAAAAATATAAAAGTATCTTTAGATCTAGTTAATTTGTAATTGCTGAATAAAAGACAACGATGTACTAAAAACAGACATTTTTTTCTTCCTTTGCGTTTTTCGCGTACTGACAACAATGTTGTCAAACGATCCTGTTCACACAGATCGGCAAATAAGACTAAAAACGCTGTATTATGCATGCCAGGCCAGTAGTAGGTCACTTTGTAAAGTAACATAATATGCCTATAGACTGAACACATAAGCATGCGCATGATGTGACCGTTTTCACAAATTTGTGTTTTTTGTAGTTTTCAGGCCCTTTTATGTTAATTAATGCGTATGCAATAAATATGCATAAATTAGGCTATGTTCACACTTAGCGTCTTTTTTGACAAGAAAAAGTTGACAACGGCGTTTTTTTAGCAAAAAAAAAACGCTGGCAGCGTTCGGTTACAAATAGCAGCCGAGCGCGTCTTTTGTTGCTATAACAATAGCTGCAACAGTAGCCTAGTGCTGTGTGATGCAAAAAATGTCGAGAAAGAGAAAGTTGGCTCTTGCGTTGGCTTTTGAAGTTACCGGGGAGGAGAATGTCGGTTCACAAAGACGTTTGTGGGTGCACGACAGACAGTTGTTCTTGTTGTTATGGAAACGACAGGTCTCGCTACTCGCTTGTCATTGGTCAGCTGTCAAAAAGGCGCTTGACGTAGGGCGTTCTTTTCAGAAAAGTTGAACTTTTTTCAACTTAAAAAGACGCTCTGAGCTGCAGAAAAAGACGCCGGCGGTGGCGTCTAAAAAAGCGCTCAGGACTTTTTTGAAAAAACGGTTTACTCCATAGGGTTATAATGTAGAACAGACGCTGGCAGTTTGAAAAAAGACGCTAAGTGTGAACATAGCCTTAATATGCAGTGATAACTGTACCTTGTAAATAACTCTGTTTGGTTAGTTATGCAGACATTATGCACTATTTTTTATTGTTGTCCATGGCTATATTCTCATAGCTTTTTTCTTTTTTCAGGTTCAGACACGGACTGTTGCAGAATGTGTGGCTTTTTATTACATGTGGAAAAAGTCGGAACGTTTTGACTACTTTGCTCAACAGAACCGATTCGGCAAGAAGAAGTACAGTTGTTACCCGGGTGTGACGTAAGTGCTGGGATGCGAAATTGGTGCTTTTTGCCTGTTGAGTAATGTGTGTTTCAAAGAAAGTAAGTGTTGGTTGTGTCCTCAGAGACCTGATGGACAGGCTGGTGGATGAGGCGGAGGGTCTGGCGGTGGACAGCTCTTTATCCGTGTGTTCAGCAGGAGCAGGGGGAAGGATGGAGGCGTCAGCGGAGCAACAGCTCGGACTGCTCAACTCCATCACTGCCAGCGACCTCACAGGTGAGCTCAGCTGCCACAGTAGTCATGATTCACAAATGATTTATTCTTAGGAATTTCTTAGTCATTTATTCTGGTTCTTTTAATGAATAACTCAAAAAAAGTGATATAATGATTGTTAGCAGTTTGAATCAGATGAACCCTTCACTGAGTTAACTGAATCAATCAGAGCAGCTACTAAATCATGTCTAATTTACTGACTGATTGTTCATTCACATAACAAAAGGTTGTTAAAAACACATTTGCCACTGTCTGTTTTTCTTTTTTGGATTATTGTAATAATTAATTTTTTTTAATTTTTTTTATACATTAAATACATTAAAGGTCATTTTCAAACATCCATAATCCTATTATGTTTTTTTTTTAAATGACCTTTCATGTAGTGTGTAGCACAGCTCTAAGTGAATGAAAACATCCTGCAAAGTTTTAAATCTGAAAGTGCACCATATATAAAGTTATTGTCTTTCAAAAGTAAGAGTCGACTCTGTCGATTCATTTTTATCATGATATCACAGCACTATAATCCCAAACTTTTGCTGTGTTCCCTTTATTTCACTGACGACTGCTTCTCAAATCTCGGAGTACAATGCAAGATTCGCAACCCGGTTGCTCTTGAAAGATGGTGTTCAAAATACTTAGTTTTGAGATTTATATTGTGTAGGAGCTCCTGCTAACTGGCTAACTCATGTTATTACTGTCTTACTGAAATATTTCTGCTAATCAGTTATGGGCCACGATTACCTATAACTGTGTCTATTAATGCAGATTGTCTGTCGTTCTCACTACTTTGAGGAAAGATTTGTTTTACCAATGTTTGTTACATCAGATCATTCACTCTAGAGCTCGGCTAATGTATACATGCACTGTTATTGATACAGTTTCCACGTGTTCACTGCAATATATTAGAAAAATCCTCGAAATAAATTAGTACAAGTAAAATAATCGGTTTGTTGATGGACATGCACTTGTTAATGCTGATGGTGAGGAATTACAGTTGCAACATCTCATATAATGTACCTCAAACTGAGTAGTGTTTCACTGAGAAACTTCCTGTTCGAGTCGTCCTTGCGATGGAGGTTCGGGCTGAATAACAGTTATTCCAATGTTTCATCATCGGACTCGCGCTCGCATTGATATGGTAAAATCGTTACGAAATATGGTTATGAAAAGTCTTATGCTAACCAAGGCTGAATTTTTTGATAAAAAATACAACAAAAACAGTAATATTGTGAAATATTATTGCATTTTAAAATAACTGTCTTTTTTAACACATTTTATGTGTAATTGATTCTTTTGATGGCAAAGCTGTATTACTCCAGTCTTCAGTGTCATGATACCTAAGAAATCATTCTAATATGCTTATTTAGTGCTCAGTTGTTATCATTTATTATTGGTGCTCAATTATTACTTTTAAATGGTAGTGTATCACGTTTCCACAAAATATGAAGCAGCACAACTGTTTTCAACCTTGATAATAATAAGAAATGTTTCTTGAGCACTAAGTCAGCATATTAGCATGATTTCTGAACGATCATGTGACACTGAAGACTGGAGTAATGATGCTGAAAATTCAGCTTTGTGTCACTAGAATAAATTATATATTTAAATATATTCTAATAGAAAAGAGTTATTTTAAATTGTAATAATATTTCACAATATTGCTGTTTTTACTGTATTTTTGATTAAATAAATGCAGCCTTGACAAGCATAAATTACTTCTTTCAAAAACATGAAATTGTATTATTCCAAACTTTTGACCGCCAGTGTAAATTTGTAAAATTCTAACATATGCAGTCATGCATTTTGAAAAGATACAAAATTATAAATAGTCTGATATATAAAAATGCTTTTTTGTTCTTTTTCTTGCAGCCCTCAGTAACAGCGTAGCAACTGTGTGCAACGGTCCAGGAGACATGAGCTGTATGGACTCCCCTTATTTTCCCCCTCTGGAGAGTTTACACAGAGGAGCCATGAACCATGATGATCAGCTGAGCTACGCCGCGAACGGAGACAGCGGCTGCCTCAACATGCTGGATTCTGGCTTCTACCGCTCAGATCTGGGTCAGATCAGCGTGTGCAGCACCAAAGACTGCGAACGGCCCTCCAAGAGGCTCAAGATGGGCCTTTCAGAGTCCTTCATGAACGATGTGTCTGTTACTAACCTGGGCGTGGACTTCGAGGGCAGACGCGCACATCGCATTACGGGCACCACAATGGCGGTGTCGGTCACAGACTTCAGCAGCATAGGGAGCGGTGAAGCCAACGGTTTCATCAGCTCTCATTCACGACACCACCAACACACTGCACTTCAGTCTGACTGACTCCTTTCTGCCATCCAGACACTGACTTATCTGCTCACTGACTATTAGTTCTTTTTTAAATTAAGAAAAAATATCTCTATATATATATATATGAATATACCTTTTGGTTGTTTTTTTGTTTTTGGAATATGACATCAGTGATGTCTTTATTGTACAGAGTTAAGAAATCTTGATTTCTCAAGAGTTTAAATAGCCATTTATTTTTCTGGTCCTTCAGATATTTAATATCCTTTTTGTCTTCGGTGATATACAGTTAAACCTAAATGCTGGAGCTAAAGTCTCTTACTGTACTCATCCCAACGCCTGCATCTTTGTTTTATTGTCTCACGAAAAAATGGCTGCCGCCAAAACTGCGTTTTTTTTGTTGTTGTTTTAGGCTTTTCATGTATGTGTGTCTGTTTCAAAAATGGGTACTTTTTTCCAGAGTTTACACCGCCCGAGATAGACTAAGCCTTGGGAAATGTAGCATTTTTTATATCAGGAAACTGGCTTTTGTAAGTGAAAATAGTGAGCAGGAGTATTACGTTTAAACAGAGCACTTTGTATCTCGTTATTGGTTGGTGTTCGAGTTAGGATGTTTTTAAGTATAAGCTTTAATAACTCAATTAATTGTGGTAATCTGAAACTTTTTTTTTTTGTTACATTTTGTGCATTACCAAAATTTTGCCGGAAAGTTTTTTTTATTTATATTTTCCTTTATTCTCAAGTTTCACAATTGACTGAGAAGAACATTTAATTGAATCTTTCTCAGAAATGTAGATTTTCCAGCCCCCAAAGTTTCCACTATAGTTTTTTTGTTTGTTTTTTGGTCCAAGATTTGGCACTCAAGTAATAATATAACCTCCAATAACATTTTATGAGACCGATTGGCTCTATGGGGCAGTTGCCTGCACTCTACAATATTAGCATAAATCTTGTATAAATATTAAACTGTGAGAAGTGTGCAGGACATTCATAATTCCCCTTTGAACATGCAAAGCTATTTACATGCTAGTCATTACCTACACAGGTCTTTTTATTTTTACAAATCATCAGTAACGGCTGCTCTCTAAACTGCAGGCGCTTTAGTACCAATTGAACCAGTGTTATTTTATTTTTTTTCAGCTATGCATTATGTATATTTTGTAGCTGCCAGGGGTAATGAGAACACCTGAATGTTAATTGAGCTAATTGTTAATCACTCTGGACCTCTTTTTATGTTAAGCTCTCTATCTTAAGTTCTTTACCATTGTTGTATATTGTATGCATGAAGCAGATTGGACTCTTGTTGATCCTTGGACATTTTTCAAGCTGATTAATACTAAATGCCAAAAAGCAATCAGCTTGCCGCACTGTATCAAAACCGATACTGCCTCTGAGCTCGAGTCCTTCCTGTTATTTGCGTTTTAAAACAATTTACTATAGAAGTAATTTGTATACTAAAAGCCCTGACTTTGATTGGGGTAATGCAAAAATGCTAAAAAAAAGAAAAAGTTTTTGTTTTATGGCAATAATATGTAGATATGTATAGATTGTTGTTCTTCTGTAAGTCTTACAGTATCCATATCTTATTCTTGCCTTCGTTTCTTTACTGCAGCGAGACGTCAAAAACATGCATGCTCATGGTTGTCGTTTGCAAAAATACCACACCATTTTGTTTTTGTTTGTTTTTTGAGAGAGAGAGAGGTGTGTATAAATGGAAATCTGTGTGACGCATGCTTTTTGGACACTCGCATTTAAACCCATTTGATTATCTCTTTGCTTTCATTCATTCAGTGATTCTTACACCCTTGATACCTACCGGCTGCTAATAGTAATGTGAAGAGTCTATTTTCTATTGAATGCACTGCAGTTCCAATTATAATTTGAGTTGAAAGAGTTTTGTGCATCTACATAGTTAAAACATAGGAAAGTACTCGTTGGAAGCATGTTTGGAGCTGCGATTACAAAAGCTGATGGAAATAGATCCATAGATGCTATTGTTCCTTGACGGGATGGAAAGCACTACAAAGAGTTTATTCTCTGTCTTTCTTTTTTGTTCAAAATGTTTTCAGTGTCTGTACATCAAGCAGAGAACTTTATCATGCACAACAAATGTAGTACTTGGTGCTCATATAAAAAGTTTTTTTATTTTCATACTTAAAAAGTCTCTGTGCTCCTACTATTCTGTATTAGTACTTTTTATAAATGAAACCGTAAACTTCAGCAAGATTTGCTGAACTACATTGACAGTAATTTCACCCTCAAATGTTTTGCCTATTGTTTCATTTTAAAGACAAACTAAAATACCAGAATGTACAGGTTGTTTTGACCTATCGAAGTAAACGTTTTACATCTTAAAAATATTGCGAAAAGTTTGGTAAAGTGGATGTGTGTTTTATTATGTATTTAATTTAGACATTTTAAAGAATTATTAAATAGAGGTTTTCACATTCAACCATGGATGACAATGGTAAAACTTGTGAATAAAACCAACAAATATGTATATCCATATATATATATATATATATAAATACACAGACAATCATAACATTACAGAATTATTCAGATATCTCTATTGTTTATAAAATATGTACATATAATTGTATTGCTTTGTGGCTGGTTTTTCATTATTTTGTATTTTTGTTGTACTTTATTACTTGGTGTAAAAAGCTCCAGAAATAAAAGCTCTGGAAACAAATGTGGTAATTTGACTGAAAATATCCTACGCTGTTAAATAAATAAAATAAAAAATACAGATGGTGGTTATGATTAGATTAAATAAGAGAAGACAACTGAAAACTTTCAAAAAATGAGTACATATTTTAATCGTTCCGGTTTGCAGTACTCTGTGATCTATATTGTTGATAGATCTGTAGACAGCTGGCACTGAATGCTTTTCTGAATCCAGAATACACAATGAAATGGAAGAGGAAGTTCATCAACTCTGTTCATGATGGTCAGAAGAGGTGCTGGACAGAGTGGCCAATACAACACCGATGGATTGAAGAATAGGAAGGCAAAGAGTTTTGCATTTTAATGTAAATACAGAGCAAATGTTAAATGATAATCTGTATGTACAATATAACTATATTTTATTTAGATGACATTATGAACTCCTTTTATACTGAGAAAAAAATACCAGTTAACAGATTTCCACAAATAAGGAGTCTGAATAAACTGGACCAGACGGGTCACTCTGGTCCTCCTCGCTGCAAAAGAGAAAACAGACCAGAATATGAATAAATCACTGACCACAGCTTGTTTTTGTTCTAAACATTACAACATTTATAAAGGTGTTTAAATATCTCTACGCTCCAGAACAGTGCAGATATAAAGATTGTTAAAAGTGAAATGCAATGCATTCTTCATATTCTCTCAAATGTAAATGTACTGATTGTGTCTTTTCAAATGGTGATCTGAACGAACAAATGAACACTAACCTGGATGTAGTCCATTTCATCTAATGCAAGGGTTCTTCTGCGGTATCTCTGAGGGAAATCTTTAACTACAGAGACGCTGTCAGGGGTTCCCGGCAGTCGGCTGATGGGTGCCGGTGGTCTGGGTGGAGGTGATATTGACGTTGCAGGAGGAGGTGCGAATGGGGAGATCTGTGGGAGACTGGCTGCAAGCACCTTCAGTGCCTCTTGTACTGGAAATACAGCAAAAAAAAAAAGAAAAAAAAAAGAAAAGAAAAAAAAAAGTTACCAACAAACTCGCATCACCAACTTTAAAGTTTGCTACCATGATTTAAAAACTAAACCAATGCAAGTAGTCTAAACATGTACCACAATGGAAACTAACTAGGTAATCAAAAGAGAAAAAGTTTTAAATTAACTGCACCTATTACGAGGAGCAGTTTTGACAGCTTCTAATGCATTACACAAATAAAAACTATATATTTCACAGAACAACGGATGCATTACATATAAATGGCAAAAATAAGGCAATGAGGTTATTACTTACCATTCGGCCTAGGGACGCTGTGTCGATCTGGAAATTTAATTAAAGGTGCATGAGGTCTCACAACCTGCAAAGGAATACATGTAATGAGAAAAATTAAACAAAACAGTTCTGCAGTGACTTCTCTACAACCACAGACACTTATATACTTTTAATATTTAGAGATCGCATTTAATGTACATAATGCTTAACGTGTTGCTGAGATTATATTGTGCTTTACAGATGTGAAATAAAGCGATAAACAGAGCCGAAACTGGGACTGTCCACAAGGGCATCTGTCAAACCAGTGAAATCAATGCATTTTGGTGAAGTAAAAACACCCAAGAATAAAATTACTGAATACTATGCGGATAAGAGATCACCGTTTCAACAATGAGCAAAATTGAGCGAGATGTCACAGCAATATGATCGGTATACAGGCTGAAGCAAGTGTTTACCTGCACGACCCGACTGGCAGCTGCCATCTTGCCACTCACTTTGCTTCCCATGACGACATTCGATCACTGCTTCCGGTTCAAACCATAGAGTTCAAACACACAGACAAGACACAAGACGCGTAAAGTGAAGACAATTAGCAACCTGAAGATGGCACTGTCGTATTAAAACTTAAAAGGACAAACATATATATATTTTTTTTACAGTCTATGGGACAAACCGACAAACGCGGGAAGTCCGAGTCATTTTCGCGAATCGGTTCTTTTGAACAGTTCGTATCAAAGAATTTGGTTTTACTATTTGTGATCGTTTGGCTTAAACTTGTTTTAACGATAAAAAAACATGTTTTAATATTAATAATAGTGGTAGTAATGATTATGATAATGTTGAGGATAATAATATTAATAATAATGCTACAGCCAACTGTCTATCAAACAAACCAGTCGCGAACGAATTGTTCAGACCAATTTGGCGAAACGGCTTAAATGAGTCACTGAAAAGATTCGACCCAAATAAAGAGTTGACATTTGGCAACCAGACGAGGACATGTAAGGACTATCATAAAAGGCAATTAATGTTTAAATATCGCATTAATTATCCAGAAGTAACAACAAACGTCATGTTCGAGTCTGTGGCAGAGAAGCTGTCAAATTAGCTGCATCAGAATATCATAATGAATGAACTTGAAACAATCTGTAAATTCATTGACATTTACAGGCGAATTCATGAGCTTTAATATCACACATCAATAATACAAAACTACAGAAAAAAACGCAAAATGAATTCACGTTACCCTTACCCTAGCTCATCCTGCTAAGTGGTTCTGCCATTAAAATACCGTTACATTTACAAATCTATAGATCCACGCTTTATAATAAGCACAATAAACATACATTCTTACCATCAATACGCTATCTAGTTGAGCAATATAACCTTATTTTTGCATGTTGACCTCCGAGACACATTAAACAGCGTCAAGATAGTCGCCTGTGACCAGCCAATCCTTTATTTCTGCTCATGCTTGGTTTGATGCAGGTGGGCGGGGTTTTGTGGTCACATGACTGTCACGTGACGCCAAGACTTCCTGGCGGCAGTTTCGGACAGGATTGTAGGTTCGCGGTTTGGAATCTTGTAACAAAAAAAGTAATATTAGTAAACAAAAACATCCAGAGCAAGAACGGGAAGCGACAGTAAGTGATACAGTTAAAAAAAAAATTATATACGTTTTATGTCTGGGGTCTCTTCAACAGATAACGTTATCTGAATGGGATTATGTTTCCCCCACCCTGCACAGACATACAAAGAAAGATGAGTTCCAGTAGTCATGATGGACCCTCCTCAGATACTGACCCTGCTGGCATGACTGATCCATCAGCTTCTGATGGAGTGACACCCACACGTTTGCTAAAGTAATTTTCCATTCTTTTATTGTTTTATTTGTATGGTTTGTTGTTATCGTCTTGCACCAATTCGTAGAGTACAAATTAACAGTGTACAACTTTATGTACTATGTATTATAAACATCATGTTATATAGATAACTGTGTTACTGTGCTCATTCTGTTTCTTGTATGTCTTGTTTTCAAGAATGAAAGAAATAATGGAAAATCAGTGTTTTGAAATGAACGTTAAAGTCAGCATGGGTAAGCTTACATTTATATGTGAATAAACAACACACTTATGTAAAGAGTAACCACTAATAATTATTCTAATGATAATTGTGTTTAATTCTTAGGAAAACACAAGGAGTCATGTGAAGCTGATGCAGATTTGTAAGTGTGTTTGAATTTATTAATACATCTGTATGTTTATACTGTATGTTAAAATAATCCAACATTGATCTTTTTATCAATCTGTAGATCCAAGTATGAAAGTGCAATAGAGCAGGCAAGACTCTCATACTTCAACAAAACAATGGTATTAAGCAGGTAAAGATGCTGTGGTATCAAGCTTCTTTTTGCAATACAATCTCTGATGGTGTCCATGTTAAAATGTGTTTTTGTGTGTTCTAGAATGCAGATTTGGAATGCCATCATTGAAAAGATTATTCAGAATGATGCAGATGCTGAGTGAGTGAATCTTAATTTAAATAAATCGAATCTATGTAGTCTGATATCCAGTTGTCCTAACAGTAAGCCGATCTTTCATCATACAGGGCACTAAAGGAACTGACCAATCAGAACACTGAGCTCTGTGAAAAGACCATGAAAATCTTAAAGGTGGGACATTCCCTGTTCTGCTATAGGTTTTAGAAAAATTAATTTTCATATATATGAATAATTCAATTTTTTAACGGTTTATGGCCATGGAATACTTAATTGCTGATCTTTTTTCTCTCTCCAGGAAACACGAGAGCTTCAGGACCAGATTACAGATGTTCAAAAGGAAAGACTTGGTACTTACTATAAGGCCCAGATGGAATCATATAGACCTTTCAGACACAGTATTTTCTGCTCTGATTTTTCAAATGAAAGCCCTTTAAACCTTGGTTAATGTTATATTTTGACAAGATGTAAAATCGGATGGGTCAAATTGTAAAAGAAAAAAGAAAGCTACTCTCACGTTTTCAGTTTGCGGGTTAGTAGAAAACAACCATATCTCATTCATGTTTTCCTAGAGCTTAAAGGACGAATCAAGAAAAAAATGCTGGAGATAAATGAATTGAAACAGGTGAAGGAAAATCAGGGAGAGGTTCAGCAGAGAGCCAAGGAAAGAGCTGAAGCGGTTCTACAGAAATACCAGAAAGTCACCACCATTTTACAAAATGTGCTCCGGGTACGTGGCTTCTCAATGTTTGCTTGTGTACTTGTCTTCATTTTTATCTAATGTCTTGCTTTGTTTTGTTTTTTAGGATCACTATGCATTTTGAACCTCTTTGTAATAAAAATCTTGTTTTTCAGGGAATTATACTGGCCAGTAAAGTCAACTGGAGGGATGATCCTAAATTAAGAGACATTGCGATGGGACTAGAAAACATACCTAACTGAAGAGGACCTATTTGAACACAGTTCTCTGATTATTGTATATAGTTCACCTGTTACCATGTTCAGTGTAATGGTTTGTTGTACATTTATGTCAAGGACTATGGCAAAGATGTTTCACTGAAACATGCACAATGTATATTTAAGATTTTCATAACAGCTCATTTTATATATAATCTGTAGACAATAGTTCAGAAACGTCCTGAATGGGATATATATTAGATTAAATGAACTCCATTTACAGATGAAATGACCTTCAAACTGATGCTTAATAAAAGTAACATGAAACCATGTTCACGAGTATTATATCTGTAATGTCATGCATTTGAGTGAAACGGCCTTAATGGCTAGTTGGCTTTTGGTTAATATTATTCAATACCTTGTGCGGTCTGCCATAACATCAGCCGAATGGAAAAAAGGAATAGCAAGTTTTTACATTTTCATTAAATTTTACAGAATTTCTTTTGGAATAACATGTACTGATAAATTGTTCACAATAGAGAATGTGCAAGATCAGTTTTGATTTTATGTTGTTGACTGATTTTATATAGGTGGTTTTTTTTTTTGGTTTTTTTTTTTACATTGTAACTAGACATTAACTGGACAAAACAGTCTTTTACAAAGCATTTTATTTTCCATCCACTTTAAGTGAAAAGATTTAATACAGACATAAAAAAAATAGTAGAACAGAAAAGGTATATTGTATCATATTTTCACCACCTGCCCTGCTATACATGGGCTCACTCTCTTCCCATCCACCAGCACAGGGTTTGGCTGAACGAGTAAACGTCCATAAGTCCCGCCCACCTGTCCTTTAGTGAGACGGCCAGGATTGACACATACACAGCCAATAACATCCTGGGAAATAATGGCACATTTTTTTCAGTCAGAATTGATATTTTTTTTGACATTATATAAACAAACTTTTCTGAAATATGATTGATTTACCTTGATGAAATACCGAAGTTCAGAAGGAACGATAAGAATATCAGGTGTGAGGTTCATTTGGCTGAATTGTTGAAACTTCTCATAATCCATGTTAACTTCCTCCACAGGAGGATATAGAGGATAGTAGCTAAAAGAACAAATAAACTAAAGATTTACAACTGCATATCACTGTAGCAGCAAAGAAGAGTACAGACAAACATTTTACTGCTACTCGAGACCGAGGTCATTTCATTTAAAGATGAGAAATGTTCTACAAACCTTCTCTGGGTCAACATGTGTTTCATGATCCGTGAGAAACGCTCTGTGCCAGTGCCACTGCAAAAACGGTAATGACAAATCAGTGTTTCTGCGCACTCATTCCTCTGAAGGAGTATTAACTTTTAAATTCAATGAACGTCAATGAAATAATGAATCAGAAAACGGTACACTTTATACAAAAGTGAATTTACTCTTGTTCATAAAGTAGCCACAGTGTTAATGTACATGTCAGTTGTAGGCTGTTTTCATGCTATAATTACCAGTTGGTTCAGTGGTATTACCTGCTGATCTCTTCAGCTCCCATATGGAACAGAATGTCTGTAGATGTCAGGCCAAAAGTCACATTACCAATGAGGAGCGTGCAGGGGTCACTCGCCAAGGTCACTCGCTAAGGGTGGAAAATGAATATTGGACAACAAGAGAAATAATAGAAACAGTTTAACTTACTTAGTATAAGACAATATAAAAAGAATAGAATTTAACTGAATAAAATCATGTCTCTCTAATTAAAAGGAACAGATCACCTAAAAAAGGAAAATACTCTAATTTACTCACCCTCATGTCATACCTAAAGTATTACTTTCTTTCTTCAAAAAAACACAAACTAAGAAATAATCAATCTCTGAGTCCATATAATGCAAGTGAATGGTGCCCCTCGGGTTGTCGCTTGAAAAACTACACAAAGCGATCATGAGTCGTGACCCTAATCAATTCGAACCCAGTGGATGAATCAATGAATCAAAGCAAAACGACAGGTGTGCGTAAGAATTGTAAATATTTTTTGATGCTTCCAGTCTACTGTCATATAAGCATTCACAAGAGGGATGTTGTGACACGTGACTAAGCGGTTAAATGCTCATGAAGTGACTTTCAGAGGATCTAGAGTCTGGAGATTAAGTTGCATTCGTGTCCTCATATAGGCAAAAAACAGCGCTAGCGTCACACATGCTTTAGTGTGTGTGTGTGTGAGTGGTAAATGAAACTGCGCGTCGTCTGCACCATTCATTCTGCATCATCCTCCCAAAACAATGGTAGGGGAAACACTGGACATTGTAAGCCATACGACCGCAGTGGATGAATCAGTCACGATTGCAGTGTGTGGTTTTTCAAGCATCAATGCCAAAGAAGCAACCATACACTTACAATATATGTGCTCAGATTATTGTCTTAAAAACCTTTGTTAGTGTTTATCTGAAGAAAGAGAGGCATATACATTCAAATAAACAGATCATTTAGCTTATCATCTCACCGCTGAATCATCTTTGCTGAGGTTGGTCAGGTTGAAGGGTGGCTGAGGATAAATTATGTAATGATGATTGACATCCCTCTGAGACGGCACAAACACCAACCTGCATCCCGACCTATAGTAAAAGAATGCAAGCGTTGAAAACAATCATACATTGGTGAGCACTTTCTATAAAGTTGTAGGAAAAAAAATATAGACACACACCCTTTGGTTCCTTCTACTATGCTGTCCACACATCTCTTGAAGATGGACTGAAATGTTTCTGTTACCTGGTTTTTCTGTTAAAAAAGGTAGAAAGTATTTAAATTTGTGGCCATGCCGAAAAAAATTTAATACAGGAATTTCAAATGCATACAAAATCTGGTTTACCTCAATCTGCTCATGTTTGGAATCAACAAATGGCCCAAACTATGAGATAAATAAACAGATAATTACTAGCCAAAATGTCACAGTTTTTCTTTTAAATGTCTTAAATGTCCAGAAAAGCAGTCATACTGCAAAGATAAATTAGGTTTTATCACAACAAGCTGGTTGTTGGACCAAAACACCACAGAAATGGGCACAAAGCTGTACCCACCAGAATGCACACATCAGGACGATCTTTATTGATGATAGTAATGAGGTCAATCAGAGGGTCATAGGTCAGACTTTCAGAGGGGGTGTACGGTCCACAAGCCATCATAACCATCACAGGCTCAGACACTGAAAAAGTGTGTTATGAAGGGTTTAATGTGAGCCATGATCTCATCAGAGATGTTCTTGATACATTTTCACCAAACTTACCTTCATCCATTTCCTGTTTCACTTCAGAAGGGCAGTAAAAAGGCAGGGGAATACCCTAGTGGACAAACAAATCTCTGAATAAATATAATTCATAATTCATGAAACAAATTGTAAACTTAACCTAAACAAGTCTGAACTAAAAAGGGTATTAGTGAGATACCTCGTATAGTTTGGTAGCTACAAACTTCTCCCCAGAAGTGTTCATCCCATCCATGACAACAACCTACAAAACAAACGTAGAATGTATGCCAAAAAAATAAAATAAAAAAGATTAGTAATAGAATATTACTTAGCAATAGGTTAAAAACAAACATAAAAAAAGGAAAAAAGCAGTATGTGCATCCAATAGGTGTATCTCACCTGTCCAGGGAAGAGTGAAAACTCTTGGAGCTCAGATAGATCCACAGGCACCTGTCTGCCTCCCTGTTCCTGTCCGGCCTCCAGCAGCACAGACTGGGCATTGAGCTTCCCGTTACTGTCACAACACACCTGCCCCAGTACTGTGATGCTATCCTGAGAGTAAGATCATGAATACATGACTCCAAAATTAACTGCACACCAGCCATAAATAAGTTCTTTTTTTATCACTTTGATAAAACTGAATTATTGAGCCATTATTATGATATCTGTGCTTGTACCTGAACTGGCAATGAAACAGGAGAGAATTCCTCTATGTTAAAATGACTCCGCAATTCCTCTCCAAGCTCTTCAATCTTTTCAGTCAGAACTACAGACAAGAACATAAATAAATGTATAAGAATATATAAAGAGACAGTCTGTATGTATCATGTAATATACATACAATTACAACATGTACAACAACATACATACAATTTGTACAACATACATACAATTTGTAAACATATAAAATGAATTATGCAATATGCAATTGTCATGTAAAACAATCATATAATCATGACAATGCATATCTTGGAAAGAGCAAAGTTTTGTAAGAAAGTTTGAGTCAGTGCTGACGACGGCAGCAATGAGAACATGGACTCACCGTCCCGCACGTCTCTCAGTCTCTGGAACATGTATTTGTAGCTGCTGATGAGTGAATTGTCTCCTCCTCCCAGCATTTCCACCCTCACACTTGTCTGTCCTTTACCCGTCCAGCGAGGACCCTGCACCGTCCCAAACGACGAAACCACCTCTCCTCGTCCCCCACGCATGCCATATTTTTGAGAAGGCGTTGCACTACACAAACAAATAAAACAATTTTATATTAGATTAAATGTATTGTATCATCTTGAAGTGAAAAGACACGTCATGGTAATTATTCTATGTTGTCTTTAGGGTACTTACTGGGAGATCAAACATTTGGCTGCCTTGGTGATTTTGTTAATGGTTTGTTTGCCTTATAAAGACCTCATATATTTAAAGCTATCTAAATAAAAGTTTGGTTAATTGGTTACCTTGGTGAGAAGCTGGCAGGTGACAGCATAAGACTGGGACTGGCGAGTCGGGCCACACCTCTCTTGGACTGAGGATGTTCTGGGGTGGTCAACGCTCTCTTCTGAGAGCCCTGTGGTAACACAGAGATGAAGACAGTAATACATTTACATTTGAACTTTCTTACCAATCCAGTTACAAAGAAAGCACATTTCAATATATTGCAAATTACAGCAGTTCAAATAAAAGTTGGGTTAAGACCAAATTTGATTTAATTTTAAGAGCTGAGCTATACAATACTTTCTCATTGGGAACCAATAATGCATTTCTATCTGTTCCAGCAAGTCTCCCCCATTAATCTGTCTCCCATTTTTCTCACCTTGGCAGGTGTTGAATAGGAATCCAACAAGTTCTCCTCTTCCTCTTCTGCTCGGATTCTGTGAGACTCTGTTAAGAAGACCACTGTGAACATTTAGGGACCAACCGAAATTATGTCAAATTAAAACTAGTGATTGTTTGAGCTAAAAGGATACAGTTCCTGGATAGAGTTGATGTCTCTAGTCTTGTTAAGCTGGCTTCCCTTTGAAGAACCTTTAGATTTTTTCTTCTTGTTCAGTATCTGAAAGAGTACATAAGCAGTATGCAAATCAAGCAGGGTATCTGCTTATCTGTGATATCTGTGTAGAATATCTGTGTTGCAGTTGACATGCAGCAGTATGCGCTTATAATGGCCTTGTACTAACTTCATGTTCAAACTGGTCCAGGTTATCAAGAGTGAGCAGCAGCTGGTTTTTAGAGGTGCTGAAAGCAAACCACTCGAATACAATCTCATCCCCCTTCAGCCTGTGACACAAACACTGCTCCAACACTACAAGAAAGAATAATTACAGCATATGACCACTGAAAGGTGTATATATATATATATATATATAGTACCGGTCAAAAGTTTGGAAACATTACCATTTTTAATGTTTTTTAAAGAAGTCTCTTATGCTAAACCAGCCTTATGCTTTTATTTGATCAAACATACGGAAAATATGGTAATATTGTGAAATATTATTACAATTTAAAATAATGGTTTTCTATTTGAATATACTTTGAAATAGCCTATTTATTTCTGTGATGCAGAGCTGAATTTTAATCAACCAATACTCCAGTCTTCAGTGTCACATGATCCTTCAGAAATCCTTCTAATATGCTGATTTATTATCAATGTTGGAAACAGCTGTGCTGCTTAATTTTTTTTTTTAAGAAAAAGTTAAGAAAAAGAACAGCATTTATTTAAAATGGAAATCTTTGGTAACAAAGTTTGGGGTCAGTCTTTTTATTTTATTTATTTTTTTAAGAAATTATTACTTTTATTTAGCAAGGATGTGTTAAATTGATAAAAAGTGATAGTAAAGATTTATATTGTTAGAAAAGATTTCTATTTTGATACTTTTTATTCATCAATGAATCCTGAAAAAAGTATCAGAAATATTAAAAATATATATACTGTATATTAAGCAGCACAAATGTTTCCAACATTGATAATAAATCAACATATTAGAATGATTTCTGAAGGATCAAGTGACACTTCAATACCCACTGAAGTATTGACTGATGAAAATTCAACATTGCATCACAGAAATAAAATATATTTTGAAGTATATTACCGTTTTTTTTCTTCTATATTTATGATCAAATGAGCATAAGAGACTTCTTTCAAAAACATTAAAATGGTACAACTTTTGACCGGTAAAGTATATATATACACATACACACACACACACACACACACACACACACACACACACACACACACACACACACACACACTTATATTTCACAATAAGGCATAATTATACTAAATTTTAGAGCATTATGTTATGCTAACAATGTTATAATTTTATATACAAAAACCAATAAATAAGAAACTTGACGTTTACTTTTGTCCACAGTGTCATTGTTGAAAGCTATGTTGAAAGTGTCCAGTTCAGACTGGATGTCCTCTGCAGTGACTGATGCCATTGTTGTTGTTTCCGCTGATGTTCAAATATAAAAGAAATCTGTAAACTAAAAACAGAAACGCTCTCAAGAAGATTTAGACGTTCCGATTCACACATTTCATTAATCGCAATTGTAACAGAACGACATTTTAGAGTCTCACTTGAACTGGCGCTAAATACAATAACTGAATATATTTTACTTTC
The DNA here is from genome assembly GCF_965113295.1 of Leuciscus leuciscus. Lineage (NCBI taxonomy): Eukaryota > Metazoa > Chordata > Actinopteri > Cypriniformes > Leuciscidae > Leuciscus > Leuciscus leuciscus. The sequence goes on from NC_138737.1 coordinate 10,145,626, forward strand.
TAAATACAATTTTATTCAGCTGAAGATAGAGCTCGAATTAAGAAACGTATCTTCAACAAGGATAATACAATAATATGAAAGTTTACCTTCTATATCAACGTCAAAAATCAGCTGTCATATTCCTCTCGACAGTCTTTGCATCACGTTTGGATTGCCGCGAAAAAGTACCAGCAAAACAGCACTGAAAGGTCACTTCCGGTTTCCTCCCGCGCCCTCCAGGACGCTAGAGGGAGCTCGAGACTGTTACATGAATTTCCATCCGATCAGCTGAAAGGAACCAAAGCCTGTTGGTGCTACACGTGTTTATAATATCCTGAACGTATACTCATATTTGTACAGTAAATTTCACTTTTTGGAATCTCAGCCATTACTTATCAAAATGCCGAAGGTTAAACCCGAGAAAAAATCTCGAAAACATCAGGAGGTGAAGAGTCAAGGTAGGTTTCGTTGAGATGTTTTGTAGTCATGCTGTCTGACGATTTAAATAAGGCTGTCCTTTTAGATCTGTAGTGAAAGTTAAACATGTTATACATCTAATTTGGATTAAGGGAGAGCCTTTAGAAACTTGTCAACAACTCGTCCAGGTCACATAATTGAAATGAAGCTTATTTTTCTGAACATAGAACATTGTGACATTATTTTCATGACAGTTAAGCACATTTTCATACACAGTCTCATCACTATAACGCGTAAAATACGTTTTACTTTAGATGTTATGAACATTTCATTTAATTTTACAAAGATTAAATAAAAAAAAACGTTTGATGGGGTTTATGTTTTGACACACATCTATACAATTTGTTAGGAGTCCACCCATAAATAATACACACAAAAAATCTCTGTTTCATCATGTGTTTCAGGAATTATGTTCAATACTGGTATTGGTCAGCATATTTTGAAAAACCCTTTGGTTGTCAATGCCATCATAGAGAAGGTCAGTAATGTGGAATGTGACTTTTTCTGGCAAATTTCTGTCATTTTCTTTTCAAAGGAAGTAACAGCTGAATGAGCTTTCTGAATGCTTGACCACATTGTCACGGCACAATATAATCGTTGTATTGATTTAATACAAAAATATCTTTCCAGGCAGCACTACGACCAACAGATGTGGTTTTGGAAGTTGGTCCTGGAACTGGTAACATGACTGTCAAACTCCTGGAGAAAGCCAAGAAAGTAAATAAGTTACACTGAATGTTTATTGCTAGAGTTTAAGCAGTGATGAGGATTTTTTTTTTTATTATTCTTTTTATTTCCCCCCCAAACAATTCAAAGGTGGTTGCATGTGAGTTGGATACCAGGCTTGTTGCTGAGCTTCAGAAAAGAGTCCAGTGCACGTAAATACACATTCATTGCTACCATTGTCAAAACTCCAGCAACAACTTCAACATCTGTTTGATTGTAAAATCTGTTTTCTCGAACAGTCCAATGCAGAACAAGCTTCAGATCCTCATAGGGGACGTCCTAAAGACGGAGCTCCCCTTTTTTGACGTGTGCGTGGCTAACTTGCCTTATCAGGTATTTTAGTTGCTCTTTGTTTGCTGTCATGTTAGCTCATTAAATAATATTAGCAGATACAAAATTTGATGTTAATAATGTATTTCTAAATGTTGAAATTAACATTAACTGAAATTAATAAATGCTTTAGAAGGAAATTAATGTAGTTAAAGGTACACTATGTAACTTTTGGCCCTCTAGCAGTTTAAAAAAAGATCAATTCTAGCACAGTGCTACAACAACCCGAGCCTGAGCAACTTTTCTCTATTGACGTATATGACGAGACACACACAGGCCAGTGATGTGTACGCAATTTCTCTTTAAAAACCATCCTGACAGATCTAAAATATAAACAATTATAAAAGGCTTAACAGTGAATCAGGGTAAGACAAAAACACGTTTTGGAAGAAGGATTGATATTGTATTGACTTATTTAAATTGAGTTAATTTTGAACAAAAAAGTTACATAGTGTACCTTTAACTAATGTTAACAAATTGAACCATACTGTAAAGTGTTACCCAATCACAGCTAGTGCCACTGAGATTTTGTTTTTGTTTTCCTTCTAGATATCATCACCTTTTGTGTTCAAGCTGTTACTTCACCGGCCATTTTTTAGGTAAGAAATTGGATAAACTGTTTTTTGGCTGATTCATTAAATGTAAGTGCAGTATAGAGAAAACAAACGACGGGACTTTAATTCCTACTGCTGTCATATTGAGTGTTATGATTTCACCAATTTATGTTTTTGTGCGAGTGGCTTGTCTTCTCCTCTTGTACTCTCTATGACTTTACAAACCAGTTAAAACACACTGCAATGGAACATAAATGGTGAACACATGATCAGAGCCAGATGAGGATGAGTTTATTGGCATGCCAGTAATAGTGATGAGTTTTGTATCTGTTCTGTCTGTAGGTGTGCCGTGCTGATGTTTCAGAGGGAATTTGCCATGCGTTTGGTGGCTAAACCAGGAGACAAGCTATACTGCAGACTGTCCATCAACACACAGCTCCTATCCCGCGTGGACCATCTCATGAAGGTTTGGAGAGTCCCAACATTCATTAATTGACTGCTATTGGTGCCTGTATTAATTTATTTACTGTTCTTATGCATGTGGAAATATGTTAAAACAAGTTATGACTGCTGCTTGAGAATGGATAAATCCTCAAGTTTGTGTGGAATGCATAGTTTGTAACTTGTGTAATTGTATGCTTATAAAGGTGGGAAAGAACAATTTCAGACCTCCTCCAAAAGTAGAGTCCAGCGTGGTGAGGATAGAGCCCAAAAATCCTCCGCCACCTGTCAACTTCCAGGTAAGTGTATAATTAAAATGTATACTGTCTGTGCAGTTATTGGAAATTATATAACAGTTTATTTTCCACATTTAAAGGAATGGGATGGTCTCGTCAGAATTGCATTTGTCCGAAAGAACAAAACGCTCAGTGCTGCCTTCAAGTAAGACGTCACTAAATTGTGTTTTTGTTGAGTGTTAAATAGTAATAAATTCAAGAAGCTGACAAGTCCTGATAATGGATTGATGTTTTTGTGTTTTCAACGCAGGTCTTCTGCGGTTGAGCAGTTATTAGAGAAGAATTACAGAATCCACTGTTCTGTGCACAACATAGTGAGTCTGCTTCACTTTGACTACGTTCACAGTCAGTCGAAATCCGATTATTTGTGTATCCGATTGGAATCTGATCTAAATGATTGACTGTCCACACTTTGTATCCTAACTGTTCGGATCTGATTTGTATGTCCTGTGGCGCTGTTTCATTTCCCGGAAAATCTGAGTTGGTTTCTATGGCAATGATGTTGTGTTAGTTGGCATACGCCAGAAATAACATGGAGGGGTTTGCAATGTTGTCTTACAATATGACCATGTGTTTCTGCAACAACATCTGATGTGTTTATACGTTTTATGTGGCGTGAGAAAGTGACAAAAGCAAAAAAAAAAAAAAAAAAAAACCTTTGCAAAATCGAGAACGGTTGACAGAAACGGATTCCCAGAAATGGGATTTGAATAGGAAATCAAACCACATATAAATGTAGTTAGCTTGAAATGGATATGCACAAAAATCGGATTTGGACTGACAGTCTGAACAAGGCTTTAGACACTTTATTCTTGACCTGATGCACAATTATATTAAAATACATTTCCATATTGTACTACAGGAAGTACAACAGGATTTCAGCATATCTCAGAAAATTGATTGCATCCTTCAAGAGTCGAAGTTTAATGAAAAGCGGGCACGTTCCATGGATATTGATGATTTCATGGTGTAAGTATGACATGCTTCACTTCATGAAAAATGCTTTTAAATGTTTATTTTTTAGGAGGACGTTTCATTAAGCATCTTTTCTGCATCCCTATTTGATGGTAGGCTTCTTCATGCCTTCAACTCTGCCGGGATACACTTCTCCTAAGACTTGAGGAACAGTGAACAGCTACTAGGTTGACAGGAAGTGATGTCACAGTCTTCTCGTATTCTGGTTAATGCTTTCATCCATGTGAAGAAATGAATGGCATTTCTTTTCAATGGACACGCAGTGGGACACTTAATCTCTCAGGCTGGCAATGTTTAGTGCCTTTGCTGAATGATGAAATATTTCCGGACTTCTTTCTGAGGTAAAATGTTCTCTCAGCTTTGAAGAGGACACATGGAATGGCTTCTTACAGCTTTCATTTATATGCACTCATCAGTTGTGAGTACACCAGTTTACTTTTGATATAACTGATGCTTTTGTAAAGAATATTAGTCTTCATCCCCATCAATCAGAAACAAAACGCTATCCTGCCCACTACTGCTCAATACTGAACTGTCAAATTGAGAAATCAACTGCTAACTACTACTTTACAATAAAGTTCAGTTGGTTAACTTTAGATAATGAATTAAGTGTCATGAACTCATTGTTATCAACTAACATGCTTTTTACAGCATTTTTAGGTTAATGTTAATTTATAATTATACTAATTGCTAATTCAAGTTTGTTTATGATAAATTAACTTAATTTAAATTAATAAATGGTGTAAAAGTATTATTCATTGTTAGTTCATGTTAGCTATTGCATTAACTGTTAACAAGTTGAAACTTATTGTCAAGGTGTTACCGATAAATCTTTATTAACATTCTACCTACAGTTAATGTTACTGTACTATGTAAACTTTGATGTGTAAATATAATAGCTAATTATAATAATAGGTGATTGACCTATTCTCAGATTCATTTAAGGCATGTTTCTTAGGAAGGTTTAGCTGTACAAGTAAAAAAAAAAAATTTAATAAAAAAAAATGAAGAATCGTGTTTTTTTGTAAAATTGCTTTCAAATTTAAAAGAAACTTGAGAGAACTGTTTTGCTCACCCTATGTGAGACTTTTCAGTAGTGTGTTTCTATTATGAATCACTTTGAACTGTTGTTTCAGATCCTCCCGATTTGGTGTGGGAAGAAAGTTAAAGATAGAACAGAGAATCTGAACAGAAAAATTAGCTTTGAAGCAACAATTAATGTTTTTTTTCTTGCTGCTTTATGATGATAAGCAACACTTGAGTTGACAGTAAAATCTTGAATACACTCCTGGTGCAGTGATTTGTTCTCACAGAGGAAAAAGTTCAAAGCTTTTGATTACGTTGTGTTAGGCTGACCAATACCTTTTACGGAGTCTATAAACATACGCTGTGTTATGTTGTGTATGAATGCCAAGGATTGGTCTAATTTTAATCCCAAAAGTAAGACAGATTAGTTCTTGGCTAGTCTAGTTTTAACATAGTGGCTATGTTTATGAAACTTATCTGTTCTGTTGGACAGTTTTGAAAAGGATTTTGGGCACATTTTAGTTGGTCCGACTTGTTTAAACCCATCTTTTTTTTTTTTTTTTTCAGTCAAGCACTCTCTCCAGACTGCTAATGCTAAATAGATTTACTGCAAAATGCTAATGGTGGTCATTCACATGCCAAGATTAAATGAGTGGAATTTGTTTTGTGTGGTTGTTTTTGGATTAAATGAGTGGATTATTCCTGTGGCAGTTTCAGACTCTTTCCAGTTGTTTTTTTGTCAATACTTTATTTGACCACTAGATGGCTCTCGAGTACTGTCACAGATATTTTATGTACAGCATAATTTACATGACAGCTAATCCCAGTTTCTTTCTTTCTTTCTTTCTTGCTCTCTCTCTCTCTCTCTCTCTCTCTCTCTCTCTCTCTATCTTTCTGTACATGATTAAAGAAAGCATAATGTGAACAAGACAGTGATGTCTTTAGAAAATAAATTCTTACCGTAGAAGTATTGACAGATCCTATTGACTGATATCTGGCAGGGACTTGTATTATAGGGAGAAGTGTCTTGCTCTACAGGGAACAGGAAGAAATTGATTTAAGATTTGGAGCGCCACACGTGTACAGCCTCACATGAGTGACAATGGCCTCTACTGTCAGTCATTGTAAGGGTCTGTGGAAGAATAGATGGATAAGACAGAATTGTACTTTATTAATCTACATTACATTTTGGGTTGGTAGGATAAAAAAGTAGTTTATGAAATAAGGCTCTTATGCTCACCTAGGCTGCATTTATTTAATCAAAATACAGTAAAAACAGTAACAGGGTGAAATAATATTACTATAATAAATAACTGTTTTCTATTTAAATATATTTAAAAAATGTAATTTATTCCTGTCATGGCAGAGCTGAATTTTCAGCATCATTACTCCAGTCTTCAGTGTCACATGATACTTCAGAAATCATTCTAATATGCTGATTTGATGCTCAAGAAACATTTATTATCAATGATCATATTATCAGATGTGCTGCGTAATATTTTTGTGGAAACCGTGATACCTTTTTATTCGAGATCCTTTGATGAATCGAAAGTTCAAAAGAACAGCATTTATTTGTATTAGAAATCTTTTATAACATAAGAAATGTCTAAAAGTATTAATTCCATCTCTTATTTAAAATGTTTGCATCAGTGGCGCATAGACGGAGATGCAGATGAATATTCAGTTTTATGAAACTTCCCACATTGACTCTCAACACTTTTCACAAAGCCCACATTTTGAAGTGATGCATAAAACATGAAATTATGAAGCACAAACAGTCATGTTTGACATTTCCAGAGCTAAATGTCACATGAACAGGTGTATCTCCTATTGCAGGACGTCCTGCTGTGCAACTGTGCTTTTTGTTTTTTTTGCATCACACCTGCTCATTTGTACAGATCCCTGTCTAACTGTTTCACAGCGTATCGCTTTATCTTGTCTGCAGGTGTGACTGAATTGTCTGAGAAATGTATGTGGCCTTACGGCAAAATGCTTTCAGCGGTGTTACAAACTTTCCGGCTGAGTCACACACCCTCCATTATCCTATAGCGCAGACTCTCTGTTTTCTGCTTGGCTGCTAAAGTCCTGATGAAGATAATTAATTGGGCTTTAGGTGTGAATCCCTCTCATGTAGCCCAGATACTGTCCTAGTTTTCCTGTATACGCAGGTTCTTGCCAGTCGCTGAGCCTTGGGCCCGCTGATAGGATCGCGATTAGAAATTCAAATGTCTTCCTTCTTTGAAGTAAAGCGAGAGAGCTTTTGAGTCTGACACCCGGAGGACACGCCAGTCGTATCTACACATTGATCCTGCGAAACGTGTTTGACTTTGAGATTTAATTATTTATTTATCTATCTATCTACTGTATCTGTCTCTTTTATCCTGTTAAATTGTTCACTTGAGGCAGACGCTTAGATTCTCTTGATCACGGTCTCTAAAAGAGAATAAAGCAGAACTCTGAGCGACTGGAGTCCATGGGAAATATCTGACCTGCGGGTCAAGCATCAGTTGTTGAAGGGTTTCATTTGATGACTCAACTTCACTATTGCTTACTATTATAGTTGTAGAAGTTTTTCTTGCCTTCACTGACCTTTATGTTTTGTTGGCCAGATGATAGTGGCTATTTTTGATTGGCTGGTGTGGTTGTGTCCCATAAATACTCACTGTAGCATTTAGCGCCTGTCAGGGTCAAGGGTGCGGGGCCGGTCTTTACGACCCCCGGACACTGATGCCATAATAAGCTTGTCTTACAGGGGTCTCCATCATAGGGTTCACTAAGAAACATCCATCACTGACAGTATTGAATTTGTTTCCTGGCTGGCAGTGATGATTTTATTCTATCATAGTGGGATCCGTCTTAGATGTGTCTAAATGTGCTTTTGTAAATTTGTGCCACTATTGATATTATCTGTAAAGCTCATTTAGCAAGGCGGCTTTTAGGTAGCCATAGTCCCTAAGTACTACTTGAGAGTGAAAGTTCTCTTTTTCATAGTTGGCCTTTTAATTATTTTTAGGAGGGAAGAGAGTAAAGGAAATAATGTGGAGAAGAGCATAGAATGATGAAGACATGCATCAGATTAAAACTCGCTTTGCTCACATATGTTGAAATGGGCGCAAAAGTAAGTTTCTTCATATTTTTCCCTTTTAAAATTGTGTTAACATATTAAAGCTGTATAATTGTCTGTTTTTTGTTGTTGCTTTTTTCCTTTGATCGCCTTCATGTCATTCCAAACTTGTATGACTTTTTCTTTTTTTCTGTTGAGCACTAAATAAGATATTTTGAAGAATGTTGGGGGTCCAAAAAACATCGGAGCAAACTGACTTTCATTGTATGGACAAAAAAAAAACACACCATTTTTCAAAATAATGTTCTTTTGTGCCCACAGGAGAAAGCCAATTCAGGTTAGGACCGAAATGAGTACATGACAGAATTAAAATTTTTGAGTGAACTAAATATCTATTCATATTTGGGTGACTTCCAAGTTGGCAGGTTATTTGCAAATAATTTTATTGTTTTAAGCATAAATCTTATTTTTATCAAGAATCAAAAGTCCCCCTACAGTCAATAATTTAATCCCTTAAAACTCATTTTTGATCATCAAAATGACATATTTAAATGTTTTTTTTTTTTTCCTGTGAAAATAATTTATTCTCCTCTTAAAATCCCATTCAATGAAATTGAAATTAAAATTAAATATTTGTGGCTTTTAGTGTGAATATGTTAGCCATACTGTTATTTATATGCCAGTGTGCGCCAAAACAATGACAATTCGCATTTAGAAGATATAATCATTCAAAACTTACAGTCTCTCACTTCCGCCAATGGATCAATGATTTTGATGACATCATGCTGCACTTCAGCTTCTCATCAGATTTTCTGTCCAATCAAATGCTCTCTAGAATCTAAAGAGTCCCGCCCCGGCTAAAATCGGTTACTTGTTCACACATTTACTATTTTCTACTTTGTAAAAAAAAGTTGCTGCCTTAAATTAAGTACAATCAACTTGGATATTTAAGTCATTTCAACTTGCATTACATTAAACTGACTTTAAAAAATGTGTTAAATCTTGTATAACTTTTTTTTTTTTAAAGCTTAAAGGGATAGTTCACCCAAAAATGAAAATTAGCCCATGATTTACTCACCCTAAAGCCATCCTAGGTGTATATGACATTCTTCTTTCAGATGAATACAATCAGAGTTATATTTAAAAATGTCCTGGCTCTTCCAAGCTTGATAATGGCAGTGAATGGCTGTATGTCTTTGGAAGTCCATCAAAGCGCATCTATTCATGATTAAAGTGCTCCACACGTCTCCGGGGGTTAATAAAGGCCTTCTGAAGTGAAGCGATGCGTTTGTCTAAGAAAAATATCCACATTTAAAACTTTATCGACTAAAATAACTAGCTTCCGGCAGACGGCCATACTCATCGATTTACGCCAAAAGAGTAACCCTTGAACTTGACGCACAACGTAATGACGGCAATTGACGCCTGTCACGGTTCAAACAAACAGGACTGGGCAACCGCGTTCGTCATTACGTTGTGCGTAGTATCCACAAAACGTATTGTATCGATAAACGTAAAAGTATCGTACCCATTTGTATTCTGCACAGAATGCTATAATTTAAAGCGAAATTAATTCGAAACTGATTCAGAAGAAGAGGAAGAGCGAATTATACAGGGTCATCTACAAGTCAATGTATCAGAATGGTGATGCATTTTATGTATCGCTCTCTACAACGTTGTAGACGTAACTGTAATTCATATGATTAGCCTTTGGTTTGACTATGTTACCGTACAGCTAATAATGTATTGCTAATTTTACACCATGTTCCCGTTCGGCATCTCAAAGTCAGTAGCTGCCTTCTAAAAATCAGCATCGTTAGAAACCCTTTGAAACCTCATTGACAGTCAGTGGAGAATGGCATATAGTTCATCATAACTTTCCTGTCCTTTCTTTAAGGTGTTGTTGTGCTCACTGTGGAAAAGCCCTTCCCTCACATTGATGGAATTGGTTACTTGATTGTGACGTAGGAATTAGGGGCGGTTTCAAACTGCGTATTTGGTACCGTATTTTGGTACACTGCAGTTTTAAGGAGAAAATACTCCGCAATGAATGAATTTTCACTTGGTTTGTTTTAAAGCATATTAAAAACACCACATAGACATAAACAACATTAAAAGTACACTATGTAACTATGCAAACACGGTTTGGAAGATGGATTGCTCATATCAATTTTGTAGATTTTGAACAAAAAAGTTATATAGTGTAGGCCTAATAAAAACTTGGTTTTCACCACAGGGGGTCTTTAATATCTAGTGCACTTTTGCTTATCAAGTACATTTATTTGGTTTTATGTATTTTTACTAGAAAACATCAAAAATACTTAAGAAAATATTAGCAATTCCCCCCTGTGCATAACATAAATTATTCTAGATAAATCATTGTACACTACAAAACATTTTAATAATTTTTTTTGTCTTTTTAGTTAAAATTAGATTTTTTTCAGAGAATGTATCTTTAATGTGATTAAATGTTGTCTTAATGCATAATTGTAATCTAGTTAAAAACAAGTGAAAAAGTCTGCCAACGCAGCAAGACAAAAATACACCAATAATAAAGAGACTCTATGAGAACAAGTTTGCAATATCTTATGCAGCTCGTCTTCTTAAGTAAATTTATCCTGTTTTAAGGATTTTTACTCAAGTCACTCAAGACTAATTAAAAACTCATCAAGAAGTCTTTTTTTTGCAGTGTATTGAACTACTGTGAGAATTTCTTCTCTTTCTAAATATTTCACTTTTTTTAATATTAAATGCTGTTGACATTACTCCCTTGTTAATTGAATGTGATCCCACACTAGACCTTTGAATTAATGATACCCCTGTGACAAGTTCATTTCTTAAGAGCTTTTTTATACTGATGATTAAGCCTGCAACTGTCTGTCTGTTCTTATATTTCCTCTCCCGCTCTCTCAGTCTAACGCATGCACAGTACGTTGAGGTATACCCTGCGTGCTCAGTGGGACGTGGCACAGGAGCGCGGCTGGGGGGCTGACCTGGGCCCCCCGTCGGATATTGATGTCTGCAGATGTTCACGTACAAAAAGGCCAGCCTCATTCCCTCCTGCTTCTGATAAATCATATAAGGGAGGGATTCACGCTGCATTATTGATGGTCCGCAGGGAGGGATGAGAGAGAGAGAGAAAAAATGCTGTTCAGCCTTTTCAGCTGCCCAAGGTTAGCCAGACACCAGTTAAGAGATCCTGACAGGTGTGTGTGTGTGAGAGAGAGAGCGAGAGTGAGAGAGAGAAAGATTTTCCCCATGGGAGACGATGATCTGGAGTTTTTGAGAGCCAGCCTTGCTGTGACAGGCCTCTCCACAGCAACCTGTCAGGGCAGCCCCTTTCAAGCAGGTTTGAGGGATGTCATGAGGCTATGGCATGGCGGTCTCTCAGAGGGGGAGGAGGGGAGAGAGAGAGAGACAGATTGAATGGAGAGCCGTATTTCCTGCGCTCGCCTCACTGACTATAACAGGCACGCTTTTTATGAGACCGTGAAGCTCAATCAGTTAGAGCACACACTCCATGGAAATAGTGTTTTCGTTCTCAACCCTGCAACTTCCATTTTCATGATTTAAACATCAGTACCCTTTAGGCACAAGAAGAAACTCAGGCTTTGTTCGGAATAGCATACCATCAAACTTCTCTTACTACTTCTGCGCATAGTATGCATATTGTGCACAGAGTGCAAATATTTCTCATGCTTAGACTACCCAGATGCATTTGCAATGTGTTATGTATAACACTGCACAGTTTATTGTTTCCCACAATCCAGTGTGCTCAACTTGACCTCACTTTTCCAGAACCAGAACTCATTACAAATGCAAATGCAAAAATGTATCAAGTTTGATTGTTTGATCAGTGTGAATTCAAAATAGAAAATAGTTTATTTTTATTTTATTTTGAAGATGATAACTGGATGGCAATAATGTAACATGATGAGACCATGTGACATTTGAAATGTGGAATAATGCTTGTTGTTCAGCCTAAAATTACTGCTAGGATGCCATTCCCAACATAGTCTACTTGTCAGTCTTGCTGGCCAGCATATCATAATAATAGTTATGGAGATCGACCCTTTTCACAGACTGATGACGTGTTTCCAGAGTTATTAACATTGTAAATCTATCTTTACGTTTTTTTTTTATATTTTAATGTTAATTTCTAACACAGTACTTTGTGTTACGTTACCTTTGCATTACATTTCAGAAAACTAGCGTCAGTGTTTCTTGGAGAACGTCTGAGGGAGTGAGGCCAAATTTGTACATTTTCTCTCTTCTGACCACCGTAATCAAACTCGCAATATTTTCCCCCCCTCCTTTGGGAAGTCATAATAGAAATGCAATCATGTTTTTTTGCTTTAGGAGCAAATGCGAATTTCTATTTACCACTGTTTACTCAAAATGATGACTTTTTTGTGTGCATTTTGTATGTAGTTTCTGTCAAAATACCATAAATGCTACAGTTATTGCTTAAACTATGGTATAAGCTGCCACTGTAATACAAAATAATAAAAAGGAAAGAAACATTCTGAAAGCTTCTTTAGAAGTTTAAAGGCGATTCCATTTTATAGATTATAGATAGATTTTTGCAGCTATCAACTTTTCTTCAACATAGCACTTTTTTCCATTCACTATTCATTTTACTTACACAATGTCCACTTCCAGTCAATCAGGATTCAGCTTTTAAAATTGGCAATAAAATTGAACCTGCCATGTAAACTCAATTCCTCTCTCTCTCCTCTTCTTCACACTGTGGTTCTGAATGAATTAGCTCCCTCTTTGATGGCGAGAAGCTTTGAAAGCTTGTCCTCTAGACGCCCAGCTGCCCCCGGCTGCCTCTGAACCTCCAGAGGGGATGGGACAGGCGTCTGGGGAGCGGGTGAGCAGCCTGCGCTCTGCCAGCCGGAACAATCCCACTCGCCCGGATACAAGTTCTAGAACTGTCGTCTAGAATGTTCTAGAATGCTGCAGAATGCCATCGGGTATGAATTCGTTTGAGAATTCTATGCATTTCATGCCTGACTAAGGGGGATAAACTCTCCCCTGTGGCAAAGATGAGATGAGTTTATATTCATATTAAGATTTCTGAAATTCTTGCGCCCAGCTCGGCCAAAACTGGGACACATCTTTCACAGTTGGATTTGAGAGATCTAGAGTTGAGATTATTTCGTAGAAATAATGAGAAAATGAAAATTGTCATCATTTACTCACCCTGATGTTGTTGTATAACTTTTGGGGTTTTTTTCCTCTCTTTTGACAATAAAGACAATTATGCAGTATGTTCACGCTGCTCTCTTCCTTGCAATCAAAGTGAGTGGTGACCAGGGGATGTCGAGCTCAAAAAATGACAACTTAGCAACATAAAAGTAGTATGACTTGGTGGTCACATAATAGTCATTTGATACTGTAGCTTTGAAGAAAAGGCTAATGTTTAAGTTGTTATTCACTGTGAATCTTCTCTTTGACCCTAGCAGACGTTTTAACAAGAAGCACAAGCATATTAGATAAAGAAAGAGATATTGTAGGCCTGTTACAACATTCTCTACATATAAAGCTCTCTCAGCATAGTACTTTACTTGTAAAAGGTTCATGCTATGCATCTCATTATGATATTAATCTTCTGTCTTGAGGTAAGTGTACTTGAGCAAACAAAAATGCAGTAATTTTTCCCTGTCTATGAGAAGCATATCTTCTTGATAATATAAAATCCAGGTGTGAAGGAATGTCAGCTCTCTTCTTGAATAACACCATTAAATCCACTCCGGGAGAGCTGAGTGCCAAGGCCTATAGGCTGTTAGTTAGCAATAATGTCTCCAGGAGAGCAAGTGGAAGGGAATCTCGCTCATTTAATTGACTGTCAGACTGCTATAGCCGCGGCGTGTGTGCTTGCTGTAATCGGACATGTTACGCGTCCCACAAATCATGAGCGGGCCAGTTTGAGGTAAATTGCACAGATTACTCCATGTGTTTTATATTAGCATTGAAGCCATTTATATGCTAGCACATTACTAAAAGTTGACTAAATTAACGTTTAACAGATGAACCTTACCGTTCAGTGTTTACCATCTATAAAGTTTAGAGATTTATTAAGTCTCTTATGATCTCTGCATTTACTTTATCAAAAATATAGTAAATTGTGAAATTAATATAATTTAATATATAATTTTTTTTTCTTTTTTTCTGTAGCCGTTAATCCAGTCTTCTGTTTTTCAGAAATCATTCTGATATGCTAATTTGGTGTTCAAGAAACATTTCTTATTATCAATGTTAAAAACTGCTGCTTCATTTTTTTTTCTTTTTTGTGGAAAGCATGACCCTTTTTTTTTTTTTTTTTTTTAATTAGAAAGTTCAAAAGAACAGCATTTAGTTGAAATAGAAATCTTTTGTAACATTTCTATACTGTCACTTTTGACCAATTTAATGTTTCCCCGATAAGCAATAAAAAGTTATACAAATTATTAATTTCTTTATTTCTTTATTTTTGTTTGTTTTTAATATTACTGACCCCAAATGTTTGAACAGTATTGCATGCATTTCGAATGTAAATTCTTTCTCTTCCAGGAAAATGGACCAAAAATATTTATGACTTATGCTGCACTACACAGTTTTTGTCTAATCAAATGCTTTTTGAGAATGTCCCTCCCCTTAGTAAGTAGAAAATCATAATTCATAGCTGTCGTGTAACTAATGCCAAATACCTATAAATTCCATTTGATATGTCCTGCCCAAACTTTCTGGGGAACACTTTACACAAAGCTTCAAATGGATGATATTAGTTAATGCATTATGTATTGTAACTAGCAATCAAGAATAGTTTTACAGCATTAATAAGTGTTTTAACATTTCAAGTTGCATAAATGTATGCCCACATGGTGCCTTTTAAAGTGTGGTTTTCGATCATAGTTTTAATGCAAGGTATAAAATATGTAAAATTATTCCAGTTCAACCCTTTAGACTACAGAAACATCACTCCAAGGTGACTGTTACAGTCAGGCCTGCCGTCTGGGAGGCTGTGCAGTTCAAAGGCAGGTGTTCGTCAAGCAGAGGTGTTTCGTTGCTAAGCCTCGTATCAGAGTTTTTCTCTGGAGGTTCAAAGACTGAAGGTCAAACTCATGCTAAGCCGCCTCGTTAACTCTCCATCACTGCGCGTCATTGGTCTGTGAGTGTGTGTGTGTGTGTGTGTGTGTGTGTGTGTGTGTGTGTGTGTGTGTGCGCGTGGGGAGGATGTTGACCTCAGGCTAATTTCCTCTTGCCTCCATTGACTCCATTTTTTTAATGACACGCAGACAGCTGCCATTTCTGAAGGATGTCTGTCCCACAGGGGTGCTTCATTAAGGCGCGTCTCAACCCACGCTCAAGCATGCAAGCAAAAACTAAGCATGCCGCCACACGCAGACATCGTTACTGTCTCTGATCACTGTGTTCCGTCAGCAAACTCTGTCAGATGTGATTTCCAGAGCTGCTTTTTCTCTTTCTCGCTGTCGGTGGTGGGGTGGGGGTTGTCTGATAGTTTTTGTAGCACCGTTCTTTATCAAAAACATTGAGGCCTAATACGTGGGATCAGCAGATTGTGTAGTGAAAGGAAAAGCAACTGACAGTTCTTTTTTTTCTTCTTCTTCTTTTTTGGGAAAAAAGTTGATTGACCTTTATCTAAGCTCCGCCCATCTTGGTTATAACTGTTGGTAACTCAGACCAGCTTTTTGAACAGGAGAGTCCTGTGAACAGAGTGATTTTAGTGTTCATGAAGTAGTAAAATTGGATTTGACATTCTTTTGTGGGCTGGAATGAACTGTGAAGCATTTTTATCTGGCATTTTCATGAGAGAAATTGTGGAATTAAGCAGTAACATGATTAAAAATCGCAAACACTGCAAATCAGGATTGAGAAAAAAAGAACACTTGCCAGAGTAAACCAAGAAAAGCCTAATGTTAAAGTGATCGCAACTGATAACAAGCAGAATGAAAAAGTACCACCTGGATCCTCTACTTACCTGTCTACTTACCTTGAGTCATTATTAAAGTGACCCAGCAATTACTTTTTACAATATATATATGTTGGAATTTCTGTAAAATTGTATTTAATTCTATTCAAACACACTGATCCTCAATATATTAGAAAACAACAAAAGATTTTCTGAGAAAATTATGGATGGCTGATTGTTGAAATAGTAAGGTTTAAACAGTCTGGTTTTAAATTATCATTCGAGTACTATCGATCATGCTACCGATACTACAACAGCCGCTCTGGCGCTCTCCTGATTGCCTGCCAAAATGGCGGAGTTTAGATTGCGTGACGTCAGATCCGGAGCTCTTAGCTCTATAGTTGGTAAAGTAGGCAGTAAGGTGTTTTTAAAGCTACACTGTGTGATATTTTCCCACATCTAGCGGTGAAATTGTATATGACTACCCAGTGAATATTAGTTTCTGTTCCTTTCAATTTCGAGGGCGTTTTAACTCCTACGGTGGCCATATTATTCCAAGATTAACATGGCTTCCAGTTCGACTTCGTCCAATTGCGCCTTTAAAACTATCACCTGTGATCCGTCGCAGCACAGATTTATGTTACAAGGTAAACAATACTTTTTCACCATTGACGTGAGGAAAAGTAACGCAAGTTATACTAGAGGTCGTTCTGGCATTATGCACAACCATGCTATGGTTAGACAAGCAACTATAAAACTTCGAATTTACACAAATAGGCTGAATTACCTGTCGAGAAGAAAGCAGGCAACTTCAGCGTCCGTTTTAAAATCTTTGCTCCTCATGAGCTCTTTCCATCTGGGAAAAGTTACTCCAGTATTGACTTTGGTCTTGCTGATTTGCCTGTCGCGTTGACGTTTTAATTCTCTCTTTCGCTTCCTTGGTGACTCTGCTACATGTCCTCGAAAATAGGCGTGATCCTCCATCAGCAATCTTTCAAATCTGCCGGCAGTCGCGAGTAATCTCCCCCTCGCATTCGTCTCTGTGTCACTGAGTGTAAAGCGCGAAAGGCGAAGCTTGACTTTACAGGTATGTCCCTCTTTGGCTAATGTAGTTTCAAGATGGAGGGGCAACATGGCGACCGGCATTCAAACCCCTCACCCGTATGTACTTTCAATGGCAGATTATAAACTTACGAGAATACTTTATTACTTGAAAGAAGTAAATATACATTAATGAGCACATATATTTTTGAAAGAACTAAGTGTTTTTTGCTAAGAATCAACTAAAAAAAATTAGTTGTGTAGCACAGTGTAGCTTTAAGGTGAGGCTTAGCAAAAAATCAGTATAATATTGCTTAAAGGCACAATATGTATTTTTTTTTATTTAAAAATATAAAAAATCACTATATCTATGTTATATATTTTTTAAAGTTGTGTATTTACATTATCCCGACAGTTCCAATTAACTTCTAAATCCAGAGAAATTAATATTTTAATTCGAAGACACGGACCGTGTCTTTATTTCCGTTTTGTCGCCGTCAATGCCGTCATATCCGTGTTGTCTCTGGTTTCCGCTCGTGCTGCCATGGCAACCAGAGCTATGAACCAGAGCCCTCTGATAGTAACCAAACTGACGCGGACAACTGTGTAGTTCGCAATGTCTATTTGCACGCTGTTGTTGTTTCGTTCAAACATTATGGACCATGGCAAGCAGACTTTGGATAAAAAAGGAGAACTAAACCGAGAATCAATATCAGCGCGGTGTTTTCGAGATGTCGAGAGCTCCCATGGACACTATATAAACGAGAGCTCCACGTCCGAGACTTCGACAACTCCTACATGTACTTTATTAAACAGGTGAGCACATTTACATAAAACTAATCAAGGTTATATAGTTCAACAATGATAAAATGTTAGAATATGATCTGTATGTTATTCTAATGTTGATCTAGCTAGCTTACTGCTAGTCTCATACAGGCAAACTAACTTAACGTTAACACATACATTTCAACACATTCAAATGCAGTTTAGAGTGATAGTGTAATGTTAGAGCAAGTGAAACAGCGCTGCGTTACGTCTCAAGTTTAATTTGTCTAATAGACTGACCTGTGAGTAGTAATTCTGCGTGTAGTTCGGTAGAATGAAATGTCCATATTCCTTTTATATCCGCGGGACTCGCATCGCGTTTGGAGCTGATAGCTGTCTCTTAGCAATCCCGAACTGCTTCATATCACAGTCATGATAAAAGCATCGATGTATTCAGTAATCCATATACATTATTAGATCGGTCGGCTTGACGTTGACGACAAAATCCATAATTCATAGCAAATGTTGCGTCATCAATCTACGCCTTTGTTATTGTAAATAGGTTAGCGACCCCTAGTGGAGAAAAAATCCCATATTGTGCCTTTAATTTCAGTCATGTAGTTGCAATTACATTAATGCATTTGACAGAAGCTTTAATCCAAAGTGCATTCACATACTTTACATTCAAGGTAGACATATATTTTATCAATTCAAGCGTTCCCAGGGAATCGAACCAATGACCTTGGTGTTGCTAGAGTTGTTTGAGCTACAGGAATGCTACACACACCAAATACATGCCTAATGCACAAAATGATTGACGGGCAGAACGTGTATGATTGCCTAGTTTTCTGATTGGCTAAGACACATTTTTGCTGTTTATAGGGCTGTCACATGAGACTTTGTGTGATTTCTCAGATCACCTCATTTAGTGGTAGTAGAACTTTGTGAAATTGATTATAGTATCTTGAAGGAAAATCAATATCCAGGTTCAGCTACTTTTAAAAATATAAAGAGTGAGAATTTTTAGCTACTTTGGAAGATTTATTTAGTATAGGTATCAGTGACTGGCATTTAAACCAGGAATTTACTGTTTCCATTGGGTTTTATAACACATTTAGTAAAATCTATGAAGAAATTCAATTATGTTTTATTGATCATCAAAACTATCTGGAGGCCCCAGCCTTGAATTTATGAGGTGGGTGTAGACAGGATCCCCTCCAAGAACATCAAGCCAAGGTCACGCCGTCTCATCTGTAGAGCTCTTTCTTCTCTCATCTTCTCCTTCACCTTTCCCCTCCCCCGATACTCACCTGCTATCAACCTCAAATCCTGGATTTGAAAAAACCTGCTAAGATCCCGTGAACATCTTTTTGTGGAAATCTTGGTTGGTTTTGATACAGGCAAAAGTTTTGCATTGCTGTCTTGCATGATTTCTTGTCAAACTGTTCAAATATGTGTCTTTGCATTGTCAAGATAATTTGTTCTGAGTGTTTTTTTGAGTGAATGGAAAGAGGGATGGTTGATGTTGTTAAGAGTCTTTTAGACTCAGCACAAAGACATCTGGCCTTGCGTGACGCTCAGATAAACTGGTGGGGATGGGCAGGCAGGTTGAGGCAGATATCGGTCTGTGCGTGAAGTCTCGTTCACAACTTTCCAACCATAATTGGCTGTGTGTTAATGGCATTTAATCTGTAGGGAGAGAGAGGGAGACAGAAAGTGAAAAAAGAAAAGAAGAGAAACTGAGACCACACAGAAGCCATGACTTTGACATCTTTTATCGCTAAGGACAAAAGCAGTTCCAGTAAAGCTGATATGTAAAATAAAAATTAATGGGCCATGTTTTTTCTGCTTGCCATTTAAGACACTCTGTGCCCATCACACTGTCCTGCCCGTGCTTGTTCCTTACCTGGCTTTAGCTGGAGTAATGCAGCCAGCGCTCAGGTTTGATTCATCGCTGAAATGCCCTTGTTGTAAATGAGGTGTGACGTGCATCAGCATAACATAAATTTAAAGCTTATAAAATGTTTCATTTGCAGGTTGATAAAATAGTACTGCCAGATGGTCGCGGTCATTGCCCTCGGAACTCTGCTAGGAAATCTGTCTGTCTGTCTGTCTGCACTATCTATCTGTCTATCTATCCGTCTGTCTGTCCTTTTTTCTGTCATTCTTTGTCTGTCTACATTTTTTACAACTATATGAATATATCTGAATTTCAATTCATTTTATTTCTACGTCCTAACATTTAATTTTTAATTTTAATTTTGCATCCTGTTTAGTACCTCAATTCAAAATTAATGATTGATTCAGAATTTAAAAAGCAATCTCAATTTAATTTGAAGTGTTACTCACCCCTTGCCGACATGACACTGCTGATTGGCTGATGACACCACAAGAACATGTACAATCCCAAATCAGAGCAGTGAAAAATATTAATCTATTTCATGTTTTTAAGAGCCACACATAACAAATGGACACTGCTAAAAAACTGCTATAATGTAATGAAAAAATAGCTGTATATATTTTGCTTGTAAAAACTTATATTTTGAATGATTTATCATTCATTGAAGTCAACGAAGAAAGATTTTTTTGGGCGGCAAAATGTGTAGTGGATTTAGTGCTTAAATTACAGTGTTACATATAATATTTAATTCAGATTTCAAAAGCAGTTTGCATGGTTACAGTGGTTGGGTTAAAAAAGATGCATTCAATTGATGGGCATTCAGATATACAATTAGCATTTTTTCAGCTGTAATTGTGCATATTATGCAGTTTATTTACTGAATTACAACACTCCCACTATAGTAAATTTTTACTGAAACCGCCGACCTCTGACATGTTTTGCACAATTGAGCAGATTTCTCCCATACCAGTGGACTCGTACTGTAAGCCTTTCGGCAGACACAGCTAAACTTCTCAAATTCAGCCTCTGGTGTGAATTTATGGTTCTGATCCAGGGACTGCAGGGACTGATCCAGAGCAAAATATGGTCAAACCTAAAGAGCAAGCATTTACTTATATGTGACCATGGATCACAAAACCAGTAACATGTGGCACGGGTATTTGTGGCAATAGCCAACAATAAATTGTATGGGTCAAAATTATCGATTTTTCATTTATGCCAAAAATCATTAGGATATTAAGTAAAGATCATGTTCCATGAAGATATTTTGTACATTTCATACCATTTTTTTTTTTTTTTTCTGTGAGTGAATGCAGCACAATCGCGAACATAAATGGACAACTTTAAAGGCGATTTTCTCAATGTTTATTTCAACCCTCAGATTCCAGATTTTCAAATAGTTGTATCTCGGACATATATTGCCCTATCCTAACAAACCATACATCAATGGAACGTTTATTTATTCAGCTTTTAGGTGATGTATAAATCTCAATTTCAAAAAATGTACCCATGTGACTGGTTTTGTGGTCCAGGGTCACATATTTGCTGATGTATAGCTTTTAAATGAGATATGAAGGTAACCACTGGGCCTTCAGCTCTTGCTCAACTACTATGCTCAAACGTGTGTGTGTGTGTGTGTGTGTTTGTTTGGAAAGAGAGAAAGCATTTACAGTTTATGTCCGGCATTTAGCCATCCACTATGGTGGTCTTACTAAGACTACAGACTCCTGGTTAGTCTTAAGATCAGTAATTATTTGGTCATGTTGTTCTCATTGACTGTCCTTTGGTGCTCATGTTGCTCAACCTCAAAAGAAATGTAAATGAAAAACACACAGGCACACAATGACATAATGCATCTGAAATACCAACTTTCTTTCCATTCTTGAGTTGGATACTTGAAGTAATTCAATTAAAAACGAATTAAAAATTAATAAATATTCCTGCAAATTTTTTTTAATTACCACTTTATTTACAAAATGTTCAAAATACGCATTGTGGTGCTCTCGTTAACTTGCATCAGAGATTAATATTTTGTAAATAAAGTGGTAAATAATTGTTTTTTTAAACGAACTCCAAACGTCTCCAGGTCTCCAATAAAGGCCTTCTGAAGCAAAGTGATTGAGTTTGTGTAAGAAAAATATTCATATTTAGAACTTTATAAAGTAAAATAACTAGCTTCCGGCCAAACAAGCATACAGATTCGACTTAAGTGTAAAGCACAGTTTATGCGAGTAATGCGACGTACTGCTGATATTTACACTACGTCATGACGCACTACGCTACTTCCGACGTCATAAGTTGTATAAGTTCACAAGCTAGCCTTTTGGCCGGAAGCTAGAATTTTACTTTGTAACGTGTTAAATATGAATATTTTTCTTACACAAACTCCTCGTTTTGCTTCAGAAGGCCTTTATTAAACCACCAGAGCCGTTTGGAGTTTGTTTATGACGGATGGATGCACTTTTATGAGCGTCAATCTGTTGGTTGCAATCCACTGCCATTATCAAGCTTGGAAGAGCCGGGACATTTAATAATATGACTCTGATTGTATTCGTCTGAAAGAAGAATGTCATATACACCTAGGATGGCTTGAGGGTGAGTAAATCATGGGCTAATTTTCATTTTAAAGTGAACTACTCCTTTAATGATAGAATTTTCATTTTTGGGTGAGCTAACACTTTAAAGTGAGAGTAGCCCATAAATACCTGCTGCTGTCTGTCATTAATGTTAATCAAACAACAAAACCCTGCAGCTTTAACAAAGAATGATCTATATTTAATACAGTGAACACTATGCAGTGTTATTTTACACTTAATTATTACATTTATGTACCTGAATACTACTGTTAGACCATACATGTACTGTTAGAATTTGTAACTTTGATCTATTGTATTTATCTATGCTTGTAATTTGTGTAGCCTATTTGTTCTTATTTTATTAATGACTGTTAACTTGTCAATAAAATTGAACTTCATTAGTTAGGCTAGCAGTTTTTGATGGGGTATCGAAGAAAAGTGTTCTTTAAGTAGTAAATGGAAAGCAAAGTTACATTTGTCCCGATCTGTAACTTAAAATCAGTAATATGATCAGAACCGTGAATTGTGTGATCCGTTGCACACCTAATGTTGAGAGAATTTTATGAAAATAAACATTATATAAATGTTTAATCATATAATATATTCAATGAGCTACAACCACACATGTTCTAAAAACATACATGTATCAGAAGATTCACTTACATGTATTTTAATTTCATTCAAATTGGAATTTGCTCACAACTGATCCTTTTGGCTGTATGGTACCCATTAGTTTTTCTTTTGTGCTTTCTTTTGTGCTCTTTCTCTTTCTGTTTTTGTTGTATGATAAATTATGACTCTTGTATGATGAAGGCCATATGGGCCACATCCCTGGACTCTATCTCGTTCTCTATTTTTCTTTGTCCTTGTTTGCACGCAGGTCCACAGAGACCAGTCTAACCAATTACACAGAGGCAGTTCAACCAATAATCACTCTAATTACAACACAAACTTGCACTCACTTAGGTAGGATGATAAACATTTGATTTTCTAATGAATGCATGAATCAATAACTTTTTATATATTTTTTTATAATGCTTTTGCATATTTTTTGAAGTTTTTGAAAAACTACTTTGTGCAATTTGATTGCACCTGTAATATATCATTTTCTCTGCATCCGTGTGTGCCTTGCTTCGGTTTGATGCTCCCTTACCCCCTAATAAGCCACCTGCAATCAAACTCAATTCAGTCATTTGCCCAGGTGAAGAAAATGGCAGCTGGGGAAATGTATTTTGCTGCGCTTTTACTCTCACCTCTCTGAAAAACACGCTACCGAGTCACCCTGCCCCTGGGTTCCCTTTATGGCTCCTATTAAAGCCGCTGACACAAATGACACCATTATCACCTCTTCCTATCTGCACCCTGAATAATGCGCAAACTAGAGTCAGCACAGAGACTAAAAATAACTTGCATCTAACCATAGCCACTTTTTTTTTTTTTTTGGGTCAAAGTGGAGGTAGACAAATTGAAGTTAACCGAAGGCTCATCATCTTTCCCCATTTGTCCCTGATATTATATAAATGAAATGTTCTTATATATATATAATCTAACATAATAGCATGACATAATACAGCAAAATGCAGTAATCGCTGACTCTGCCCTTCGGTCACTAACATGACTAATTCATAATGGTTTTATTAATAAAGTAACTACTTGTAATTAAATGACATAATATTTTTTCATTTTAATATGTATTTTATCTCATGAAATGAATACATTTAAACGCAATATTTTAAGTTATGTGAACGATATGGCTAGAAATGTTTTAATCACATTCCATACTAAATTTGAAAACCTTTTTCAATTTCTTTTTATATTATGAATATTGTGTTTATGGTTTTTGGTCTTACAGGATTGTTTTTTGCATTTTCTTTTTGCTTTCAGTATTGAGTGTTTTGGCTTATGTGTTTGTTGTTTTGTTTTGTATATTCTTTATCTTGAACTGTCATTTTCCATAGTTGGGTTGTGTCATGAAACACTTTGGAGTTTCACATCAAAGGATGCTATTGGAGTGCGTGTCATCCAGACTGGAAAAGCAGTGCATAATTAAGAGTGCTCATGGGAAAAGGAGAGCAAATTAATCACTGAGAGACTTATCAGCCTTAGGGCACACAGAGGCACCGACGTGTTCCTACATCTTTCCTCCTTCAACACTCACACAGCATGCGCTGCCAGCTCAGGTTTGAATTGTGTTAACCAAGAACAACTAAACAAGTGTATTCAGCTAAGTAAAGTTATCCTTGTTTATGCAGTTAGTTACAGCCTTCAAACTTGAGACATTACAAGAGTGTTGATACTTAATCCACTCGACTAGACTTTTATAATTCTGTATCTATGTATTTGTAGAGTAGTGCAGTTTTTGAGGGATCAAGGGAAATTGGTGCTGGAAACTGAGTAGATAGATGGACAGGGACCTTAAAGCGGAAGTTTTCAAATTAGGGGCTGCAAGGAAATTTCAGAGGATAAAAAATAAATAATAATAATAATATAAAACGTAAATAAATAGCTCACACTTTATTTCAATGGTCCACTTTAGACATTCTACTAACTATAAGTAAATTTGCAACTACATGTCAACTGCTTCTCATTAAACTAGAGTATAGTAGACTGTTAGGTTAGGGTTAGTTGTTAGGGTTCGGGTTGGTACAATAAGTTGACATGTAGTTGCAAAGTTATAGTCAGTGGAATGTCTGTTCAGGACCATCAACATAAAGTGTTAGCAGATATTAAGCAGACAATCTACTATTACTCTCTAGTGACATGTAGTGACAAGTTATAGTTAGTAGAATGTCTGAAGTGGACCATCACAATAAAGTGTTACCAATAAATACACTAACAGTTTGGGGATGGATACATTTTCGTACGATCGGCTTACGCCCCAGTGACGGGCATGTTTAAGGTTGGACCTTCATGCTTACTTTTTTCTAATAATCGTATGTTTTTTTTTTCAGGTTGCTTATGCTCACCAAGGCTGCATTTATTTAATAAAAATACAGTAAACTTAATACAGTAATATTGCGATCCTTTAGAAATCATTCTAATATGCTGATGTGCTGATTTTATAGTGTCCGTGTTACACGTACATGTAGTTACTGTAGTATATTGTAACTATAAATGATGTATAATGCAACTAACCTTATCCACACCCTAATCCTAACCCTATAGTAAGTGCATGTAGATATTTATTGTTACACAATACTTAAATGTATAATTACACTGGAACACAGACACCTTAAAATAAAGTGTAACCAATGTTTCTTTGGAAAGTTCAAAAGAACAGCATTTATTTGAAATAGAAATCTTTCGTGACAGTATAAATGTCTTTACTGACGCTTTTGATCAATTTAATCGTCCATTGTAAAAAATAAATAAAAGAAAAATTCAAAAGAAAAAATCTCCCCAAACTTATAGCATAAATAAATAAATACATATTTTCCAGATAATATTTTTTGACATATATATTTGTTTTTATAGTATAAATGGGTCTTTATAAAGGAAGCTATTTACTTTCAAGGATATTTTATGATATCTCCCTCACAAGGTCATTGGTGGTCTTTGGCATCAAAACATTTGAAAGCTTTAAAGAACCCAACTAATATGTTGACCTGGGGCTCGTTCTTCGTACGTTGCTTATTACATCCGAGATCAAATGACACATCCAAGATGATATCATCGTGCTAATCATGATCTGGCTAACTCGGTTCTTCGAACATACTTGCCGGATAGGATTAGTATCGCGGGATTGAGTTATCTGAGATAATTGCGCGTTCATGCGCTGGGTTAAAAGGGGATATGTATCGATAGTAGAAACATTGATCAGCAACGCTGCTATTGGCTGTTCAGCGTGGCCAAAGAGCGCGCTCAGTTTTTCTCCTCAGCAGAGCAAGAACTAATAGTCGAAGTTTATTCGGAATTTTAATGTTTTAATGCAAAACGCCAGGGAACACCTCAAAGTCTGCAAAAGCCAGGAGAGAGGGCTGGCAAAAAGTAGCAGACAATTTAAATCCGTTAGAAGTGGCCATGTTAGATGTTTTTATCACTTATTAGCCTATATTTTTGTATTTGAATAATTGCATAATTACTTTGTTCATTGTAATGTCAGAGTCACCACACTAGAACATGGGAACAAACAAAAGTGAAGTACAAAAATATTCTACATAATGGTATAATTTTTAGTTATATTTTAGTCTCTTTTATAAAAGACACTGTTAAATAAATGGTTGGCTGTTTATAAAAGCAACCAAGAAAAAGGCTGAAAAAAAAAAAGAAGAAAAGATCTTAAAAATAATTTTTGCTGCATTAAATTAAGGCTGTATAGTAATTTCAACTGTTAAATCTTGAGTAATGATGAATTGCTTTGACTTGTGAAAGTGAAAACTAATAAACTTATATTAATGTAAAAATATTTTTCCAGAGTGTAGTTCATTGTAATGACATTGTGTTTTCCTCTTTTGTGCACCTTTACATAATACACCAACACTTGTATCTGTTCCCAAGAAAGTGGTAGCTGAAATATGTGCAGTAAGTGGACATTTTTTTAATAACTTTCCAAAGGAAAGAAAGTATAAGACTTTGTAATGTCCATTTGTTTCCATTTCACTGGACAGTGAATAAACCCTCTCAGATAACTGTCATATGGAGGAACTAGCCCTGCAAGTGCATAAAGAACTTTACTTCATTTATACTTGTATGCTTTATGGCAGCAATATAAGTTGCAGGATTCCACATCTACAGAAAGGCCTAGAGTCTGCACAGACAGAGGAGACATAGGCCTACAGGTGGGCAGTGTATAGCCAACTTTTCCTTATTTGTTGCATGAGGCATGTGTCTAATATCTCTTGTTGCAGGCACTTGACCACTGGCTTTTCTTTACAAAGAACAATTGAAATAAAACTCAAGGAACTAAGTATATTGGTCTTTTATTAAATATATCATGAAAAGTTTTTTTTGTTTTTTTTTTGGCAATGTTGTGTAATACGGCACATGCAACAATGTCACAGGCCCTGTCAGGTGTGCAACCCTCAGACTTATCAGACACTGAAATCTTCCCTTTAGCCAAAGTTAATTTCATTGTGTGCCCTTGTCCTGGCTAGAGCTGCATTGTAACTGGTTTGGGTCAGGGAATGGGGTCATAAAACACCTGTCTGCAGGCAGGAACATGTCATAATCACCTATGAAAAAATGCAGTTCTGTTAGGATCAGCATAAGTGTATGTAATACAGT
This sequence comes from Leuciscus leuciscus, assembly GCF_965113295.1. Classification (NCBI taxonomy): domain Eukaryota; kingdom Metazoa; phylum Chordata; class Actinopteri; order Cypriniformes; family Leuciscidae; genus Leuciscus; species Leuciscus leuciscus. The sequence continues at coordinate 10,172,917 of NC_138737.1, forward strand.
GAGCTTGATATTTAATTGTGGAACTTTTCTTACCACTTTCAAATAATGTGCATAAATGTGAATCTCTGAAAATGCTTAAGTCATGCACAGATCCTGGCCATTTTGCTTTCACATTTGTGATATGGAAGATTTTAGTCAACTGCCTTTTTTTATTTGATATAATATTATTAATCTGGAATATTAAGAATCCCAATAGTAACTGGGCTGCACATTTACATTGTGAACCCCCTTTCTGTTCACATAATCCCCTTCATTGAGGCCTTGATGGCAGTCTATGGATAGTCTATGGTACCAATCACGTTAGTGAAGCCTGAGTGACATACTGTAATCGGCATGGTCATGATTGCATGATCTTCATAAAAAATGATAGCCAAAAAAAAAAAACTGCTTTAAAAAAACTGCTTTACAACATTGGGTCTTAAAAACCTAAAACTGTTTTTTAAACCTAAAAGCGCCAGGTAAACTCCGAATGACACGACAGACAGCACTTTCCATCAAGTTCTCCACATCTCCAATAGTGTAAAGGAAAGAGCCACTCGCAAATAATTTTAGGGCAATGCAAACATGTGCTGTAGTTAAAGCCCGACTCCAACAAGTCGAAAATAAATGTGCGTTTCCAACAAATTAATAATGTAAACGACAATCTCACGAGTCACGAGAAAAAATATACATCTCAGAAAGTGCACTATCGCGCTGCGCTGGACTTCCCCATGGACTTCCCATCTCAGCTCCGCTTATGAAGCCGCGATCTAATCCTGTTTACATGAAATAAGCCTGCTCCCGAGCAGGTTTAAGCTTACGGACCTGTTGCTATGACAGCAAGTCCAGGATGAGCGTCGAAGAACCAAACAATCCAAGATCATGCCAAATCGTCAACAATCAAATCCAGCTAACTGAGTTAGCGACGTACGAAGAACGAGCCCCTGAAGAACCTATAATATCAAGAGCTTTGTTTTGATTTCAAAGAATCCCACAGACAACTCAAGGTATCGACGTACAGCGCAGTTTTATTAGCAAAGAACGGGTAACAAGTAGGACTGTAATTCAAAGTAGAATGTCAGGTGAAAGTGAAAAGAGAGACCGACAGAAAATGTCAGACAGACAGTATGCAATAAACAGAATTGTGTCTTCAAATTCATCTTTCCACAAAGTGCAGCTGAACTATTTCAACACACAGGCACAGTGGATGGCGGTCGAGTCTTTAGTCACCTTTCTGTTCTTGATGAATTCTCCTGGTTGAAAAGAGAAACAGTCCATTGTGCTTGAAAAGCCCTCACATACTGTTACTTTTACAAATCAATATCAGATTGTTTTTAAGAGCTGTGAATCTTACACTCAACACTTGTGTCGGACAGAGCGGAGGGCTCAATGCGGACCGCACACAGTCCGCTGTGTCCATGCCCTCCATTCTTGTCTGCCTGATTCAAGTGTCAGATTGTGACTGATCCTTGCATAGGCGTCTCCATGCCACTTTTGTCTCTGCTCAATGGAGTGCAAGGCCTACCTCTTAATCATTGATCCAATTAATTTAGGGAACCTCTCCGCTAAACAAAAGGGTCATTGAGAGAAAAGGCTCACACAATTGCGATGACTTCATACTGAGTATGTACGGTGATTGACGTTTGAGCTAAACGTGCTGTAGCTCTTTTGAAGGGTTCAAATTTATGGACTTTAGAGACTGTGTTCATTAAGATTGGCCGCAGTGGGAGAGCTGAAGTTTAAATACCTCATTAGTGTTGCTTTGCGACCTTGCTACACCCGCCCCGCAAACCTGCTCAATGGCCTTTCAGCGGATGCCCACCTGTATATGTCTGAGTCTGGAATATTTACCCAGAATTCACTGCTCTTCGGCTGCAACACTGGGGAATTCAACCCAAAAGAGCATTAGCTAACGGAGATCATGCTACTTTAATTGTCAGTGACGATATGAAATGTAATGGATTACAGAAAGCACTCAAGTACTTAATGATTTATGAGTAGACCATAAACAGAAGGCAGCTCAATATGGGACAAATATCGCTAAACATTTATGTAATGATTTACTGAAAGCAAACCACTAGAGCTCAATCTATACGTATGGAATTGCTGAGATTATAAGACAACATTATTGATTGTTTTCAGCTTAGTGGTGTGTCTGGTTAGAGACAGTTTTGAGAAGGACTCATTGCTTCGTCAAAACATTGCAGTTCTACTAAGAACCTTTTAAAGTAAACTTTGACTACAGAAACACTTGTCTTTTATGTTTTTATTCATTTATTTTTTTATTTTTTGTACCCATTGCAATTGACATGCTGACTATGCACTATTGTCTTACTGGTTTTGAATCGCATCCAATAGAATTTTTACAATTGGTCCACAGTCCTCTTTTTGCACTTGAGTATTATCTTTTTACAGCATGCTGCCCTATTGACATGAATGTTAACTCAAATTGTGTAGTTTGAATGCGGAGAGATGAGTCATATATGATTTCCATCTGTTGAGTTTCACCATAAACATACATTAAAGGATAGACGCAAGTCAAAGGACAAATATCATATGTGACTTGAGCATGTAAGCAACCATCCAGAACGCTATAGCATTGATAAGCACAATTCAGAATTTAATGAACAATTTAATGAACATACAATGAAATATTTATAAAAACCATCTCTCTCAGGCACACAACGTCATAAGACGTTGATATTTGGTTAAATTTTGGTTGAATTTTGGTAAATTAATGCCGACGTTGACGTCAACCCGATTTTCATTTCCAACCAAAATCCAACATCTGTCCAACGTTGGAGGTTAACGTCAATCTCTCTCTCTCTCTCTCTCTCTCTCTCTCAATCTCTCTCTCTCTCTCTCTCTCTCTCTCTCTCTCTCTCACATAGTTGTTTTTGTAAATGTTTAATTTAATATAAAATAGAAATTATATGTAAATTCAAGCAGGTCTTTCTTTCTGTCTATAAAACATTTCTAAGAATGTTTAACTACTTTTGTCAAACCATGATGTTTTTTCTTAACAATTTTTCCTTAGTTAAAAATGACACTTTTACAGTTGATATTTTAATTGAATTTTACAATTTCATCTTCCTTGAAGTATAAAAAGCATTCCTAATTCAATTCTGAATGGTGCACAGGCTTGATGGTTACTGTATAGCAAAGCACTGGCAAACACCCACATCATGTACAAATTTAGTTTTATAACAGCTCAAATGAGAACAACTTTTTTTAAAAACAGTTTCATTGTATAAATACTGAACGTCATTCAACATATTTATTGAATTGGATGAGCATTCTCAAATCATCTACCCTATGAATAAGTGCTATTTTTAAACAGATAAGCTCAAGGGATGAACAAAACTAAGCCCAGAAAGCGAATAAATATCTCAGAGCAACATTTAGATCATGTGGCGATGACTATGTTTATTTCCAATACAATGATTCACTTTTCCAATTACACTGTGTCTAATGTTCCACAGTGTCAATGACAAGATTTGTAAATACCCAGAACTGCTTCGGGTGGTTTCCACAACGAAAAAGTTCAACAAGTCAGGTTTGTATATCCCGTCTGTTGTAACCGTTAAGGCAGCATTAATTACCTTGAAAGGTGCACAATGTTTTCTTGGGATATAAAATTGTTTCCTTAAGGGGGGAAATATGCATGGTCCTCATTAATAAATCTGTTTTTATGTCGGGCCTTGTTTTTCCTGGCGATGCCCATTTCTGGAATCCATCAGAGAGAACAATATACCCCCCATAAACTAGCTTAATAGGTAAACATACAATAGCTTCAGTGTAAATCTGGCCCCAAAACCCCCTGCCTGTCGGCGTCTCTGGGGGAGAGCACTTTCACAATGACACAGGAGAAAAGGCCTCCTTAAAAAAGTCTGAAAGGAAAAGCTTTCTCCCATCGACTACTAGGGAAATACGTACCCACAGGTGTGCTGAGAAGGAATGACGGAGATGAGGAGACCAGGAAGGTGGAAGGGGGAGAGATGTAGAGTCTCAGCTCACATATTTCAAATATGATGTAATGGTTAAAGTACAATCTAAAGTCAAACATTATAACATATGGGATTCTACCAGGGCTTAACACTTTCCAGAGGCTCCATGTGTAAGAGCTTGTGTGTGTGCGTGTGTATGACATTATGCGAGACAGCTATGAATTCATCTCTAGGGATTCTCTGCACCGCTGACAAGTTGCAGGAACTATGCAATGTGTGGATGGCAGGTGTAGGGCCTGGAGAGCAGTAAAGATGTGTGGAGGAAAAGTTTCTTTCCTCAATTCATAAACGTGATAAATATCGGGTTTCTGCAGAGCTCCTCTTGGAGTAGATGGGCTTTGACAGCATGACTGATTCTGTGGCATCACATCAGGTGTCATAGACATTCAACTGGTGCTGTTCTTATACACCACGGATAAACAGAAGAGCTTTTGTCCACTCTCTCACCATACCCATAGGACAGAAAAATCATAAATGAGATTACTTTTGTTTCTGAGATTTCAATCACATCTCTTAGGCAGCAATGCGGTTGGCTTTTACCTAAAGTGATAGTTCACTCAAAAACTCCATGTTGTTCCAAACCTGTATAACTTTCTTTCCTCTGTGGAACATTGTGGAAGAGGTTTTGGAAAATGTTTGTGTTTTTCTGTCCATACAATGAGAGTCAAAATATATATTTGTGTTACACAGAAGAAAGAAAGGCATACCGTTTTGGGTAACAAAATTAGTGTGAGTAAATGATGACAGTTTTCAGTTTTGGACGAACTATCGCTTTAAGCATGCTGGTAAGACCCTGGTAATCTTGTACTGTATGTCACATAGTTTCAGAAAACATTTCAACAGTGCCTTAAACCATAAACCATACCAACTTTAACCACAAAGTTTGCAATCAAAAAATCATATTTTTCAACATTTCACAGATTCTACCAAGACCAAATTATTTTGCCTATGCTATCCACATTAATTTAATAGTTCTATTTAATCACTGTATGTCAAAATGTTTCTGATTTATGTCTATTTTTATTTATCCTAAGGAAAATTATGGTAAAGTTGATCCTCAAAGGAATGTAGCCGAACTAAGAACTCAGTTACAGGTATGGTTCACCAAAAGTGTAAATTTTCTTCATCATTACTTACCGCATTTCTTTTGAAACATGGATGACCTTTTTTCTTTGTAGAACACAAAAGGTGATGTTAGGCAGAATGTCCAAACCACTTTTCCATAGAATGAAAATGAAATGGTGACCACTGCTGTCAAGCAAGATTTTCAGTTAATTCCAGACTTTTCATATAGCATCTGAGATAGATTACTTTTGAGCCTGCATGGTCACCATTCACTTTCTTTGTATGGAGGAGAGCACCATCCCTTTTTGGTGTTCCACTGAAGAAAGAAACTCATATGGGTTTGGAACGACATGAGTTTGAGTGAAGGATTTCAATTTTTGGGTAGTGAACTATGAAAGCTTTACCAACACAAGACTTGGGTTTTCTCTCCTGGTATCACTTGCATGTAAATCAGACAGATTTAGGTTCATCACGGAGAACTTACATAAGACGTTACTGCAGCAACCATGTCCAAACCTTTTACCTGCAGTTTAGGCACCCCATGCTATCTGCAAGCCTTTGGAGCGATTCACCCTTTCAGCAGCCCTAAAAGGAATCTACATATTCTGTTTACAGTGGGCCTCTCCTTTCTTCAGGCTCTCCGAGCCATTGCCTCCTGTCGTTCTCCCCCTCTCCTCGCTGCCTGTCCTAAGCCTGAAGGAGATGAAGAGAATAGTCTCCCCTGAGGGGCCCTAGTGAGACAGAGAAGCAGACTTTCAGAGCTACCCGTCATATTGTATATGCAGTGAATGGGCCTTCGGTCCAAAGGGGGGATTTTGTTGTATATTCCTCTTCTTCTTTGTTTGTGTGCATTTTTCCCCATCTCTCCCTCCTGCATTTCTCCTCTTGCACTCAGAAGTATGAAATATGCTCTCCAGCTGCAGAAGGCGAACACGGAGCGTTCTGACAGACGGAGGCTGCGAACAATACGTCTCCCGGATGGCATTCACGGGAATGAAGCTTGAGTAGCTTTGCAAAATGGCTGTGTGCTTTCTGAGAACACAGGTTGGATCCATCAGCCTCCCAGCGTCTCTCTCGAACTATGTTAAAAGCCCCTAGCAGCGTCTGTATTTATCCTAGAAAAGACACTCTTGTGCCTTTAGGGATTGGATAGACTCCTGTTTCCCCACGTATTCATGCTAAGATCACGGGCCTGTGGTTTCGCATGCAGATGGGCTTTGTGGGCACACCAAGTCTCTGGAGGTATCGTGGGGGAGGAACGAGGCAGTTTTAGCTTGAGAGTTACAGAACCAACAGAGGCGCCAGGGCTTCAAGTCTTTGCAGATGGACCTTCAGCGATGCAATTAGGGAGCTACATGCAATTTCTGATATGAAACAGTTTCTGGGAGAGCATAAACAGATACGAATGTTATCCATGATGATTTATTAATGTTTGTGGGTAGTAAAAAAAAAAAATGCAACCCATCAAAATAGCTGGAAAGAGAACAAGCTACTCGTTATATAAAACAGTTAAGCTATAGTAAAGATGTTTTTAAAAAGTTAGTTACACTACAAGCTTCTAACAAAAAGCAGCTAACTTCATTGAAGTTTTTAAGGGGACAATATTTTTTTTATTTATATTGTAATTATTGGATGATATTTTTTGTACTAAAAAAAACGATGAGTATTTCCATTAGGATAACAGCATAAATCTTGCTACAGAAAAAAACGTTCAAGTAGTGAATCAATTCTCTCTCATATGTAGCTTTGGAAATTCAATGGCTGGAGGGCCACTGCAAAATTTAGCTCAAATCGAACTCACTTACCTGCAATTTTCTAGTAACTCTGAAGACCTTGACTAGCTTATTCAGGTGTGATACATAAAACGCATTACCATTCTGATACATTGACTTTATTTGCAGCTTGCAGTTTGACAAGCTAATGCAGCTTCCTCAAAACTACTGAAATTTACCTACCTTTCCTACTCTGGCTGAATGTAAAACTGCTTGCGTATGCTAAATCCTACAATGAGCAAATTGTGCTACTGAATAGGACTGGTCTTATATTATGCTCAAATTACTCAAAATATCATAATATCAGCTATAAATGTGTGCAACTGTTGCACTGATTGTTCTGGGAGCTGCATGTGTGCTGGTTATTTGCTACATCAGGATAACACTATAAAACTAGAACGTGCAGTAAACTAATGCTATGAAACTACTAGGCTTTCCTTTTTGCTTAATGTCTCCATTTACATTACTGTCCCCTGGGGTAGGAAATTCACACTGTGGAACAGACAGGGACTGTTCTCTAGCTCTTGCTCTTTTTTTTTTACCTCCATCTGAGATTGGGGTTGCAGCAGAAATGTTTTATAATCAAACTCAAGCAGTTGCGTTTAGATCATGATTAATTGGGTCAGCTCTCCACCGGGTGTTATTCGACTTAACACCCCAATATTAAATGCACATGCAATAACACAGAGCGGTGAGCTTTGCAAACAACAGCCCTGACTGTTCTCCATGCGGACTATGAGACGAGGAATGTTTCAGACAGTAGTTATTTTTTAGTGATCCCATATAATTCTGAAGTGGCTGAAAAGTATATTGTACCTGAACAAGTAGTCACAAGACCTGTAGCACTGAATTTAGGTCAGTGGTGCATTTGAGTTTGTGATGGATGGGTAGTACAGGCCTACTAATCAGCCACAGTCAGGTTTGCTCAAATAACACTGAGTTGTTAATGCATCCACACCAGTAGGAGCAGCGTAACGCCTGTGTGAGTTTAACCCTGCAGTTTGACCCAACACATGCTTGAAATTAAAAATTCAGTAATATATCACCTCCGTTGTCTCAAAGCACAGAGAGGAGATTACTTAGAACTTGCTGTGGTTAAACATATTAGAGTTTAATATTTTACATGAACTGTGCCAAGATGTCAAGTTTAAAGTGGGCCAAGGGAACAACATTTGTTATATTAATTCAAAAGGACAGAGCGTGGGGGTTTGTTTTCTTAGTCTGACATGGATTTTACATTAATGTCATTATGTTGGAAATCTGCTGATGATTTAACAGGATAAAAACTATATTATAAAAAGATAGTTGCAACTCTAAATTCTAATTGGATTAGCCACATTCAAATCAGTTAAATTACCTACGTTGTTTGATAACCGTAGCTAGTTTTAATCTTCAGTTTTTTTTCCACAGAAAAGCTGGATAAAAAAAAAAATAAAAACAGGATTTTAAGAAAAATATATATTTAAATGTTTGTGGTCAGTAATATTTTTTGAAACTTTTTCAGAAAAGTTTTTCTCAAAACTTTGGAATGGTGATGTCATGATGCTGACCACACTATTTACAAATGTAGTTTATGTTACTATGTTAGTTATTCTAACCGTGTCTACACCGGACGTGAGCAGCGTGATGTGACAAAAGAAAATAACCCATTATAATCAGTGATGTAGTCTACACTAGATATGGTGCGGTGTGACGCGACAAGAGAGTAAACTGATGCCTCGTTTCATTTATGATGTACTCTGAGCACTCGCGATACTTCTCATAGGAAGGACAAATGGATTTGCAATGGTTGCATTGTCGCGTCCAGTGTAGACAGCTTCAAAATGAATTGCGTGTCAACTGTCGCTATTGTAGACACGGTGTAATGGTTTTTGCCTTGTTATTCTTCATTGATGGCCTTTTAAAATTAGCTGTGCATTTTAATTGTTTGCAAACATATACTGTTAATATTTCAATGTAATATAGTGGATGTTTTACCAGTGTTCGTTTTCTTTTACCCTCCTCAGGGCTTGACATGGGACATGTTTCCTTGTTGGCTTCCTTCACATCAAAGCTCAGGATAGTCACTAGTGGATTGTGTGCATTTTCTTTTGCTGCCATCAGCAAATCGGTGTTGTCATTTTCTTGTTTATCCAGAATGATTAGTCACATGGCATTTACAGTTCAGGCCATTGGCTTAAAAAGTTCTGTAGAAGATCACTGTTGCAAATACATACTTGTTTCTTGTAGGCCTACAGTGTTTTACAATAGATTTTCCTTGGCCCTGGTCATCACTTTCTTTGGAACAATTTCACAACAAATTGATATTTACAGTATACTGTAACTATATACTTAGAAGTAACACAATTTGTAGGGATAAGCAGCGAGCTTGCCAACAACTCAGATAGAAAGTGATGTTTTTGAAGAAAGGTCTGAACCTCTAACTCTCTCCATGCTAACATTACTGCTTTGGAGTGTCCAGGTCAAGGGAAACTGTTTGTACAATCACCATGGCAACAGATGATGTGTTAATGTAAAAAACACACACGTACGCATATTGGACCAGAGAGGTATTTGCGTTTATAAAGTTTAACTGCTAAAATCATTAAAACTCCTATTAGCATTTTAGTGAATACGCCATAATGCGAAAGGGAAGTCCTTTGCGGGAATGCACACCGACCTCAGTCATTATTTACTTCAGTAAAAAGTATGGCCTTATTAAAAGGGACGCAGATTATTACCATTAAACTGTAATTAGTGGTATTTACAATTACTTTTACGGTTGCTGTAGTCAAGCATTTGAACAAACCTCGAAGTATAAAACTTAGGCACATAATCCACGCCGTTTGTGCTATGGGCATGAGTGATACCTCAAATCATGCAGCTTGTTGAGAAGAGGTTATTATATAGGCTATAAACATTTGGAAATGGGACTTGCATTGAAGGAGGCCGTCGTGCCATTTGACTGTAGCAGCTGTGGTTGTGAGAGTGTGTGTGTGTGTGTGTGAGACAATGGCGTATTCTCCTGCATGCCTGTGCGCAGCCCAGTGCCTGCGCAGGATTTATCGCTCCAGAGTGTGCGGCCCCGAGCAGCGTGGAGCAGGAGATGATGTCATGACTTGGCGCAGTTCCAGCCCCCCGGCTTGATGGTGCAGGTCTGACACCAGGCCATAGGCCTCACAGTACCACACGCAATCCCATCATACCCCACACACTGCACCCATTTACGCAACACACAATGGTCTAAAACTCTTATTGCGATCTGCCCATCTCACAGGTCCCTTAAGACCTAATCCATTGAAAATCGCTCTGAAATCCGGACACAGCTTCTGTCTATCCAAAATGCGAAAACCCAAACAAAACAACACCTCCAAATACCCCCCACACAGCCTACTTTATCCAATACAAAAGCACTCACATTAGGCATTCATCAACCCTCAAAATACAACACATAGCCAACATTTTCTTTTTTTCTGTGGAACACAAAAGGTGAATTTCTGAAGTTAACACAAGGCTGCTGTATGTTTTCTGGAATTTTTCTGTGGCTGTGAAGCACCAAAATGCCCCCCCAAAAAAGTATCATAAAAGTGGCTTGAAATATAACAGAAATTTAAGTTATTTGCCCTTAATTTGCAATTATTATTACAATTACATTCATAAGTGTTCACAAGGAATTATTGTCCGATTTGAGAACGAAAAGTTTTGATTTGGATCTTTTGAACTAATCAGTTGATCAGTGGTGTAAAGTATTGGAGTAAATATCTTAAGTTACTGTACTTAAGTAGGGTACAATGGGGCTAAAGGCACACCTTAAGAAAAATTAGCTTTTTCCTACTCCCATAGTGTATGATTGCGGGGGGAAAAAAGTATTTATTGAACATTTAGTGACAGATTTTGTGTGAAAATAAATCATAAAAGTGCTTTGTTTGTTTAAAAATCTTAAATGTATGAGGTGGCAAGGTGGGTGGGGTAAAAGGCTCACCAGCATGGGGCAAAAGGCACAAAGTATTGATACAAATACTTCAGCTAAAATAATGTGTTTTTAATAATGCCCAAGTTAATAATTGTTCAAAACAATCACTTTAGCAAAGTTTGAACTATTTTCAGTTTATTTTGATAAATAAAATAATTAATTGTTGTTAAATGTTCATTATAAAAATACAGATTTTTTTTAAAAGAAAGATTATGAAAGCATTGAATGCGATCCCATAATAATTGAATAATATATAGGTTTACAGTAGTAACAAATATATTTTCATTAATATCATATTTTTTAAATATGATGGTTTCATTATAATTGGAGAATATGGACACCAAACTGGACATAGCCTATGATATTAACCATCTGAATCTAACCATGTCTATTTCTTATCGTGTTAATTATTGTGCTTTTCGCCCCAACAGCAGGGGTGGCTTTTAGCCCAAATAAAGTCAAATGTGCCTTTAGCCCTTTTTTATCTTTCTGGCTTCAATGTATTGTATATTAGCAACGTTTACTCTCTACTTGACTACATTCTTGAATACGTACTGTATGTACTCTTTACTCCAATACATTTGTGATGAGTAATGCTATTACTCGTTACGTTTTGCATGGCACTTACATTTTTCTGCACAGTTTATTTCTGCTGCCGATATCACAATCTACAGGGCATTAAAGGCACTATATATTGTGTGTTTTGCCCTTACTCACTCAAACTTGTCAACAAGGCTATACTTTATGTGACTGCGTGTGCATTAGCAGGTGCTGAATCGCAGGTGTTTCATAAAGATGTGGCTGCAGTCTGTGATGAGGCCGATGACGTCCAGTGCAAGTAGGCTTTGACTATTTTATTTTACTTAACATTATTTTAATTATTCGTTATATTGGAGAGACCTGAGACTTGAGTGCTTGTAGACGATTAAGAGACGTTTAAGATTGCGTCGACCTTGATTTATTGCAATATTAAGGTGTTGTTCAGTTTTATTTTGATTTTAGAAAATAAACATGTGATTGCTCTTCTAACAAATCAACTTTCTTATTTTCACTGGCATGTCTCCTAGGTGTGAGGACTAGTGCATCTTTGAGCCTAAACTCAGTATGAGTAAAATACTTTAAGGGATAGTTCACCCAAAGTTGAAAATTGTCATCATTTACTCACTCTCAAGTTTACTAACCCACAAATCTGTATGAGTTTCATTGTTCTGTTGAACACAAAAGATGATATTTTTTCAGTAACGAAACAGTTGATGAGCCCCATTGACTTCCATTGGAAAGAAATACTATGGAAGTCAATGGCTACCGTCAACTGTCTGGTTACCAACATTTTTCAAAATATATATTTTTTGTGTTTAACAGAAAAAAACAAAAAACATATACAAGTTTGGAACAACATGAGGGTGAGTGAATGATTTCAAATGACAGAATTTTCATTTTTGAGTGAACTATCCCTTTAAGTACTGTTTAAAATCAGATACTCTTAAGGCCTGGTTTCACAGACAGGGCTTAGATTCAGCCCGTATTAGACCATTTTTTTTTATTTGGATATTTAAGTAGGTTTTATAAACATGCTTTCAGTTAAAAGTTGCTTTCAGTTAAAACAGCTCAAACATGCATTTTAGTCTGGGACTAGGCTCCTGTCTGTGAAACCGGGGGTAAGACTTTTACTCAAGTCATATTTGAATTGGTGACTTGCAACTCGTAATGGAGTCATTTTCTCTCTAACGTTTCTGTACTTTCAAATATGGCTTTTTTGGTACTCTTTACACCTCTGCATTGATCCAGTTCACAAAGCCTGTCAGAAGGATTTGTTCATTCTTGAGTTTAGTTCAATGATCTGGTCACAACGGTTAACAGGCAAGTGTATGTTTACGGTGAATAACGGCTTCAATTTTGGTCTGTTCCTCACACAAAACTATATCCTATCATTTTAGAAGACTTGGAGTATAATGCATTAGTCATATGAACCAGTTTTATGATACTTTTATAGTAATTATTTTTTTCAGCTTGACAGCCTTGTCCTCCTTCACCTTCATTATATAGAAGAGATGTGAATATTCTTGAGACAAAAGAACACGGAAATGTCAAATGCATTCGGAACAACACGAAGGTGAGTAAATAATGATAAAATTTGCATTTTTGAGAGAACTATTACTTTAAAGATTTGTATTAATTCAAATGATTGCTTTCAGTAAGAGCAGAATGTCAAATCAAATGAATACAGTTTACTGAACATACAACAGTATAGCCTTTTACAATGACCCTTATTAAAGACCCTTCACACTGGTATTTCAATGCAAAATTAATTGCAAAAATAAAGACATACACACAAACACACCACCATCACTATGGGCTTAGACTCTACTGTGCTGCCCGGCAACAGACAGCATGACATGGTGAATCACCGTGACGACCATCTGGGTCTTTGCTAGAGTCGTGCCGAGAGAGAGGGGAGGGAAGAGAGATACTACAGTACATTCCTTTAGTAAGAAGTCTTATTCTTACGTTCACTCTTTCTCTATCTGCGGCTCAGAAATCGCATGACAGACTGATGAGTATATGGCTTTGCTCTATACAGTAAAGTTTTGAGTTTTCTTTAGTATACAGTTAATGAGAGATATGAACTTAAACCTCAAGTCTTCAGTACACACCCTCGTTCAGTGTTACAAACATGAGGCTGTGAGAGGACCCACTGCCACCCTTTTATGCATTAGTTCATACTGTACGTCACTTGTGTTGTTTGATTAAAATGCTTTTATTATTATTTAAATATAACACAAGAGCAGATTTCAGGATATTTTACCTTAATTTTAAATATTCATTTAAAAGCTTACTGATATACAGTTTATGTTTACATTTATTGATGTAGCAGATGCTTTTATTCAAGGTGGCTTACAGTTGAGGAAAAACATAAAGCATTACTTACAAAGGAAACAGCAATATTAGTATTACCACAATGACAAATGTTCATAATAAACAAGATTTGTAAAGCTAGATGTGGAATAAAACGTGGCTTATTTAGCAGACACTTTCAAACAAAGCTACAATTGTATTATTATTTGTATGGGGACTCAAACCCGTAACGTTGGCATTGCTAGTGCCATTCTCTACCAAGTGATATTTTATTTATTTTAGTTTTTTACATAATAAGTGTCTTTGTATGTATATAAGCTGTGTTTTAAGCTAGCTTTTGAAAGGTGTCGTCACTTTTACTAGTGTTTTTTGAAAGTTAAAATACTTTTACTTTGTTAAAAACGTTTACTTAAGTTAAAATGCGTTAATTCAAAGAATTAAACCAAAACAAATCACATGTAAAATCATGGTTGTGGTATGTAGATGACGTAGCTCTTCTTTTTATTGAGGCGCTGAGTTAATGGGGTTGTATAGCCTATATTTGTGTTTGCATTTTCTGGTGTTTGGTCCAAAATCCTTGGGAAGAAGAAAAATGGTTGGTACTGTGTTTTTGTTTGCTGGGGGGAATGTACCAATCTGTCATGGCCGGTGCTTTGCCACTAAAACCGAACTGAAACATTGGCGCTACCCCCACGGACCCCCATCCAGCCTTGTGTTAATTGAATAGCAGGGGAGACTAGGGGAGGCTGGGAATTGTATGCATGGAAAACTGAGGAATTTATCACTTTCATTTGCATAACAGGATTAATAGGCCTTACCTCTGCATTCAAGGGCAGCAAGAGAGATGAAAGAGGGGAAATTCGGTTTGCCTGTGTGCGCACAAAGAACACACCTGCTTGGCGCTTATGTGTGGTCTATAAGGAGCAGTATAAATGGACATTCAGGCATACAGAGAGAGAAAGGGAAGCTCTGTATGCGCTGTCATTGTTTGATGAAATTACATTCATTTATTATTGATCATTGCTGTAGCTCTGCAGGGTCAACTGGGTCACATTACCCTACACACCACAGTGGGATCCAGCTCAGAGTTTCAGAGAGAGCCCAGCTACAGGCCATTCTAACCATCCTCTTTCGTATTTCTTTTTTTATCCCTTGCTTTCTTTTTTTCTTTGTTTTCCTGGATGTCTAGTTTAATCTAACCATCTACTTTTCCTGATCATTCCATATTATAGAAATAGAACGAGTGTGCTAGAATGTTATTCCTATCTAACTTATTTTCAACATTAGAGCATGCACATTTGTAACTTACATGTTATTTTTAGCTGTACGAAATAGCTCGTTATGATGCTTGATACTGCAAACTGGTATTCCCTTATATTATTTAAATGTATTGACGGAATTCTAAAAACACTGGTTTGTAGCGCAAATGGTTTTATCATTCACTGCAGTTTGTTATAGGCTACTTCTAGTTATTTACCTATATCGGCTTATGGAGTGGAAGTCTCGCCCATTCACAAAAAATAGCTTAGTATGCTATTCCAATTTGGATGGCAGAAATAGAGTAACATGCTATTAGAATATGGCAGAAATAGTAAGATTAGTAGCCTATGCTATTCGGATATGGCAGAAATAGTAAGATTAGTGTGCTATTCCGATATAGCAAAAAATAGAGTAGCATGCTAGTATGCTATTCCGATATGGCAGAAATAGAGTAACATGCTAGTATGTTATTCCGATATGGCAGAAATAGAGTAACATGCTAGTATGCTATTCCGATATATGGCAGAAATAGAGTAACATGCTAGTATGCTATTCCGATGTGATAGAAATAGAGTAGCATGCTAGTATGCTATTCCGATATGGCAGAAATAGAGTAACATGCTAGTATGCTATTAGAATATGGCAGAAATAGTAAGATTAGTAGCCTATGCTATTCGGATATGGCAGAAATAGTAAGATTAGTAGCCTATGCTATTCGGATATGGCAGAAATAGTAAGATTAGTAGCCTATGCTATTCGGATATGGCAGAAATAGTAAGATTAGTGTGCTATTCCGATATAGCAAAAAATAGAGTAGCATGCTAGTATGCTATTCCGATATGGCAGAAATAGAGTAACATGCTAGTATGCTATTCCGATATGGCAGAAATAGAGTAGCATGCTAGTATGCTATTCCGATATGGCAGAAATAGAGTAACATGCTAGTATGTTATTCCGATATGGCAGAAATAGAGTAACATGCTAGTATGCTATTCCGATATATGGCAGAAATAGAGTAACATGCTAGTATGCTATTCCGATGTGATAGAAATAGAGTAGCATGCTAGTATGCTATTCCGATATGGCAGAAATAGAGTAACATGCTAGTATGCTATTAGAATATGGCAGAAATAGTAAGATTAGTAGCCTATGCTATTCGGATATGGCAGAAATAGTAAGATTAGTAGCCTATGCTATTCGGATATGGCAGAAATAGTAAGATTAGTAGCCTATGCTATTCGGATATGGCAGAAATAGTAAGATTAGTGTGCTATTCCGATATAGCAAAAAATAGAGTAGCATGCTAGTATGCTATTCCGATATGGCAGAAATAGAGTAACATGCTAGTATGCTATTCCGATATGGCAGAAATAGAGTAGCATGCTAGTATGCTATTCCGATATGGCAGAAATAGAGTAACATGCTAGTATGCTATTCTGATATGGCAGAAATAGAGTAACATAGCATACTATTCTGATATGCCAGAAATAGAGTAACATGCTAGTATGCTATTCCGATATGGCAGAAATAGAATAACATGCTAGTATGCTTTTCCGATGTGATAGAAATAGAGTAACATGCTAGTATGCTATTCTGATAGAATAACATGCTAGTATGCTATTAGAATATGGCAGAAATAGTAAGATTATATGCAAGTATGCTATTCTGAGTTGTACCCTAGACATCTAGAAATGTTCTTTTCATCACTTTAAACAAAGTGTGTGTGTGTGTGTTTCCCACTATACAGTATTGATTGTCCGTTAATGCACAGTGTGGGCAGATCTTAGGGTTCAAAGTGATGAAAGATATGATTTGATGACTAATATCGCCCAGATGTGGGGTTGATTATGGGAATCTAACCATGAGAGACAAACAGCCCTCGTATACGTGCAGCACTCCACTGCATTGAAATTCAATCACTTTAATCTGGTTTAGACTGATCAACCCTCTGTGTTCTTCTCATTCACTAGGGTAATTGAGTTCTGACTCTGCTTAAGTGGGCCGGAGTGGACCAGTACATGACAGAAGTGATATGCCAATTTGACACAGTTTTCGGAGCTGCAGTGGGAAAGTCCTTGTGGAAGGATGTGGTCTTGATGTTGTTTTAAAAAGCCTCTCATTTTATCTGCTGTCTTTGCAAATGTGGTTTTAACAGAGCCAATAATACATTTTTAATAGAGGATATATTGGGATTTCTGTGTTGATTGAGAAATGTTTTTCATGCTAATTTATTTTAGTATTAAAGCTTACCCACAACTGTTCCTACTTACAGGTGCTTAAATACTTCTGCTGTTAATTTTGTTCTCACCCCATTTCTCTCTTTTGTTAGTTTTCTTCTCGCTCTTGTTTCATGTTAGTTTAAAGCTGCAGTGGGAGCACACAAGTCTCCTGCAAATGTTTTAAAGTTGAAGAAAGCTTGTTAAAACATTATTTACTTCACAGTTCCACTTTTTCTCTCCCTCTTCTTTCTCATTTCTTCATCTCCAATAAGTTACTTTGCTTTGCATCTTGAAGAAAGCTGTGTAGCCAAAACTCGTAGATCTACACTTTTAACTGTTTTTAATGATTTAGCCCATTAAAGGCTTTTTACTTCACCATGTGAGTGCCTTGGAGTATTTCATCTTCATTATTTGATGTCTACCACCAGTTTATCCAGTGAGCACCAGTGGCTACATAATAACACCCGTGTAGCACTCTTTGCTTCTGATATTTTGTAAAAGTTACTTTGCTTATTCTCCTTTTTGCTTTGAGCTCTTCAAATATTAGTTATTTATTATCAATCTACTCAATCTACTCTACTTTTGGAAGTTAATGCAAAGGGGTTGATTCCCAGGGAACTCAACTGATACAAATAAATGCAAATTGAATGCAATGCAAGTCGCTTTGGATAAAAGTCAAAAGGAATAAATGCAAATATCCCCTTACAGGTATAGTTCTCCCAAAAAAATGATAAGTCATCATTTACTCACGCTCAGTCTCAGAGTTGAGTCTCAGTGACAGTCAGTGTTGTTGGACCCCAAAATCGAACGTTTCCAAAATATTTCTGTATATTTCTGAATGCATTTTAGGTACTTTAATTTTGGGTTGAACTACCCTTTAAATAAGAATATGTCTGGTTAAATGTGAACTCAGTAATGTTTGTTTCTGTTTCATTTGCCTATTTGGCAGTCTTCTTGAACTTATGCTGGCACCTTGCTGATCTGATGTAAAGCAGAAGGTCTTTAGTTATCGGTACCATGGTAGAAACGCGCTATTCGCAGCCAGCCATGATAAATTTATTCTGCAAGCAAAAGTGTCCAGTAACAGGGCAGTTACCGAGATAAACTGAGTAAAGTGCCCCCATGAGGCGATCTGTTCCATGTAAAATAAAACAGTTTTAACTGGAGTCTTCATCTCATGTGAGCGAACATGAGTTTAAACACATTTGTCAAAAGTACAATTTATTTATTTAATAAGTGTGCGAACATGAGTTTAAACACATTTGTCAAAAGTACAATTTATTTATTTATGTGTTAAACATTTTTAATGAGGGAAAAATTACAGAGTGTGCCGTTAAAACTTTGGTTCCTTTCTTTGACAGGCAGAATAATTTTAAACACGGAACATTCATAAACCGGATACAGATTGAAAATAAGCGAGGCACTTAGTGAAGTGAAACTCAAATAAAGTGAAATTAAAATACAACACTCACATGTTGTACCTGTATGACTTTCTTCTGTCAATTATTGCACGTTTTTGTCTGTACATTGAATATAAATATTATAAGGACCAAAAAAAAAAAAAAAGACTTTCAGTACTCCCTCTTTTGAGTTCCACAGGTTTGGAAAGATGACTGAATATACATTTCTGAGTAAACTACTCCTTTAACCCTATGTTTCTGCCTTCCGTGTCATACTGTATATGCAATTTAGATCACTTTAGATGAAAGCATTGGCCAAATGACAAATCACTATTTTATTCAAATAAAGAAACCGCTTTAAACCGGTAGTTTCAGGTTTACCCAAATGTGCTGAATGAACTCTCAGAACTCTGTGCTGCAATTATACAGAATTGCCATTGGTGCTGTCTGAAGTAAACTCTCAAGGTACTTCCTTATAAGATGTCATTTTATTTATTGTGGGTATCCTTCATCTGTAAACGACATGTCTAATCATGTAATGGTAAATGATGACGTCTTCATAGCCTCGCTAAGAAAACATCTCAGGCTTGTTTCACCCTCAGCCTTGTTAATTGGTGTGTTGATTGGGCTCTGTAGAGAAACACACACAATACAGACAATTCTGCTCTCCAGTTCCTGTCTTTTCTGTCATATCATGTTTCTTTTAGCTATAGCATCTGGCCAGCATTATTTCATTGCAGCTCTCGGCTCTCTCTCTCAACACACACACACTTTTTCCCTTAGGTTACATCATAGTTATGACCTCATTGCCTTGGTGTTGTAGTCTAAACACAGTGAAGGTAGTGTTGCCATAACAGCGTCCATGTGTGTGTGCTCACTTTGAACACTTTGTTTAAGGTAATACAAGCTATTTTCACATAAAGATGTGGTCACCTCTGTTTAGGAACAAATTCACTTCCCTGGAGCAAACCGGAGGTAGAAGACGTTTGGAGGAAGAAGACGTTTGTTTCTCTCGTTTTAATCCCACAATCTCCCACTGCCGGCCAGTGTAAGGTCTCTCGCGTCACCTGCGTTTAGTCGAGCGCTGCAGTGATGTAAACCATGTGCTGCCACCTGTTGCAGATTTATTAAAAGATTGGACTGGTATTTAAGTTTAGTCCTCCATCTGTCGTTCCACTCTACTTTCAAAGCCTCTTGTTCCAGATCTGCCAGACCAGGGCATTATAGTACAGTTGGTAAGTTACAGGGAAGTTGTGTTAGGCCGCACAGTCTTGTAATGTCAGAATGGTCTGACTGGAGATAACATGAGAGAGTGACACAAACCGGGTTAAATGAGTAGCCGTGTGGGTGTGTGTGTGTGAGTGTGTGTGTATTTGTAGGAGCTATAATCTTTGCCAACCATAGGCATATGCAAAAAAAAAAAAGTTGGTTCTGGTCCAAATATGTTTCAAATATATGCTAGATATACCATTTTTTGTCATTTAAACTCTAGATGGGTGATATGTCCTTAACTCAATCTGTTTGCAATCACATTGTTCTCTATAGGGCACAGCTGATTGGTTCCTGCTGTATCAATGAGCTCGCTGCTCAACCTTTAAATACTTGGTTAGCATTTGCAGCGCGCTTTCAGAAGCCCTCCACCTTCCCCAGCTACACCTGTATAGATCAGCCACGGTTAATTAATTTATGCTATCCACCTTATTTTTCAGATAAGAGCTGGAGCGGCCATTTGTAATTTGAATGTGTCTGGCTTCCGGTGTCATTCACTTCCAGTTATTTTTAGCTGTACAAAACAGCTTGTTGTTGAAAATAGACCATGTGGTCACCAATACTTTGATCAAAAATACAGTAAAATTAGTAATATTGTGAATAATATTTAAAAATAACTGTTTTCTATTTTAATATGTTTAAATGCAATGTATCCCTGTAATGGCAAAGCTTAATATTAACAGTTATTACTCTAGTCTTCAGTGTCACATGATCCTTCAGAAATCATTCTAATATGCTGATTTGGTGCTCAAGAAACATTTGTTATCAATGATGAAAACAGTTGTGTTGCTTATTATTTTTGTGGAAACCATTATACAGTTTTTCTGATGGATAGGAAGTTCCAAAGAACAGCATTTATTTGAAATAGAAATCTTTTGTAACATTATAAACATCTTTACTGTCACTTTCGATCAATTTAATGCATCCTTGCTGAATATATATTATATTAATTATGTTCACAAAATAGTCAGACTGCAAGATTAGGGAAAGTGCTCATTGTAGCAACTTGGCAACTATGAAAGAAATAGTTTGGCTTTGACAAAATTTGCAAGGTTTTTGGCATCAAATCTTTGAAAGATATTCAAGAGTTTTGTTTGAGACACTTGACAGCAGGTTAATAAGAGAATATACTTGAGCACAGCTGTAAATTAAACTTTTTTTTCAGGGTAATATCTGATTCTTGCCTATAAATGCCATATTAACTGTGTTTGCTCACTTTGTAAATCAGTCAGAAAGCCTCTTACTGTCTAAGTGGGCGGCTCTTGTTCAGAATAAGCTGATTCATATAATCAAAAGTCTGGCTACCCTATGTTTACCTGTATTTTTCCTCATAATTCTGCTGCCATAAGTGATGAAGGCTCTGTGTTTGTGTGTGTGTGTTTGTGCATATGCATATTGGTAATATTTAGTCAGCGTGTCAGCGTGAAGGGAGAGTTTTGATTGGGTTCTGCTTCGTGAAGTGTATGTTTCCTAGATGTAAATATTTTCTTAGTCAGAAAAGCACTGTAATTACAGGACACAGTCAGCCTGGCGTAAAGTGTGTGGGCTCCTGGCAGCTTTGAGGGTGGTATATATATAGTGCATTCAAGAGTTTATTTAACAAAGACACCATCCGTTAGACACACACTCAAACTGTCTGTACCATCAGCTTTAGAACGAGTCAATATCCTGTTTAGTCTTACAAAGGCAACAGTAAGCCGTACACTATGTCTGGCTCCATTACACCTTTGGCCTCCATCTTGACCTTGTTCCCAGCCTCACAGTTCATGATTCAGGCATCGATTCTCATGTCTTTTTTGTGCTTTCCTTTGCCAGAGTGCCGGATCTCAACAAATAGGCACTGATTACATTATCTCGACATCAAAGCATACAAACCAGCCTTTGGTATACAAGTGTCAATAGCGCTATGCTAATGCACACTAACACAAACAGGCGTGTTGACACTACGAGCACAGTCTCAGTCGGTCTTAGTCGCGCTTTCAGACTCCGCTGTGATTCTGATTGTTTTTCCGTGTCTTACCCAAACAGACAAGTCTCTGAAGCCACAGGGCACGATTCAGTTCTCGCTGGTTCACACAGAATGGGATTAAACCAGTTTCCTGCCTTCTCAGGACCCCAGAGCCGCCTGGGGCAGGACTGTTTCAGGGCTGCCGCTTGTGGGTTTGGGGAGGAAAGTGGCCGCAGAACATTAGTTAGCTGTCAAGTTTTCCAGTACGAAGGCACAGGATGTCGGCTGGATCGAGCTTCCCGTGTGAATGGCTGCACTGATGGGAATCTCAGGGAATATGGGGGAAATTGGCTGTGGGATTCAAACTTCTGCTCCTGAGACAATCCGTGGGGTTAATATTCACATCGCTCCTCTCCTACTTCTGCTTCCATCCGCCGTTTTCGTTCACTCCGGCCTTTCGCCCAGCCCATAATTGCTTTTGCTTCTTTTGTTCTCACACAGTGAGAAGTTTGACAGTGTACATAAACAGAATTCCAGAGGAGCAGCGGCGTATGGAAAAAGCACATATGGAGGCAGTTTGCCTGGATCTCTGCAAGGAACCAGTGAGGACCATCTATAATAGATCTGTTCTGCACTCAAGGTGTAGTCATTACCGAAGTTTAACGGACAGAGAGAAAGTCTGCACAAACACTGATTTAAGCAGACGCTCAGCATGTGTTCCTCTA
The DNA here is from genome assembly GCF_965113295.1 of Leuciscus leuciscus. NCBI lineage: Eukaryota > Metazoa > Chordata > Actinopteri > Cypriniformes > Leuciscidae > Leuciscus > Leuciscus leuciscus. Next base: position 10,195,369 of record NC_138737.1, read on the forward strand.
ACAATCTCACTTGGTAGGGTTTCTCACAAGGTGAAAATATAACCATGATATGATGTTCATGACCTTGTTACTTTCAAATGTTATGAACTGTTGGGACAGGATGATCTGCCAGGGCATAAGTGTGGTTGGGTCATGCATTTAATTATACATAAGTGATTCTTCAAGTATGCACACTTTTATGTCCCATGGGTTGATTTCTATTAAGCAGACACTCTTCTACTCTGAGAGTTAGTTGACATGTAGTTGCAAAGTTACTTATAGTTAGTAGAATGTCTGAAGTGGGCTATAAAGTGTTGCTCATGAGGGCTGCATTTATTTGTTCAAAGTACAGTAAAAACAGTAATATTGTGTGACACATTATTACAATACACAGTTAATTCAGTGAAATAGTGAGAAAACTAGTGAGAGTGTGTAAAGTCCTCTCAGCCCAAAGTGCAGCCAGATATAGAAATGTATTTATGAGGTCCATTTTGAATGGTTTTCCAGCATGAATCTACACCTGTGCTGTTCTGGGCTTATACCGGTCGGGGTTCTTCCCTCTAAGGAACGTCAGAGGACATAATTCGTGTTGTACCGCTACAACACCCACACAGAGAGATGACTTCATTTCTCATAACACACTTTTAAATTACATTTAGAAGCAAATTTATGGTTTTGGTGCATAGATCCAGTTTCTGATTACCAATAGGAGCAGGATTCATTTATGGCCATTTGTCGTTGAGTGCACGGGACGTCTCTGCCAAGCGGCGGGTTTATGCTCCTCCATAATGCCGAATTGGATCATTTCCTGACCGTGACCTGGAGCATTTAGGAAAATGTTTTGCTTTTAGTGTCTTTCTTACAGACTTGTGCCTCTACACCTTCTAAGAGAACCACCCCATACTGTGACGCAGAGAATAATATGAAACACATTGCACTTTTCTTGCTTTCAATCACACTAATTTTGTCTTACTTATTCATGATCATTATCTCGTGCTGTTTCCTGGTGTTTCAGGAGATGAACGCATATCTTTGCTGCTGTGTGATGCCAACGCAGGTCAAGTGATTCGACGTGATTTACAGCCTGTGATTGTAAACCTGGAGGTGGGAGTGTCAGTGTGTGTATGTATGTACGGGCAGAAAAACAACTCTCCATGTGAGTGACAGATGGAGCGCTTTAAACAGAGACCCCCTTAGGTTTATGTTTCATTTCAGTGTCAGGGTTAATATTGAGAGTAATACGGCTCAAATCAGTTCCATGCAGCGTGTTTAGTTCCGTGAGGAAAGCTACAGTCCTGCAGGCCTCCTCTGAGAGGGATTTCCCAATACTAACAAAAAATAAGTCTAACACAATACATCATTATACGGAAATGATAAACAAACAAAACACTGCATTGTTCGGCAAGCCACGTTACAAGCCGTATGTTAGCGCTGTTCTTCATTGTACCTGATCCAGCTCCAGTAGTGTGTGTCTAATCGCACAGATTGGAACGAATGAACCTTGCCTGTGGTCACTAGGTTCAGGTCTTTATTGCTGCTGTGGCCCAGCACATTTCACCATAGTTTCAATCCTCCTAACGACCGTTTCACCACAGATGTTTCGACACAGCAGCACAGTTTTTACTGAGGTCGCTGTATCACCACTCAAACGGACTACAACTTTTCTGTACCCTCCAACACAATTCCAAGAAGTACAAGTGAAGTGTGTAATATTTTATATATTAAAATACCAAAGTCTATAAATGTCTGTGATTTCAAATTCTTGCAAGACCAAATGATATACATACACATGAATTTTAGAGTTTTATACTCTTATTATGACTCATTGGTTTGTGTGTAGAATAGAATTATGCAAATATTAATTATATATAGAATTTATATAATGGAACACTTTTTAAAAGAAAGTAAAGGCCAGATTTAACAGCTTGCACCAATTTATCGCAGGAATAAATTGCATTTTAAAATATCATAAAATAGATTTTGTTTTTTAAATTGTATACACTGTAAACCCTAATGCTCAAAATAATTAATTGTTTTGAGTTGGGTAAACTTAAATTAAACAAATTAAAAAAATTGTTTTATTTTGAGTTTTATGAACTTGTTTCTTTTAAATTAGGCAAACTTAAATTTAACTGAAACTGTTCTGGGATTTCTATTTCCCAGCATGCTTTGCCATGACACTCGAAAGGGAGAGTAAATGCTAAAATTAAGTGTTATATAATGTTTTTTTGTGCAAGATTAATGTTAAGTGGGAGATTTTGTAGTGGTTAATGTTTAGCTATGCTAATTAGCTTTGCGCATTAAAAATTATGCACATTTTCTGTTATGTTGGGGTTTTGGGGGGCTTGCATTATGGCGACAAGTGGAGCATGAGCTTAGTTTGAGAACAGGTATATTCAATGTTCTATATTTCAGTACTCAAATAGCAATTGCTATGCTATGCTAATGCAATCAAAGCATTGTGTTACCAATTAGCAAGTTAGCATTAACTAGTTAAAGAGAAGTTTCCACTACTAAAAATATTTAAGTTGATATTACATGATAATTTAAAGTGAAATGAATGAGTTAACTTACTCAAATATTTCAAGTTAAGAGCAATTAAAATGCACTGGTACAAAATAAAAATCTGCCAGTTCTGCTGACTTAAACTGAATTTCTTAACTGAAAATGTTGGTGTCACTGATTGCCTCAATTTTTTGGGGTTTACAATGTAGTCATATTATAACTGTTTTATTGTGTTTTTGATCCAATAAATGCAGCATTGATAAGTATTAGAAACTTCATAAAAACATTTGAAAAATATTACCAACCCCTATATCGGAGAAACATCTTAATACTTAATTGAAACATAAATTAGAGCTCTTATGAACCAATGATATGAGTGTGGGGTGGGGATTCACGTTTGAACAATGGAAGGCAAATTGTTTGGAAACAATCACTTGTGGCAGAAAAATGACGAACTTCACCTTTGAAGCATGTAACAGTGTGTGTGGTTTTTTGTAACGTAAATGAGTATAGTCTCATAATTGTGTCACCTCCTCAAGAGAAACTTTCTGGGTTTTTTCCCTGTTCTGTAGGGTCTTCTCTACTGTGATATACTGTTCTAATTTTAATAAACGGCCTCTCTTTCTCTCGCTCTCTGTCTCTCTTTCTTTTATACACTCCTTCTGGGAGGTGTTCTGTCAGAAATGTGTTTTTAATCAGGGCTATGTTCTGCTGGGATATGTTAATGTGGAACACTGCTTCCCAAACCCTGTGGGTCCACTGCAGAGCCAGCGCATAGCCAACTTTGGGCCAATGCTGGCGTGCTTACAGGCCGCTGACATCCTCCTGCATTAAGACGCTCCCTCTGTTCAAACTTAGAGAGGGGGGGGATAGGGAAATATTTCCTAGAAAACCCCTGAAAGAAGTTGCCATGCAAAACAAACCCACTACAGTCGAGGAGATGTGGGTTAGAGGTAGATTGCCGTGTACTGCAGAGGACTATGGACTCTGTTCTCAGAATGAAGACGATGTTAAAGAGAACTTACCCTTCAGAAACTTTGCCTCATGTTCACGCCTGAGGAAAACAAACAAAGCTGGAGCACAAATGTGTTGTTTTCCAGAATGCTGCTGAGATCGGCTAGTGCTCTGGGTGACGCTTTCAGTCAACATGAAATCACAATTGACCCCGTTTGCTTTCTTAACATACATTCCTGGTCTTAACGTGCATGATTCATCATGCGTATTATTCCAAAGATTCGTAGTCTGCCATCAAAACAATCCAAGTCGCAGAACTTCAGCCACCTCCATTAAACTTGTTTCCAGGGGGTGGGGGTGTTGATGGTGCCCCCATAGTTAGTGTCTGCAGACCGCATATTCTGCGTATATGGAACAGTGGTACTGGAATCGTTGTAGTAAAAGCTTTACATGAAGCATTCACTGAAATGAAAACATGACATTTCTGCAACTGATCAACAACAAATCCAACATACATAGCCTTTGGTTACTATAGAATAAAAAGTATAAAAGGTAATTGTGAGTTTACATCTCACATTTCTGACTTTTTTCCCCTCAGAATTGTGAGATATAAACTAGGAATTTAACACAATTAAACACTACTAAAAAAGTCAGAATTGTGAGATAAAAAGTCACAAGTTTTTCTTTTCTACTCCATGGCAGAAGTAAACTACTCCTCTCCTCCATCTGCTTATCTCCCTTAATCAACTACTTCTCTCCCTCCTCCATCTACTCCTCTCCCGTCATCAACTACTCCTCTCCCTCCTCTATCTACTCCTCTCCTCCATCAACTACTCCTCTCCCTCCTCTATCTACTCCTCTCCTCCATCAACTACTCCTCTCCCTCCTCCATATACTCCTCTCCCTCCTCTATCTACTCCTCTCCTCCATCAACTACTCCTCTCCCTCCTCCATATACTCCTCTCCCTCCTCTATCTACTCCTCTCCTCCATCAACTACTCCTCTCCCTCCTCCATCTACTACTCCTCTCCCTCCTCCATCTACTCCTCTCCCTCCTCTATCTACTCCTCTCCTCCATCAACTACTCCTCTCCCTCCTCCATCTACTCCTCTCCCGCCATCAACTACTCCTCTCCCTCCTCCATCTACTTCACTTCCTCCATCAAGTACAGTACTCTCCCTCCTCCACCTACTCCTCTCCCTCCATCAACTAGTCCTATCCTCCATCAACTACCCCTCTCCTCCATCTACTCATCTCCCTTAATCAACTACTCCTCTCCCTCCATCAACTAGTCCTCTCTTCCATCAACTACTCCTCTCCCTCCTCCATCTACTCCTCTCCTCCATCAACTACTCCTCTCCCTCAATTCCTCTCCCTCCTCCATCTACTCCTCTTTCTCCATCAACTAGTCCTCTCCTCTATCATCTACTCCTCTCCGTCCTCCATCTACTCCTCTCCCTCAATCAACAACTACTCTCCTCCATCAACTACTCCTCTTTCACTCCTCTCCCTCCATCAACTAACTCCTCTCCTCCATCAACTATCCCTCTCCCTCCTACAACTATTCCTCTCCCTCCATCAACTACTCCTCTCATCCATCAACTACTCCTCTCCCTCATCCATCAATTCCTCTCCTCTATCATCTACTCCTCTCCGTCCTCCATCTACTCCTCTCCCTCAATCAACAACTACTCTCCTCCATCAACTACTCCTCTCCCTCTTTCATTTACTCCTCTCCCTCCATCAACTATTCCTCTCCCTCCTCAATCTACTCCTCTTCCTCCATCAACTACTCCTCTCCCTCCTCCACCAACTCCTCTCCCTTCATCAACTATTCCTCTCCTCCATCAACTACTCCATCAACTACTCCTCTCCCTCCTCCACCAACTCCTCTCCCTTCATCAACTATTCCTCTCCTTCATCAACTACTCCTCTCCCTCCTCCACCAACTCCTCTCCCTTCATCAACTATTCCTCTCCTCCATCAACTACTCCTCTCCCTCCTCCATCTGCTCCATATTTTTCAATATTTAATTGATCTGTTACCCCAAAATGCTTACCAGTTGTTTCAATATTTTTCAGTACTTTTGAGCTGCTGTTGTTGCAGAAGTATAGGCTTTATACTATATTTAAGGTTTGGGACATTAGGTCTTCATTTGCTCTCATGCTGTGTTTAAGAATTTTCAAATAAGACCTGAAAGATCCATGATTTTGGTATTGGGTAAGCTTGTGTGAAAAGAAAATGAAAGTATTTTAGAAACGTGTTAATTGACTGTATATTGTGTGAAAACAACATGAATTGTGTTAATGGTATGGTCACAACAGATGTATGTTGTGCTAATTGTGCTTAAAGTTTCGAAAATGTGATTACAGATAGGACAAAAGTCTGTTAGCAATTGAAAAAAAATACGTTTTTCATCTAATATTAATATTAATTTTATTTAATGTTTATTTCAATTACCGAATATTTTTTAAACCATTTTAGTTTTAGTTAACAATAACAACACTGCTTTTACATAATATGTTTGATATATTTTCCTCAGCCAGTGATCTGTAATGACATTACTGTAATGACTGTAATGGCTTCAGCTCCACTCAGGCTTTTCCATTTTCTGCTCTCCACTCGCTTGACACTCTGCTGAGAGAAACCCTGCTCCGAGTAGTCCTGGTGTTAAACTGCTTCCTGCTCCTCTTCTACTCCGCACCACAGCTATTAGGTGTATGATTATGCGGCTTACATGTATGTATGTGTCTCACAAACCTCTCCACCAGGTGCTGCTATTCGCTGAGCAGATCTGGCCTCCAAACCCAAAAAGAATGAGGTGTGTGTGGCAGAAAAAGCAGGAGAGAAGGACAGATAGAAAGAGATTGAGACCGGCTGTAGTGTGTTCTCCTCTCATCTGGATTGAGTTAACATTCCAAACTCACAGACACAGCAACCGTATCCCACTATAGGCGAGCTGTGCTCTTACAACTTACAACAAAATGTGTGTGTGTGTGTGTGTGTGTGTGTGTGTGCAGGACGGCCTCTCCCTGTCTGAGTGGGCTCTCCCACGACACTCCTTCCTAAACATGCCACATTCCTTCTTCTCATCCATCCTTCTCTGCTTTGCTAAGAAAGAAGATAAGTGAAGCGTTTATACTTGCATAATTGTAGAGCAGGGCTACTGTTTAGGTCTTGAGTAGTCACGTGACTTTTGCGTCATAGTTTATTTAAATCTTGAGAGCTTGGAACCAAAGGAAAAAGATATTGATATATAGATAGTGATATTGCTTAATTAGCCTATTTGTTACTGCTGAGCACGGATTAAATTAGACCAAAATTATGCAGCGTTCTTAGACTGGGTAAACCCAGCCCAATCTGCTGGCGATTTAATTTCGCCCTGCAGCTCACTCTGGAAACCTGTACATTCTTCTATCCTGCTTTCGTTACAAATTTGCAGGGACCAATCACAAACTGGCTTATCCACCTGGCGCGCTATTGGCGGGTTTAGTCCAATCCAGTTCCTTTTAACCTCTCGACGATGCTCAATGGCTTCTTTAGTTTAGCAAACAAATCGCTCAAGTGGGTGTAAATACCACTCACTTTCATGTTTTTTTTTTTGTACAACCTGCAAAATTCGCTTGATGCCATTGCTGCTTCTGCAAACCGCTGATCAATGCTACAAACCAACACGTTTGTTGACACATTTCCTGCCTGGAGTTTACGCTGCAAAGTACGTCACCTGGATCGTTGGTCTGATTGGTTGAAGGACTATCCAATTGTGTACAGAGTCATTTGAACTATGTCCGCTGATCACTCCTCTTCTCCAGTAGAAAATACAGTGCTTAAAAGATTGAGCTTGGTCTGGTGATAGCCAGACTACAACGTTCTGGCACTTTTGATTAAAAAAACCCACTATTTTCTATTCCCTGTAATTACCTCTGTTTTTACCAACTTGCTTAAAAACACTTTTAGAGTCCATTACATTAAGCATAATGCTTCACTATAGTCAGTGAGGGACACTAGAAACAACACAGTAGACTCTCAGTAGCAATTTTGTGTTGTATTATACTCGCACAGATTTTGAACTCAGGACTGCTTGTGTCAACAACTCAAATAATACCGCTGACTTTATCCATATACACTACCGTTCAAAAGTTTGGGGTCAGTAAGATTTTTAATGTTTTTAAAAGAAGTATCTTCTGCTCACCAAGGCTGCATTTATTTGATTAAAAATACAAACAAAAACAGTAATATTGTGAAATATTATTCCAATTTAAAACAGCTGTTTTCTATGTGAATATACGTGTAATTTATTCCTGTGATCAAAGCTGAATTTTCAGCATCATTACTCCAGTCTTCAGTGTCACATGATCCTTCAGAAATCATTCTAATATGATGATGGGATGCTCAAGAAACATTTATGATTATTATCAATGTTGAAAACAGTTATTTACATTTTTATTTCATGATGCTATGATGAATAGAAAGTTCAAAAGAACAGCATTTATCTGAAATCTAAAGCTTTTGTAACATGTATGTGTGTATTTAATTGCTCTTTTCTTTAGTAAATATATACTATCACAAAAAACAATTGTTTTTATAAAAGTTAATTCTATTAACATTACTAGAAAAATTAATATTACTATTAGTAGGCCTATTATTGTTTGCTCATTTTGTTTATTTTTTGTTTTATTCCTTTGTAAATAAATGTGTATACTATCATCACAAAGGGTTTTTAATATAATGTAATGTAATATAATATAATATGCAGTTATATAATTAATTCAATAAAAATGACAATTATTATTATTAATATTATTTATTTATTTATCACAAAAATAATAATCATTATTATTATTATTATTATTTATTAGATTTATTAATTTTTGGGCATGCCATACCAGAATAACCATCAGATTTTAGGGTACCCTGATCTCCGAAATCCCAACTTTACCCCTGCCACTGTCATTCCTGTGGAAAAAGAAGGACCAGGCTGGGTCAAAGGTCAACCTGTACAAAACTTCCAACTTGCTGCCTTAATGTTTATGTGTGTGTGTGTGTGTGTGTGTGTGTGTGTGTGTGTGTGTGTGTGTGTGTGTGTGTGTGTGTGTGTGTGTGTGTAGGTGTAAGCCATGCAGGTTATGACTATCCTGACTAATAGGGTTAGTGCTGTAGGCAAATACTCCAGCACCCAACTCAACCCCCTCTCTCTCTTCAACAGCTTTGAACTTGAACTCTTATTTACCTACGTGTGTTGAATGCAGCCACACACACACACACACACACACACACACACACACACACACACACACACACACACACACACACACACACACACACACACACACACACACACACACACACACACACACACACACACACACACACACACACACACACACACACACACACACACACACACACACACACACACACCACACACAACGGCTCACTCAGCAGTGAATATCTGGAGTGTTACAGGCTTCATATAGGTTCCTGCATTAATAAATATTAAATTATGTTTTGTGTTCATTTTTCATGGTTTACTTAGCAATACTTTGGGGACAAATATGTCTCCAGAAGTTAGCTAAATATGACAAAACCTCCCTTTACAATGTTAGAGTTCGAGTAATAGTTAGTACTTATTAGTTAAGTGTAAAAACACATAAGTCTTTTATAGGTCATAATTTAGATTGCTAAGCAAATGCATGCAAGTGTTCGTGTGTGCGCGCTGTTATGTCCGTTTGGAACATATTTGACATTGGTCTTGCTCCAAATTATTTTACAGTAAATAATCAGATGACCTGTGTGTGTGTGTGTGTGTGTGTGTGTGTGTGTGTGTGTGTGTGTGTGTGTGTGTGTGTGTGTGTGTGTGTGTGTGTGTGTGTGTGTGTGTGTGTGTGTGTGTGTGTGTGTGTATGTTGGGTAACAGCATTGTAGTTTGGTGGTGTCAACTTACATATACAGGTCTGCACACAGCAGGATTCAGCTGTGCTTGGCTCTGAGCTAGACTCTACAGATACTAGAGTGAGCAGAAGATGCAAAAGATGAAGTAAGACAGGAAGAGTAGGGAGGAGAGAGGAAGAACAATCAAGAAAAGACAAGACGGGAGAGCAGGAGGTCTTGGAGAGGTGAAAGTAACAGAATAAAACGAAGGGGCGAATGTGGTGAAGAGAGGAGTTGAGGAAAGAGTGCAAGGTGTCTCATCATGGGTAAAGGGGTGAGAGTAGAGGGTGAAAGAGAGATGTAGCTGGACCGGAGGTGTGCAGAGCAGAGGTGGGTAAGGAAGGGTTAAGCGTTCGACTGGTGCAGCACAACAGGAAGGCTGTTCTTGGGCCCGACTCCAAACAGATGTTCAATTGTTTCAGAGCTGTGCTTACACTGTTGGACTGCGTTCCACCACTCAAGGGAGGAGGAGGGGCCGAAAACTCAGAGAACCCAGCTGCGGCCGAGAGAGAGAGAGAGAGAGAGAGAGAGAGAGAGAGAGAGAGAGAGAGAGAGAGAGAGAGAGAGAGAGAGAGAGAGAGAGAGAGGGTGGTGGTTGGGGGGGGGGATGCACTGTTTTTTCTTCAACAAAAAAGGCATGTGTGTGTTCCAAAAAACATTACTCCCAGGGAAGAGGGTAGGACAGAGAGATTCAAGCTTTTTTTTCTGCATAAATAGCACTTTGAAGTGGGCGACAGAGGCTTGGGGGCCACTGCATATGCAAACAGCTTCAGTGTCAAAGTTACAGAGCAGCTTTGGGTAGATCTGCTGCTCCCCTGAGGCCTTGCTAAACTGCATGACTGGTGTCTCACCTCTCTCCGGTTTTACTGTACCATATTTTAATCTTACAAAGAAGTCATATTTCATTTCACTCCAGAATGAAAAGAAACAAGTAATACATAATAATTTGCATAAAGAAAATAATGCCTGTTTTAGGCGTACAATCATACAGGCTTTTTGTCATTATTATTATCATTATTATTATTTAGCATTTTTACTTTATTTCCATAACAATTAAGCATATATATCAACCAAATTTACGTTGTTGTAATATTAAACAATCACATTCTCATTACTTTAATGCAGTAATCAAGAGTACTAGTTGTCAGCATAGTTTATTAGGCACAAGACTGTTGTGTTTTTGTTTTTGTGTTGGTAAAACAGAATATTACAAAGAAGTTATTATAGAATATTATATTTCAGACTAAATTTGGACAGTTTTGTATTTTTTCTCCACATATGAAAATGTCTCCAGTTACGAATGTAACCCTAGTTCCCTGAAAAGGGAACGAGACACTGCGTCTTAGATTGATGCTATGGGGAACGCCATCAGCGTGACCAGTGTCTGAAGCAGTGTTAAACGCCAATTTATTGGTCGACGACGGTCCATGATGTCACAAGCGGCACACATGTAAGTATAAAAGGGTGCCTGTAGTACACAGCATCAACTCTTGCAGGCCCAAGGCATGGCAATGTAATGCAGTCCAGGGTTTGCATACGTAACCTGAGACGTTCCCTTTCAAAGTGGAACTTCGACATTGCGTCTTGGATTGACGCTATGGAAAACCGATACCCACTTTCAGTAGCGGAGTGGCAATCGGGAGAGTCTGGACTTTTCCCAGTGGGCCGGTAGTCAAAAGCTTGTGAAATTTGAAAGTAGCTGTGGTAAATATGAGACAAATGAATAGTTTACTATTGAGTGACTCTTGAATTTGTCCTTCAGTGGTTGGCGGATTTCCTAGTTTTAAGGAAGAGTAACTTCCCTTGGCTGCTGCTGCTATGTTAAGTGTACACAGATTATGTTAATACTAGCAGAAGCTAACGAGCAAGGTGTCGTGTGGCTTAGTGGCACTCCGCTTGTGACATCAAGCACTGTATACAGTGACTATAGTCAACCAATAATGTCAGCTTTCTTCATAGCGTCAATCCAAGATGCAGTGTTGAAGTTCCACTTCAAAAGGGAACAGTTCCAAAAGAAGCCAAAAGGGCCCTATTTTAACGATCTAAGTGCATGGTCTAAAGTGCAGGGAGCAAGTTCACTTAGGGCGTGTGTATGAATCCACTTTTGCTAGTTTAATGACGGGAAAAATGGTAGGCGCACCAGGTGCATGGTCTTAAAGGGTTGTCCCTATTCTCTTAATGAGTAATGGGTGTGTTTTGGGATTTACGTGTGTTAAACCAATCAGAGTCTCATCTCCCATTCCCTTTAAATGCCAGTTGCTCTCGCACCATGGTAGATTCGCTATTTACATGACGGAATTTGATTGTGGAAAGACTGATCCAGAGCGCAAACGGATCTGCTCGTGCACGAGGTAAAAGTGCGCAAGCAGACCATCTACGGGACAAGCCGGATTCCACCATATATTTATGTACACAATAATAATCTTTTACAATCCTTTTATTTTAAATATTTGGTTTGCTGGTTTTAAATATAATATTTGATAACTGCGTTGGGCTGGAACTAGCAAAAAACACTTGTGTCGCGCTTGATGCTGCATTGCACCGGGTGTAAGATAGGGCCCAAAGCATCAAACTTTGCATTTCACCAAGCAACGCAGACTGGCTCAGTTAATCAAATTAGGACCTGCAATGACTGTTGAATAATGAAAATTATCCATTGAGGTGAAGAATATTGTACTACAATTATATTAAATATAATTTAAATAGTGAAGAACAAGGTTTTGTTTCAAATTATTGTAATGAGAATTAAGTATAACAGTAGGCAAATGATAATAGAAAGGTTTTCAGTCGTTTTCAGTTTTATTATATATGGCTTTGTACCTGATGAATTAATCACAACTGGCCTTATAAAAGATAACATAAACACGCCTAACTGATTCTAAAAACATGTAATATCACTGAAATTCAGTGGTGGACAGTTAAATAATTCGTTTTTTTTTTTTTGTGCGGAAAATGTTACTTTTACTTCACTACATTGCATGCAGTGTAAAAAGTAAGATAGTAATGCCAAATTTTAGTATTAATTATTGTAAAATAAAATCATATTTAGGTCATGACTGTCAGTTATTTGTGAAGTAGGCCTAAATCTGCTGTAAAAAGGCCAGCTGTTTGAACCCATTGAAATACTTGAATGCGGGCATGACATACAGGGAATTATTAAAAATAGTTTTAATGTAAAATTACTTGTATCTTCTTCAATATAATATAGATTGTGACTAAATTATATGACAATTCATATTCACAGTGAGTGTGCTGTACAGAATGTGTGTCAGTGTGTGTGTCTGACATTGCCAGAGAGGGTAAAAGTGCATTAAGACAGGGGAGGCAGTATCACCCTGTGGCAATGGAGAGCAAATCTCAGTGTTTATTTACACCTCAGCGTCACACATACACGCACCGCAAATGCACACAAGGTTGTATTTCGCAACCACATGAAAAAGAGCCAAGCCGAAACAATGGCTGGCTGGACCAAAGTTAATTACCCACATAAGACCAGCGCTGACCTCACTCAAACTGCCTACAGCCAGAATAAAGTTAACTCACTCGTACTTACAGCACGCACACACACACACACACACACACACACACACACACACACACACACACACACACACACACACACACACACACACACACACACACACACACACACACACACACACACACACACACACACACACACACACACACACGCATATATACTATACAACATCAGCCTTGCTCTCTTGAACTCAGGGCAGAAAGCGTAGTCTTCTCCATTGACTCCCAGAGTGTAATAAACACATAAACTCACTGCTGCAAACAAACAGATCTGCTCTGTGAGAAACAAGATAGGCCTCTTAGAACTCTGATCTGTGCTAAAAGCAGGTTTACCTTTTTATGGTTGGTTTTATGGTAGAGTTGCACCAATGTATCAGATTTTTTTATTAATTTAAAACCATCGGCATATCAGCCGATACCTATGGTTTTGATTAATTAACTGTGTGAAGGCACTGATTTGTTATAATGTCAGTTGCATAATCCAACGTTTTTCCTCTGGGCAAAATAATTAAATGCTTGCCAAAACAAAATGAAACCTGCACCAAATATTGCTGGGCTCGACAATACGGACTGTGGTGCCAGCGTGAATGATGCTCGGGACAATTGACGGAACTGTCACTGTCCCGATCAGGCCAGTGCTGCATCATCAAGTTTATTCTTTGCACATGCTAAGCCTTGATATTCAAGCGAAAGAAGATGCAAAAGATAACTCAGTTTGGTTCTCACTGTGTGAGAACTTTTGTGTCCACACACATCCAAAGCGCACGGCCAGAAAGCCACGTCTCAGACAGCACGCAAATACTGAATTAAATTCTCTTTCTTTCTTCTTGCACTTGAACAGACAAAATAATATCATAATGCCCATCTTGGTGTGAATCAAACATAGTCAGTTGTGGCTTAAGTGAACATAAACAAACAGTTGAGAAATAAATCACAAAACACACATTTTAAATGTTTAATGTTAATCTAACACCAAAAACAAAAAAACACTTATACTGCTCTTGCCTAAATAACTTTTGTAACTTGAATAAATAGAATTTATACAGCAGTGTTATTATCTTACATTTGATTACTTTATTCAATTTCTGTACCTGAATATAGTGTTTTCTTTGAGGCATGCATGGTAAAAACATCAAGAAAACAAAAAAATTCAAGAAAACAAGCGATTCAAACAACATTATTTCCATAAGTACTCTTTTAAAAGTATTCTAAAGTGTATTTCTTTTTCACAAGACGCAATAGCTCAATAGCAGCAACCATGTTTTTGCTGTTTGTGTCCTCACTACTTTCCATCATCAGCTAATCATAAGTTACTGATATTGAATATCTGTTTAGTAAGCACTTGATAACTAGTTACCATCTGTAAAAATGGTGGTAGCTAGTTTTAAATAGTTTCTAGCTGGCCGAAGCTAGTAGATTATAGTCATCACCTGGCCAAATCTTTGTTCATTAGCTGAGATGGTGATGATAAGGTCAACCTGTTTAAAGCTGGTAGACCACATTGGCTGAGGAGGTGGGGATCTAGTTGAGCTGGTTAACTTGACTACTTTAGGTTGCTCTGACCTGGTTTCTCCAGCAGGGGTGCTCATATTCTCCTTCCAAAGACAGTCAGTTTAACCTCCTGCTCTGTGGCCTGGTGTCTGGCAAGGCCCGGTTTTTAGCGACACATTCTTGGAAGATTTGAATTTAGATTTACACTAAATTGATGCACTAAGGGAGTCCATGACCATATTAAACCCAATAAATCAAACATGAAAATATGATACTGATGTCTTCACAGCTCCCTTGGAGGGACTGACCATTGGTACGATGAAATCACTGCAGTGTTTTGTGAACCTTGAACCTGTGAGTCACAAAGACACAAACATCCTGATTGCTGTAATGTAGGTTACACTACTAGGCCAGATATGCCATTGAACTGTTGGTGTGTTTGTCAAGGGTGTGTGTGTGTGTGTGTGTGTGTGTGTAAAATGATTCATGCTGACTCAAAGTTTGAGCAGCAGACAGAGCGGCTGGCATCTTGAGGAGGTTTATCAGAAAGCGTTCTGTGTACCTACTGAATTACTGAGTCACAAAGCAGGCTGGTATTGAGACAGAGTCATAAAAGAGCCATCTGATAAGCTTTAATAAAATCTAGACTGCATGGCCTCTGGAAAAGACGGCCTGCTCCACACATACAGCTGAGAGGGCCAGCTATAAATTAGGGTGTACTCACATTGGCGATCTGAACCGTGCCCGGGTGCATTTGACCCGAAAAGTCTGGTTCGCTTGACTAGTGTAATCGCTTAACTGTCCCTGGCCCGCTTGGAAGAGGTGTGCCAGAGTACGGTTAATTTGGGCTCGGGCGCAGTACGCATGTAGTATGATCGCTAACCGTCCCGGAGCACGGAACAACTTCTACTTTTGTGTGCGGTGCGCTACTGTCATCATTACGCCAGCAAACATCTTCTATTACTACTCGGACAGTACACTTTTCAATTAATTTGAGTATATTTAGGTTTAAAGTAAAGCTGTAAATTTCTCCATCAAAGTCAGCTGCCTCCGTAACAATCCTTTGATACGTGCTGTACAATCAAGTGAAAATCGATGCGCGGCATAAAAGTTAAATCTATTAGGCAGTCTATTAGCGAATGCACTTTTCTTCCTGTTTTCTTCAAAACAAAAAGTTGCATCGTAAATGCTCCGGCTTGGAACGTTAAGTGCAATGTGAGTGCAGGCCTGCAGGGGGACAATGGCGCCAGGGCACGGTACAGGACAACTGTCATTATTAGTCATAATGAGCACAGGTCACCATAAATACTGCAATGCATACACATTTTGTGGGTCCACTTCAGTTTGGGTTCTGAGAGACAAACTCCGTTTGGACAAACGTTTGGAGATGCAGATCTCAAGTATAAAATATAAATGTAATACATTTTCATGCTATGATCTCTGATTGGCATACAAACTGTCAATTCACTGTCTATTTGGATTGTATATATTATACGCTATTGTTCAATAGTTTGGGGTTTGTAAGATTTGTTTGAAAGAAATTAATAACTATTCAGCAAGGGCATGTTAAATTGATTAAAATTAAAAGTAAAAAACTTTTACGTTGTTAAAATAATTCTATTAAAAATGCTGTTCCTTTAAAATTTTGATGACTGGAGTAATGATGCTGAAAATTTAGATTTGCATGACGGGAATAAATGACATCTTAAAATATATTCAAATAGAAAACAATTATTTAAAATTGTAATTATATTTAACAATATTACTGTTTTACTATATCTTTGTAAAAAAATAAATAAGCATATATAGACTTGAAGGAGATCCCTGTTAATGATTATTTTGGTAGAAACTGTGGTTACAACAGTACATTTTAAGGGTGCCGCAACTGTCATCAGGTTACAATCATGGTGTTTGTATTTCGTAAATTCCTGAGTACTTGCAGTCATTAATGATCAGAGTACAACCACCGTGTTTAAAGCATGATTCATTCATTGTGAATGAACACACGCAATTCTCTTTTATTCTCTCCAGTTACAGTTTTGCAATCCTGAAGAATATGACTTAAGATTTCCATTACGCTGAGTGAAACCCATTTTCCTTTTCTACTTTTCCAAAACTCATCAAGACTGCACAGTGTTGCGCAACATAAATAAACAATTGATCCATGTCAGTGATTCCGAAACAAAGCAATGGATTTAAACATAAAATGGGATTGCCAAAACTAGTTTATTATCATTCACACACTCTTTTTCTACAAGGGGTGGTTCGTTTTCTTGTCTAGAGATGATGTGAATTATCATGCATCATTCCATTGTTTAATAACCGTTCTTTAGACATTTATTTCAAATTTTTTCCAATGGATTTTTTTTTTTTTATGTACACGGTTACACATTTTATATACTGATTTCTGCCTGCCTAATTAAACAAAAAAAGTATGTATAGAATAGTATGCACTATGACATGCTACATTGACCGTGTTATGTTATGAATTTATTATTTTGTACTTTAATCCAAGTTTGATGTGAAAATTTATTTTGTGTTGTGAGAATAAATATTCTTTTTGCCATTCCGATCAAATCAAGAAAGAGCTAAAAAATAGTAGATACTTTTAGTGGTTCATTTGCTGGAAATGAAAGGTCAAGTTAAGCACATTGCATTGTGGGATACAGTAGTGTGCAGTGTTCTCTTTTGCATCTAGTGCACAATATAAATGATATATAGTGTAGAAATGGTACAAGTCTGCTATTCCCGACCATAGCCTCTCTTTCTCCCTCTCTCGCAGCTGGTGGATCTGTTTGGAGGCAGACGGTTGCCATGGTGCGGTTGCCATGCGGCTGGTGTCTGACTCAGACAGGCCCACACACTGTCAGTAGGAGGACAAGAGGTGAATCACTATGCTGGACGTGTGTGATGGAGGCCACCATGCCGTTCACAGCTCCATCTGTACAACACTTACACGGTTTCTGATTAATCCTGCCATATTCTTATATCTATATCGCACCGTTGTGTAATATCTGTCCCCCGTCAACATAACACTAACGGTCTAGCAAGCTTATTAGTGGATTTTGGCAGGGAATTCATTTACTGAACGTATTTTTGGCCATTTTCACTGACACTATCGTAGTGTGAAGTTTTACTGTATTGTGAATCATTGTTACGTTTTTTTATGGTAAAGCGATATATGGTGCTGACACTGTTGAGTAAAGTTGCGTTTATGAGGTCAAGAGCTGTAAAGTTGACAGTTTCACGTTATGGGTTTTAACAGCTGAAACATAATATTCACTTTCCTTGTGAAGTACAACTGAAGTTGCCTACTACTGGAATAAATAAAGTTAATGATACTGTATGTCAAGATTGTAGTATCAGTCACATTTCACAGATAATGTATGATACACTTTGTCCCATGACCTAAAAAAAAAAAAAGCATTAGAGAACCGCATGTTTTCTTTTTCTTTTTTTGAGAACTATAGATATGATAAACATCTGTTTCCTCCCTAAAAATTGCCATTTTAGACCGTTTTACTTCAGATGTCTTCAGAAAGATAGATAGATAGATAGATAGATAGATAGATAGATAGATAGATAGATAGATAGATAGATAGATAGATAGATAGATAGATAGATAGAACCCTGTTACTCAATTTATTGTAAGAAAATATGGTAGTGTGTGGGATTTCGGGATTGCTAATTAAGAAAATATGATCAAACTAATCGTTTTAGTCTTTAATTTCTGGCAAATGTAAGTTTATTAGTAAACAAACATTTTGTCCCAAACTAGCTAGCTTCTAAGGTGATGATGCGGAAACCTTTCTGCTGTATGTATTTTTGATCTGTGTAAATTTAATTTGTTTAATGTTGTTATTTAATGTTTATTGGTTAAAAAAAAAAAATTTGAAGGCTGGCAATCAACATTTTCTAAAGGTAAGATTTAGAAGAAAACTGAAAAAGAAACTTCAGCGCCTCCAACTATCCAAACCATTTAGGTATTTTAGTGTAAATACTCATTACGGCAGTCGTTCTCTAAAGTTTATCAGCTCATATGTGATTGTAAGAGTAATTTAGGAGCAAGTTGGCGGTTTAAATTCCCTGTATGGCATGCTAAAATGTTGGAGGAGAGGCCATCTGTCTGCTCTGTTTATTTTGATACTCCTTCATGCTGTAAGATTGAGTCAGTCTCACGTAGGATGGAAAGAACGGAAAGGAGGAGAGTCACTACACTGAACTAATCGTAACTCACTGTGGAGGTGCACCTGCAGGGTCTGTGTGTAAAACTGTTGACTCATGGGTAAAACATCCAGTCTTACACTGGTTATGATGCATGAGCGCTTCCACACTGACAGAGCAAAGAAAGGCGTCAATTTTGGAAGACCATCAGCTGTTGCTTTGGATTTTAGGATTTTGTTCTGAATCCCACGATTCCCACCCCTCTGGCTCATGAAGTGATATATTAAGTGTTCCAAATTCTTTCTCGGGATGTAGATTTGTCCAAGGATGATATCATGTGCTCTTGGATGAACTAGTACAATGAATTATGCACTCACTGTCTTGTGTAGCGCTAAAGTAGGGTGACCAGGCGTCCTATTTTTTATATATTTTTTTATAATTAATGTGCTAGATATCGTTTGATTAAAAATTACTCCTGATTTTCCTTCAGAAATCATTCTAATAAGCTGATTCGGTGCTCAATTATTATCAATTATTATTGTTAACTGTTAGTTCTCTGCTATGCAAATAGATGCATGGTAAGTGCACATGATGTAAATAATTTAGCCGAAATTATAAGTTGAAATATTAAAGAGAAGCCTTTGTAACCTACATGCTATTGTAAGAGGATGCGCAGTGGTTTGCTTGATTTGTGGTCTTCTCATTTGGAGCTGTGGGATGGACACTCTTATCTAAGCTTTTAGCATTAGAAATTCCCGTAAGTTACGAAAGCAGCACTGGCCAGACGTAGAGCAGACATAACAAGGTCTGGATGGGTGAAACTGTTTACATTCTCATCCCAAACAGGATGCACTGGTGTCCTCGCTCTTTCCATCTCTCTTTCTCTCTCACATGTCTGCTTGACAGCAAGTCAAGACTTTGCTGCAATATAATCTATTCAACTCTTTAATATAAGTACCACATTCCAGCCTTTAAGCTTGAAAATGACACATGCTTAATATATGTAACTTGGTGCTATACTGTAAGTGCAAATGTTATGGAAATATATGGAAAATGCATTAATAATCCTGCAGCAGCACAGAAAACTGAAAACTATATTGTCATCTGAGCTTTTCCTCTGACTGTATTAATTTATTTTATTTGAGTAGAGTAGAGTACCAACAGAACAAATAAAAACACACAAGAACAACCTAGGAGGTTAATAGACAAACAAGACCTCTTTCTATCTGCTGTGTATGGATGGATTTCGACCTTCCTCTCTGCTCTGTTTATCCTAACATATAAAGCTAATATATCCTTGTATGCTTATGGCTTTTTACTCTTGTATTTCTCCATTCCCTTTCCCTCTTATCTCACTCTCTCTTTCCACACTTCCCCTCCTTCTCTGCCTGTCCCATCCTTTCCGTTCCATCATCCAGTGTCTTCCCATAGCTCCAGTTATGTTAATCCATGGTGACGTTCGTGTTCAGCAGGATCCCCAGATGCCTGAGAGCTGCACTTGAGCTCTAGAGCTCTTCATTGGGCTCCAGTCTCTCCTCCTCCTGCCCCCCTAAAACACATCCGGCCACAGGACACAAATAACTACATGCAGCTCTCAGTAATGATACATAGTGGACCTAAAGCTGGAATTACAGCATGGGGGGGGGGGATTGTGCCCTCTGCTCCCCTGCTGGGCCTGTCTCTCCAAGTGAGGAGTAGTTCGGAAATCTGAAATAGAGAGAAGCAGGGGAAAAGAGATAAACAAACAGATACAAATTATCTCCACCCCTCTTCATCGACCCTCCACATCTCCCATTCTAGATATTTCTTGAACCACAGAGGAGATTTTGCACACAAAACAACATTCACATGCAGTGTTGTGCAGTAAAGTCAAGGCCAACAAATAAATGGAACATTTTCAGTGTTTTATTCAGGTTGATGACGTATGCCACACATGGACATTAAATTCACACAACACTGTATTTGCACAATGCTCTGTTTATGTTCACACAGTAAAAAATAAAATGTCAGAAAAACAAGAAAAGACATTTGGTAAAATTTTACGTATGAAAATAGTTTTAAAATGTGCAATTTTTGGTACTTTATTTTCTAATAGATTATTATATATAAAAAATTTTAACTGTATATAGAATTTTATAAAATACATAATTTTCATATTTTTTATTATAGAATTAAGATTTTAAAATGATTTTTGATAATTAAATTTGATAATTAATTTATATATTATATTGTATTTTATTATGTTTATTATATATATATATATTATAAATTATTTGTTATAATATAGTATTTGTAAAATTATTATCATTTCAATATCGTTATCAATTTAATTCATAATTATAACGTTTCAGGTTACACATGTCACCATGGTTCCCTGAGAAGGGGAACGAGACACTGTGTCCTAGAGGACACTATCGGGAAGGCATGGCAGGCAGGCCTGAGGTCTGCCTGAGTCAGAACAGAGCGTGGAGGACCCAAAGAGAAGGTATCCCAGTAATGGGGAAGGTACCTCTCCACGTTAGCCCCTGCAGTCGGGGGATCATCCCGAGCTCTCTCCTGAAAGCAGAGGACCGAACCCCGAAGGGGAGGCCAAAGCTCGACCAAGTTATCTATCTCCAGAGCACACGAGGAAACTGCATGCTTATGGGGCCCGAGTGGGGGAGGCAGTTTCTACTTTGCTGCTTACACAAGGGAGCCGCCTGCTTAAGAACCCACTATAGGGGAGGCAGCTACAACCTTGCGAATATGCTGAAGTTTGCATTACAAGCAAACTGCCAACTTAATAAACCCCAAACACTGGGGGATGCATTTACTACTTCATAATTGAGCCACCTACTTAATGGACCCACATAAGTGGGGGGCAGCTACTATGAGGGAACTTTCTACTTAGGAAACCCCAATTCTGGGGGAGCAGCTTCACCTCATATTGCACCTCACCCACATGCCACATTCTCACAAAAGTTCCTTACCGGACCTAACAGAAGGCAGTGTGTGCTATCAAAACGCACTCTACCTGTAACCGCATTAGTTCAGTTTCAGAACAACCTCTGTCAGCCCCCAAAGTTGCTGCTACTTACATGTGTCAAGTGATAAGCCATTTTTGAGTTCGATGAATGATAGGCGAATGTTTCGATTTCATGACGTTAACGATCTGTCCGTTACAGCCTGCGTGATTTCGCCAATTCCTGGAGTTGTTTTTTTTCTGTGACTAAACAACAAATAAAATTTTGGTCAACCAAGCCTCTTCTAGTCAACTAACGGTTTGTCGACCATTATGGGGCAGCCCTAGAAAGAAGAGAGAACGGATAAAACAAAGCTCCTTACCTGCCTCCGTAGAACATTTTGCGAATGCATCCTACACAGCACATCCAGCCTCTTCGAAGAGCCGAAGGTCACCCAAACTCACGTTCGACATCCGTAGAGAATAGGGACGATGTGAACTTAGCTTTTCATTGAGAAATCCTCACAATGCGCGTATTCAGCTCCGTCAAAAGCACCAGACGCCCACTCGTCCTGAAAACGCTTGCCAGAGAGTTTCTTCATGATATTCACGTTCACATGTATGCAAACAAATGGATCCTGATGACAAAGAAAATTTTACACCAGTAGTGACATCACGGACATCGTCGACCAATGACATTGTCGCGTTTTAAATGTGTGCTTAGAGCCCTGCGCGGGACTGTTTTCTTCATCCCGCTCCCGCCCGCGCCCGCCGAATTTCTGACCATTACTGCCCGCTCCCGCAACGTATGTGTTACACTCCCGCCCGCTCCCGCAATATGTATGTCCACTCCTGCCCGCACCCGCAAAACTCTGAGAATTTATTCCCGCACAATAATAGAGGGGGACAGCAGTCATTTAAGCCCCTTTCACACAGAGATTCCGGAAAATACACGGATAAAGTGACCCGGGATTTGACCCGGGTTCGTTTGATTTTGGTTCATTCACACTGCCAGTGATTTTCCGGAATCAGAGAGTGCGTTCACACACAACCCGTAAAAATGCCGTAAAGACACGTGACATCGATGTGACTTGTAATCTCAGCAGCGTCTCAAGTTTGCTTATGAGCTGCGATCTTGTGCATTTTTTTCTCTGATTCGATCATAAAATTGCGCTTTACGTACCGTTTCACAGCTGGCGAACGATCCCTCGCTTCAGCGTCATCACTACGACACGGCATTATTACGGTTTTTGTTCACACAGCGCGCGTTCCGGGACTGAACACGGCAATGTTACTAGGTCCCGACCCGGCATCGATCCCGGCATAAATCCCGGGTCGAGTTTGCGTTCACACAGAAGGCGCTCTGGCAATTTGCCGGCAATTTGCCGGGTTCAAAGCGCTGTGTGAAAGGGGCTTTAGTGAACGCGGCAAGAGCGCGCAAGTGGTTTGTTCGAAATACTCCAGTTCTGCTGTAATTCAGCATTGTATTTGACTCAAGTCTGCGCGCTGTCGCGGAAGCGTCAGCGGGAGCGTTCAGCTCTCGTGTTCAGCCTCCTCGTGTGAAGACCGACTCGGGTAAAGACCATCGACTCTACCTGCGCGACTCCACCGAGCAAGGACACCAGGAAGACACTTAAGTATCTTCTTCTCCCTTTCCTCTCCCCCTTTTATCCTTTTCCTCCTTTCTCAACATGTGCTTTCAATACATTCCTGTTATCTCTCGGCAACGCCCTTTCATCATTCACAAAAGGCAGCGCAATACTGCTAATCTGCGTCCCATTCTCTCATCCTCTCACACACCTCTCTCTCTTTCCGTGGGTCTATGGAATTGTCAGTCAGCAGTCAATAAAGCTGACTTTATTCCAGCCTTTGCATCTCATTCTACTCTTAGTATCTTGGGCTTGACTGAGACCTGGATTCGTCCAGAAGACTCAGCAACCCCCGCTGCTCTCTCTAGCAATTTCTCTTTCTCTCACTCCCCTCGCCAGTCTGGGAGGGGTGGGGGTACAGGGTTTCTCATTTCTAACAACTGGAAATACTCAGCGCTCTCTTCTCTATGCAACAACAACTCATTTGAATATCATGCTATTACACTTACAACTCCCATTAAAATCGATTTTGTAGTCATTTATCGCCCCCCAGGTCAGCTGGGTAACTTCGTAGAGGAGCTGGATGTGCTGCTGTCCTCTTTTCCTGAGGACGGCACCCCACTTGTAGTCTTTGGTGAGTTCAACATTCATCTTGAAAAGCCACATGCAACAGACTTCATTTCTCTCCTAGCCTCTTTCGATCTCAAACGGCTCATCACCACAGGTACTCACAAATCAGGCAACCAACTGGACCTGGTTTACACACGCAACTGTATCACAGACAACATTTTGGTGACACCTCTCCATGTTTCAGATCATTTCCTCATAACTTTCAGTCTACAACTCTCTACCCCTGCACCACCAATCCTCCCACCAGTCCCTTTCAGACGTAACCTGCGCTCACTTTCTCCCGCCAATCTTTCCTCTGCCGTGTCATCTTCTCTTCCCTCACCCTCACAATTCTCATCTCTGGATGTGAATACCGCAACGGATACCTTATTCTCCACTTTAACCTCTTCTCTAGACCAAATCTGCCCTCTCTCCTCCAGGCCTGCACGCGCTACTCCCTCTAACCCCTGGTTATCTGAGGTTCTTCGTGAGCATCGGACCGAACTCAGGGCAGCGGAGAGGAAATGGCGCAAATCAAAAGACACATCTGATCTGAGTATGTATCAATCTCTCCTCTCTTCATTTTCTGTTGATGTTCATGCTGCGAAATCTTCCCACTTCCACAACAAGATCAAAAGCACCTCTAACTCACGATCACTCTTCAAGACATTCAACTCCCTCCTCTGTCCACCCCCACCACCACCAACCTCCTCTTTAACTGCTGACGATTTTGCTAACTTCTTCACCGACAAAACAACAACTATCAGCAGTCAGTTCTCAGCTCCACACACACAGGAACCCAGACCAACCTCTCCCACAGCCAATAACCTTCTCTCCTCCTTCTCTCCGCTAACCAAGGAAGAAGTATCTAAACTTATCATGTTCAGTCATCCTACCACCTGCCCTCTAGACCCCATCCCCTCACACCTTTTACAAGCCATCTCTCCCACACTTCTACCAGCACTCACACACATCATCAACTCATCCCTCCACACTGGCACTTTCCCTACTGCATTCAAGCAGGCTCGGGTAACCCCACTGCTTAAAAAACCAACACTAAACGCATCATTTGTAGACAATTACAGACCTATCTCTCTCCTACCATTCATTGCAAAAACACTTGAAAGAGCTGTTTTCAACCAAGTAACATCATTCTTGTCTCTGAACAACCAGCTGGACGCCAACCAATCCGGCTTCAAGAAAGGACACTCAACTGAGACTGCATTACTGTCAGTCACAGAAGCCCTACGGATCGCAAAAGCTGCCTACAAATCCTCAGTTCTCACTCTTCTGGATCTGTCTGCTGCCTTCGACACTGTGAATCATCAGATCCTTATGTCCAGCCTCTCAGCACTAGGCATCACAGGAACCTCCCTCCACTGGTTTGAGTCCTATCTCACAGGTAGGTCCTTCAGGGTCGCATGGAGAGGCGAGGCATCCAGAGCACATCATCTGACCACAGGGGTTCCTCAGGGTTCAGTTCTTGGTCCCCTCCTCTTCTCCATCTACACCACATCACTGGGACACATCATACAGGCACATGGTTTCTCCTACCACTGCTATGCTGATGACACACAGCTCTTCCTCTCATTTCAACCAGATGATCCCACAGTAGCTGCACGGATCTCAAGCTGTCTGGTGGACATCTCGACATGGATGAAGGAACATCACCTGCAGCTCAACCTGGCAAAGACTGAGCTTCTCGTCCTCCCTTCCAATCCGTCTCTGCAACACGACTTCACTATCCAGCTAGACTCATCATCAATCACCCCATCAAGGTCGGTCAGAAATCTTGGAGTAACAGTTTATGACCAGCTGACCTTCACAGATCACATTTCAAAGACAGCTCGATCATGCAGGTTTGCACTGCACAACATCAGGAAGATCAGGCCTTTCCTAACTGAGCATGCAACACAACTTCTCGTCCAGGCCCTGGTCATTACTAGGCTTGACTACTGCAATGCTCTTCTGGCTGGACTTCCATCATGTGCAACTAAACCTCTACAAATGATTCAGAACGCTGCAGCTCGTCTTGTCTTCAACGAGCCCAAGAGGGCCCACGTCACTCCTTTGTTCATCTCACTGCACTGGCTACCTCTCTCTGCTCGCATCAAGTTCAAGGCACTGACGCTTGCTTACAGATCTGTCACAGGCTCAGCTCCGTCCTACTTTCACTCACTCCTACAAGTCTACATCCCTACCAGAAGCCTTCGATCGGTCAACGAGCGACGTCTCGTGGTCCCATCCCAGAGAGCCAAAAAATCACTTTCCAGAACATTCTCATTCACAGTTCCATGCTGGTGGAATGATCTCCCCACCGGCATCCGGAATGCAGAATCCATGACAACATTCAAAAAAGAGCTGAAAACTCTTCTCTTCCGTGAGCACTTAACCGCATAAAATTTATTTTTTTTTTTAAAAGTATATATTCCTGTAAATGTATATATTCCTGTAAATTCTTGCTTATCGGGCTTATGCTACTCTGAATAATGCCTGAACTTCGTATTTTGAGCACTTCTTGCGTTGTTTTTTGCCTCTTCACGATGACTTGCTTAATTTAGTCCCAATTTGTAAGTCGCTTTGGACAAAAGCGTCTGCTAAATGACTAAATGTAAATGTAAATAGAGATGCATCGATTTTGTGTCTTCTCCCATCCCGCAGGAAAAAACACGTATGCTATTATTAAAGAGATTCATGGGGTTGTTTGTTTCGTTTCCTTGGCCTGCATGTATTCTGACGCACTGGTCAGGAAGATGAATAGTAGCCTGGCTAGGCTATCGGGGACATCTAAAACGCTTAGGCTACCACGCGTTTCTTTAGACTTCAAGTACTTTGATTTTGGCTATTGAAGTATTCCGTCATAGGCTTGATTGGTCCTGGTGTAAATGTGCAGAAAGCATGTCTGAAAGCAGCTATAGCCTATGAGAACACAGAAAGACAAAACACACAATACATTCAAATATAATTTTGTTTTTTATCAAAAACTGTAAATACCTCGTTTGAGGTCCTTTTCCACATCATTTATTGACATCTCCATCATGTCGCTAGGCTACCTCCCGATCCCGCAGTGTTTTTTTTAGCCGCCCATTCCCGCCTGCAGCAAAGTTCAAACCGCCCGCTACCGCGAGATTTGCGTTGCGTCCTGCGGGACCCGGCGGGACTCAATCCCAATGCAGCCCTCTACTTCAGACACCGGTCACACTGGAGGCTTTCACCATAGTGTCCTCTAGAGGATACAGTGCGAGTTCCCATTCGAAAGGGAATGAAGTTAAATGTTATATTTAGTTCATTGTAATTGCTGTGCTAAGTAAACCTCAAATTCAGCTATATACTGTATATGATCAACAAATCTCAGGTTTATTGGTCAATCTAGTCTGGTTTTCTGGGTCTTTCAAGGTTTTGGGCACTTGTTAGCTGGTCAGGCTGGAAGATCTCCAACTAAATCAGCTGAACACCTGCTTGTCCAGGCTAGTAGACTAGCTAAATCATAAACCAGCTAAGACTAGTAAACCAGTTTAGGATAAATACATTAATATATTGTACTTTTATCAAGCAAACAAGAAACTTCAGTGGCAACCGGTCCGGTCACTAATTATTTTTTTTTAGTTTTACAGCCAAATCGCACAATGTCTTTTTGTTGAAGGATCTTTACAACAGCTCAGTTGCAGTGTGGGTTTGTGGAAACCCGAAGTCAGTATTTCAACAGGACTGAATGAGTGAGAATGTTGGTTTTCAGGGTGCTGCTGGGGTTTTAATGACTGTTTTTGTGCAATGTCTGGCAGTGCTCAGTGTTCTCAGGTGGAGTTTAACCAGCCTTGTGTCACAGCAGAAAGGTTTTTGGAGACAGGTGGTGTGGGATGGAGGTGTTCTATCCCTGTTTCCTCGAGAACAGAGACGCCCTGTGTTTCAGCAGCATCTGGACAAAATCAAACTAGGCCATACAGTGAGAGAACCGAGGGCCTGAGAGAGTGCGAGGCCTCCACTTCCTTACAAATGGCTGCCGCTTTGCCACAGCCTCTGTAGGTAAAGCATAGTTCAACAGGAAATTGAATTATAAGGGGCAGAAATCATTGCTCTGTGGCTAAACGCTTCACCATGTTTTGTCTGCGGGTGTATTAAAAAGCATGACAGAACATGTTTTTGGACAGTCAGTGAGAAATGTCAGACTGACATGTTAGCTTTAATCCGAGGCAGACGTCGATTGTTTAATGATTTCCCAAACATGGTCTCGCATAGCAGATTAATTGCGCTGATTTTTTGGCTCTGTGCTGTACCACATAAAGAGAAGGAGACATTTTCCCACAGTCTTGTATAACACCGGCCTATACAATTTCCACATGACAGCTACATGTGAGAGGCCTATCATTAAGCCAAGCACTATTTCCATGTTCACTGTCTCTAAATGTCAACATCTTTGGATTCTCAAGGCAGTTCTTTAACAATGACAGCTGTCAAATCTTTACGAATTAGAATGTCACGTTCAGCCTCCTGTTTGTCTCCTCCTGTTGTCATGGATACCGGGATTTCACAAAGCATCTCATTCTTTGGAAGGTTTCCTGAGCACATCATGTGAAAATTATATATTTTTTTAGCTAAATAATATTAAGCTTAATAAATGAATGATGACAACACACGAACTATTGCATTGCGTAGTGTTTATTTTAGAGTAAATCAACAGTCCAGAGATAATTGTACATGTCTATAATGTGTTTATCCCAAGACATTTTTCAGGTTGTCATCCACTATTCTACATCTGTATGCCTTCCTTAAAGGAATTATTCACCCAGAAATACATTTTGACATAATTTACTTACCCTCATGCCATTCCAACCTGTATTTTTGCTTCTGTGGAACACTAAAGAAGATATTTTGAAGAATGTTTCAAAAGCAAAACATTTTGTCTATACAGGACAATAAAAGTCAGTGGGTTTCAAAACAACATTTGACTTGGACATGGATTAACATATGGAAACATTTTTGAAAATGTTTTCTTTTGCATCCCACAGCAGTAAGAAAGTCATACAAGTTTGGACTGACATGAGGGTGAGTAAATAATGACAGACATTTTTGGGCAAATATCCCTTCAAGTACCTTACTAGAAGCTGAATACTGAATAGATATGAATATGTAAACATATGTGGTTGAATGTTAATGTGCTCATGGTTGTGACGTTATTACCATGACGATTTCTGATTGACTTGTTTTGGCAGCTTATTTTCCATTAATGGGTAGACTGGGGTGTGAGCTTTGCCTTGTGAATGGCATTTCAGTTGTTCTCAAATGGTTTTACTTTAGGGCCCAAATTTTACAGTTACATTTGCGTTGGACCTAAAATTGTTTATTTTACTAAAAATAAATACAAATTTCTATAAAATGGGATGAAGGCATGTCATGCAACCTGTCAGTTGATGGATGAATTTGTGGCAAATACCACAGAGTTTGATTGGATGCATAGCCTGAGATGTCAACAATATCTTCTCCATTTAAAAAGCTGATAACTAAAGATTGTAGTTATCGTCCTTGGTGTGAAATGGCCTTTAGTCTGTTTATTTTCTGTCCACAATTATATGGTTGGTTGCATTTTATTATTTGCATTGTTTATGCAACTCATGTTTGAAAACCACTGTGTCAGAGTCTGTCTGCACTGTTCATTCAACTTTTATTTCAAAGGAGCAAGGAAAACATTCTTTCTAAACTTTCTGAATAAGGTGGTGTATCTCTTAACAGCCAGGCAGACATTAGTTATTCAGAGAGTAGAAAGGGTTGTCCTATCCTTGACTTGTGTGAGCCCTTTTCCCGAATACTGAATGAGAATTGAAGTGCATTTGCCTAATCAGCAGAAATCAGACCGTGTTCACCCACAGCCGCTGCGCGCTGCATGCAGAAGAGACCAGACTGGGTTTGCTCGCCTTTAAATCAAAGCAAAGTAAGACGCTTTTGTCTTTTGTATGTCTTTCAGCCCTCTGGCTGGCTCACTTTAATCTGATAACCTGATCAAGACCTGCCTCTCACTTTAATGGAAGACTTGGATCATCTCCCAAGGCACCCTGGGATTTGTAGTCAGCACTCCTTTGACATCGTCTTTGAAAGTTGCTGTTGTCCCCAGACTTCCTCTGCACGGTAACAGGATGAGGTTAATGAATAGCAAAGTGAATTAGTCCCAGTGGATACGGATTCCCTATTGGGTTGCTTCTCTCATTCTCTCTTCCTCACTCACACACAAGCAGAAACACCTTCTCTTTTGTACCACTCAACTGTGCAGTATATTGAGACACGTTGTGGTCCCAAAGAGGCTGATTACTCTAGCTGTAACCCAGGAGATGACTCTGTCCTCGGCCAGGAAACCAGGATGGGAGAAGTGACAGGAAGTTGGGAAGGGGGCCACTAGCTAATTAATTACAAGTGAGCTTGTGGGAATATGGAGCCTAAATGCAAGTCATCTCCCTAGGTGAGTGTGTGTATGTGTGAGAGAAGTGTGTGTTATTAACACATACACACAGGTCCCTGTGAAGGGATGCAGTTAACAGTTTGAGCCCAGGGCACCTTGCAAACCAGTGGCTGAGGGGGTTCCGGAGCAAAGCTGTGCTCTGTAAATGATGCAGATGCCAGATGTACCGCAGCTTGCTTTCTGTTTAACCTTATTCTCGTGACGTCCTTTATGCTTTATAATCTTCTGTTGATAGTTAACCCTCCACTGGCAGAGTTTTCAAATAAACACGATAAACCTATTAAACGTGCTTTTCTCATATTTTTCTATATTTTTGCTTTTCAATATCTTTATAGACCTTATGCACCAGAGAAACGAGGGCGCCGCCATCTTTAGAATATTGTCTTTTAACTTCCGTTTTTGCGGTCGCTATGTATATTTCTATGGCATTGCTGTCCAGGAGTAATTCGCTTTTGAAGTGGATTTACTTAATGTAAAGTTAACAAAAGTTATCATGAGGACTGTGATGTTTAAAGCAGATGACTTAACAAATGTCAGTCGACCAGGAATATTTTAAAACGAGCCGTTCATTAATAAACACGCAGAATCGCTGTGAAAATACAGACCGGAAGTCAAAAGACAATGAGCGCAGCGCTGAAAAGGGGCGGGGCTACATAAGGTCTATACATTTTTTACCACCCCTCCAAAATATTGTTTTGTTGATTTACTATATTAAAGTCAAGAAAAAGTTAACAGGAAAGGGGAGCAATGATGCAAGGGCATTCCAAAAGTCATGTGATTATATGATAGATACTTATTTTTTACTCTTTTTTAATTTTCTTTGGAAAAAAATAGCAGATTTGTTAATAATTCAGATATTGTTGTTGGGGCTATAGATTTCAGAAACCCTTGTTATTACCGACACTGGCATCTGGCATCATGTCAACAGAAGAGGTAATTCAAATTACACTGTTATGATAGTTTGATTATATAGTATAGATTATTTAGTATATATTTGAGATTATAGACTATATACTGTAGATCTGGCTATGTGAGACTATAGTTTGAATTAATCCCTTTTCTTTGCATGACACATTGACATTACAGAATAGCTATTTTGGCATTATTCTGAACAACACTTAGCATTACTTTCATGTGTCATAGAATGGAAGAGAGGCTCATGGGAGCAGGTGTAAACATCACATCCTTACGATCTTCCCGTAAAAATCAGTCTACAGGCTTTCATAGACAACATAAGATGTGAGGCAAGGTCTATTTTTTTTTATTTTTTTTACATTTCTCTATAAGCTGTTCACACATTGGCAATTAAAAAGAGACAATACATGAAAATTCTTACATATAGCTCCTTTAACAGTTATATATTTTAAAATATTTACTAAATATATTTATAATTATGTAATTATGTTAGTGTATGTGCATATTTGCTTTACTGCATTAAAAATCCCTAATTAAACAATTATATTTTTCCTATATACATGTTTTTATAGCAATTGCACAAAGGCAGTTGACGGTAGCCGTTGACTTCCATAGTAGGAAAAAAATAGTATGGAAGTCAATGGCTACCGTCAACTCTCTGGTTACCAACATTCTCCAAAATATCTGCTTTTGTGTTCAACAAAAGAATGAAACTCATACAGGTTTGAAACAACTTGAGGGTGAGTAAATGATGACAGAATTTACATTTTAGGGTGAACTATCCCTTTAAGCAACAAAATCATATTTTCTTGGGTCGGCCAAAAGTGGAAAAAATCAATGATACATTATCAGAGAAATGTTTTTTTAAATTTTTTTTAGAGGTGGACAAAGTACACAACTTCCTTACTTGAATGAAAGTACAGATACTACTGGTCAAATATTACTCCATTACAAGTAAAAGTTGTAAAGACAGATTTTTACTTAAGTAAAAGCACAGAAGTACTTGTTTTTAAAAGTACTTAAGTATCAAAAGTAAATGTCAATGCATTGTTTTATTATTGTTGCATTGTTGTGTGTAATACTTACAGTACCTTATGCCTCTGAATCTATGCCTGCCTTCCCTCATATCAATATCACATTTCTTTCTAGAACACAGTTCCAGTAGTGGGATTGAATGTGAGATTGAATAAGTTCACTCAATAACGTCCACAATGGTTTCGGACACCTGTTCCCTCAAATAGTGCCCTATTTAAAGTTTTTTGGCTTTTAGTATGAATATGTTAACCATACTGTTATCTATAAGCTAGTGTGCACCAAAACAATGACAAAATTTGCATTTAGAAGACCAAACCCATCGTTGAAAATGAAAATCAGGTTGATGTCAGAATCCAACGCCGGATTGACATTAATCTCCACCGTTGGACAGACGTTGTATTGTGGTTGAAAACGAAAATCGGGCTGACGTCAGAAATCAACATC
Source organism: Leuciscus leuciscus (assembly GCF_965113295.1). NCBI lineage: Eukaryota > Metazoa > Chordata > Actinopteri > Cypriniformes > Leuciscidae > Leuciscus > Leuciscus leuciscus. The sequence goes on from NC_138737.1 coordinate 10,227,914, forward strand.
AATCGGTTTCTGACGTCAATCCGACTTTCATTTCCAACCAAAATGAAACCCCTGCAACCAAAATCATCCCCTGACTGACGTTACAACTTTCTACTCAAGGACCTTGACAGAAATGTAGTGGAGTAAAAAGTAAGATATTTGTCTTTCAAATGTAGTGAAGTTAAAGTAAAAAGTTTCCAGAAAAAATAATACTCAAGTAAAGTACAGATACTCAAAAAGTATTCTTAAGTACAATACTCAAGTAAATGTACTTTGTGACCGTCCACCTCTGTTTCTTTTTTAAATGAAAATCTAAAAGCTCTACTGTATTTGCTCAATTGCTTTGTGAAGACTAAACAAATGAAGTTGGCTCTCAGTTTATTGGATTAATTTCTGTTCATTTGCTCTGTGGAAGCTTTCAAAAGCAAAATAGAGACCTACTATCTTTCCTATTTTCGAGAAAGGCACAAAGAAAGGCAGTCCTTGGCGCATAGTACAAATAAATACATGTGAACACACACAGAGATAGATTTTATGCAGACTGCCACACTAGTCCTTGGCGCACAGTTCTAATACATGCATGCTCGAAGGCTTGTCACTCTTCTTGTTGTGGTTGGTGTCTCAGAGTGTGCTTTGATGAGAGTTAATCTTCTGATTCTCACACACATATGCTCCTCAAATCTCTACTATACAGCCTCCTGCTGTGGCACCAGACTGTGTGTGTGTGTTTATGTGGTTGTATGCAGGTGTCTGCTGTCTGTACAGGTGTTTCATTATTGATCATTAGTAAAACTGCAGGATAAAGTACAATAAAGTCATTTTTTACAACTTAAAAAGTTTTAAACCTCAAGGAAACAATAGTATTTTAACAAATATGTTAAAACTCAACATATTATTAGTGACCCAGTGGTCAACATGTTCTTTTTTCATACATTACCGTTCAATAGTTTGTAGTCAGTAAGCTTTAAAACATTTATTTATTTTTTAATTAAAGGGGTCATGACATGAGACATATAAGAGCAAAATTATTTGTACCATTAAACCATCCTGCAAGTTTCATAGCTTAAAACATCGTCCTACATATGCATATGAGCAACTTCCTCCTGAGTAAGACAAATAGTTATACATCATCGCACCATAAGCCCCGCCTACTGGCATTCAGTGGCTTAAACGGCTGATATTTTCCTACACTGGATATGATCGTTGCGTTGTGTCATAAGCAAATAGAAAGCATTATAATCACGGATGCTGTCTACACTGGATACATTATACAGATATACTAACAGTGGCCATTTACTGACAAGCCTTTTAGGAGACAAGTTCTCTGTGAACTTCTTTCTGAAATGCGTCACAAAAATGAACCGACACTCGGCGTATACTTGCCTCACCTCGATAAACAAAGCATCAAGCTTCATCAGTTTCCTTGCTTTTCATCTTTTCGGGAGAGACACACTGTGAGAAATAAGCCTTAAATTTACCTTAGAAGAAGAACGCGATGCGTTCTTGATGCAGCTTGATCCAGCAGAGAATTTTTTTCTGACGAGAAAGTCATTTGTTCTTATATTAGTTAACTTTTAACATTACTTAAACTTGTACACATTTTAGTAGTTGGACTTTCCCCAAACTATATTGCTAGATTTAATGGGATAGTTTATCCAAAAATGAAAATTACCCCATGATTTACTCACCTTCAAACCATCCTAGGTGTATATGACTTTCAGATGAATACAAATAAAATAATGTCCTGGTTAATCAAAGCTTTACAGTGAATGGCAGCAAAAATTTGAAGTCCAAAAAAGTGCATCCATCCATCATAAAAGTAATCCACACGGCTTCGGTGGGGTTAATAGATAGATAGATTTTATTTGTGCTTGAGAGGAAATTTGTTTATAATAAAGGCCTTCTGAAGCGAAGCGTTTGTGTAAGAAAAAAAATAGCGCTTCAATACGTTGCGGAGACTCTCTATTCATTCCGGGAAATCACGAAATGCATCTCCCTGCTTGATATACAACCACTGATGAGCATAATCGGTTTTAAAAAATAAAAAAAATAAAAAAAATAAACTGTACAAATGTGGATTAGAACCCAAAACCTCTGATACGCTTGACTTAAGTTCAAGTTCAGCTGCCAGTGTCGTGGTGGACATGGAAGTCTAGTATTTTAATGCCAACTGAAAATCTTGCATATCAAGTATTAAGTAGGCTATATCAAGTATATTTATATGAGGCTATACTGTGTGTGTTAAATATTTCTGCTCAGTGTCAGATATTTCTCTGTTTTAAAGTAAAAGTCATAATATGAGAAGACAAATTTTGATCTGAACTAAGGTGTTTTAGGCTACATCAGTAGCCTATTAAACGGCGCAATTTTTCATTTAATCAGAAATCAGAAAATCTTTAAAGATTTAAGTTAATATTGTGTCCAGTTTGGACACACACACACACACACACACACACACACACACACACACACACACACACACAGGTATTCTTTTTTTTATAAAGTGTGTGTGCTTTCGTTTTCTTAAGTACCGGTACAAGAACCGTTTAAGCACCGGAACCGTTTAAAAAATACCGAGTAGGTACTGGTATCGGATAAAACCCAACCAATACCCAACCCTAATCATTAGCTATAATAACTAGTTTCTGGCAGGTGACCGTAGACAAGAGCAAGTCGGCTTGCACTATAAGAGTAACTCCTGACGCGATGTATGATGTCGGATGTAGGAGTATCATAAGCTTAGGGCTGTGCAACCAACTCAAACTCCTTTTCTCTTATATCGAAATCTCCCAACATTTCTCTTCTAATTAGTGACCGGTGTTTTGTTTTGCTCTATCCTTCGCGTATCATTACCTCATGCGTCGGGTCAGAAGTCACTCTTCTGCCGCAAATCGATGCGTGGAGCCATCTGCCATAAGCTAGTTAGAGCTAATTAAGTTTTAAATATAGACATTTTTCTTACAAAAACCCATCAAAGCAAATATCAATTAATTGATTTATTAATTTTACAGTGACCACGGATGAGACCTGCTGACTTTCACATGATTCTATTCAAACTCTTTTTCTCTGAGAGAGGGTCATGTCAGCATTTGTGTATGTCAGTATATTTGTTTTGTGTGTGTGTGTGTGTGAAAAAAACTTTATTAACATTAAATGAACCTCAAGGAACATAAAAAAAAAAATCTATTTCATGACCTCTTTAATACTTTTATGTGGCACTAGAGATTGGAGCGGAAGATTCAGCATTACCATCAGAGGAATACATTACATTTTAAAATATAATAAAAGAGTAAACAGTTCTTTTAAATTGTAATAATATTTTACAATATCACTGTTTTACTGTTCTTTTAATAAAATAAATGCAGCCTTGCTAAGCATAAAATACTTCTTTCAAAAACAGTACGGTAGTGTAAATGCCATGGGAGCTCCAGAGCTGGCGAGGGCAGTAGCGAGGCGAATGCTGTCACATGAGTTCTTTTGGGGAGACCGAGGGGTCAAGGTTTGGCTAACAATGACCCCGTTTTCTCTGATGTGTCTGCAGCTTCTGGCCATCACATTCTGCCATGTGCCTGTTGTTTACCACATCTAACATTTCTAGTCTATAATAATGGCCTGTTCTCCCTCTCTCGCTCAGTTTCTCTGTTTCTCAAGAGGGACTCCTTTTTCTACTATAAGCAGATGGAAAGAAACAGAAAGACAAAGATCCATTTTCAGCTCTTCTCTGCTCCCTCTTCATTATAATTTCCTGTGATAAGATGTAGACCATTCTGAATGGCCATTTCTAAAGGCAGAGTACATTTCAGGAGTCGCTAACTAGAAGCAGATCAGAAGATGTGGCCAATGTTTGATGTGTGACGGATTCAAACACAGCTCTGTGTATTTGGAGACTGGGCTTAGGGGCACTGCTTAATAAAAATCCAAAGTGGACCCTAAAGACATATTCACACATACACACTCTTTCCTTCATCATCACAGCTCTCAGTGTATCGGTAACAAGGTTGAAATCCCTCTCCAACCCTCTTGGTTTTTGGTCTGTGGATTAAGAAGCTCCTTCACCGCAGCAGCTCATTCTTTAAAGGGGTAGTTCACCCAAAAATATAAATTCTGTCATCATATACTCACCCTGTATGCATTTCTGTTGAACATAAAAGAAGATATTTTGTAGAATGCTGGTAACCAAAGAGTTGTGTAGTATTTTTGTCCATTCAATGGAAATGAAAACTCTTTGGTTACCAGCATTCTTCAAAATGTCTTCTTTTATGTTCCACAATTTCCATGTTTAAGGTGTACTTGTAATGATTCATGTCTGTGTTCCTCTGTCTTGTCCCGTGTTTAGCAGTTCCCCGTCATGTTGATTAGTCTCCCCAGGTGTTTCTGATTAACCACGCCCCCTTGTTATCTTGTTTGGCTTGTTTGCCTATGTATTTAAGCCCTGTGTCTAGTCTCAGTCTTTGTGAGTTCCTGTTACAGTATTTTGGCTGTTTGGTTCTTGTGTCCTGTTTCCCTAGTCTGAGTTTGTCTAGTTTTGAGCTTATTTAATAAAGTTTGCTGCACGTGGATCCTGCTTCCTCCTATCTTTCAACCCGATTGTTACAGTACAATCCCTTTAAACTAGAAACTCCTTCGGAGAGGGACCTGTCAGTCTTGTGAAAAACACAATTACCGTAATTAGCATGTCAATTGATTATGCCTTCAGCCCTTCTACACTGTCATAATTTATGACAGCACAATATCTAATCGATTCAAAGATGAATGGGCGGCTGTGTCTCGTTACTGAAACGAAATTAATGCTAAATACATGCTGTCTGTTCTTACAGCCGATAAATGCTGCAGTTCGCTTTCAGGTCCTTTTGTGTCAACTGTCGGACAGATATACAGACTTCCTAAGTGCCGTGTAGAGCACTCTAGGACATTTTGTACTAATCCGTTACTCTATTTGTATGACAGCATAGGTGTTTCCTCTTTGTGGATTGTGACCATTTAATCTGTCTTTCTACAGTGCTTGATATGAATGCAAACTGTTAGTCTTGTCTAAGAGCGTAAACTAGCTGTATATTCTGCCAAGATGGAAGGTCTGGCGCTGGAGAGAGACTTGTCCACAGCAATCATCTCTGCACTATGGGGCATCACAGATGGCTCTCATTTTCTCCTCTCATCCCTTTGGCTCTGGGGAGGTGGATGCCTTCATTTAAGATGGACAGACAGCAAAAAAATATAAAAAAGAGAATGATGTGTCCATGACCGTCTTGTCATCGTGTTCATTTATGTCTTTTGAAAATGAACAATAGGAAAAGAAGGTTTGGGGCAGAGGAAGGGAGGGCTGGGGTGCTATCTCAAGGTTTCCTTCTTGTTCTTTCTGTCGAAGCTGTTTGAGAGCTGCCATCTCCTGTCATTCGTATAAAATGAGGCCTTTTTAATATGAGTCAGGGTTATGAAAGACAGCTGGAATCATTTTTGCTCGATTTCTGTGTTCCTGAGGGACAGTGGGTGGCGTGAATAAACTATCAGCGCTTTTCGGAGACTGAGCATCACTGAAAAAGATGTTAAATTTGATGTTAAATCAAATTGTACCCTTTTTTATTAAAGCTTAATATGTTTTTCATTTAACTAAACAGCATAACTATATATTCTCAAGGATTTGGACAAATGTAAGTCAGTTGAATCAGAAAAAAAGTGTTTGGAGGTGTGACCACTACCTCTTTCTCATGAATATTTAATTAAGTAGGCCCCTTCATATATTACCTATTTTATTTAGTAATAAAATATATGGAATGGCTGTAGATGATCTGTCCTTTTAAAAGTCAAACTAAAATGTGCCACAAGACACAGCCTGCAGTCAGTACAAACACAGTCTGTCCAGCCTTGCAGTTCTTTAAAGGATGGATCAGCTTGGCAGATCACCATCGTTCTCTTCTGGAGCCACCACAGGTCCCTCGCCACATCTGCCCTCATCACAGGAGGTTCGTCTGGGGCTCGGGCGGGTCAGAAGGATCTAACTGGTACTGCGAGGGATAGCAGGCGTCCCTGGGGCCCAAGAAAGATCGGTGAGGATCGGATCATAAGAGATACTCACAGATGCCAGCTTGTTCATGGAGGGGGCATAGACTGCAACCACAACCCCCCTGGCATGACCATAGGCATTTTGAAGGGGCACCGAGCTGCTCCATCTGTTCCAGAGAATTGAGCTCTGTGTTCAGAGCAGAGAATGGAGCTTAACATGCCTATTCTGAGACACATCAGATTCCATCCCTCTGTCTTGCATGGCAGAATGCCAGTTAGCACCAGGCCTGACAGACAGACCGTGACCGAGGGCGATGTCCTATGCTACTTGTTCACATGAATCTGCTAACAAGTTCACAGAGCAGTGAGGATTTGTCCGCTGTTGAAAGTGCTAAATACATCTTTGTTGAAAAGGCAAATGGACTAGGAATGAAAAACAAAGTTTTGTTAAAAATTTAAAGGAATTGTTCATCCAAAAATTTTAATCCTATATGGTCAACCTCATTTTGTTCCAAAATGTGACTCCTTTGTGGAGGTATATTTTTTAAGAATATCTGTTAATGAGACTAGCAATGTCTGATACGTAAATGATTAATTTCCAATAAATTGGTTGCTCGGGTTCACAAAACTTAATTATCGAATCAGTCTGATCTTGTTTAATCATCCAGACCCACTGAAGTGGAAGATTATTTGAGAATACCTAACATTTTCTTGGTATGGACTGCTTTTATACAGCATGTGCATCTTTTTTTCATTTATTGTATATAAAGCAACAAATACATTATTTAAATTTTCTTCTTTTGTTTTCCCACATAAGATAGAAAGTCAAACAGGTTTGGAATGGGCTGAATTATGACGAAATTTCTTCTTCTTTTTAATTTTTTTATTTGTACTAAACTTTTAATAAAAAAAATTAATAAAAAATGCATGACACAATTGTGTCAACAAGCTGATAAGTGGCTGGCAATTTCAGCCCAGGCTCATTGGAAAAACGCACCTGGCAACATTTTTGCCAAACGCAAAATACGTTGCCTCGTGCACGTTTCGCGACAGTTTCAAAGTGAAATGGCCAATGAGTGTGGCGCTAAAAGCTTGATGCTCTGTTTTAAAATAACGTACACCTACACTAATCCCTAAACTTACCTAAACCTATCCGATAGTGTAAACAATAGCAAATGGGACATAAAAACGTAATTGTAACCATGGCATTTTAGCTTGTTTTTGAGCTCTTTAGTCATGACTCGTCTTTCACGGGATTCATACCCGCGCTCACCCCATCACAAGTAGTCTACAATTCTGTACCAGCTGAGCTACGGAACCCTAGACTACATCTGTAAAACCCAAAATAAAGAGCTGGTTAAGTGATGCAAACCCCAAAATTAAGTGTTTTGAGGTCATAACATGATTGTGCAAGGAGCTGCGTGAAAACAAGTCTTTACTAATCCATAATATGCCCCTGCAATCATAATTGTGTGTGAAAACGATTAAAAGTGCCTCTCTAGTGTTCATTTCAGTTGGAAACTGCAGTCATGTCATGTGTACGTATTGGTACGTATTTTGCGTTTTGCAAAAATGTTGCCACAGGTAGGCAACGTTTTTCCAATGAGCCTGTGTTGGGCAATTTAATTAGTTTTACTTGAATAAAACACATTTAAATTAGAGTATTTTAGTTGCTGCCATCTGCTCTCTGATTTGATGACTATTCTGAGCCAGCCATCTTTAAACCCATATTTGCACATATACTGTATGCATATGTGTAAAGATAAAGACACACAAACACACATACCTTTCAACTCCATCCAGGTCGACAGGATGGAGCATGTCGTGGCTTGGAATGCAAAGGTAACACAGAAAAAAAAAACATGTTCCTTTTTCCAGCCCGAGGTAAAGAGTGTGTAACACCATTTACCACCCAGAAGCTCTGGGCTGTTTTTTTGATATATATATTTTTTTGGTTGAAGTAACTGTCAAAAATGACCTCAGTTTTAAGGTAGCTTTAAAGAAATATTTCAGTAATTACTGTGGGAACACTTGAGTGTTTTTTAAAGGACGTGACAGTTTCCCAAAGAACAGATGATTAACTATTTATGTTACAACATGAGCGGAGAAAAAAAAAAAAAAAAGTAGGCTGTAGGGTCAGTTTAGGACCTGTTTTCGACTGAAATGTGATGGTTCAGGTTAAGTATTTTTCACAATTCCTACTGTCAAAGTATAATTATAAGATGCAGATGGCTGAGTGCTTTAGAAGAAGTATGTGTCTGTTAATGAGGTGCTCTTGATTTGTATTATTCTCTTAGTTTTGTTGTAGTTATGTATATAATTGGTCAGTATTGGTTATGAATTGTCATTGACTTCCCCCAATAGAAGGGGGAATTTTTCAAAACAAACTTGGTTTGACTAATTGGTTTTAAGAATGTGACAGAATAATTATACATAAAGAATAATTTTGCAAGTTTAAAGGGATAGTTCACTTTGAAATTAAATTTTAGTATGTTTTAGCTTACCTCAAGGGCATCCAAGATGTAGGTGTCTTTTTGTCATTATAGATATAGATATACACTAGATGTCGCCTTGGCTACGGTTTCGTTCCAATGAACTGCCGTAGCCAAGGCGACTTCTATTGTATATATATCTATACCCGCCTGCGCTCTCAGATCACTTGGACGTGGCTGTGTACAAGAGGTAAAAACGATATAAATACTGTTCGTTTTCTCACACAAACCGCTCGTTTCGTGTCTTAGGCCATCAATGTGTACTCATGATGGGGAATTGTTTAATTTGGACGACGGGGAATTGTTTTAATTTGGACTCTGTGCATGCTCTTTGAGACAGTGACCATAGACCTGCATTATATGACTGACAGACAAGAACGGTTTGACCTAAAAAGATCAAAATTGAAACTACTGCGGAAAAAAAGACACCTACATCTTGAATGCCCTTGAGGTAAGCTAAAACATACCAAAATTTAATTTCAAAGTGAACTATCCCTTTAAGATTCCAACTGGATGCTTTTCTTATGGATTTCAAGATTTGCAGAACTTGACATGTCGGTTGTCATGCACTTACACTCATTCAAAAAATTGACAAGGCTGCTCAACAAGGCTGCATTTATTTGAGCAAAAACATGTGTGTGAAATATTTTAACAATTTAAAAATACTCTGATGATGGCAAAAAATCTGTAATGGCAAAGCTGAATTTTCAGCATCATTACTCCAGTCTTCAGTGTCACAGGACCCTTCAGAAATCATTCTAATATGCTGATTTGGTGCACAAGAAACCTTTCTTATTATCAATGTTGAACACTGCTTAAAATATTTGTGGATACCATGATACGTTCGTAACATTATAACTATGTTTACAGCCACTTTACGTCATCTTTGCTAAATAAAAGTATTAATTTAAAAAAGAAATCTTAGAGACCCTAAACTTTTAAACTGATGTGTAAATGTATGTGACCAAAAAATACACTGCAGTTCTCATGCAAGTAAAACTGTGTGCATATGAATGAGAGTTAAACCCCCCGTAGTCCCAGACTAAAATGCATGTTTGAGCCGTTGTAACTGAAACCAAGTTGCACTGGCATATCTTAAAATATGTCAGTGCCGTTGTTTTGTCTCAAGATGTTACATAAGGTACATTTATAAAACCTACTTAAATGTCCTAATTAAACTAAGGCCTAATCCTGGCTTAATCTAAGCCTTGTCTGTGAAACCAGGCCAAAGAGTATCTGAACTAAACCATCAGATGTTCATGGAAAAAGGAACATAATGCAGTAATTTATCTTGCTAATACAGTGAAACAGAACACAATGCCTCGGGTGCATGAGAGAGAGGAAATGAAAGGTGGGTTTTCTCATCTTCATTCATTGTACAATATTTATATATATGAATCACATATCATATAGCACTAATGTTCTCTCTGACCCGCATAGTTGTCTGTGTAATTGTTTAGTATTTGTTCTACATGCTGCCACGGCTCCACGGCGGGCAAATGTAGTGTAGCGTTGCATATCCCTGTTGTGCCTGTGGGTGTAGTGTGACCTTTGCCCTCTCGCAACGGTGCTGTGGCTGGCGAGCTCCTCAGGGACTCGAATGGAGTCGCATTCATTACGCCTCAGTGCTTAATTAGCTGTTTAATGCAGCCGAGTGGAGAGCAAGCTGTTACTACTCACCACAGGAGGAGCTGTCTGCCCTACACATTTAACAACACACTGCTTTTCTTTTTACTTTCCTTTCCTTTCTTTTTTGTAACACAGTCTCTTCTGTCTAGTCAGCTCTTATTAAAGCAAGCCAGGCTTGACTGTACTTACTAAACTGATAATTACCTCATTAGATTTTTTAAATTCCTGCTTAAAAAGTCTGTGTTTCTAGCGTGCAAGCAAGCGTCTGTGCAGCCCTGCAGCATTTATCCTCTCAGTTTCATCCGGCTTCGACTAGACAAACAAACACAGAGTGGTTGATTGATTTCCTATTGACAGTCTTTGTTACTGTTTGCCATTGTTACAACTGCAGATCAATCGCACATATCACACAGAAATCAGTCCAGCTAACATCCCAGTCAGATACACACAACACAAGCCTGATAGCTCTTATTGATTGCTTAGTTTATGTATTTCAGTGATCAAATCACCTTTAGATCGAAAGTAGTTGATAACCATCACACGTGATCTGAGCGCTACCATTGTAAACAACTTGACAAGTAAATCAAGTAAACAACTGATTCTATGTGAAAATTGGCTTTGGCGAGAACATTTAATGTTACACTGCAGTTGGCGAGTCATTTCTAAAAGCACTGAAACATATTACATGTTTTAAAATGAACTGTAAGGATGATAGTATGACTTTTGTAAGCGATACGAGTAATTCACATCAAAGACATAAACATAATGAGGAAAACATCTGTTGCAACTCGTGCATCTTAAGTATGCATGTGTGTGTGTGTTTAACTCAGTACTTAGTTGAAGCACCTTTGATTACAGCCTCAGATTATTTTGTGTATGATTGATATAATATCATATTGTTGGATGCAGGCATGTGGGTTACTTCAAAATCAATAATTAAGATTCTTTTTTCTGTAAAAAAGGCATTTGGTAAGGTAATAATGAGTCTTCTTTGCGTCTTATTGAGAAATGCACTTTCAGCTGTTTAGAGCAATCTTCTTTTCAGAAAATGCAAATGTTCTTGAACTGCAACTCAAACAAATGTGATCTTTATTGAGTTAGAATTTAACCTGTCAATTCTGTAACGCTTGATAATAAAACACACCACATATTAGCTGCCAGTTTGGAACACTCTAATGAAGTGCAAAGCACCTGCCTGAAGGGAATCTGACTTCTAGTGTTTGTTTCCAGGGAAATTATAGATTACAGAATGTTGATATCTGTTTGTAGGTTGAATAGAGTGTACTGAACAATTCAGCGGCGCAAAGTGAAAATGAGAGACAGAAATGTGCTTATAGGTGATGTGTATAATGTTTTTTTCATACACATTTTTCATGATGCATCATTATTTTTGCTGTGGAACATACACATTCCTGTGGACTTAAGTTTTTAACGGCATAAAGCCCCTTTCAAACCTTATCTGAGAAATCAGAAAGATCTAAAGACACAGAGAGAAAATGGCGTAAAGTCCACAATCTAATCCAAGATCTGAGTGAAGTTGCAGAAATGTGACAATTTAAGTGTTGTCTCTTTGATATTGAAGTATGAAGAAGTTGTATGACGTTATAATTCCCAAACCAGGAGTAACTGTTTACTTGAGTGACTTGATTTCCAGGCAATGGGATGGCAACAGTGGAGATGAGAGCTGATCTGTGTTTAGAAAGCTGGAAGTCTGTATATGTCGACCTTGTGACTACAAGATCCCACTTAACTTTTGTTTGTATATGTGTGCTTGTGTTAGAGGGGAGTGAATGTGTCTCTCTGGTCCAAACCTTCCAAATCAATACATTGTGTGTTTATAAAAAAAACAACTTAAACCAGCCGGTTTGCTGGTGTTAGCTGGTCTAGATGAGTGCTAGTGGGAGACAACCTGGCTTGTATTTTTATTATTACTATTATTATGTGTGTTTGGTTTGAAAGTATTTTATTTAATTTTTTACATTGGAAGTGTTCCAACATAGCTTGCATGCAATAACATATAGGCTACACCAAGAAAAGGTGGGTGTCTTAATGTGGCATAATTGTATTTACACAGGAATCACAGTTGAGGGAAGCAATCTATCATGCACCTGAATGTTACATTTTTGACGTTGCACCTGTGAGCTTCAGGGCAAACCAAACCTAACGCTGCTTTTAGGCAACACCCATATTCGTCTTCTTTTTCTTTTTTTTTTCTTTTTTTTTTTTGCTACAAATAACAAGTACAACAGGATTCCACAGAGAGATATTTATTTGAGAAGTTTTATTTTTTTTTAAATGTAAATGGGCTGAAATAAAAGTTGATTGTGCTCTGTCACAGATAAGCATGACACACACTCTCTAGAACAACAGTGTTTGCACACACTACAACCTCTCCTAAAAAGCTTTACAATACCTAATGTGTTTGTCAGTAAATAACTTAAAAAGAAAAGTAACATGCTATATATTTGAAAATGTGACTCCGATAGTATTGTTTAATTTTAACAAATAACATTTCTTTACTTGTTACGTGAAAAAGTCTAAAGGCTTACTTGTGGTTATAAATTCAGTATATACACTACAACAGATTTTTTTCACTAATAAAGCAGAAGGTAATCTTTCTAATCCTATCCCATAAAAGATGCTTTCTTGAAGGTATTATAACCTGCTTTTATTTTCAATGCTTAAGATTACAGAACTCTGTGAAAGGGCATGAATACTGACACCCACAATGTTGTGATGGGAACAGTAAATCCCTCAGCGGTGCCTCACCCGAGAATCAAACAGGCAAGATGCCAGTTCCCAACGGCGGGCACATCTGAAGCCTCAATCGTTGACAGCCAACCACACCTTCATTTGTGAAGGACATGGTCCTGTGAGAGCCATTAGCCTCGAGGAGGAGAAAGACAATGGCTGTGACAGCGCACTGCTGGGATCCAAGTATTGAATAGTATTCTAATATGAGCTGAATGTGATTGTACAGTGTAGTGTGACAGATAGAGGTGTGAAAAGGTAAAAGAAGCCGAGTTTTTTTCTGTCTCCGGTCAGCAGACTGTCAGTGGAACTGAAAAGAAGTGCATAACTGCTATTAAATCACTTTCTGTCAAGCTGCTTGTGTTTGGAGACAGCTAAATAAAATCCCCATTCCCATGTGTGACAGACATCCCAGCAATGAATAGCCGTCATTTCACCGTCTCTGTCAAATAGACCTGATATAGTCCGGCTATGAGTAACCCACTTCTTGTTTTGAATTTAATTTAATTGAATTGAATTGAATTGAAAATTTGACATGTTATGCGTAGTCCGTGCGTCTATTCTTGGGCTATATGGTTAGACATCTATAACATTTTCATTGACCCAAATTTTGCCTTGTTTTAGCCTAGACGTCAGGGCTGTGTTTGGACGGCTATTAGACATTTTTTAATAGCAAAATTGCTTGCTGGGATGAAGGTACACTAGCAGCTAATGGAGTGACATGCGTGCATATGAATGCATGAGCATATATATATTTTTTTTATTTTTTTATTTTTTTATTAGGGACCATGTACAATTTCCAACATAAATTACCATTACCATTTGATGCATTGTACCAGAGTTAGCCACAGGCTAATTTACATCTGCAGTCCATATAGAGTGACTAGGCATCCCGATACAATCAGGACAGTCCTGATTTCATCCCAACAGAGTTGCCGTTTGTCCTGATAATTAGTCTTAGCTTTAGTTTGATTGCTATAAATAAACTTACATCACTGACTTTTCTCTAATGAGATGTAGAGCCTTAAATATCAAGAGTGGGTAGGTTATGTACTTTGACCCATTATTGAATTGTATGATAAAACCATATACAAAAAAAAAAAACTACATATCTTCTCCTCACAATATTGAGATAAGTTGCTAACATCAGGTGTGAACATGCATCATTTTGCAAATGACAATTTTTTTTCTGTACACTAATTTTATTGGCTGCCATTTCAAGAAATCAAATATCGGTAACAATTTACAATAAGGTCTCATTTGTTAACATTAGTTAATGAACAACATATTTTTACAGAGCATTTATTAACCTTTGTTGATGTTACTTAATAACAACAACTTTTGATCTTAAAAATGTTTGAGTAAATGTTACATAAGCTAAGATTAATACATGCTGTAGAAGCATTCTTCGTTAGATCATGTTAACTAACTAATGTGTAATAAATTAAACCTTATTGTAAAGTGTTACCCAGATATCTCACTCTCTTTTTCTGGAAATCATTTCCATTGCCAGTCATCTTTTAAAAAAATTGATTAAAAGGGGAAATATTAAGAAACTGAAGATGATGTTTGCTTTGTCTCCACTTTGATTGGTAAAACTTTGCATTATCATTGGCACTCTTTTCTTATCTGTCTAATTTTAAATTAATAACCAAGCATATAAATTACACACACAAAATAATAATAATGTTTTCAATGTGTATATTTAGCATGTATATATATTTTGAGTGCCCCATGAAGAAAATATGGCAGTTTTGAAAAGATTGGCTGTTTTCAAAGAGGGATTTTTCAGGACATATTTCAGTGATATATGTCAGGTACAGGGGCAATTAAAAGATAGCTGATGTAGATGATGAGATTGAGATTGTGGAACTAGTAATTGTGCCAAATATCTCAGCCAGTAACATTCAACCTGCTAGCCTCTGCTTATTACTTAAAGGCAGCTGATCATTTAAGTGTCATAGCTTACAGATGGTCGCCAGGCTCGCCACGCTGTCATCTGAGAGAACGCTTCAGATCGGCACCTCTACTGCAGCTGTCAGTCACCATAGTTTACTGTAGGCATTTGTGGCCAAGTGGAGATTGATTTATGAATCAGGGTTATTAGAGAGAGTCTCTGACACTCTCAGGAAGAGGGATTGGAGGAAAAGGCAGATGTAAGGGTCGTGTGTGTGTGTGTGTGTGTGTGTGTGTGTGTGTGTGTGTGTGTGTGTGTGTGTGTGTGTGTGTGTGTGTGTGTGTGTGTGTGTGGGTGGGTGGGTGGGTGTGTGTGTGTGTGTGTGTGTGTGTGTGTGTGTGTGTGTGTGTGTGTGTGTGTGTGTGTGTGTGTGTGTGTGTGTGTGTGTGTGTGTGTGTGTGTGTGTGTGTGTGTGTGTGTGTGTGTGTGTGTGTGTGTGTGTGTGTGTGTGTGTGTGTGTGTTCTGCCTGAGGGTGACTTGGGGGTGGGGTTATGATTTGAGAAATGTCTAGAGTCTGGTCATTATTTACAGCTGTCATGACATGATGAATGAAAAATATTTCAATTTGTCATGAAGTTGACTATGTTAGTGTATTGAACTATTGAACTTTTTTTGAGCCCCTGAGTAAGACACTTAGCCCTAAGTTGCTCCAAGGGGACTGTTAATATAATAAGTGTAATGTGATATATGCTTTGGATACAATTATTTGGTAAATGTCTACTATTTCAGAAAAAAGAAGAAGATTTTGCTGGCAATAAACAGCGTCTCTGCATAATAGTGAATGTTATGCTGTAGTATTGATCCTGTCCTGGTCGCCCTATACATTATGAATAATAGTGTGAAAAAAATGTCTTCCATAGTATCCAGATCTGTTAAAGTAAACAATTGTGAGCATATCTGAGTCAGCATTTGATTTAAGAGACGTCCTTGAGAAGCAGACATTCTCACCTGATCTGGTGAGGACAACGGACAGGTGCAATTATATCTGATAATGACTCCCTGAAGAAACACGAGGAGAATAGAGGACCAGACATCACTGCTGATCATATTTCTGACCCATATTCTCACAATACCCTTGTGCATTTACCTTTTCTGAGCAATGTATGCAGACAGGTATTGAAAGCACACAAAAAAAGAGCATTATTAATGAACACTTCTGAAAGACCCGAGATCACTGTATATGTAACAGTTCAGAGCAATAGAGAGGAGCTTGGTGATTATATATCCTCTGATTGTGTGTTTGCAGGAACCTGAAAGCTAGGACAAAAAAGAGATATAGCCGTTCTCACACGATGTTTCAATACGTTTGATAACGATCATCTCTACAGGGAGTTGTGCAGTCTATATAGAGATTTACAGTGTATTTGCATATTTTATGAGTCTGACCTTCTTAGACACTTTTCTGCTCTTTTCTGAGTTTTGTACATTAGGGATGTCACTTACTTACTTACGCCTCATAGTCCCCTACAGAACAAAAGGCTGTGACAATCAGCTTCCATCTTAATTCATCTTTGGCAGCATGTTGTGCTTCGCCCCAGGATAGGTGTAGTGCTTTTAGTTTGGCTTCTGCAGTCCTCCTCTTTGGCCTTCCTTACTTCCTTCTCACAGGTGGTCTCCAGCTCATAGCTACTTTTGAGATAAAATCGATCTCTATCACCACACTGTGCAAGTTTGTCTTCTTATACAACTCAGCATTTGAGATCCTCTCTGGCCAGAATATGTTGCAAATCCAATTGTTGTGGAATACCTCAATCTTCTTCATGCCACTCTTAATGACACTCCAACATTCTGACCCATACAACAGAACACATTTTACATTACTAAGGCTGAACTGTGCTGATTTCCAGATGGGCTGGGGTCTAGCGACTGTACTGCGGGCTTTCCTTAGTCTTGGTTTAATGTCCTTAGCTGCAGCATTGTCTTTGCTCAACAGACTGCCAAGGTAGATGAACTTCTCGACATCTTCAAGTGAAATTCCATTCAGAATGATGGGTTCACCAGATCTTACGTTGATGCGCATCACTTGGGTTTTGGTGGTGTTTGTGTTGAGGCCTATTTTCTTGGCAAAGTTGTCCAGTCTGTCAGTCTTCTCTTGTATGTGGGCGAGCTACATCGTCTGCAAAATCAAGGTCTTCAAGCTGTTGGAAGTGAGTCCACTGCATGCCTCTGGGCTTGTCGGATGTTGTCTGTCGTATGATCCAATCAGTGGCTACCAGGAACAGGATTGGTGAGATGATGCATCCTTGCCGTACCCCTGACTTCACTGAAAACCACTCAGATTGGTCACTATCAAGCATGAGACTACACTAAAACTGCAGATAGAATAGCTCAATCAGTGTAACCATCTTCTGAGGGATTCCATATGCACGCAATATCTTCCACAAGGTGTCATAAGCCGATTTCCGACCGGAGGAACCTTTTCACAGTTCCTAGAACTATTGGCTAAAGTACCCGTATGTTCCTGCGGTGCGAACACGTCGACTAGGAACGACTTTAGTTCTAGGAACTCCATTTGGAGGAACTAATTTAGCTCCAACTTCAGAGTAGGGTCTAAACCAGCACTATAGGAACTACCCGTGACGTTAGTGTACGCTGATGACCGAACGCACGCAAAACACCAGCACCTGCCATTTTTAAAACAGCTATATGTAAACACACAGATTATAGCCTATATATTTACTCCAGAAATTAGATACAAACATGGAAAACAGTGATGGGCCTCTAAACCGTTACGCTGAAGAGAAAATCCAACGCAACTTTGAAGGGACCAAGTCAAACATGATTATGTATTTCTGCTCAGCTAGCAACACTGGACATCAACCACACGGCATAGGCTAATAACTTTTTTTTTTCATATACTGTGTACTTTCTATAACAATTCTATCTAATAACGTGTTAAACAGTACTGTTAGACAGATCGCTAACTAATGAACACAGAGAATGCGAGCATTGTTTGCTCTGGCGTTCTCAGCGCCATCAAAATAAAGGTCCGTCGCTCCGTCAAAATAAAAGTCGCCGTGCTTGCGTCACTCCCTTACCCCTCCTACCAGTTCCTATGGCCACTTGGCCAGTGCGAACGCAAACAGCAAAACCGAGTTTGGGGGGAGAGTAGTTCATAGAACTGTTTAGAAGTGGACAGTTCCTATAACTAAGTTCCTATAACTAAGTTCCTGTAACTACTTGGTCGGAAAGCGGCTATAGTGTAGGCTGTCAAAAGCCTTTTTGAAGTCAGTGAAGTTAACGTATAAGGGAGCATTTCACTCCAGGCACTGCTCAATGATGTTTCTTAGAGCAAATATATGGTCTACACAACCTCTCCCCTTCCTGAAACTAGCCTGCTCTTGTCTAAAGCCGCGTTTCCACCGACATTACCCGGAACAATTTGTCCCAGGAACTTTTTTCCCAGGAACTTTTTTTGCCCCAGACCGGTTGCTTTCTGCGTTTACACCGCGGTCTAAAGTACCGGAAAGGTAAACTGCGCGCAACCGCAACTGCTCCTCCCAGTCTGCGACGGACAGTAATCAGTTTTGAGCGCCACATTTAAGTATGGAGGAGATTCAAACTGTGCTGCAGTTATGTATTGGTTTACTAACGAGGTAATTAACAAAACAAAATAGACGAGCACTGATACTAAAGCGTGTTCAGAAAGCTCGTATGCGTATAAAATTAGACAACGTATCAGTTATTGTGAGATGCCTGGGACAAACGCGCAAAAATTTCCTCTTTCGCAAATACGCTTAAAAAAAAGCCTGAACCCTGTCTATCAATCATAAATAGTGACAGTCTTGTAAATAGTTGTTTGTTACTAACCTCAAAGCGCTATTTCAATCCTGTTATAGTAAATTTGTAACATGGTTTAGAGTGCCTTGCAATAGATGACAATGTGTAAACATAATGACTTAATAATAAAAGCTGTGGCAGAAAAGAGACGAGCACTGATAAAGCGTGTTCAGTAAGCTCGTAATGCTAACGTTAGATATAACATTTGTATGTTATCAGCTATTGCGGACATTGACCGTGAGATGGCTGGGACGAACGCGCAGAAAGTTTCCTCTTCCACAAATACCCTTAATAAAGCCTGAAACTCGTCGCCAGTCCACCAGTTTTTTTTATTAAATTCCATATTTGCAGACAGACAACTCTTACTGCATGAAGCCACAACACAAACCGCAATAGATTTTTTTAAAAGGGAGGTTAAAAATAAATAAATGCTGCGTGGAGTCATCCAACCAAAATGCGGCGTGAACACAACCAATCAGCTTGTGCAGCGCACAAGTCCCACCCCTGAAAGTTCCTGAACTTTGAAAAAGTACTACCTCATGAGCAGGGACTATCGGAGGGGGAAATATTACCCGGAACTTCATTTAGACCCTGGTTCCTGCGGTGTAAACACATCGAGGAGTACCAGCCCAAAGTTCCTAGTTCCTGGGTAAAGTTCCTGCGGTGGAAACGTGGCTTAAGCCTGAGATCAATGGCTACTTCCATTCTGGACAGAGGATTCTGCAAAACACTTTTTGACGGGATTGAAAGTAGTGTGATGCCCCACCAGTTGTCACAATTTTGGAGGGTGTCCTTCCTGGGAAGCTTGATAATGAGGCCTTTGGACCAATCTTCAGGGATGATGTCTTTATTCCAGATGTTGAATAGATCAGTGAGTACTCTAGTAGGTGTGGTAAGGTCTGCTTTAAGTATTCCAGCATGGATGGTGTCAATTCCAGCTGCCTTCCCATTCTTGAGTGCTTTGATGGCACATCTGACTTCAGCCTTGGTTGGGGGACTGATGTCAATGTTCAGAACATCTACTGCTGGTGGAGGATTGGCAGGCTCTTCTGGCTCAGGCCTGTAGAGTATTTCACAAGTGTTGTACCCATCTGTTGGCTTGCTCACGTTTAGTTGAGAGGATGTTGCCGTTCTTATGTGTAATTGCGGCAGGCTGGTTCTGGTTTCCACCACACAGCCGTTTAGTGATCTTATATACAGCACTGATTTGACCTCTCTCTGCAGCACGCTCAGCCTGGCTAGCCATCACCTCTACAAAGGTTCTTGTATCCTTCCTGGCGCTCTTCTTCACCTCCTTATCTTTGGATTTGTAGGTTTTTTTCTTCTTTTTTTTTTTACATTAGGGATGTAAATGGATGTACATATATAAAAAATTCTGTCTGATATCAATAAACTATTTTCAGGTTATGGCAAATAAGCGATAAATGATAAATATGTTGTTTTAAATTGTTTTAAAGTTTTGACACATTCAAATTCGAATTAAAATACATACTATTTTGTCTAAATAAATGATTTTTTAAAAATGCTAAAAACTATTATTATAATTTTTTTTTATATGTTTAAGATTAATGCCACAAGTAAATTTAGGCATCATAACAATCAGTATAAACATTTATATTCATTTAGAGATTTGCTAAAAATTACATTTAACAGTGTCAATAAAAAATATTAGTATTTTTAACTGTAATTAAGCATTAAATTAGATGAAGTTAAATGAAGTTAGAAGTGTAAATGAATTGTAAAAATAAGGGAAATGAGCATACACAATTAAATATCCAACAACAAATATCAACAATACCTATACATTTAAAAATCTCTACAATAGCTGTATCCCGTCTCTGAGCTACCTTACATTTCAAAGCATACATTACCAATCAGATGATCTTTTCCTTCACTGTCATTCTCAGCAGTGATATCACTGAATCTCATTTGCATAAGGAGAGTCAAGCTTAGCTTTTTAGAGCAGCGGGAAATTAGACGCTTATACTCTCTGTGGCTGTCATACAAAAATCACTGTGGCAGAAAAATCAGATCATTTAATAAGATCAGGTGTTCAGGGATATGATTAAATGTTTTTACGGTTAGCAATCATGGAAATGAAAAGCCTGATATTAATGCAGGTGTGCTAATATTTCCCCTTCAACCGTACAAACACAAACAATCACAGAAACACACTGTGCAGACATTCTTCTCCCTCGCCCGCCACCTCATCTTAGAGACATTAATCTCTAAACACTCACCCCAAGTTCTGTCTGACAATATAAAAGCATTCAACTCAGCTAAATTCAAATCCACTCGACAGCATGGACGAACTAGCTTAGTGTGTTTGACAGCAAGGGCTGAAACCACCATAGACACTGAAGGGGATTTTATTCCCTTAGTTTACCCTCAAGTGGAGACAGAAATATCATAATTAGGCTACAGTGTATCTAAGTAATATTAAGATGTTGTATACAAGCTTATAGACTATTAATGTAAAGATTTACATAATTATTTGTCAGATACCATATGGGTTGTGTAAAAGTAATGCAGGTGATGTACACTACAGCATTAACTTTTAAAACTCTTTTTCTTCTTCTGTTGAACACAACAGAGAGAGAGAACTAAAAACGAAATATTGTTTTTGTGTCATTTCCGTATGTTTCCAGTGTAATTTTTGTATATATATACATACTCACCTAAAGGATTATTAGGAACACCTGTTCAATTTCTCATTAATGCAATTTCTCATTAATGCAATTATCTAATCAACCAATCACATGGCAGTTGCTTCAATGCATTTAGGGGTGTGGGTCCTGGTCAAGACAAACTCCTGAACTCCAAACTGAATGTCAGAATGGGAAAGAAAGGTGATTTAAGCAATTTTGAGTGTGGCATGGTTGTTGGTGCCAGACGGGCCGGTCTGAGTATTTCACAATCTGCTCAGTTACTGGGATTTTCACGCACAACCATTTCTAGGGTTTACAAAGAATGGTGTGAAAAGGGAAAAACATCCAGTATGCGGCAGTCCTGTGGGCGAAAATGCCTTGTTGATGCTAGAGGTCAGAGGAGAATGGGCCGACTGATTCAAGCTGATAGAAGAGCAACTTTGACTGAAATAACCACTCGTTACAACCGAGGTATGCAGCAAAGCATTTGTGAAGCCACAACACGCACAACCTTGAGGCGGATGGGCTACAACAGCAGAAGACCCCACCGGGTACCACTCATCTCCACTACAAATAGGAAAACGAGGCTACAATTTGCACGAGCTCACCAAAATTGGACAGTTGAAGACTGGAAAAATGTTGCCTGGTCTGATGAGTCTCGATTTCTGTTGAGACATTCAGATGGTAGAGTCAGAATTTGGCGTAAACAGAATGAGAACATGGATCCATCATGCCTTGTTACCACTGTGCAGGCTGGTGGTGGTGGTGTAATGGTGTGGGTGATGTTTTCTTGGCACACTTTAGGCCCCTTAGTGCCAATTGGGCATCGTTTAAATGCCACGGCCTACCTGAGCATTGTTTCTGACCATGTCCATCCCTTTATGACCACCATGTACCCATCCTCTGATGGCTACTTCCAGCAGTATAATGCACCATGTCACAAAGCTCGAATCATTTCAAATTGGTTTCTTGAACATGACAATGAGTTCACTGTACTAAAATGGCCCCCACAGTCACCAGATCTCAACCCAATTGAGCATCTTTGGGATGTGGTGGAACGGGAGCTTCGTGCCCTGGATGTGCATCCCACAAATCTCCATTAACTGCAAGATGCTATCCTATCAATATGGGCCAACATTTCTAAAGAATGCTTTCAGCACCTTGTTGAATCAATGCCACGTAGAATTAAGGCAGTTCTGAAGGCGAAAGGGGGTCAAACACAGTATTAGTATGGTGTTCCTAATAATCCTTTAGGTGACGTCTGTCACGGGTGTGTGCAGGCGGAAGAAGGTAAGGAAGGCAGAGGGCTTCAATGCAAGAGTTTAATTCCAAAATATAATCCAAAAAGGTATAAACAGGCAGATAACATACTCTACATACAACTAACAGCCAAGGACAGACTGAACAGAGGAAACTAAATACACACACAGATGAACTGAAAACAGGTGATACAAATGAAGGTAATTAACAAGACACAGGTGATACAAATTAACTAATGAGGGTAACCAGGGAAACCGATGAGCTAATCAGAAAATCAGAAACACAACACTGACAGTAACGTGACAACGTCAAACTAAACGTATTCTATAAAAAAATTGAGATTAGTAGTTTTCAACTAATATTTATTTCAGCCATATTTCAATGGACAAAAACTATATATGTGTGTATATATATAGATATATATATAAATATTAAATAAATAAATGAAATAAATATTAGTTGAAATCTACTAATCTCAAAAATCTTTATAGAATACATTTAGTTTGACGTACTAAAATGACTAAAACTAAAACCAAACATTAATTAGAAATATGAAAAATCTAAAACTAATAAAAATTGCAAAATTAATAAAACTTCATCTAAAACATAAAAATTAAATGACAATTGCACATTTAAATATGTGCTTTGTTAAAGGGGTCCTATTATGCCATTTTACAAAGTCTTGATTTTGTTTTTGGGGTGTTCTAGAATATGCTTTCATGCTTGATTGTTCAAAAAACACATTATTTTACATTTTTGACAGCACCTCACTCCTCTATCTGGTTCGAAAACGCTGTAAAGTTCTGGTTTCGATGAAGCTCCTCCTTCCGAAATACAAAATGTTCTGTGATTGGTTAGCTGGCCCAGTGTGTTGTGATTGGCACCGTGGGTATGGGAAATGTCACGCCCCTTACCATAACTGTGAGTTTCATCTGCTCAGGTGTAAATATTAAGGATGCCGTCAATTTCAAACCAATAAAAGCCTTATTCAGACTTAAAAGTGTTAAAAAACATGCAAGAAGACCACACAGAATGGATTTCATGCATGGACTTCGCAAGCACAGATTTCACAGGACGTGTCAGAGTGGTATGTTTTTATTTTTGTGTTCTTATACATTTTAGATACATTAACCATTTAATCATGATGATATTTGTCAGAAAACTATGGAAACACAAACAGTAACCGATCAGAAAACAATAGTTTTCTGATTTTCCTAAGGGGCGGTGAACTGCCTTACAAAAAAAGAGAGCTTACAGAAGCTACAGTAAACACTAAATCAATACTGTAATGTTAGTTACAAGGAATCCACACGGCACAGATGTGGGCCGGATCTGGGCCGACACTATGTTGCTGTCTGGGTTGCTCTTTGTTTACATCATATACTGTAGCTACATAAAACTTATAATTGGGATGGATTTTTATATACTTTTTTTATTTCGAATCTTGGAGCTGTATAGTTTGGTTCATGACTTAGAATTCTTTATTGTTTAAATGTTTTGAAAATCTTATGGAGAAAATGAATGGGAAAAATATACCCGGGTCACTTTTGCACTCTATAGCTGATTCTTTATGCGCTGTATAGCTGATTGAAGCTTTAAATGTGCCGCCCCCAATCTTAAATATTTGGCAACATTCTTGGTGACTGTCTGTTTGAGAGGCCATTTAATCACTTATATGACTGTCTCTCTCAAGTGTAGAGAATCAGTCTACCTTTTGAATCGATGCCCACATGTTCATGTAGGAGTATGACATTGTTATCTATGTGCTTAACTTCACATATTCAAACATCAAGTGTTCATTGAAAGGAGCAGAGCACCACTCATCCGCGATAGAGGGATGACTTGTCTGTCTAAAATAAAGCAGGGAGGGCCGGGACACGGTTTGATAACGCACTCTCCCTCTCTCACACTTTTTGATGTCTATCTGTCTGTCTCCCTCTCTGCCTCACTGTCTTACACACACAAAGTCCCACAGGCACTTATATCCACTCATATGGTGGGTGTAGTTGAATTTTGGCCATTTTGGAGTAGATTTTAAATGCAAAATGGTGGTGACTTGCCCCTGCCCTCCTCCACGGTTCTTTGTGTGTGTGTGGGATGGACAGTCACAATCTTTAAAGACCTTGCATTGCAATAGGGGAGTGTGATGATGATGGCATAGCTCTTGTTCCCACATGCAGGGCTGTATTTATGAATTCTGGAACCCCTGACTGTATATTATGCTGCGCTCCTTACTTATTTAAATGTAAGGTGGCATTGTGGCCTGATGGACGGGCACGTTGAGATATATATTGAAATATTCAATATTAATATTATATTAAATATAGATGTAGATGCATCAATTAAATCAGATTACATTCATATATTTTTATTAAATTATACATTTTTGATGTAAAATACAGTATACAGTGAACCCTACAATGATCCTGCTGGACCTGTTGTTTGCAAGACAAACAGTTATTCAACACTCTAAGCACAAAATGCTATATATCTCTATTGATCATGGAAACTGATGCTGGAACATTATCTATGTTCATGAACATAATTCCCAACACTCTGCATAACACAGGCATGGATCAAATATGTCTCTCTGACAGCTTCATGGCACCAACTGACTTAGACTGCATTATTTATATCTCTGAGTTATGCATAGGATGGGATCAATTAATAGATATCTCTATTGATAACAACTCTAGGGATTGAAAGACAATGCTTATAGGTCATCAATACCTGTCACTCATTGGCTGTAGATCCAATTTATCAGTTTGTTATAAAGTCAGCATGAGCTCAATCCATTGTGTTCATTGACTAACTGACTCAAGCTTTAAAACAAACGTTATGTCACATGCTGTCAAGAGGAGGTGTAGTGGAGGATGCTTGGCTTGTTTTGTTATAACGAGACTGTCACTGTATGCTTGATTATTTTGCATTTAGGTACCTTCATTTTTTATATTCATTGTTGTAATGAGAATCATTGATGGAAATGTTTATTGTTTTATATACACAAAGTAGTCATTGCTGTTTTTGAAATGCACATTTAGTATGTAGTTTATGCTTTATTATAAAAGATACCAACAATGTCACGCTAGAAAGTATTTATTTTCTCAGAGCCAGACTTTTGACTATTGGCATAAAGTCGACATCTCAGAACAAAGCAAGCTATAAAGGCATGTTCAAGCTAGCAATACTCTCGAATCACTCTCAGTTTTCAGTGCCATGTACAGTACTTCACAAATTGTGGCAAATCCAAGAATTAGTTCTTATTTGGAAGTGCTCATAGTCATTATATCAACCTAGTACCTATAAACATGACTTTGTTGTTGATGGAGTGATAAAAACAGTTTTGAATCCTAGAAATTGCCAATCAGTCTGCCAATCAGATTAGAACTGAAAATTGACTTGGATTTCAGCCAGCGTTTGCCATTTTTATGTGTGATATGCATCAGATGGTCCATGAATGATACATTGGCAGTCTGTTCTCATGCCGTCTGAGGCTGATACGAGAAAGCTTTCTAATGGTTCTTCTTATAGCATCATTAATGGGCAGGGGCATCGTGACTCATTTATACATTTATTTTTTGAGTGTGGATAGGAAAGATAAGACATGACCAAAGCACAGAAACAAACATTCACTCCACCATAGATTGCAAAAACAAAAAAACAAAAAACATTATTTAATCCAAGGTTTCGGTCATCTGACGTTTGTCATGCATTCTTTACAACAACAAAAAAGTGCACCTCCAACAAATATTAAATAAATCCTCCTAATTCAGTTATATTTATCCCACAGTATAAACAATGACAAGACGTCTTTGTATATAGATAGCATAAACAATGTCAAATTGTGTATGCTCTTGGATAAATATGACGTTTTTTTTTTTTTTGTGATGAAGTTTGGCTGAGCAAACAAAGTATTGAATATTTTATGTTTTTGCAAGCTATAGGGTGCAGGATTTTTTCTTTTCTATTTATTAGCTGATATCTTATGCATGTACTACTTTTGGGTGTGATACATTTCTGTTAATTTGTTTTTAATAAGTCATTTGTAACTGAACTTGGATAGCCATTAGCCAGTGATTACAGCGCTTTTTTTTTTATGAAAAAAGCAGCTTGGACAACAAACAAATGGACTGGCTGAATTTATGCGAATGTGTGAATCGACAAACACCATTTTTAACCTACAAAGAGTCAAGGATTCAAGGATTCCAAAATCTGTGGCGGCATACATGAGTGTCCGTGATTATTCTGATTATCGTTGTAGACTGTAAACTTTACCGGAAAACCCTTTTCTGAATGCAAATGTTATTTGAGAAATCCTGCCGTTATATCATGGCTGCATATGTTCCTGGCACTGTGACAGTAATGAGGAACAGAGCTGGTTTCTATACGGTTTCTGTGGAAGCGGTTGAGCTGTATGTGTGTGTGTGAGAGAGAGAGAGAGACAGAGAGACAGACAGACAGACAGCGCATCCTCAAGAGTAGTCAGAAAGTGTAGGGAAAAGAGTGACAGAGACAACCTGAGAGAAAGAGAGGGCGACAGGCAGACAGCGAGACAGACGTGACAGTCAGAACTAATGGGTATACAGCGTATGTGTAACTCTTGCCAGACACTAGTACTGTGGCTAATGATGCGTCCTGTCAGTCCATTATCTATTAGAAACCACACTTGCTGTCTTCAAATATACAGTATGCACACATGCTGACCTGGCTGCCTGGCAGGACAGCTGTTGTTATTCACAGGGTTAGCCTACCACATATGTGGCATTCTGTATATGGAGACAGGAAAATAAACAAGACTGTATTATGCGAAATAATGAATAGAAAAGACTGCATACCTGCTGAATGATTGACAGCTATGAGCAACCAACTGACCTGATCTGTTTGTGGCTTCCACAGCTGAAGATCCAATTGGTTATACATACAGAACACAGCTAAACTTACAGTCATAAAATAAATAACAATATGATAGTTTGGGTGAAAAAGACATACTGTTAAATGTATTAAAAATGCATTATAGTATATTTGTATTGCATTAAAAACATACTCAAGTACATTTTTAATACATTTAATAGTACATCTTTTTCACCTGGGGTGTGACTGTCTGTGTCCCATGATAAAGCTGAAACAGGTTTGATCTCAGTCTGACATTATTATGAATTATACTGTCAACTACACATCAACATTGAGACATTCATACAATAAGCGTTAATAGCTCCGTTACTTAAAGGAATAGTTCACTTAATTCTGTCATCATTTACTCGCCTTCAAGTTGTGTCAAACCTGTATGAATTTCTTTCTTCTGCTGAACACAATAGAAGATATTTTAAAGAATGCCGTTAACCAAACGGTCTTCCATAGTATTTTTTTTTTCCTACTATGGAAGTCAATGGTGTCCATCAACTGTCTGACAATAACTATAATGATAACTCTAACTATAAAGTTTTAATAATCATTCTAATTCTATGAGAATAGGGACACATTCCCCTATTCCCATTTACAGTCACATATCCTAAATAATGATTAATGTACAATAAACTATATTTAATCTCGGTTTTGGCAACTTACTTTTTGCGCACAGTTGAGCTCTGAGGATCACTTTATTCACTGGTTTTTGCCTCATTTTGAGTTAGACATGATTGTTGACTCCAAACAGCTGCAATCCTATCAGTCCAGTTTGTGAATGAATCATTGAGCTACTTCAAAAAGAATCGGTTGAAAAGAAACATTTGTTCACGAATCGGCCACAGAGCGGATATAGATTTCTTCAGTTTGAAATAACAAAGAACGATATGTTTTTAAACATGTGGATAACCTATGCTTTGGAATGTGGTGAAATAAATGTAAAATGTTTCCAAAATAAAAATGCTCTCGTAAGTACAGAGAACCTAAAGGACATTACAGTTTTTTTTATTCGCTTTGGTACTATTTTCACAAGTTAGGTGTACATTTTCAAAACTCTTAGTGCTAATATCAAAACAGATGATCAAAAGTGCACTTTTTTCAAACATTTCATCATGTTTTCAATTGTGTAAGTACACAACACAACACATCACATCACAACACAAAATAAGTGTTTCATCTACATAAATGTTTCATTCACAGTAACTGCCTTTCATAAAGCTCTTACTATCAAACTTTTGATTTGCATCTCTTCTTGTTCAGTTTAATACGTGTCTATTATTGAATCCAACTGATCTTAATGGTTAACCAATGAATCATTTGGTACATCTATAGATTTCTATAGATATTGATTCAATACACAGTTTCTATAGAACTTGTTTGCAATTTATATGGATAACCAAATGTAATGAATTCTTTTTACATAAGTGATTTATTGATAATAACCTCCATGATGTTCAAAGTGTGTGCACACGCATGTGTGTGTGTGTGTGTGTGTGTGTGTGTGTGTGTGTGTGTGTGTGTGTGTGTGTGTGTGTGTGTGTGTGTGTGAGAGAGAGAGAGAGAGAGAGAGAGAGAGAGAGATACAGAGAAATTTGCCATTTGTGCAAATACTGTTTACATTACAGTATGCAATACTGTAAACAGATTACCATGGTAGAGACTGCCGAATTACTGTAACTCAACCTTCATCTGTAAAGGTCCACTACTGTATAGATTCAGTCAAATGGTATAGAGTGAAATCATTTACTGTATTGCCAGCAAACTCTGTTAGCACAGAACCTCATGGCTGTACTTCATCACACCTTTTGATAACACACTGGATAGATACTACAGTATTACAAACATTATGGATTCAATTACTTCTAATGTGGCAACTGTAGCCTGTATTACTGTAAATATTTCAGCAACAACGGTGATTTGAAACATGTATCTTGCATTGTTTGCTGTTGAATGAACTGATTGTTAAAAGTACTAAACTGAAAGAAGATCATACTGTTGTGTTTCGGTGATTAAACCAGATGTTCTCATTACATATTACAATAATCTTGTGTTTGAAACAATGATTATGTGGACTGAAAAGTGTATAATTGTAATGAAAGCATGAGATCAGGTTTTGAAAGAATGACCAGCTGTGTTACAAGTGCGATCAGTTTGGATTTTCGTACTAAGAGTTTTGAAAATGGACACCTTACTTGTGAAAATAGTACCAAAGCGAATAAAAAAAAACTGTAAGTAGGCCTAGTTATCATTAAAAAAAAAAAAAAAAAAAAAAACTATTTATTTATTTGTTCATTAAGGCATTATTTGAGCCACACCTGTAAACTGTTGAGTGAACAGAACAATTCAAGACTCAAAGCTCTTAGTAAATACAGTCCAAAAAACTGTTAAGCATTAAGGCACTGATATATTTCAAGAGAAACCGAAGAATGAACTTGTGTGCTGTATAAGTTCTGCATACTGTAAGTTCGATCTGGCTGGTAACAGAGAGAGACAGAATGTCACAAAAAGCTCTAAATGGTAACCTCATACTACCATTGAGGTTGAAATCTTCTCCGGTAAATTTTTTCTGTTCAGTCCGTTGAGAT
The DNA here is from genome assembly GCF_965113295.1 of Leuciscus leuciscus. Classification (NCBI taxonomy): domain Eukaryota; kingdom Metazoa; phylum Chordata; class Actinopteri; order Cypriniformes; family Leuciscidae; genus Leuciscus; species Leuciscus leuciscus. The sequence goes on from NC_138737.1 coordinate 10,257,898, forward strand.
TGCAAACATAAATACACTGGAGAGCTGCTTTAAAGTAGAAGTGTAATTTGTAATTCTAAGTGAAAGAAACACTGACTCTATTTTTTCAGGTTTAATACTGTAAAGCTGCTTGCTTTTAAACAATTTATTGTATAAAGTGCTATATAAATAAACGTTAAGTGACTTTACTGGAGTGCCGAATTGCAGAGCTAGTGCAAACATATCCACATCAATCGCTATGATCACATGCTTTCTTAACTACTGTTTTCTCACCACTGCAATTTTTGAGAGGAAAGCACACAGCATTCATTTAAATATTCATCAAACTTCTTTTTACTTCTAAGCAAAAAACAAAAAAGAACTTCGTCGTATTTCAGGGCCTTTAGAGGCATAGACAATAAAGTTGACCCCAAACTGTAAATTCTACCGTTATTTAATCAAACTCATTTTGTTCCAAACCTGTACGATTTTTTTCAGTGAAACACACATTTTTCAAAAACATTAGAATTATTTTGTTTTTGCAATTTGATCAATACTTTCGACTAAAGAACAGTAAGAAGCCATTTAGCAACTGCTTACATGTCTTCTGCACAACCACGAACCACCCACATTTTCTTTAGAAAATATAAACATCTATTTTTAACATACATTGTTGCTATCAAGAGCTTGTAGAGTGTAACTGTTTAGTGTTTGTGTATGTATGTGTGGGTGTGGCTGTGAGTGTTGTCAAGTGGGTGTAGGTCATGTGTGTGTGGTGTGTGTGGTGGTATGTGGGGAAAGGGCAGGTTACTGGGTTACAGCCGTGTGTGTGTGTGTGTGTGTGTGTGTGTGTGTGTGTGTGTGTGTGTGTGTGTGTGTGTGTGTGTGTGTGTGTGTGTGTGTGCGTGTGCGCGTGCGCGTGCGTGTGTGTGTGTGTGTGGGTTGCTGCAGCTCTATTGGCAGTCCTCCAGAATACTGGAGTCTGTGTGGTGATCTGTTCTCCTTTCTGAAATATCGATCACACCAGCAGCCCGAGGCGATTCAGACACACTATTTAGACATACAAAAATACAGCCATAGCAAGATAACATAGTCCATTAGCAAGATTCGGTTTTATAATAATATACCGCAGAAGTAATTTTACATTTGCAAAGCAAATTAACAAGATTCATGGTGATACAAACCAAGAAATAATGTGGTACTATTGTTGTTTGGAAATGTACCATTGAAATACCACATTTTTTAATATGTATTATGGAAATATCATGCTGTTTGAATATGTATCATGCTAATACCATGTTTGTTGGGGCCTGTACCCCGGAAATACCATGTTTTGATCACATACCATGCTGTTCTGTGTGAACGGCCCCTAATGCAGGTATTAGAGAGTGTGCGCGTGCGAGAGAGAGAGAGAGAATTCAATGTTGCCATCAAAGGAATAAATTATATATGTATTTATATACATACATATTTGTGTGTGTGTGACTAATTAGTGTATATGCGACTAATTATGATTAATTATGACAATGACAGTTATCACGAAATAAATAAATGCATTTTTATCCAATGAAACGATGAACAGCTGAAGGATGGAAGCATCGATAGATGTGAGGCAGAAATAAAAGTGTCAGTCTGCGGGTTAATTAGTGAGTAACTGTGTCACTGCATGTGTGACTATGATGGGGGTTCATGACACCACTGATAACCTTTCTCATTACCTTGTGTGTACGTGGTAAGAAGAAGAACCTCTTAATTTGTGATACACACGTCCATCTCACTTTGATACATTTTTAATAGGTCTCTGCATCTTATCTGGAGAACTGACTGATTCTCCCCTCAATTCTTGTCCTTCCCAATTAATCCTCTTTTTCATTTTTGGAGTGTTTCTCATCTGATCCCTCTGTCTCTCGCTCTTCATATTCCCCGTCGAGAGTGTGCAGCCCACGTTCACTTTTCTAACTCATAGAGTCTGTGCATCCCACACGTGGAGAGAAAGATAGAGATGTAGGAGAGATGAGCGCAGCGTGTGGTACGTCCCATGTGACGCATGGAACGCCAGACAACAGGATTCTCAAATCTGCGGGATGAATCTTCACAGGAGCTTGTATGCATTACTGATTATAAACTGAGCAAAGAAATGCAACTAATGCTGAAAAGATGTGAAAATATTCATGAATGTGGTTTGGTGTGTTGGTTTATCATTTATTTGATAGAGATGAGTTTGACACACATAAGGCGGACTGGGCACCAAAAAAAAAGTTATATTTCACCCAAAAACTTTTTTTCATTTACCAGCACGTCATTTCAAACCTGTGTGACTTTTCTCTAGACGGTTTTAAAGCCGCATGAAGCAAAAGTTTTGATAGTAGTCTATTTCTTCCCTACTGTGACATATTCGAGTAAGCAGCTTCTTCAACAAGAAAAAGATGTAACGCAGGTCTTGATTTTGTACATCAGGAATTGATTGGATGGTTGTGGTTTGCTGTTGGTGTGATCTCATGTGAGTGACAGGTTTTCCCGCCCTTGCGCTGAAAAACATCATCAGAGAAGAGAAGAGATGTCTCCTTCAAGAAGGAGGGGAAGTTATTTTAATTAAAGATTTCGAGGGCACATAAAAATAATGTTGTGCATGGATAAATCATTTATAATCAGTACTGAAATATTCCATAAAAGAAGAATAGTCAGTTTTGATTTCATTGTGACTTTATGTCAACATCACAGTGAGTTGTAAGGCGTTTGTGTTTGATTTACTATGAAGGACTGAAATACAATACACTGGTCCGAGTCATTGACCCTCATTGAGCGGAGCATCATTGAGGAATCATCAGGGTCAGTGAGTTGAGCTCATGAATGAATCATTCAATGCTTTATCAACCATTCAAACTATTTAAAGAATAGTTGACCAGCTCTTTGACTCAATGACTCAACACTTGAAGGGGAAGATTATCAGTAAACAAGATGATTTTTTTCTTGAAAAATTCTCCTTTTGTGTTCCACATAAAAAATAACAGGGTTTGAACAACATGAAGATGAGCAAATAATAACAGAAATAGTAACTGTTCCATTAATTTTAGTCATATATGTAGTATAAATGCTTCCTTTTGCAGTGCCTGTTAAATAAAGAGATAAGCTCGCACACACACACATGCACAAATACAGACATACAGACACGCCACCCCCATCCCACTCCGTCTGACGCCCACGAGCCCCTCCTGCTGTGTCTTCCTCCTGTGAGCTCAGCTCTTGCTTTCTGAAGCCAGTGGGAGGCTCTTTCATCTCCATCTCACCAGCGGGCACCGCAGTGCCAGCCTGGCATAATCGGCACTTTTAGCCGGTCTGTTATTCCTCTCCACCTGATGGCTCTCTGTCTCTCTCCATCTCACTGGGTCACCAGCCCTTCAGAGGGAAAAACAATAGAAACCTGCTAATTTTGTCAGAGCTGTGCATGTACTCCAGACATGATGAGATAAGAGGTTTAAATCTGACCTGTGTCATGTCTAGAGACCTCTTACAATTTCCTGTCTACTCTATACTGTATCTATTAGTAAAACCATAGAAAATAACAACAATGAAACATCAACATGCTTCTAGTGTAAAACCCACACACAGACATACAGGGACTTATGTCTCATCATGTTGTTATGGCATTATTTTAGTGTCATGTGCCATGATGGTGTTTTGTATTGTTTGTATGACCCGTGCAGAGGTGGACAAAGTACACAACTTCCTTACTTGAGTGAAAGTACAGATTCTACTGGTCAAATAGTAAAAGTTGTAAAGACCGATTTTTATTTACGTAAAAGTAAAAGTACTCGTTTTTAAAAGTACTTAAGTATCAGAAGTAAATGTAAATGTCAATGCATTGTTTTATTATTGTTGCATTGTTGTAAGTAACACTTACAGTACCTTATGCTTCTGAATCTATGCCTGCCTACCCTCATATCAATATCACATTTATTTCTAGAACACAGTTCCAGTAGTGGGATTGAATGTGAGATTGAATAAGTGCACTCAATAACGTCCACAATGGTTTCGGACACCCAAATGGCTGTTCCCTCAAAGAGTGCCCTATGTAAAGTTTTTTGGCTTTTAGTATGAATATGTTAGCCTTACTGTTATCTATAAGCTAGTGTGCTCCAAAACAATGACAAAATTTGCATTTAGAAGACCAAAACCAACGTTGAAAATGAAAATCAGGTTGATGTCAGAATCCAACCTCAGTCGGGTTCTAACATCAACCTGACTTTCATTTCCAACAACTTTCTACTCAAGGACCTTGACAGAAATGTAGTGGAGTTAAATTAAAAAGTTTCCAGAAAAAATAATACTCAAGTAAAGTACAGATACTCAAAAAGTGTACTTAAGTACAGTACTCAAGTAAATGTACTTTGTTACTGTCCACCTCTGGATCTGTGCACATTCTATATATTAGTATTTACCTCAGCTTGTGGAAAAGATACTTGTCACTTGTGATGAACTTTGATTCATCATGTGGCTTTCTCTCTGTGCTTTATAAGGGTTTTCTGTAAAAAATTTTTTTATTACATTTGATTCTGAATTTTCAGGTGTTTTCAAGTGTATTATATACAGATAAACAGATATATAAACATAGATGTAAATTTGATCCAAAAACACCTGAAAATAAAAAAATAAAAATAATTTGAGAGTTACAGTAGATAGAAGATTTTAGGAGAATGATTTTCACTCAGTAGTGACTTTTGCTTTTTTCTCTCAAAAACATCCTTTGAACAATTTTGTCTTAAATTTTGTGTATAAATAATCTCGTATTACCATTTGAAATTATTCTCTTTTTCCATTTTTGTTACACTAGCCACTAATCTCACCAAGGTTAAACTCCAAGGTTTAACCTTGAAAAACACATTGCCTTTGCAGTAGTTTCCACTTGTTTGCATATATCGCTTGACTTCAGAAACCATTGTGACCGCTGCGCTGTTTGTTTGTGTGTGGTGAAATCCAGCTCAACTTTCACACATCTCTCATTCTCAGCTTCATTTAAAACCAGCTTCCAAACCAGGGATCCTTTTAGAGTGCTTACTGGCTTGCTATCTTTATCCTGTGAAAGTTCTAAGCCCACAGGATCGCAGTATCTGTAACCCTACTACAGGCAGGTTCTCCCAACTAACACGTTCATACACTCACAACCACAGTGGGAGTTTAATGGCTCCTAAACGTAGCCCAGAGGGGCCGCACCCTGCATACTGTGGGATCCAACAGGAGAGACAAATGACTGCTGAGGAATCACCAACTGTGAAATTGAATTTCACACAATATCAATATAAAAATATTTGAAAACATTTATAAATTACATAAATGGAATATACTCATGGAAACATTACAATTATTTTATATATTTGAAAAAAGTCTCTTATGCTCACCAAAGCTGCATTTGTTTAATCCAAAATGCAATAAAATTTGAACCTGTGATGGTAATGTTGAATTTTCAGCATCATTGCTCCAGTCTTTAGACCTGGTTAATCCAGAGGTTTACCGCAGTCTGCCAGATCCAGGCCGTATCCAGATCTGATGAAGGACCTGCGCCTGGACACGACGACAACGCAGTCCTGAAGTGTCAACTAGTCTCTCCCTTGTGAAGGCCTCCCTTCTCCTTCCCTTTAGATAAAACGTTGTCAAAATAGTTCTGGTTCAAATGGCTACGCGAAAGCGATAAATAATTCTGTATTATACATTTTTTAAGGCCAGACAAGTAATTTGTTGAGGTCAGTTTGTAAAGAAAGACTACACGACGCAGGTTTGTGTTTTTAAAGTCCCTGTAAAGTCAAAATTAAGTATGTGTTCTGAGTTTGTCACACCACAGAAAAATGTGTTATTAGTCACCCAGTCAAATTTGAATGAAAAAAAAAGCCGGCAAGTACATAAAATAAGCTATCAAAATCTTGAAAAAATGAGCAGGAGTCTCTGCTCTCAAACGCTGGGGGCGTGTCCGCTGGCTGCGCTGAAACCACGCCCACTCGCGGGAAAGCTGCTGCTACCGTCGCCACACTCAACTGTCTGTCACCCCTACAGCCGGAATGGATGCTCTTAGCAGCTTAATTGTTTTTTCAAAGCCATACATGTTCGAGCCTGGACTACCTACTATAATTATAGCATAAGCACACAAGGCAACTTACACTCATTGGTGGGCACGCACTGCCAACGATGGCACCAGTTGTCGGCGCGACGGGAGGATGAAGGCCGAGGCGAGAGATAGTCGGCTCGGACCCATTCACCAGTAACAGCGGATTATCAGTGACTCCCAGTTGTCTCCGACGAAAGTTTATAAAACTATCCCGTGTAAAATGACTACAGAGGCAGTCAGGCAGGTTTTGGCGGTGATCCTCAGCTCTCCATCAAGGTGGCTCTTCACAAAATTAATCCACCTCTTGTTGATGTGATACGTTAGTTTTTCGGAAATTTAAATAAGGACACTGATCTGTTTTGTACGTGATCGCATCCAGGTTACATGCATTTCCGTGTTGAGGCATAGCTAGCTAGCAAACTGTAGGCTGTAGTAACCATAGATATCATATAAAGCCTTTATATGATATCTATGGTAGTAACTAACAGTACTGACAGTAACTCGTGATCGGCAAACTGATGTGAATGTGCTCTATTTATATTGTTAGGGGAGGGGACAGCGTCAGGGGCTCCAGTGTGTCATCAAGTAGGGGCGTGTCCAGGAGCTCAGGGGCTTCAGTGCGTCATCGAGCCCCCGTTTTAGCCCCGCCCAAAAAATCCGGAAAACAGCAATGGTGAAAAACTCCACAATTCAGTACTTCACAGTTCACAGTCTTTGTAATATGTTTTAGCAAAACATTTCTAACATTTCTAATGTGTTTAGAATTTTTTTTTAGAATTGCCTTTACAGGGACTTTAAAGCTTGCACAGAGATAAAAATAAAGTTTGCGTTCTCGAACCACCAGGCAGGAGCGCGTCAAGGATTTTCTGTTAGAACTGTGTCATGTAAGCGGCCCCTGAGTAGCTAATGATCTTTGCAACGGAAGTGAATCAATCAAAACTAACTTTAGCTGGACAATAACTTTATTCTAGAGCTGCTGTAAAGCCAAAACAATCTCTGTTTCTTTAATTTCCTATTATCACTGTAAAGCTGCTTTGAAATATTCTATATTTCAAAGTAATAATCAAAATATAATCTATATTGTTAATTCAATAATCTACTAATTCAAAATATAGTCTATATTGTTAAAAGCGCTATATAAATGAAGGTGGCTTGACTTGACTTGACTTTAGTGTCACGTGATCCTTCAGAAATCATTCTAATATGCTGATTTGCAGTTTTGACAGTTACTATAACTATATATATATATATATATATATATATATATATATATATATATATATATATATATATATATATGTGTGTGTGTGTGTACATATGAGTGTGTGTTACAGCATAACATTTGCCGCTCATCAGAATTGATCAAATCCATTGCTCATACTTACAGAAGTTTGAGTAACTTCCTGAATGATGTTGTTAACAAACTGGCTTTTGTAAGATCAAGTAAAAAATAAATAATAATAAATAAATAGAAATAGAAAAGAACAGAAATAGTATATATATATATGAAAATGTAGACATACTGCATAATATAAATGATCTTTTAATCCTTCTAAATACTAAAGAATTTCCATCTCTCCCTTTAGAGATCAATCACAGCAGGATGGCCTTCTGGTTGATGGGTGCTGCATCCATTCCTGGTGCTTGTGATGGAACCACCTGGGAACACCTGGGACTTTTGTCCCAGAATTTTCCGTCTGGTTAAATTATTAAAGAGGGATGCCGAACAACAGCTATTAAAGCATCAGTCTGTAGAGCAGCCGCATGACCAGACCAGAGCACATGCAAGTATAAATCAAATCTCAGCTTTATCAGAATTAAATCCAGTGCTTCCCACAATAAAATGCTGTATACATGTAGGAGTGGTGAATATCTGGCAGTATAAGGCCTTTTCTAGGAGCAGTTAAAACTATTTTTATTAAAAATTTGGTGTGAGTTTGTTCATCATTTATCAATCCAACTTCATCTTTGTAGTCATTCTCCCAGGGGATAGAAGAAACTACATTACCCATAACATCACTTAGTCTTCATCAAAATCGAGTCTGTCGGGCCAGACATCAAGTCACACACAGGGTCAAATGGAATCGACTGATGCTCATCCCCCGAGGTCCACTGATTCAATAATGCCATCACTGTTCAATGACACGTTCAAAACGGAGCACTTCTCCGAGCTGTCCGACAGCACGGTTTTTCATTCCAAACTAGAAACATCCATCTAGCCATGCAGTCTTATTGCAGGGTTTGACAAGACAAATTGTATTCGCAAATTTACATAAACCAAATTAAATTCATTCATTTCTAATGAATTATTTTGTATTATTATTTCTTTTTCATTTTATTCTTTGTTTTAAAAAATAATATTATTGTATAATTGTGGTGTGTCTGTTTTATGGACAAATTATTTCAGATCAGTTAAGAAATGTTGATTTTCTGTTATATTTTGCAACTATTTTCATGAAAATTAAATGAATTATATTAACAATTATTTCATTATTAATAATATATTAATTACATTCTATGTATATGTGTGTGTATATATATATATATGTGTGTGTGTGTGTGTGTATTATATATATATATATATATATATAGTATATTTGAAAAAAAAATCTTGTTTTGTGATTATTTGACAGTGTTTCAATTTGATAAAAGAAAAGGATTTCCCCCCCTCTATTCACATTAAGGTATGTCTAGAGACACCTCTTAAGTGTGAAAAGGTTAGTTGTTATTTCAAAGAAACCGAAAGAAAGAAATTAAATAACAAACAGAACAAAAGACTTCTGGACAAACAACTTTATTTTTGATTATGGGTCTATACACTGTACATCCTGACACTGCAGTATATAAGCCGAACTACTTTCAACTCTAATCTCGTAGAGCTCTCTATCTTACATTATAGTCCTTGTGAGGGGAGAGGAGAGATCTAAGAGGGAGAAATTGGCCAGATCCAGGTGAATAAGTGGCATCAGTAGAAGAAGAAAGCATACATTAATCTCTTACATAAAAATAATTTCAAGAGTTGCAAAGTTTATAGTATATTGTTATAGCAGCAGTGAAGGGCTAATATGATATCGGCATGGGACAAAAAGAAAACAGATTGTTAAAACAAGATTCTGAATGTCTGATTCAACCAGAACTGATGTATTTGATATTTAGTTGAACGTAACAAAACATTGATAAAAAAAAAAAAAAAAAAAAAGAAGAAGCCATTTACCATAAAGATTCTACTGAACATTGCTATCATTTTTTGTAGCACAAAAAAGGGAAAAAAAGCAGACTGAATACGCTTGCATTGGGAATACAACCTTTGAAATAATTGTTTTAAAAACATTTTCTTTCTTTTTGTTTTTAAAAACACAACATAAAATATAACAACTATTATGTAAGGTTTTTTTTCTCATTCTGAAAAAGAAAAAAGTAACACAATATACATTTATGATACAGGTTTTGTAAAATGAAAAGAAAACAGCTATATACATTGGTGAATTTGTACTTTCATCGTCAGACTGGCTAATCCTGCTCATTTATCAGTGAAGTTATGTCGTTATTGCTGTGTTTTAGCTTTTTGTTAGCAAAAATGGCTCTTTTAGAAAAAAATCCACATTTTTTATATTATATTGGGAGCAAAGGAGCCTCTGTGATCAATTTCTCCCTTTTTCATAGAAAACCGCGAACAAAGTAAACTACACATATGAATTTGCGTGTAAAACCAACTACAAAACAACCCCATCTGAAATAACTTTTTTAGTTTTTTTATTCATTTATTTTTTTGGTCTGTAAAAACGCACAACCTCTTGCTACTGTTAAGACACTGAGCTTCCTTTAGACCGCTGAAGCCTGCAATGTACAGGTCAGGGCATATCATATCATATTTCAAAGGCTCTTTTTACATCTATAGCAAAAGTAACCTCTTAAATATATTTTTTATTCCTTAAAAACAGAGAAAGAAGAGTTTATTTATTCTGACTTACATTTAAAAGCTGTCTTAGTATAAGATTTAAATTCTTTACCAGTGGCAATTTGAGCATTAAATTCTGCTATGCATTTTTCTTTTATTTAATTATTCATCGATTTTTTAAGAAGAAAAAAAAAACATCAAAGGAATACTGACAAACTGGCATTAAAATCTATCAAATAAGCTGCGGCTGCTCTTAAGCAATGATAGTCAAGTTCATTCTGGCAAAATGGGGTGAGCAAAAGAGTGCAAAACAAAAAATGCACCACAGAGCTCCCCCAAATGACAGTGCAAATGGGACGGCCCGCTTTCATCATCTGACCGCTGTCTGAAGCAATTCAATGCACCTTACAGTCGGTCACCGTGGAAACGAGCTCAATAATTGTTCCTCTTCTGGAACCCCAAGGGCCCAAAGACAGGCACTTGAGGGTCTCCAGCATTGCATATGCACGATAGGTTTGTATTTAGCCCATGAGTAATGCCGTTAATGTTGCGTTTAAGATTGTTAAGAGCTGAAATTTATTGTTGAGAGGGTTTTGATTTCCTTTGTAGTTAAAACAAGTAGTTAAAATCGCTTTATATTGCATAACATAATCAAAATTACATATACTGTTTTAATGCCCAATAATGAATATATGAACGGCAGACTTTATCTTTTTCTTTTAAATTCCATGCATATGAAAGAAATTACATAAGCTTGCTATTGAAAGAAGGAACATAAGCAATAAAATATTCACACAATCTGAAAAAAACATCCGTTATAACAACAACAACATCAACAACAAAATGAAAAGAGCCAAAACGTAACATACATTCTGATTGCATTGTACCCAATGTATATAAATCACTTATAAAATATATGTATTTTCAACAAAATCTATCTCAGCTAAGTGTGTGAGATTTTGAAGATGCATTTATGACGTTCATTCATCCATCCTCGTCTTGTTTGTACACAGTACGCTCTTGCTCACAGCTGAGAGGAGCACCTGCATTGATATTTTGACTCCCTTTTACCAATGCTAGACAATTTGTATGTCCTATTCGTTCTGAACGGCTTTAAATTTGATTCGGAAATGTTCAAAACCTGTAGGAATCCAGGACAGTAACAATAACACTTTAGCAACGATTATAATCATATATCGATAACTATGATAAATGTTGAATCAAAGTCGGATTGAGGGGACGGCTGTGTGCGCCATCCACGTTTCGGCAAGCAAGCATGTAGAACCTTTTTTCTTTTAATTCTTGCGGTTTTATTTACAATAGTTCGTCTTAAACACATGATTACATTGCATGTATTAGAATGGCTATAATTAACAAAATTGTTTATTTCATTTTTATACTTAGGAATACTAAAAACTCTCTGAGATAAATGTGTGGGAGAGTGTGGGAGCGTAATGCATTTAGACAGTATTTTGTAATGACAAAGTGCGATTCATTATTGTAAAGTTAAAAAACAAAGCAAAAAAAAAAAAAAAGAAACATTTCCATATTTACATATTATAATTTACTTAAAAAGAACAATTTGTGGTTCTTGATCACATGACACCTCCTGCCCTAGAAGCTGTATTTTTTTATGCTTTTAGTTTGTTCCTAAAAAAAAATGGCCACCCACAATCGTGAGCCGTGCCAGTTGTAAGCACCTCAGCCCACGGAGAAGCTGTACGCGAGTGTGACGAGAAGAAAACCCAAACCGTCACGGAGAGCAAGAGCCACAAACCTCCAATTCCACACCAAGATCCGCACTGTTGGCGTATCACACGACAGCTTGTGATGGGGAGCATTTGTTTGCCATTAAAAGAAAGTGCTCATGGCTTGATCATAACACTTACTTGAATACAAGTATCTCTCCCTTTCAACAGGGTTGAACTTCTTCACCTCTAGCTCTCCAAAGCCCTTCAACGCTCTCCTGACCAGTATCTCTTTAACGTTGTTAAGGATACAAGTGTGTGTAACCATTTGTCTCCATGGCTTTTTTTTAACCAGCATGTATGTACATGTAAAAAAAAAAAAAGGGGTAAATTTGAGGCTCTTATAAGTCACTGAAGTTTTTATCTCACACACGCTCACTAACAAGTCTCTTAAATAGCTTATTATGAAGTGATTTTCATCATACTTCCTCAAAACGAGCGAGGAAACAGGGATTTCTGATGGGATGATGAAGATGATGAGTCCTTGTCTCTTCAATAACAATGTGGGGTGGGACAGCATGCTGTTCAGGTCATCATAAAAATCGCTGTGTAAAATTTGTCGTTGTATCACCAATTTGTTTGTCATAGAAAAGTCTTCATTTCAAAATGTATTCAGTTTCAGGCACAGTTAGCTTTTGTGCTATTGGCTTCTTCCTTTCCATATGGACTTTTGCATTTTTTTTTCTACTTTAGTTGGAGGCGAGGTGCATTTTTAGTGCTCTCAAAGTAAAACATTTTCTAGAACGTGTCTAAATTCCCTCAAAAAACGTTCGGGAAACCTCCGGTTTTGCGCTGGCTAAGAGGCAGATGGGCGGGGCTCACCCGCATACTAGTTGACATGATTGGGCGGTTGGTGCTGTCAATCAGGGCGGTGTTGATGTGGATTGGGCGGAGTCAACAGATAAAGAGAGGATTAGTTGTTGGGGTCTTTGGCGGGTGGGGGTGGTGGGTCTGTGCCGTTCTTGCTGGGGCTTTTGGGCCACAGCTGTTCCTGTAGCTCCTTGACCACTCTCTCCAGGTGCTCCCGTGCCTCCCGCTCCTGCATCAGATCGGCTCTCAACTGCTCTCGGTCTGCCTCGGCATGCTGCAACTTTACTTGCAAATCCTCAATCTGAAAATACAGCATATAAAGATGATAAAAGATTAATAAAGTGGCCACAAATTGCTACAGCACTGTCTTTAGTCACATCGTATTGCACAATTTATTAAAACATGTATTCTCTCATTGGAAAGATTCGTTTTTGTGAATCATTGCTATTTCAGTATTCATTATATACTGTTATAGTATTTATTAATCATTGAATTTTCAGTTATTTTAATTTTAGTTCAAGTAATTTTATGTGCTTTTGTCATTTTATCTTTATCTATTTCTATTTAGCTTTAATTCATTTTAATTTTAGAAATGAGTACTTCTGCTAAAACTTTATTTTATTTCAGGCTTTTTAAAAAGTTTTTCATCTAATATTTAACTTACAATCTAAGCCTTATTTCAATATGAATTTTAATCATTTTAGGTTCAGTTCAGATGGTTCTTGTAAACTACCCAGTTTTTCTGCTTGCAATTTTAGCAATTTTATTAGTTTGTTTATTTATGTCATAGTTTAATGCTATCATCTGAACTGAGAACCTCTGTTCTTGCTGTTCTGATTGTAAAAATAAATTATATCAGCTGCTATTGATGGTTTTAGATTTAAATAGCATCAATGTAGCTACATTTTGCAAGTAGCTTGTAGTGTAGCTTACTACTTTTTCAAAAAGGCAGCATGTACAAAGACATACAAATATACCAACATCAATATACCAAATTTACAAACATCTCAGTGATGTCTCTCTCTTGTTTAGTCTGAAGCACCCATCCCTGACAGGAAGTTACCCGGTTTCCTTCTGAGAAATGAAACGTATCTCATCAGACTTGCAGGGCCACACCCAGTCTGAGAGTTCATTTGAAAGTGTGTGTGGGTGGAGTGTCATGTTGCATCAATCTAAGCACACTTCAGATAGCGCTTCATTAAACAGACACTTGTTTATCCAAAGCCACTTCCAGTACATTTATAGCACAGGGACAGTCACCGTGGAAGAATCTGTGGTTTAACATTTTGCTCAAAGGCATAATAGTTCTGAATCACACCTTTGAACCCACAACCTTTCGGTTACTAGCTCAGATTTTTAAACATTTGTTTTAGAAACGGTGTATGTAGAGATGTGATTGAACTAACCTGTGCAGAGTACTTGGCTCGCAGACGGCCAGCCTCACAGCCCTTGTCACACACTCGTAGCTGTCTGGCCTGCTCCAGCTCTCTCTTCAGCCGTATGCGTGACTCGTTGGCCTCTCTCATCTTCCTCTCACTTTCGGCACGCAGGCGCTCGATCTCCTTGCGCAGGTTCCTCTTCGCCTCAGTCGCCTCACGGAGCTTCTCCTTCTTAGCAACTCGGAGAAACTCCAGCTCCTGTGGAAGGCATGGGAATAAATGATGATTATTCACTCTTTTAATGAACATGTGATGATACATATATAAGAAATAATAGGGCATATTTATGTAACACAAGCATAATGGATGTCTATGTAAAATTTACACTGCAAATCATACATCCATTAATAGGTAAATTTTCCCACTGATTTTAATGCAACAATGTACATAAGAATGGTTTTACAAAATGGTACACCAGGGAGGACATGTCTTGTTTTTGGACATGGTGTGTTTTAGCCATACTTGAACACCAAGTTCTATATAATATTATATTAAATAAATTATAAAACATTACATCTAAATCAATAAACTGAACATTTATCAAAATTATACATAATTACATATATATACTAAAAGTTCAACATGGTACAATTGTGGTACAAATAGAAAAATACAGATAGAAAAATTGTGGTACAATTTACATAAGAATGGATTTATAAATTATTTTCAAAAAATTCAATAAACATTTGCCTTGTGTGTCATGAATAATGTCTGTGTGTTTGTACCTGCTGCAGGCTCCGTTTGGCCTGTAATGCGGATCCGAGCTTCTCTTCCTGTTTTACCCTCATCTTCACTATCTCGTGTAGAAACTTCTCCTTTGACTCTTTTGAGTCCAGGCCGCTGTCCAGTGCCTGTCTCAGCGTCTCCAACTCTGACTCCAGGTTGGTCATGGCGTGCCCGTCCCCTCCAGACACCAGGGGGCCCTCAGGGGGCCCGCTGGCTGGCGTCAGAACTGCTGGTAAAGTGGCTCCGGGGCCGGAGGGAGAGCTCAAGTCTTTAGCGGAGCTCGAGGATGTAAAAGATGGGGAGGAGAGTGAGGAAAGTGATGAGGTGACTGTTAAGAAAAAAACAGAGAAGAGGTTTTGAGTGGCGAATCAGACTACGTGGGTTTCATTAATTCATGTCGGCAGCAATAGGATTGTTTTTTCAAGCACCTGTCAAATACACAAGACATGCTTTAAAATAAGCCATAAAGGATGAGGAACGAAAGACCCCTCATTGATTTTCTGCCGCATTCACATAAGAGCTGTTACCGTTCTAATCCACCTCTCTCAAGAGCGCTCAAGGTTGGCTGAAAATGAACTGTGTGCAAATGAAGTGTGAACGAAATCTTAATGTATTTAAACGAGCACTTTTGTTTCACAACACACTGACATAATTGAGTGTCTAACACACTCACAGTTGCCTTTCTAACACACTCTTCATATACATTAAAAGAATGTGACATCCTTTCATTAATTTGAAAGAAAAGTATTTTGACTAGTGCCTCAGTTTGTAGAAACTTGAGCAAGGCATTTCAGAGGGTTTAAAAGCAGAAAAGCACATTTTTGTCAAAGCACATAAATAAAAACCTCTGCAAAAAAAAATTTAATTTAGTGTTTAAAGTTGTCTAAACCATCTTGTTAGTGTTGGCCTAACGTTAAAGGTGGACGAATCTTTGGGAAAATAGTACCTTTCTGATATCCTTGTGCATACTGTGTGCAAGTTATTGGGTTTATCGGATTACAAGTTCTTAAATGACTTGTTTACACATACAAAGTTTGTAAGAGATTTTATCACACTACTCTCACACATGTATAATGTTAAGAATTGTGACTTTACTTTCTAAACAGTGTGTATTTTTCCATTTTTCCGACTTCTATTGGGATTGCATTACAAACCAAAAGACAAGTCGAAATCACACTCCGATATTACAAATTGCATTAATCTATATAAATTATATACCGTTATTTATGTAGAAACAGTATTATTGTGGAAATACAACTGTGAAATGCTGTATTGAAAAATCCCTATTGTTATCAATATTGAGGACAGTTGTGATAATCAATACTTTTGTGAGATTATTATATTTTTTTCAGGATTCTTTGATGAATAGAAATGCCAAAAGTACAGCGTTTATTTGAAATAGACATTTGTTTGTAACAATGTAAAAATCAATTTAATGCATTCTTGCTGAATTAAAGTATTAATTGTCACATTATATATATATATATATATATATATATATATATATATATATATATATATATATATATATATATATATATATATATATATATATAGGGGCATGTGGCATACAAACATATACACACACATATATATATATATATATATATATATACTTATATATAACTTCCTTTGAACCTGGAACATTCCTTTAATGAGGTGGAGCAACAGTGAAAGGGTGCGACTGTACTCACATTCCTCACGGCTCTCCACTTCCACCTCCACGTCTGAGTCTCGCTCCTCCTGAGAGGGTGGCAGGGGCTTGCTGGCAGTGGCCGAGGGGCAGGGTTGTGGGCTGGGGTGTGTCTCACCCGTCAGCCTCCTCTTCCTCCCACGGCTGGCGCCTTCGCTTTCTGCCCCATGTGGGTGTGAGCTGCTGGGGGCAGAAGGAGAGGCCTGTCCTCCTTTCTGGAGGGGCGTCAGAGCAACATTAGGGGCTACAGCGCTCTCCAGGCTCTTGTAGTTGTAGAAGCTGCAGAAGAGGATTTGAAGTGAGTGAGCAGACTACGTATGCAGAGATGCTCATTTTTAGGAACAGTCCACAGACAGCAGTGCAGACTGCTGCTTGTGCAATGGTGTTACCTAACATCATCTTAAAGAGTATGGGTAGAGTTGAATAATCTAAACCAAATGGCAGGTTGACGGGGGGGAAAAAAAGCATCTCTGCAACCCACAAAAGAAGGGTGGGGAGAGAACAATGACTGTTTTGAATGGTTTCAGAGAAACTGATCTGGGCTCGACATGGTGACTCACCCAAACCCTCTCTAGTTATGATGGTAAAGTTAAAACCACATATATCTAAGCAATCAACAGCCAACAAGCTTGCATCATTCTCCTCTGTGCAGAAGATCCAAATCTTCTGCTGAATTGCTTTAGAAAAACCACAGCCAAGCATGACTAACATGCTGGTTTTATGTTGGTCTCCCACAAGTCAACATATATACACACCCTTTCTTAAGGTTACTGTTATAATCTTTTGTGCACTATATCATCTTTAATTAAATGATGGTTGCACAATCATTGAAATTATAATGATGCAGATTTCACTTCTAACCACAAGTGATTTATGATCACAAAATATCTATCTATCTATCTATCTATCTATCTATCTATCTATCTATCTATCTATCTATCTATCTATCTATCTATCTATCTATCTATAAATCTATCTGAGCAGAATTTTTTTGCATTGCAGAAATAAAAAAATGTATAAACTGAAATGATTTTGTTTAACTGGTTCATTTACATGAACCGCCTGAACAAACCATTCCAAAACAACTGAACTGATATGATTCTACTCTGCAATGAGTATTGACCAATCAGAATCAAGTATTTTAGAGTCATTGTTTACCTGTCACGTAACATGTTAGCAGGTCTGCCGGCTCCCTCCTTATCGCCAACAGAGATGTTTGGAGACCATGGCCTGAAGGCAGACGGTCTCTGTCTGGGCTGGATACAGTTGAGCCCCTGCAGCATGACAGAGAGAAGATAATAGATGTCAGTTGTGTTACATACAAGTGTTCACAGTAGAGAACACAATCAAAATGCATTCCGACATGAAAGCAGAGAATAGAGACCACCTGCAATTTTAGCATTGAAAACATTATTTAAGAAATGCTTGCAGAAAATCTCACAAATTTAACTGAGAAGAGACAGATAAAACAAGCTTGAAGAATGACCATCAGCACAAGTACACCGAGGTCACTGTGTCTGCTTGAAATCGGAGAACTGTGCTAGCCTATTTGCAGGCTCTCTTCATTTTAGGAGAATTGATTTTTTACAAAAGAACATCAGTTATTTTGGGTTGAGATCTTGTTTCAGAAGAATCTGATTCTCTGTGGCAAGAAAACAGTTGCTTGGCTCCAAAAATCTTCTCAGGAATGGCCAAGTTTCGTAAACAGGCTGGTATATTATCAACATATATTCATAGATAAGTATATAATTATCTGAAATCTGTACTCTCATATAACGAAACACATGTATCCACTGACAGAAAAAAAGAAGCCTTGTAACCTTATTGGCTGATGCAGAGAGAGATCGTAGCCAATCGGGTTGCTTGTCTTTGTCTCCTGAGGGCGACTGTGCTGGAAAGTCATCGTGTTTGGACTTCTTGGCAGGAATGGGATCAGACGCCTAGAGAGGGAGGAAAAAGAAAGCCAAAGAGAGAGAAACGATGAGTGTTGCTCAATAAAGAAAAATGAACTCATCATCAGTCTGATTTGATACATTTCATGTTTCTTCATTCGGTTCAGTGCGCATTTACCGCCTAGTCAGGCGTTCTGATGCCCTACAGCCCTCGAAAAACTACAGTACAGTAACAGTCGGATCGATGAAAGCAGTCGGCCACATTACAACGAGAGCGCACTAGAGGGTGTCTATCAACTCAGACAGAACTGTGAACTGCAAGAGACAGGTGCAATGGGAAAATATCAAAGGACTAAAATGGCGAACATTAAATTTAGTATGAGTGTTCAGTTCACACTATGCGAGACTGTGTGTGTGTATGCCGGAAGGAAAAAGTTTTTTTGTATTGCTCAGATGCTTAATAGACTGACAGAACCATCTGCTTTTATGTTGCCACGTGAACACGCGAGTGCAAATACACGTCAAAGCAGTAGGCTATTTGTTTAGTTTTGTCACTAATGTTTGTGCGATGACCTCACTCCCGCTGGATTCCTCACTGACTGCAGTATAATCCCTAAAATACACTGACCTTCCTTTTCTACACTCTCATTTACTCCAGAAAACCTGCGGTGTGCACCACCCACACATTTCCCGCTTATTAACACGAGCCACAGACATTTAAATGCTAAAATAATGCAGAGCGACTGGACAAGCGGTATCAGCCTCGGGCTATAAATCTGCGCCAACTTTGTCTGGTGGACTTCGAGAGCCTGTGAGAGCTATTTTCGAGCAGGGCTCCTAGTGGGAATGCGAGAGAATCTTAACTGACAATCTGCAGCATCCCGGCCTAGTGCCCTAACTGGCCTCAGCAGCAGGGGCTTCTGGGTAAGATGCTTCCAACTGGGTTGCACGGTGTCTGGCAGGATTTACACAGTTAGCCAATCATACGCTGAGAGAGCGCCATGTTTAAGTCTCCTTTCTTGCAGTCAGAAATGCAAAATATTGTGTTTTTGAATAAATGCAGTGGAGTCAATTACTGCGTAAAAGAGTCATTCACACAAAAGAAGGCGCTGATGGCCCAGCGCTGTTTGCATACATGAACGATTGCATCACGTATGACCTCATTCGGCAGGCCCGTCTGCTTAGGCGTGGTGAATTTCCAGCTGCAAAGCGTGATTATTTGACCTGGAAAGCAGTCACTTGCCACGTGCCTGTGTTTATTCGTGGATCAGACCTCTGACATAAAGTCACCAAATCTGGGAGATCTTCCCTAATCTGGGCTATAGGAAAACGGAGAGATTGGCATTCTAGTGCATCTCTTATAGAGTGATTACAAACTAGAAAAAACTAAGACAGAGAATGAGATCCAGATAGAAAAGTGCAAGAGCCTCTGGACTATATTTTCAATTATCAAAGGATACATCATTTTTTTATTAAGTGTGTGTGTGTGTGTGTGTGTGTGTGTGTGTGTGTGTGTGTGTGTGTGTGTGTGTGTGTGTGTGTGTGTGTGTGTGTGTGTGTGTATGTGTGTGTGTGTGTGTGTGTGTGTGTTTGTCAGTAACTAAACTGAATTGTTTTAAATGCTACAAGTGAATTTAGGCATCACAGCATTGTAATATATTTTAAGTTACGTGCAATTAAATGCTCAATATCGACCAATAACAATAAAATGCAATAACAAAATATAGTGCATCCCTACTTGTGCCACAAAACCTCGATTGTAATGAATAAATTAACAGTATTCTATAAGCACGCTTATAAGATCATGCCAACTGCAGACAGTCAGATGACCACAGTCAGGCCACACTGCAGGAAAGAGGAAATGACATCCTTCTAGCTGTTCTTTAGCCTGTCTTCTCTAGAAGCACATCAGCCCACACCAGCACTCTGACACTGACTGGACAGCCTGTTGGGTCACTTCACTCAGATCATTCTCTCTCTCTCTGGGCTTGATTAGACGGCCTGCAGGGTGAACCGCTCTCAAACGCATTAAGAGTTGAGAAGACGGGACAAACAGATGAAAAAGAGGAGCAAAGATTCAAATTTAATAGCGGACCCCAACCTCACTAAAGTGTGGACTTGAAGAGGACAGCATTTGAGACAGGACATGACTTTGTATATTAGAGTCTCCGTCTATCAGTCTGTCGTTTTCACAGTCGTTGCTTCCTCTTTCCTTCATCTGATAGGCGGCAAAGGGACCTCGTTTCAATGCCCCCCGCCCTTTTAAACTGTTCCCTAGCTTCCATTCTCATATCAAACAATGTGTTTAAGGGTACGAAAATGGCACCAACCCATTTTATCTTGTGTGTGTGTTTGTGTTAAATGTGACAGAAAGCATGCTACAGACAGACATCCAAAGCACTGTGAGACATGCAGACAGGAAATCACACCTCTTGATAGGAAGAAGGACGCAGCAGCATGCGAGAGACGCACTTAGATGTGAGCTCAGCTCTGAAAAAATGCACAAATACATTATCTCCATTTGGTCTTTCTAAGGAATCTGACGCTCTGCTTTCTTCATGCTATCTTTGGTATGTAAGACAGTGCATATACGCCTTCAAACTGACTAACTATGACCCACACACTCTAAAAACAGGAGTACACGGGATGGACAAGTTTCTGCAATGTGTTTTAAAACTGCAGGTGTCTGAAGAAGGGCGGCGTGACACACACACACACACACATTCACTCACACACATACATTCTGCCTTGTACATGTGTGAGAATGAAAGAAAGGTTTTTGCTCGAAGGTTTTTTGTTTCTCGCTTGAGGGATGACAAAGGAAATGTGTTTCGAAGGGCTAAACACCCACACGAACGTTCACTTCTTGCTACATTACACACAATTAGCCTACTGAACTAGCTAACTGAGTTGCTAAATCACCTCTCCTGTCTCGTCATCCTCACAATGCCAACCCTCCCTGTCTAGTCCTGTGTTTCCTGTGACACAGATTGCAGGATTTCCCTCCTAAACAAGCAATCACTTTCCAAACAAACATAACTTACAGAAACTTCCCTACATGTCGCTGGCAATGTAAACATCTTCCTAGGGTCTCTGTGATATTGCCTTTAAATAAATGTGATTTTACTACAGGTAAAGGGCGTTTTTATGCCCAACATGAAGCCTTTGAAAGATTATTTATATTAATAATAATTTGAACATTAATTAACATAATAGATTTATTTTTTACATTTCATTTTTGCAAAGCCTAAGAAAAATATAAATGTTGATGCTAATATTCAGATTCCTTAGGTTTTATGTTGTGTATAAAATATTATTATTCATAATTAATAATATTCAAAGCGAAGAACCGAACTATTCCAGCAATATATTTAACTATACAAAATACAGGATTTTTTCAATATTATTAATAATAATAATAGTTAGTAGTAAAAGAAATATTGATAAGAATACTTAATTAATGAAGCCTAAGAAAACTATTACTATACATATTTTTTTTAGGCTTCATGTTGTGTCTAAAACAAATAACTGAACTATTCAAGTAATATAATTCATTACACAAAAAAAGATTCCAATGGTGCATTAATCATTTTATTTACATTTCTTTTAAATTCTTAAAAATGTGTTAAGACTGCTCATCCAATCAGAATGTAGAGTCATAAATATCTGCTGATGATTAAGTTGATTCAGATCGCAAATGTTGTGACTACCGTGCAATGTTTTGTTCTCGTGTCTGTGAAGTTTTCCTGGTATCCAGACAGGTTTGATTGATGAATGTTTCTTTTTAACTGTGAGACAGGTTAAGACAATGAAATGTTTTCTTAGAAGCTTGTGTGACAAGCTTATGTGTATCCACGCAAGTGTGAACGCCAAAAGAGCAAACCAGTTTTCTGTTTGTGTGCGCGCGATACTCCACCCTCTCTCTGACCTGAACATGGCCTCCCCCTTGAGCGAAGCTACAGGCCTCAGCCGGAAGGGAGGAACTTCCTGTAAAACTAACAGAGCGCAGCTCTCCCTCTCTCCCTGCATCTCTTGCAGTCTTCAAAACGAGTTGTCATATTTCTCACCAGGCAGTGACCACAGAAACCTTAAGCGTACAGGTGTCAGACTGAACATGATCTACATGGTCCACGATGTTGCATTACGTTGTTTATAAGTCAGTGCTAAAAGAGTGATATCTCACATTTAACTTCAGTTAGAAAGCTGGACAATTCTAGGCATGAACTTTCTTTGCAACGACGACGTATGTATGAATTACTTGGGGTATACAGTTCCTGTCGTGTAATTCAAGGTTCTTCCTAAAGGAAAACGGTTCGATTGCTGGTGAACACATGTTGTTTTGGGGAGGTAGAGGTGTAAAGTGAAACTGTGAAATGAGTCGCTTCACAGTGTGAGACCTGCACTCTGGGCCAGTACCCAGCTCATTAGAAATGAGCATCTGTACACAGCACTGCTAGACAAAACACCTCCCTAACTATGCCAACACACACATACAGATGTCTCACTTTCCCAGACTATAAGATGTTTGGCTGTCACACTGTGAGACTTCTGTGAGACACTTGATTGCGTTTAACCGTGTTTGCTTACCTGTGGATTCAATCCACAAAGCGTTCACACAGAATCCAGTTTCAAATAGGAACGGGAAAGGGGAAATTATGACAGTGTTGTTATTGTTAACAAAAACTATTACAAACTGAAATAAAAATAATTATTAATTAAATAAAATTTATATTTATATAATAAACAAACAAAAATCTGAATGTTTCCTTGGCAACAAACTGAAATGAGTTTAAAGTACTGAAATTACTAAAACTGATATAAACATGTATTAAAGCTATATAGAAATATAAAAAATAAGTATGACAGAAACAAAATTGCAGAAAAAAATTATAAAAAATATAAGCTAAATAAAAAAAATTCTGAAAATAAACAATACTGAAATAAAACAAATATTTAATTATAAAAAAGACAAAATAAGCATGCAATGCATAAAAACATGCATAAGACTATCAAAGAAAAATATATATATTTAATTATATATTTTTAATATGTATTTTTAAAAATGAACTAAATTAAATTATTTATTTAATGATTCATAATTAATATAATATTATTAATAATAATTTGTAATATAAATAATAATACAAATATGAATAAAAGATGATTATTTATATTATTCATTTATTTTTTAAATGTTTGTATTAGAAATGATTAATAAATGATTTTTTTGGGACACTTCTGGTATACACATCACGTCTGGGCTATTTTTAGCACTCAGATTGCATGGTGGTTAGAAGTATCGCTGTACATTGTCGGACAAAGGTCTCGGCAGAGGACTCAGGCCTGTCATTAGTGTCTGTGTTGTGTGTGTGTTGAGGTTGGACTTCCAGGAAGAGTCCAGTGGCTCCAGACATAACAAGGCCGCGCAACACTGTGCACCACAATAAGGCAAAGCAACTAAATAAGGACCATCTCCAGCGATCGCACTAGCAGGGTCCAGCACGGACTCCATTTCCAAACTCAACACCACAGAGCAGCGCACAAACGCCGCCGCACACACCAAACCACATCAAAAGTGAGTCGTTCTGTGCAGCTGCTTGCTTGCATATTCAACTAGAAACACACACACACACAAACCTGGTGTTTTCTAAACTTGGTCACACCAGAGAGGAGGGATAGGGTTCCACTTCCTCTCCAAATTTGCTTTGGCAACGGCTTGTGTGGGAACGCAGTAGACCCTGTTCCCTTCGGACACATTGGGGGCAAATCCGTAGTTCAGAGAATCCTGCTTTTTTCATGACTGTCATCATCACACATCTCATTGTAGTAAAAAAACAAATTCAACATTCCAATCTGCAAAACAAACTATTCAAAATTAGAAGCTGCCAATGCAACCGTAAAGGGGCAGAAAGAGAGAGAAATATATATATAGATAGAGGAGGATGGAGAAAGAGAGAGAAAGAGAGAGATAGAGATAGAGAGAGAGAGAGAGAGAGAGAGAGCCCTCGGGTGCATGCAGACGAGGGGAGGAAACAGAGGAATCCAGAGAGAAGCATAAATCTATGACTCATTTACTCTCAAAGTTAAAAGCATCTAAGAGCAAGATAATCACATTTCAATGTTTTTCAAAAGTTGTTGAAATTGCTGAGGCCGGACCCTAATGGACGCTTATTGATCTATCTGTGTATGTATGTTGCTTTCTTCTACCATGTCTTACCTCATGTCTACTAATAGCCAGATCTCTAATCTCTTGTTACAATCAGCTTTTTTTTTTTTTGATTGAGAGTCGTTAACCAATATAATAATGTCATAAATCTATATGGGTTTGTCTGTTGGTGATTATTTTTTAAAAGCAGTGGTTACAATGATACATAAAATGTACAATTGTATTTTTTCGATCAATGACAGTAAAAATATACAAATACTTTTAATTATAAATAAATATTTTGTATTATGGATGATAAACCCACTGATTGATTGCTTAATCTATTGATAATAAACATTTCAAATATTATATTATATTATATTATATTATATTATATTATATTATATTAATAAGGATGATAATAATCACGCATAGATTCAATTTTTTTTTTTTTAAATAAGCCCTGGCCAAATCGCAACCTATACTATACTAACTAAAAATGCAACTATTTGACAATTCTGATTTTGTCACCAATAAATCGTGTGATTATAAACTTTCCTCGGAGAGCGAGACAGTGGTGAACTTGCTTTTCGGCTTGCAGATGGCAGTCGTTTCTAGCAAAGTTCAAACGCAGTGACAGTTTAAACCCCCTCAGGAGAGAAGCCTCTTTCAGCCAGGACTCGGTTTTTTTCCCTTCTGCCTTCTTTTCTCGCTCTCTTTTTAATGACTGCCTTTCAGCGCTGTCAAAGGAGCCGCCGTCGTGAGTGTGCTCATAAAAATATTCAGAGAGCCTCACCAAAAAATTCCAGCGTTTATGACCTCATAAAGTCAACCATAGCGAGATAGAAAGAGTCGGAGAGAGAGATTTCTCCCATTCCTCATATGAAGGAATAGACAGAAAGAGAAAGAGAGCGGGAGCAGGTTAGGCATGGGTGACAATCAAAGCGACATATTTTCAAAATCGACTTGTTGGTGGGTTTTATGAATGACTAGTCAACTAATTGGTCCTGTATAATTAGGCTGGTTGTCTTGTGTCCCGATCCCGAAAAAAAATCCAGTCAAATTCACAAAATGACTAGTTGTTTAGTTCCAGTACAGACACATATCAATAACTGTGGATTAGTGTGCATGTGTGTGTGAATCTGTATGTGTGTGCAGGCATGTCCTGTTTCCAGACAGATGGCTTGCATGGGACCGGGGGGCTCACACACACACATTGGTGCTCAGTATTACTTGGGGGCAGTGGAACACTGCGAGGTATTTCGGTAGTCTCTGCAGAGTCAAACACACATGTCTCTACATGTGACGGGCCCGAAAGAAGTGCCAAAACAAACACACACTCACACAGAATAGGAAACATATACACACACTCATTCAGGGAGATGCAGAGGTCGCAAACTCTTGAAAGAAATGGAAGGGAAACAAAAGATGAGAAGAGAAATGAAAGAGTGATTGATTCAGAAGATGAGGATGAGTGTGTGTGGCACTGACGGATGCTGAACTAGCCAGTTCAGACAAGATTGTGTGTGGGTCGTCTTTTTGACTTGGTAATCCATTTATTATTGTAGCTAACCCCACTATTCTCTGTCACTTTCTCTCTTCTTCTCTATCGCTCTTTTTTTGCAGTCTGAGAGGCCTGGAACATCTCAGCCGTTGATTTGAATAGACACTATTTTAGCCGTTATGCTAATTTCCATCATTCTGCTAACTTTAACCACACTTTTTCTACAAACCCTGACTTCAAAAACATATGACAGCCAAACATTTGTTAGAAAGCCTACACAGAAACAAGCAGACAGCATTTCCGATGCTAATTTTAAGGCCAATTTTTTAAATCACTAAGGTTAGCTTGATTAGCTTGTCTTTTTCGTTTACAGAGCTTACAGTCATAATAACAGAGACAGATACGATTTCTCAAGACACCTATTTCATCTTTCTAGACATTTTATAAGAGGTATTTAAAAACAAATCACTTACAGACATTTTTTAGCAGCAATGCTAATGCAATGCTAACGTAGCATACACAACTGTTCAAAAGTTTGTGGTCAGTAATAATGATATTACTAATATTACTAAATATTTCAAAAAAAATCTTTTTTTTTACTGTATTTTTGATCAAATAAATGCAGCCTTGGTGAGCATTAGAGACTTCTATCAAAAACATTACCAACACCAAACTTTTTAATGGTATTGTATGATGAAGTTAGTCTACATTTTTTAATCCTCTCTCTTCAAAATTAGGTACATTTGACAGAACGTTGAGAGACAAGCAATCTTTTTCACTCTCATTTGTGATTAGTCATTTCCTATAAACAGGAAGTATAAGAAATATGAAAAACAGCAGTTAAGCAGCCGTCTATCTCCCCATCTGTTTCGTAATGCTCCATTTTCCCTGTTGTCCAATTTTGTATATCCATAATACTTGCAGTCAACAAGAATTGTTGAAGAAAAATCAAGAAATCAATGGTCCATTTACATCATATTTGGGTAAACACCAAATCAAATAAAACAAATAAATGGCCCCATGTTTCCGGCTTGTGGCCTGTAGAAACAATTGCGTTATTAATAAAGAAATAATTCGGAAGGGGGCCGTTAAAAATAGCTTAAATAGGGGATGACACACAACAGGACGAACTCGAACGACCCCACCTCCCGTGGCAATTCGTGCATGTGCGTGCTGTGTCCTTCCCAGCATGCGCCGTCTAGTCGGAACACACAGGGACACGTCGGTCACAACCGGCTGAGAGTCATGAAAGCATTCGGAAGTGTTATGGAAACCCGGGACCGTTATGGAAAGTAGGTGACCACCGGGGAATGCTGGGGACAATGCATGGCCCCTGTTCCTGATGCTGACCCACCCGGACCTGAGCGCCACACATACGGGATGCGGCTCAGGGGTGTGAGCCGGTTTTAATTAGCTGGAG
The DNA here is from genome assembly GCF_965113295.1 of Leuciscus leuciscus. Taxonomy (NCBI): domain Eukaryota; kingdom Metazoa; phylum Chordata; class Actinopteri; order Cypriniformes; family Leuciscidae; genus Leuciscus; species Leuciscus leuciscus. The sequence continues at coordinate 10,285,228 of NC_138737.1, forward strand.
CGCTCTTGTTCCGCAGCGGCAGGAAGGAGAGACTGAAATAGAGAGGGAGCTATTAACAGCAGGCCTGAATATAGCAGTGTTGAGCCGCCACACAACGGCCCAGCACCCAGCAGTCTGCTCAACACCATCGAAAAAAAGAAGAGATGACTTTTCTGGTGGAAAGTACAGCTGTTAGAGAGAGAGAAAGAGAGAGAGAGAGAGAGAGAGAGAGAGAGAGAGAGAGAGAGAGAGAGAGATGACCATTGCTAACCATAACTTTCTCAAATCTCTCCCTTTAGCAGCTGTGATTTATACTAGAATATTCTGTTCTTCTTTTTCCACTGTCTCCCATAGCAACTGCAACGCTGTATCCGAATAACAGAACAAAGACTACTTTCCTTTCTTTTTCTCCCTCCCTCTTTCCTTCTATTTTGTCCCTCCCTCGTTCCTTAGCTCTCAGTAAGGCCTCGAGATTCAGATGTATCCTTCCTTCAAGGGAATAGTTAATGTCAAAACATTTATACTATTGAACTAAATGATACTATTTACTCATCCATGTGCTGTTTGATGGGTTTTTCTTTTTTGTGTGTGAAACAAAGTTTTGAATAATCATTAAGCAGATTTTGCCATTCAAAACAGCATAGTATAAATATTATGATTATATATACACTACTGTTCTGTACTGTTTTAGAAATTAATAGTTTTAATTCTTTATTAATTTCTTTATTAATTTTCTAGTTTCAATACTAGTTTTACTTGATCTTAGTGCTGCGTTCGATACTATAGATCACACAATACTCTTAGATCGACTACAAAATTATACTGGTGTTCAAGGACAAGCACTAAGCTGGTTCAAATCATACCTATCTGACCGCTACCATTTTGTCTATTTAAATGGAGAAAAATCGATCATAACTCCAGTAAACTATGGAGTGCCGCAGGGATCTGTGTTAGGCCCTCTGTTATTTTCAATATATATGATGCCACTTGGAAATATTATAAGGAAACATGGAATTAGTTTCCATTGTTATGCTGATGACACTCAAATATATATTTCATCAAGGCCGGATGAAAACGCTAAATTTTCCAAATTGACAGAGTGTGTTAAAGATATAAAAGATTGGATGATGCGTAATTTTCTTTTATTAAATCCAGACAAGACAGAGGTAATACTTATCGGTTCAAAAAACCGCCCACAAAACCTCGCACAATACAACTCTAACATCATAGGATGTCCTGTTACTTTATCCGCTACAGTAAAAGACCTGGGTGTTATACTCGATTGCAACCTGTCTTTTGAAAATCATATTTCATATGTTACAAAAACAGCCTTTTTCCACCTTAGAAACATTGCTAAGCTACGTAATATGCTATCAGTTTCTGATGCAGAAAAGTTAGTTCATGCATTCATGACCTCGAGACTGGATTACTGTAATGCCTTATTAGCTGGTTGTCCTGCATCCTCAATAAACAAGCTACAGTTAGTCCAAAATGCCGCCGCTAGAGTTCTTACGAGATCAAGAAAATATGATCATATAACACCGATTTTATCATCACTGCATTGGTTACCTATAAAGTTCCGTATTAATTATAAGGTATTGCTACTGACTTATAAAGCCCTAAACGGCTTAGCTCCAGTCTATTTAACGGATCTTCTATCACCCTATAATCCATCGCGCTCTTTAAGATCACTAAATTCAAGGCTTTTGGTCATACCTAGGATATCCAGAACCACCAAAGGAGGGAGAGCATTTTCACATTTGGCTCCAAAACTCTGGAATAGTCTTCCTGATACTGTTCGTTGCTCAGACTCGCTCTCCCAGTTTAAAACTAGATTAAAGTCGCATCTCTTCAGCCAGGCATTCATATAATCCCACAGTTCAAACTACAATCCGGCCTCTAGCTCATAAATGCCAGAGGAGAACTGGCCCCCGACTGAGCCTGGGTTCTCCCAAGGTTTTTTTTCTCCATTAGGTCACCTGATGGAGTTTTAGGACACCATTAGGTCACTTGATGGAGTTTTTCGGTTCCTTGCCACTGTTGCCTTTGGCTTGCTCAGTTGGGGATATTTTGGGGATATTTAATTTAATTTTATCAATCAATAAATTCCTCTTGAAACAAACTTTGTTGTATTATTTAAATTTAATACTGTGAAGCTGCTTTGATACAATCTGTATTGTGAAAAGCGCTATACAAATAAACTTGACTTGACTTGACTTGACTTAATTCAGCAAGGATACATTAAATTGATCAAAAGAGACAGTAAAGAAATTTATGTCACAAAAGATTTCTTTTTCAAGTAAACTTTTTATTCATCAAAGAATCCTTTAAAAAGTAAAGTTTCCACACATTAAGCATCACAACTGTTTTCAACTGCGATAACAATAAGAAATATTTCTAAAACACTAAATCAGCATAAATGATTTCTGAATGATCATGTGACACTGAAGACTGGAGTAATGATGCTGAAAACTCAGCTTTGCATCACAGGAATAAATTACATTTCAAAATATATTGAAATTTAAAACATTTATTTTAAACTGTAATAATATTTCACAATATTACTGTTTTTACTCTATTTTTGATCAAATAAATGAGGCATTGGTGAGCATAAGAGAAAATCATTTTAAAAATCTTACCGACTCCATTTTTTTATGTATTGTAAATATGTATTAAAAGTCATAATATTAATAACATTAATATATTTTTGGATTTACTGTTCCTTCAAATACAACTGCTACATTGTTTCAGTTTACCCTCTATGTACTTGACTGAGAAAGGAGAATGTTATATGAAGATAGATTCACGAACTCCAGGAATGTGTTTTATTTGATATTTTCTTGATTTAACATGTTTGTTGCGTCAATGAGAATGCTCTGTATGGATAAATGCTCTGTATGGATAAATCTGCTCAGGGAAAACAGGATGGACTGCCACTCTCTGCGAGGTCAATGGGCCGCCAGTGCTGGATTGAGGTCGCAAGGTGGCGTGAATGTGGGACGCTGACCGGGACAGGGGGGCGGAGACAATGACCAATCGGATGGCACCACCAGGCCAGGGTGATTTAGCATGTTAATGCCAGGTTCATTTACAGCCAGGCTCCAGACTGTGGCAAATGAATGGTACATGGCCCCAGTCTAACACAATCACAGCTGACCCAGACAGTGCTCCACTAATGCAGACCTCGCTTTCTGGCTTTGTGCCTCACATGCATAACTGCACGCACACACGGTTTGGTTTCCGCCTTTGTTAACATTTAGCGCAGCAGTAATGTATTGTATCTTCATGCTAACACAAGCTTTAGCAGAGCTAAGCCTACACACCTCTCCTTTTGACAAAATCACCATTTCAAGGAAGGAAGCGCTTAAATTACAACTCTAAATCCCTAACTAACAATCATGGCGTGTTCTTCTCTCCTACAGACAGACAAATCCGCAGTAAAAGAGCCATGCTAAAGGGATTTTTCTCAGCATGGCTTCATATCACCACAGTCTGGTGGTGGCTGCTAGAAAGCACTCCACACACACATACACAGGCAGTCCAGACAGACCCAGACCGGACAAACAGCTTTCCTATCTGAGAGGAAATGGGTCGTCATCATCATCATGGGTGGAAATGGAGAAATGGCCTCCCGTAGACGGTGCGGAAAAAGAAAGCGTATCGTTTCACAACAAATATATATAAATGTACAAATATATATAAAGCCTAAATTCAATATGTTCATGCATATAAAGTGATTGCATCTCTTCAGAAAATTTGGACCAAACCTCTCGATTCATATGGATTTGTTTAACGATCTCTTTATGAACTTTTTGAAGTGTAAAAGTGGTGGTTGCGTAGCTGTCAATGGAGGGCCCGAAATCACTCAGATTTCATAAAAAATATCTTAATTTGTGTTCCGAAACTAAAAGTCTTAAGGGTTTGGAACAACATGAGGGTGAGTAAATGATGACAGATTTTTTTTAATTTTTTTTTGGATGAACTATCACTTAAGCAAAAAAAAAAAAAAAAAAAAAACCTGATGAAGTGCTCCACTTCGGTAAACACATTTTTTCTTTTATTTTAATTGGTGTATGTATTACAGCATTTTGGATGAAGTCATTCTATTATTAATTAAAACCTTCTATCTCGCTCCCTTTCTTCCCTTCAGACGAAGCATTTTGTGGAGGTGTGTCTGTAGCTGTACTGGTGTGTGTGACGAATCAATAAAGATTGTCTCCGCCCACTAAACAAGCCGATCCTAATTGATCCGAGACAAGTCGTTGGCATTGATTCTATCTTTAAGTTGATGTGTGGGTTAGAAGAAGTGACATAAACCAGGCCAATCCAAAGATCCCCAGCTGATTCTTAGAGGAAAACAAACAGACCCACTGTGCTGGGTGAATTGCATGTGTGTTGCCGGCTCAGTTCTTAATCCGCGAGGTACGTTATCCAGTGACGGGCAGATGGGATTATAATCCACTCGTATTAGTCGTCCCAACCCAAACAGACAGACTTTTAAATGAGTATCTTAAAACCATAATCCAGCTCCTTACTAATACCCATAGGACTAAAACATAATTTTTTTCCCATTTGTGCAAAGGTTTGCATTATATATGGAAATATATTAACCACTGCCATAATAGTTCACCTCATTCTAAACAAGCACGTACACATTACCCAGTTCTTTCTGACCCTGTGCTACTCGGGCCAGTTATGGAGCACTGATCAGCTTAGTCGTATCCGGATTTCTGCACGTACATGCACAGAAATACAAAGAACTGCAGGTGGCCCACCTAGTATAAGCATCCCAGAGCAGGAGGCCTTTCTCCTCTGAACGCAGGATTGGAAAGTGTGCCAGAAAGAGAGAAAGAGGAGGGCGACAAAAAGGGGGCATGGGAAAAAATGACTGTGCCCAAATGCCGTCCTACTTCTGTCAAACAACTCTAATGCCCGTCTTGTTCTAGTCAGATATGTTCTTATATTCTGACTGTGCTGTTTCTATGTACATCATCTAAGTCAGAGTCAAATGAATCTGTACTGCGCTTTTCACAATACACATTGTTTCAAAGCAGCTTTACAGAAAATCATAATGTTAATGTCTCAAGCCATAATACTGTATTAATTAACAATATATTCAAGCCAAATACTTGCATTTAGCAGATTAGAGCAGGGCGATAATATATTTTACATTTTGTGATCATACTATCAATTAAGCAGTTGAGATATGCAATATAGTATCTCCTTACGCAAAAAAAGTTGAACATAATTATATATAAAACTTTATTTACAGAGCTGGGGGATAATATAATATAAAAAAATTACATCTGCAGTATAAGCAAACATTATGTTTCTGTTAAAAAGAGTTACATTTGTGTTGTGTTTAAACCTGATGAACCAATCAGAGGAAGCTGAGGGTGGGTGCTTGTTACATGAATCAGTTATCAGTCATTACTGACATTCAGAAAACACTGTTCATCCTGAGCTGCATGCACTAATAGTGTCTTATGGATTTGGTTAGCGCTGGTGTTGTCGTGTGCTGCAAGTGCACAGTGACTTTAACACACTGTGTCCTGCACAGGGCCGTAGCTGGGGTAGCTGGGGTATCCGGGGCCCCGGTGCAGGTTTCTGCTGTGTGCCCCCTTGAAATCGCGTTCCCTGGAGGTTGGTTCCCCCTCGGATGAAATCGGTTTCCGATCGTCACCACCTTTCGCCCTGCTAGCGACAGCCCTGGTCCTGCACTGCTGAGTTCACGCTTTGGCCCTCTTCTAACCAGCAATCAATTATCAGTCTAGCCAGAGCAAGGGCAGGACACATGAGACCTGGGTGGCTCTCTGTGTGTGTGTGTGTGTGTGTGTGTGTGTGTGTGTGTGTGTGTGTGTGTGTGTGTGTGTGTGTGTGTGTGTGTGTGTGTGTGTGTGTGTGTGTGTGTGTGTGTGTGTGTGTGTGTGTGTGTGTGTGTGTGTGTGTGTCTCTTGGCTGGTGTCCATAGCAGCTCGGGCAACTCTGAGCGCGTGCATATGTGTGTGCTCGAGTCATAAGGTTAAAGTCAAAACCAGCACCTGCTGCTCTTAACCTAGCACATTAAAGGCCTGCAACTTGAGACTTTACATTCGCACACGTGCACAACAGACCCATTTTCACACTTAACCTGAATGAAACAAGATTTTTTTTTTTTAGGGTGCATTATATACAGGTGATTATTTTCATTTATCATAATGGATGATATCAGAAATTCTACTTGTCCTGACCTCAGCTTCTTATGATTGGCCCATTGTTTTAAAACTGACACTGATGCACTGTGTAAATAGGGTCAAATTATTATATCATTTCATTTATTATAATTGTATTATATACAATTATAATGACAGTTTTGATTTAAATATTACATTTTTTTACTACCAAAAAAAGACAAAGATGTGCAAAAGGCATCCTTCTGATACATCTTATTTTATTATTTTATTTTTACAGTGCGATAATGCAACGCTCTTATGTTTTACGACAGTGCCTTTAAAGCATCCATGGGAAACAGACCGTTTACTGATGGCATCTTTTTAAAAACACAGTGACCACAGCGCTGATGGAAGGACCAGGTGTTAAACTGATAAACAGTGAAAACTGAAATAAAGTGGTAAAAGGAGAGGGGGAACAACAACTATGGGGTGTGAGGAATGAGTGCAAAGGGCCTATGAGGGCTGTAAAAAATAGGGCCTGTAAAAAAACAGAGGTGAAGTTGGGGTCGAGCGCTCTCTCTCTCTGTTTAGGTGGGTTCACTCAGAGGTGAGTGACCAGTCCTGAGTCGTAAACAGTCTGAAGTTTACAGCCATCATTCCGGTTGTTGTGCCTCCCCAACCCTAATCAGGGTGAAGAAAGCAAGGCCGCTATAAACTGCACGCGGAGAGGGGGACAACTGCTCGCCAAAGCCAGGTCAGGGCAAGCCAGAGGGGGCATGTGGAGTTCAACTGTCCTCCTGGATTCCTATGATATTTTAATGTTTTGATGACCTGAGCAAACAACAAGTAAACAAGAAAATCCTGGATAACAAAAAAAAAAATTTAAATCATAAAAAGTAAACAGAATTAAAAGTGTGGATTTGGTAGGGAATTTTAAAATCTATCATACTAGCTATTTTAGTGTGATGATGTTATTCCCCCCCAAAAAATTATTTTTATTCTGTTTATTGTCATCAGCATACATACACACACACGTATATACATATATATATATACATATATATATACATATATACACATATACACACACACACACACACACATTTATTTATTGAAGAAAGCAAATAAATGGATTGCATTTTTATTAATACAAATGAAATTTTTTTTTTATTAATGTGATTTTTTCATTTATATTTATATAGGGAAATAAATGCCTATATTCTAAACATGAAAATATATTTTATTTGGTCACAACTGTGATCACTAGAAATATTGGCAGATATGATTAAGAATTCTCTTAACTTTGATTAGGACATATTGCTACCATTCATACCCCAATCCACACTCATCATTTGGCTAGCAGAAAAAGAAAAAAAAGTAGAGCAGGGGGAAAAAAGGAAGAGATGTAAAGAAAAAGCAAGCGCCGAGTGGGTCGGGGGTCACAGAAGATCCTGATTCCATCTGGTCTGCATCAAAACAAACATGAAGGGTGAGAGACAGACACTAATGCTCTCCTCCTTGATGAGGGGAGGTGTTAAAGAAATAACAGCAATGAAAAAAAGAAGCAGGAGGAGGAGGAGAGAAAGAGAGGATGTAAAAAGACAGGATGTTGTGGTTTAAAAAAAGAGAAAAAAAATAGGAAAGGGAAAAAAGCTTGGCACTTTTCTCACTGGAGTTGGTCTTAATTAAAAAGGATTGGTTTTATGTGACTGCCGGAGGGGAGAGACAATTTACTGCAAACATGTTCAGACAGACTGAAAGAGAAAGAGAAAGAAAGAGAGAGAGAGAGAGAGAGAGAGAGAGAGAGAGAGAGAGAGAGAGAGAGAGAGAGAGAGAGAGAGAGAATATCTCAGTCTGGGTGGTTCTGTTTAACCTCATGTTTAACACAGGTTATGAACAGTGAATGTACATTTTTTTATGTAGGCAAATGTAAGGGAAGCCACATGGTCATAAATCCTTTTTTAGCAGGTAGAAAGTTGTATTTATGGTTCAGGTTTGACAGGCTTAGTTTTTATAACTAGGCACTAATCTTAGACAAATATGACACCAATAATCAATTGTTGTGTTTACACTGAGAACAAGTCATCATGATTAAGGGTGACATTATTAGATAATAACTACTTCGATTAAAGACGTCATGGCAGCTCAAGTCATTTGACACCCAAGTGTGTGACCTGGTTAAATGATGTCTAGGACAAACCATGAGCAGGTCAATTAAACCTGCCATTGTACCGTAATTCTGAAGACACACGTTTCTCACTAACCGTTTAGCTCGCAGACAGGAAGATGACTATTTCCTCAGCGAGAACAATCTCGCTTTCCTCATCGTGTGTGTGTGTGTGTATTTGGGTGTGTGTGTGTGTGTGTGCGCGTGCAATCAGCGGTGGCAGAAAGAGCAATTTTACTGAAGAATGTGTCAATGCAGGAAAGTCTGTCTGTCACTGTAACGGCACAGAATAAGGAAGCACTGACCTCGTCCTCACCCCTATCAGAAAACACATTTCAGTTATACATTCACTTCATCCACACTCGCATTCCCCGAACACAGTCTGCTTAAAAGCGCAAGAATCTTTTAGAGCTTCATTTGCCTGGAGTTGCATGAATTGCTACGTATACATGAAATATTATGTGGATGAAATAAGGAAAAATATACACAAAGTAGTTAGATGAAAAGTTATGAAGCAGTTTAACGTATGCTGATCCGTGTCCTGGCTAGACATGACATAATAAAAATACAAGACATTATTTGCATGTAAATAGTTTTTGTACTAAGTAATAGGATGTTTTGTCAGTTGTTTGGTATCGAGCTCGGTAGCACCATCCATAGTGAAATATCATTGGTCAAATCTGTATCCGCATAACTGTATATTAAACTATTAAACTGTATATTTTAAATTTTCAAAGTCACGAAGCGCAAAGTCCATTCTATTCCATTCCTCTCTATATCAGGAAGCACTTTTTCTGAACTCCCTGAACCGCCTTAAGTGTAGTCTTGAGTTTTCTTCCGGGAACGTACATGCCATAATATTCCTCATTTAAATCATTCCCAAGGTATACGCAAAAAAGTGGCGAGGCCTGGTTGAGTTGCATTAGTAGTGTGTCGAAACTAGCGGTTATGGTAAGGGGTGTGACTTTTCCGAAACACGCTGGGAGCGGTTGACCAATCACAACGCACTGGTCCAACCGACCAATCAGAGCACTTTGCACATTTCGGAAAGTGGGGCTTCATAGAGACGTTACTGACAGACTGGGAAGAGAGGTGCTGCAACAATGTAAAATGTGTAAAAAATTATGTTTTTTAAATTAAATCAACATGTGGCGGTGGTTTTGTTACGTTTGCATTTTACGTTTTAGTGTGAACAGACAAATTCCGAAAATGTTTTTGCCACTATAATGTTATTAGGGAAGAAATAGTAAGCTAGATTCAGCTATGTTTCTTTAGAAACGCAGAACAAAGGCTGATCTGAAGATATTTTTCATACCTCTTTTGCAGACTAAACTATCACGCACACAGAAACATTCACTAGACGAAACTTCGAAGCAAAGCCAAAAATGGCAACGTTATCCAAGACGTGATCTTAATCCACTGACCAAAACATAAGGGTCCAGACAAGAGCAATTTTCCCATGCGTCCGCGCAAACAAAATCCTGCCAGCTCTACCGTGCCACTGACGTTACTATAGCAATTCCCATCACAGCGCCAACCGAAGAGCGGCCTTCAGTGCGTGCTTATGTCTGTGTGTCAAGAGATTAGTGCCCTGTTTGCTTCAGCAGTGTAGTTAAAGGGAGTGCCAGCCTCGTAGATGTGTGTGAGCTTGTCTGCTGTGTGTTTGTTTGTGTGCACCTGCCTCTAAAGGTGGGCATGATCGTGTTGGCATTGCTCAAGTCCAACGCAGGGCCGCTGCATACCTGAGCACACCTGAGCCTTGAGACGATAATCTGATAGCGGACGTGCACGTACAGACACGAAGATGGAAATTCCTTTCCCTCATTCACAAATCCGAGCAGAAAAAAAGGGACAGGTCTTTCTTTCTTTCTCAGCCGCTCTCTGAAGTAGAGGCGTGTCCAACTGTACATCTGCGTGTTTGCGTATTTGTTTAATGTAAATGTGTCTTTCGAAAGTCTTTGGTGATGCAGAACGAAAGCTTAGACTGTGACTGAGAAAGAAAAAAGACGGCCTTACAAAATCACCAATCAGCACCCACCCACCTGCTACATCTGGGCTATATAGATTTGTAAAAAATCTTGCACATGAAGAATCATCATGTACATGTGAGGCAAAATGGTATTTAATCATTTTCATTTATAATTTCATGTAAATGCATCAGTTAAAATAGTCCTTTTCAAGGGATTGATTTGGAACTCAGATTCAATGAATCATTTGCTTCATCTCTCAAACTAAAAATCAGAGACACTCTCTGTCTTAACCCACTGGAACTCAATTGTCACTAGAAAAGCCTTTAGGATCATTAAAATCGTCATGATGGACACAATAATTCTTAATTTTAGATTGCAAGCAAATCTTATATAGCATGAATTTCTGATACATCGCAAAGCTCTTCCATCCAAACATGTGCCCAAATGTTCACATCCCCCCTACCAAATCCCCCTTAAATTAAAAAACCTACAGTAAAACTAATTTCCTACTCTAGGAGATGAGTAACTCTCTCTCTCTTTCTCACACACACACACACTCACACAACCCACACTCAACACTAAAACACACAGTAATTATGAAAGTGCCTTGGGTTCTAGAGCCTTGCTCTCTTTAAAAGTTGACCTTTGCCTCAGTTCAATCTGTCGAATAAAACTCAAAGCATCAATCATCCCTCTCAGAGCTCTATCTCTCCTTTTCTCTCTCTTTCTGCCTTTGCTAATGGGTCTCATCCCTCATTCATGAAGACAGACAGGAGCGAGTTGTAACTCACCTCATAAAAGAGACAGATAGCGTGTCATACGCAGAGCATATGCATCATGTGAGAGAAGCAGAAGAGAAACGGCGGAGGGGAGAGGAGGAAAAGAAACTTTCCTATCCTTTTATCTTGTTTCATTAACATTTCATATTAGCATATTTTGGGGGCGTCGAATAAAAAAGAATGTGCGCGAGACAGTGCGTCTGCACATTATTCATCATTCAGCACTGCGAGATACACTGTCCGTCTCCACACCCTAGAAATTCTTGGATAGACTTTTGTCTTTTTTTCCGACTTGCGTTTTCTTTTGCTCCCCTTCTCTCTCAGTTTGCTTCTTTCGTTCTTGTACTCTTCAGTGTCTGGCAGAGCGAGTGTTTTTCTCCATGGAAACCGACATAACAGTCTGCCTAAGCCAAACTCCAGCTCTACAAACAGAACCAAATCAAATCTATCATCCAGTCCTGTTATTCCTCTCTCTCCCTCTCTCTGTTTTTCACTCTCATGTTCAGCTCAGCCAGTTCTAAAGGATACAGTTCCGAACACAGACGTCATTCCCAAACTCCTGGGGATCGTTAATATTTGTATGATGAGGTTGCGCATGAAACGAGAGCGTGCGCAAGAAATATAAGGAATATAAAAGATGAAATCACTGACGCCACGCGAGGGTGTAAATTCAGTTTGAACGGTGCGGTTAACCTTCCTGAATGCTAACACAATTTTGAGCATGCATTCAACCAGAAAACTGGCCTTTTTTTGTTTCAAACCCACTTTCAATGACAAAACCCACAAAAATGGATATTTGTCTTGGTTACATAAGCGTTTAGCCCGCAGATGGAAAAGATGACGGATGTCAAGAGGTACTGCATTTCCACAGGCTTTCCCAATGAAACACATTGTTCTCTCTGGACTTGACAGATGCATTTGATGGCTGAATTCTTGCAGCAATGCCTATATGCATAAGTCTGCATGCAGACAAGGTAGAGTGTATCTATCCGTCCTTAGCAGAGTGTGTTGAGTGTTTGATGTTAAGTTCAATCCATAGACTACAAGGTGAAAGGTCATGCACTGTTAAGAAGCTTAAAAATACCAATACAGCCAATTGACTCACTGGCTTCATAACTTCCGCATGCTAAGGGATTTGCGAGAGTGTGTGTGTGTTTGAGATTTCTAACCGCCGTATTACTGGTCCAAGTCCACAGCTACATTACAAAACAACATTTCGTAAAGTGTTGCTTTTCTCGCCACAAACCATTCTCTGTGCCATCTTGCTTTGCCTGTGGCGCTGTTAATATTATGTGTGTAAAGATACAGAATAGAGAAGAATATTTAGTTCACTCTCTAATTCTTTTGTTTCTTTCTTTCAACAGGAAATGTATGTAACAAAAGATCAGCAAAAAAGCAGTGAAATGTCCGCGCCAAATACTGAAGAAATTCTCAAATGAAAAATACTTTGGTGCGTAAGCTCCAAAAATTATAACAATTTCCAACAAGAGCAGAAGCTCGCACACATAATCGTAGATTTCTTGCCAAATGCTTTTATTCACAGGCCAAAAAGGGACAAAAAAGTGCAACATCGTCGTCATCAGTGTCACAACAGGAAATGTATGGAAATGATAGACAAGGTAAATCATTAATTTAGCCATGATCTCTCCCATTCGATCTGATTCAGAAGTGCTTCTTCAAAGCGACACAATCACATCTTTTCAATGACAGAAAGGCTTACTTAAACTGCCATTCACAATCATGTATAAGGAAAGCATTCAAGGGAAAAAGAAGCTTTGCATAATTTTCCACATTGACTCAAAAGTGCGTTCCTTGGCTTGGCTGAGGCTTCCGCTTTTATATTTCCCCAGTCAGCCTGTGATGCAGTTTGTGCTCAGTAAAAACCTGAGTGAGAAAAATCGGAAGAAGGCAGCTACCTCTAAGCAAAGAGAGAGAGAGAGAGAGAGAGAGAGAGAAGGGGGGAAGTTACAGCGGGGTTGGGGGTGTGTGGATGAGGAGTAGGATGTACCAGCATGAGTTGGCAAGACCCAGGATTTTCCACTGACATGCCTCCCCTAAGGTTCCCCTGTCTCTTCCACTCTCGGACACTCTCATATCCTCACTTTCTCCCTTCCAGTGTTCGCGGTCTCCGAGCAAGCGAGAGGGGCGTGTTTCCTGCTGTTCTCATTGCCTGTATCTTGGCTCAGAGGAGAGCGTTTTCCACACCAGGAAAAGAGATGGTGGAAAGGAACAGAAGAGGTGGGGAGGTTGAAATAAAATAAAGCACAAAATGTAAAGGAAGTCGCAATTCAACCCGTCTTAAGAGGGCCTGAAGTTACAAGAACTTTAAGACAAGAACTTTCGATTTAGCTCGGTGTAGTTTAAACAAAGTTATTTTACAATATCCATCTTGTTCTCAATAAAGATTGGTAGTAAGCATGATCAAATTAGCTACAATGTCAATGCCGTTCCGATTCAGAGTAAAGGGAAAGGAGCTCTGTGTAGGTCTTCTTATTGGTGGTTGTCTAATTAAAGTTAAGATACTATTCTCATAAATCATTAATTCATCATAAATGTTGTCTTTGCAATTTAAAGCATTCAAACGTATGCATTTTCACCTGCAGGGCTGCATTTTAATAACCCTGTTCGACAGGATATTTTGGTGGTGTGTGTTTTGCTAACACAAATATTCTGCACAGCCTCATCCAGCCACCACAAAATTTTCGTCTTCTTCACACAGGTGTGTGTGCTGGCTAAAAGAATTTGGACTCAAATCTGTTTTGTTGTTTGAAGTCTGACCTGCAACACGAACTAAAACGAAAGCTACTAACTTGTCCGGTATTGATATAAAGCTGAACTAAAATAAAAATGTAAATACTGTATGAAAAACGTAACCTTGAAAAGCAAACTTGAGAAATGTTGCCTTGCAATCTAACTAAAATAAGTTTACTAAAATGACTAAAACAGAAATAAAAATAACATTAAAGCTATAAATAGAAAAGTAAAAAAAAAACTAATAAAAATGACAAAAGAACAAAAAGAAATGACGAAAACTGAAAATATAAAAAGAAAATACTATATTACACAAAGAATAGCCTACTAAAATAACACTGCAACAAAACATGAAATCTATTTTAACCGAATTGAAAAATCACATTCATATGCAGATTTTGTTTGAAATCTGATTTTGAATGTAAACGGTCTAATCAAAGGCAGAGACCAAATGTCCTGATAGCATATACCGAGCACACAGAACAAACAGATCAGATTTCATCACTTACAATATTATAATATTTAAAGATTGGATTTGAAACCCAAATCTGATTTATGTGCGGTGTGAACAAAGCCCTCGGGTCAAAGCCAACGAACGCAAACAAATGAGCACACTGCTGCTGAAGTCAACCAGCCAAAGCAGTGCCCTACATGACCACATGCTCTAATGCAAAAGATTGCCTGTGCCCTGATGGCAGACATCTTAATCTCTCAAGGCATTGGCTGGAGCGTTCTTGTGCCAGCAGTTCTCTGAACAGCAGTTGGGCAGCTGTGAGCGTTTTAGGGGGAAGATTTGCACCAGGTTTCAACCATAAACAATGAGCTCATTCTTTTGCATCTGCTCCCAAAGACGCCACTCACTCAGCCTGAACTCGTGCTAGAGCTCTACAAACCAAGGCCGTTCGCTATTTGAATGCTTTGTTTTGATATTATACCTGATTTAACACATTTCAATCATACGTCAGCATTGGAATAATAATTTGATGTGCATAAAATTGGCCTGCTATGTTACAACACTTGTGTGTGTGTGTGTGTGTGTGTGTGTGTGTGTGTGTGTGTGTGTGTGTGTGTGTGTGTGTGTGTGTGTGTGTGTGTGTGTGTGTGTGTGTGTGCTCATTCCTGTTTTTATTTTCCATCCATTCACTTACATCACATCAAACATTCTTCTGGGAAAAACTGGCCTGAGATCAGCAGAAAAAGGGAAACATATATCAACACCCAATATGGAAGCGAGAAAAACGTCAAGCCATTTTGTCTAAGCCATTTCCTGTTTAAAGTAGGATGTGAAAGGATAAAAGCCTGTAAAGCTTTCCTGATGGGTTCTTTACTCTTTAACAGAGTCGCCTCTCTCTTTTCTTTTTTTCCTTTTTTTTTTTACAAGTTCTCTCTTGGTAAACAGCATTTCAACTTGGCCTTCGTTTAAAAGGGATGTTTTCTGACTTTGTTACTTTAATGTTTGAAACAAACTGAAGTTACATGGAAAGGGGAAAAAACTGTTTTGATAAGGGTGGTTACTGACAAAATTGACATTTCATTCAAAATGTACTTCAAGGGACCCAAAATTTACAAAAATGTAAAAAGCATTTTTAACTATAAATATAAATATTACATAGACAATCAAAGATATATGCATGCAATCTATATTAACAATATTATTTTTGCCATATGGGCTGTCTAGACATTTTTGTACTGTTATAATTTACTCATGTTCTAAAATATAAATGAGGGTGCCCTGTTAAAGAATGGGCTTCATGCTAAGAGAAAGCGCAGATAAAAAAGGGGTCTTTGGGTCAGAGACAGAAAAGGTTGGGTATGTGCTTTTCTCGCTTTGTACAGTGTGTGTATGTGTGTGTATACATTCCCATGCCAGGGGAGGTGCAGGGGGTCACAATGTGTTGTGACTGCCGAGGAGGAGGACAGTGCGTTTGTGCATGTGGGAGAGAGCAAATGCCAGCCATGCGGTGGGGGGTCTCTGCGCATTTTGACTGCAGTGCGAGGACAGACAGAGGAGCAGGTGGCGCTCAGGTGGGGGTGAGTGTGGGGTGTGGGGGATTGTGGGTAATGCCAGACTTCTCTGCCCTTTACGCTCCACATGTCTTCATACTGCACATGCTTCAAACAAGTGCACCCCTCCCCACCAGTTACCGTGTGAGCCTACAGCACGTGTATTGTGTGTTTAAAGTCTTTTATAACATTTTACAGCCTGAGCTGGGTTGAGCAGTAATAAGCCATACTCAAATGCACCGATGAAGCTCTGTGCAAGTGAAAAAGCTCAGGTGGTATATGAACGGCCCCTTACACGCTATCATGTCTGTTCAGCAGTCAGCAGGGTCAGTACAACTTAATCGTTGTGTATGTATGTGTATATGCATGACAAAACAGCTCCTGACAACATAGTCATTCTCTGTGTAGTCCCTGAATAAACACTGAGCAATCAGGTCTAATTATCTCATTGGACACATGCTCAAGACAACAACTCACAACCGCCAATGCGCACTTGAGAGTGATGAGAGCGCTCAATCGTCAACAAGTTACTTAATGGAGGATGTTTATTCAATGAACAATGACACGGTGAATTATGCGAAAGGTAACAAGGATCTGTTAGAATATGTCAATATGTCATTAAAAATGTATCAAAAATAAAAGGATAACAAAAAATGTATTATAAAAAAACAAAACAAAAAACAAGTGCAAATATCTATTTTAGAATATATCAAGTGGTAGCAAAACTTTAGTAAAAAACGTTTGTCAAAAACCTTGTAAGGCCCTTTAAAAAAATGTATGGGACTTCTATGCGAGTGTTAGGTGTCTATTTATTTGTTATTTAGCTTTACATATCAACAATAGCAATCTATTGCATTTCCACATGTAGATAGCTATGTAAACATGAGTATGTGTGTAAGAAATGGAAGACAGAAATGAGGGAAGAAGGCCTGCATGTAATATCAGCAATATTGGCTTCACGCAGCTGTGAACACAACATCATTATAACATAGACTCAATATCATGTGAAGTATATTAAAATAAAGTGTTTCTAACAATGTAAAATTGTCTCTTTCCTCTCAAATTTTCACTTATGAAGGTCTCTATGCAATTTGCAAGCAAGGTCATTGAAAAAAAATGGCATTGGAATTAAGCCAACATACTCTCTCTCTCTCTCTCTCTCTCTCTCTCTCTCTCTCTCACACACGCACACACACACACACACACACTCACACACAGGAAGTCAATAAGTTTCAGCAGTCTAGCCAGAAGGCTATAGGCCCAGACTACAGATGTTCCATCTTCTCTTTCTCTCTCTGCAGAGTTACTGCAGACAAGCCTGTTTTGGCTCTTAAAGTGACAGGCACCGTTTTTTTTCTGGTCTTAGTTCACTTCAGTTATGGTCGCCGCTAACCAGGAACACAGAGCACCATTCTTCTCTCCCTCTTTTTTTATTCCTCATTTCCCCACATTCCTCTCTCTCTCTTTAAACAGAATGACTGGCCAGAGAGGATATAAGGCTGACGAGAGCTGGGCAGAAAAACTGTAGGTCTTTCAGGTGACGCTATCACAGAAGCCAAGATGGCTTGTAAAGTTCTGCAATAAAGATGGAATCACAGCAGCGTGACTTTCTTTATGAGAAAAGAAGGACAGTGAGTTTCTTTCTCTTAAAGGTGAAATGTGTTTAAATACTTTCTCCAGTATCAATTTAACACAAGTGTAAACAATGTTTCAAAACATTTTTTGTTTATTTTAGTATAATTTATACTATTAGAGTATTTATTAATAATTTGAATTAACTTGCATTTTTATATTTTCAGTTTTCATTTTAATCTTAGTTTGTTTTAGTAATTTTATATAGTCTATATTTACAATTGAATAGTTTTAGTTTTAGTTAACAATAACAACACAGGTCATCCTAACAATATAGCAACAATGGTTCAACCAGTTATGTGAGTTTAGGAGCGGTGACTATTTCTTTGTCTGACCATTGGGTGGAGTGTTCAAAAAACCTGTTTGAAAACAGTCAGTACTTTTGTAATTCCATTTAGTGGCACTAGTGATTCCACACTGTACTTTTATTATTTACTCTTTTAGCCATTTGCCTTGTTTTATAGATAGTATAGACCTTATGTGCCAGATAAACAAGCACGCAGCCATCTTTAGTATAATTTAGTTTGAACTTCCATTTTTGCGGTAGCTCTGTATATTTCTATGGCATCGCTGTCGAAGAGTAATTAGCTGGTGAAGTGGATTTACTTACTGTAGAGTTAACAAAAGTTATCATGGGCAATGTAATGTTTGAAGCCGATGTCATAACAAATGAAAGTAGACCGGGAAGATTTTAAAATGAGCGGCTCACTCATAAATCCGTAAAATCTCACCTTCATGCTGTGGAAATACAAATCGGAAGACAGAACACAACGAGCGCAGAGCTGGGAAAAGGGGCGGGGCTAGATAAGGTCTATAGATAGAGATAATTAATGCCAGTACTCAAACCTAAATTGAACCCAAATCAATGACTACAAGGCAACTGCTTGGACACACACCTTAACTTTAAAGAGAATATGATCAAGACATAATGAGAGTTGGATTTAAACCTTCAAAGCACTTGCTAACCATTGCAGCCTTGAATGACGTCTATAATTTGAGCGTAGTTGCATACATCACTGCTGAAAGTGCAAAAACTATACGAGGTGCCTGTTGAAAAGCGTGGCCTCAGCTGAATCAGCGTTGTCTCGCTCTGCAGAAGCAGACGCTGCTCTCCGCAGCCAGACACTAGCATGTGCTGAGACTGTCAGCATTAGTCCTTCCTGTCCTTCGCTCTGATCTACCTGCTCAGTATGCACACTTGCATCTCTCTCACTCGCTCGCTCTTTCAGGCTTTTTTCCTGCTCGCTGAGTGAAAAGTGGAGCCTCGTGCCAGCCAGGAGAGGAAGCCATTAAAGTTTAATGAGAGCTGAGAGATACAGAAACCCACAAGGGTGTGCCTACCTCTTTCACACACACACACACACACGCGCACACACACACACACTCCTCCACAAACTACCGTCAGCTCTTTTTTTAATTCCTTCACATTCCAGGCATCACCATCACAACAGAAGTCAGCTTCACTGTACACTTGCTGAATGGTGATGAAAGGGGGGAAAAAGTCAAGGATAGAGAGTAGAGAGAAAGCAATTATGTGATGTAGTAAGAGAGTTTTGTGGCTCTTCCTGGCCTAGATGATGATTCACATGATTTAGCCCCACACATTAAGCCCAGAGACTTTCAAGGGGTAATAGATTTACTGAAGGAAGAGTGGCCTTATCAAATGTCCACTTAGTAGTGTGTTCGCTCCCCCCATCGTTCATGTTTTAGCCCTGCTTTCTGATGAAAATGCTCAGCAGAATGATTTTTGAAGGCATGTGATACTGTGCACACACGTAGCACACTCACTTCCCTTTCAGTTCGGCCCTTCATGAACCTTACAAATCAATTTGACCTTTAAAAGGAATGTGCAGATTCAAGAAAGGCTATAGCAATAGCATTTATGCCATACAATTACCAAAAAAAATATTATTTTTATTTTTATTTAAAAATCACAATTCTAAATTACCATGGAAGTTAAAAAGCAAAAATATGATGTTCTTTCAAAATATTACATAAAAAAAATTATAATAAATAATATTACTTAATAACATTTTATTTAATAATTTAAATAATACTATTATATTAAATGTTAATGTAGTAGTAGTAGTAGTAGTAGTAGTAATCATCATCATCATCAATATTATTATTAATTATTCATAATCCTTATTATTTTTATTTAGATTTACCAATGCAATTACATAGTAAAACAAAAATTGAAAAACTGTATATAACTTTCAGACAATGTGAAAGCACAAGTTAATTATTTTCTGTGGTAATTCACATCAAGACGCAAATGCTGACTATAGCGCTTGAACTCTGAAAATATTTTCTTACAGTAACCCTATTATTTTGAATCTCATTGTCTTTAAAAAGAAATATTTTTTTGGGTTTGGTTTCCCCACAAAGAATCCAAGAGCCAAAACCGTAGCGAGCTGTACTGTTGTGTACCTTTCCGATAAGACTGTGTCGGGTGGTAAACCGTCTCGGCCGCGGTAGCAGTCAGTGTGGTGTGTGTCTCGGTCTATCTTAAAGCCACGTTGGCCTGCAGTTTCACTACATTTTCTAAGTTTGTGTGTGTGTTTGTGTGTGTGTGTGTTTGTGTGTGTGTGTACACGTATATGTGCACTGCAAAAGCCGCTACCGCAAAACCATTTTACCCAGATCCTCCCTTGCTTAGGTCTAACACACCCACATGCATGCATCTCCATATTTACAACTTACCAGACAGTTTGTATCAGAAAAATGAATGACACTTACCTTTAAATGGTAGAAAGCAGGTCCAGAAACATGAAAAAGATAAGAAAAAAAACAGAGAAAGTTAGTAAGTTAGTTAGTTCAAGATAGCACAACCCCCCAAATTGCAAAACACATACAATTTCACTTATTCTGTGCATGTTTTATAGGGAAAAAAACAGTATCTCTGAAGTTCAAACGAAGGAAGACAGCCTGAAGCCTGACTCTGTTAAGCAAGTACATTTTAGTTTGCAATAAAAAAAAGAAAACAAATTCCGCCCACACAAAACCACAAGCCTGCGTACTGCCACATAAACACACACAAAACACACAGAGCTTGTGAAAAGGAAGACCTCTGCAAGTCTTTCAGAAGAACCTATTTGCTGATCTCGCTCGATCTTTCTTTCTGTCTCTCTCTTTGTCGCTCCCTCTCTCTTTTCTCTCCGTGTAAGTGGCGGAGGGCAATACAGCGGAGCTCATTAGAGGTAGTTATAACAGAGAATTTCAGCCCATAAACCCGCCGTCTGTTCCCCCCTCTACCCCAGAAAACCACCAATTACACACACACACTTTTTCGAAGATTTGTTGCACACATAAAATAAATGGCACACAGCTCAAAATGGCACACAGCTTGTCTTTGAGAGATTTTTTGAAAGACATATTTTATCAGAAATTTCATGTCTCAATATCTTATTTCAAATTCTACAAATCCACAGAAGACCATAATTGAATTGTGGTCTTCTGCTAGGCTAAGCCGCATGAGTGATGTGTATTTAGTGTGGTCAGATAAGAGCAAAAATAGTACTGATAGCAAAAGTGATTTACTAATCTTCAAAGTGCAAAACCAAACCTTGCCTAACTAAGCTGTTCTTTGAGCAACACCGCACGTTGTATTTGTGCTGAAGGCAAATACTGCGCTAACACTAACGCTAAGCTAACGAGAACCTCATGGCTTGAGTGGAACTCAAGTGGGACCTTTACAAATAGACACACTCGCATGCTCACATAAGAATTGCATGCATGCATAAGGGGAAGCCTTAGCAAATCTGTTTGGTTTTCTCACCTCACCCCCTCATTACGTCCTACTTCAGACATCCACAAACGATCATCATTCACCGTTATTCAACAGAGAGAGAGAGAGAGAGAGAGAGAGAGAAAGAGAGAGAGAGAGAGAAAAGGAGGATAAATGGGAAAGGGGGGAGAGAGAAAAGTGTTGAAGCTCCTAAATCCTGAAAGCTAGCTTTTTTGTGTTACTTTTGACAAAGAATAAAAAAATGTAAAAAACATATTTCTTTTTTAAAGCAAAAATCACTATTGCAACACACAATAGAAGTTTAAAGCCAACCCTGTTCAGTAAACCTGTTTATACCTTTAAACACTACAGTTGTCTAAATCAGGCCTTTTCAAACTTTTTGAAAAACACCACAGACCTCCGAATAGGATGATGATCTTCAAAATGATTATATTTACTTTGATTATTACATTAAGCAAAACTTTAATTCATTTAAAATTGTATAATACTAAAATGATATCTCACTAATTGTACTGACTAATTCTAAGGTATTTCGCAGACTCCGTTCCTCATCTCATGCTGGTGGAGGCTCAATCCTTGCAAATTAAAATGGGTCACCGAAGAATTATGGCGTATCAGTTTATGTTACATTCTCAGTTGACAGATATGTTTGCTTTAGTAGCCAGGAAAGAAACGCATTACCCTCTTTGAGGGATAAACTGTGAATATCTGCCGACGGATGGGGTGCAGACAGATCAGCTGAAATTTTAAGGTGGATGATTCTCTTCAAAGACGCCACTTTCTCATGGAGATTAATCACTTAAGAAGATTGTCTTCCCCTCTTTTTCAATACCGATGCTGTTAACAGGATTGCTTTGGCTAATGTTCCTTATTTAACATAACTCAGACTGACTGAAAAGTGGCACGTTTTCATCTGAAAAGGGATCAACCCAACAGACAAAGAGTGAGAGATGATAGTTCTTGACTTCTTTTTCTCTTTCCCCCTCTTTTCCCTGTGCTCTTCTTTCTGTTTCTCAGCAGGCTAGGTCGCCCGCCAAGAGGTCTCGGTGCTAGCTGGGGGGCTAGGCTTTCTTTTCTCTTGCTTTGTGTATAAACTTCCCAAGTTTATTTCTCTCTTTTTTCCCTCATAGCTCCAAGACCCTTATCACTGTATAAAATGTAGTCTCACTATCCCTGGTGGGACACATTGCCGGCATACATAAGTGGTGATAGGGGGCTCTGTTGTGTTTATCTTTCTTTAACCTTTAAACCCCTAGTCACTAACTGTGAACGCCTAGTTTAGCTAAAGCCCATCTGAGAAAGCAAGCACATTTCCTTTCTCACTACCTTATCGTCCGGGCCGCATCTGAAAGCCTGGTCTGACTCTAGTTCTGTACGAGCGCAAAGTTCAGAGAGGAGAAAAGACACAAAAATGAGGCGAATAAGAACTGAGAATGGAAAGAGGAAGACGCAAGTACATACATTAGGCCCAGAATGCTGTTTTCGTGAAGCATCTGTCGAAAGTGTCAACCAACAAAACTCTCACTCGAACTGAGAACAGTCTCAGAACACCCTCACCCTCACTCTGACTCTTCTCAACTTCTCAAAAGACTTTCTGAAACACGCGAGACCTCGAGAGGAAGTGTTTTACTCATGATTAGCAATTTGTTGCTGTCATTTTTGACACTTTCACCAATTGTTTTTAAGATAAACATGGGAAGTAGTCTATGCCAGGATTTTTAAATATGTTGTGATGGCAATAAAGACAATGTGTTGTTTATTATTTAAATTATTATTTAAATTAGTCAAAAAATATATATTTTTGCATATATATGCTGCACGAATAATCGTTAAAAGATCAGAATCTTGATTCAAACACCCACACTATTTTATATGACAACGTTTCGCTATGTTTAAATATACTACAGCAATTAACATTTTGTCAGAACCTCTAGTAAATTACATTATTTTGTTAAGGGTTGGTTCAGAATCGTGGGAGGATTGTGATCTCTATTTGAAACAAGAATTTGTGATTCTCACAAATATACACACACACATACACACACACACACACACACACACACACACACACACACATCCAGTCTTCTAAATATAATGTATAATATTATTTTAAAAATATTAACTGATAAGTCAAATTATTTTGACTAATATATATATATATATATATATATATATATATATATATATATATATATATATATATATATATATATGACATGTACTTTTTTTATTATGTACATTTTGTTTTTTGTTTTCTCTAAAATTTTCTACAGATTCCTCTTGTGACCGCTTTGACAATCCCTTGCACGTACAAACTCAGATATAAACACCACAGTGTTTAACTGTATTGCACACAAAGGTTGTATGACCTTGAGATGATGGTCATACATTTTGAAGGACCCCCCCTCACCCCTATTAAGACCAAAGGTTAGGCGGCCATGCCACTTTATGGTTGCCAGATGTTATGGAACCCACATTATGCCTGTGAACTAGCCTGAGCCTCTGTTAAGAATGACCGCTTGACCCTGGTCACATAAACCGGGCATTCAAGACCTCAAGGCACAGATAGAGAAAAGAGACAGTGGCACAACAACAACATTGTTAAAAAGCAAAAAGGAAAAGTGCTACGTAAAATCTGTGAGAGACAAAACATGCTGTTGGCGAAACTGAGGATGTCTTTGGTAGATCAAATTCTTGCACTTTTATTTTCAGGACAGTTGAAGTACTAAAGGTGACCAAACGTCTTCATCCTTTCATTATGAGCTACCATCCAATCAGTGCAGCTGAGACAGACCTGTGCTTGTTTTGGTGAGGTCGCGAACCCACGACCGCGCCACGTAACGGCTCACACCCATTTGGGTTTATAACCCTTCACACTGTAAAGTTTAGGAGGGGCAGTCTGGAGCCCTTTTAAGAATAACAGCCAGCCACTTTAAGTGCTATCTTGAAAAGTGATCAGCAAAGACAAATCAACTTAATGACGCCAAATGCAGCCTAATGAGTGCGGGCTTGCTAACGGCCCCTGGCCCGGGTCAGTCTCAGGTCAGGTTGAAACACAGGGCGTCAACTACCCTATGGCAGGAACTACAGAGGGAGGGAATGAAAGGTAAAGCGGAAATAGGCCACGGATGGTTGGAAAGAAGAATGAAGGAGAACCAGATAATCAGAGAGTGTCTTCTTTAGAGGTTTTGTAGACCGTCAAAGGGCAAAGGTTGTTTGAAGAACAGTTCATATATACACAAACACACATGTTTGTTTCACTATATTAGTGAGGACATTGCATTGACTTCCGTTGATTTTATATCAGGTTATATTTTCTATCACCTAACTCAAACCCAGCCCTAAACCTACCCATCACAGAAACATGCAAAATACAAAATTTAAATAAAAAAACAGTTTGAGCCAATTTATAAGCCTTTTAACTAGTGAGAACCAGTAAAATGTCATCACTAGTTGGTTGTCATAATATTTCACTTTATAAATTAGGACATGTGGCCCTCACAAGTATAGCCAAACCTCTACACGTTTAGTATGATTTATAAGCTGTTTTCCTATTCGGCAAATAAACAATATGTAACCAGTATATATTGTGCATCCCTACTAAATAATACTCTACTTCTAAATAATATTCTACTGATACTACAAGAGCTAAGATATAGAGACTAGCCTGCTAAGCTTTTGGAAACACATCAGCCATATGTTCAAAATATTACGAGAAAATATGGCAAAAATTGTGGTAAGCTTTCCGCAATCCCATAATTCACCATGACAAAAGCAGGGCATTCAGTGAAACTGTAACCGTAAGCATTTTCGCGCTCCTGATAGGGAGGCCTCTCCTCCGTTAAAGAGAAAGAGGGAATCTAAGATTGTTAAGAGCAGGAGAGGAAAGAGGCGTCCATTTTGTTTTACAAGATCCTTTTTACTGCACGCTTTTATTCCCCTCTCTAGTTCTATTACACATCTGGAGAACAGGGAAGTTACCCCCTCCATCTCTGTTGCTCTCCCTCTCTACTGACGTCATCTTCATTCTCTGGGCTGATTAATAGCACATGAGGGTTCAGTTGATGGAGATGGGGGGGACTGGAGATGCATAACCATTTACCACCAGAAAGCCCACTTATCAGCTATACTCTACAGCCGACAAATGTTCTCAGTCCTTACAATTGTACATACCTAGATATACTTTAATATACATGATAAAAAAAGTTATAAAATATACTCTCAAATTGAATCACTTATCCATAACCCCTGATATCTCTATATTTAAAACAAAATGACATTTTAGTAGTATGTCTAGAAATTTTTCCAGCTCTAGTTTCTGTAGTGTGTGAAAGGGTCAGATGCACAGAGGCAATAAAGGCCGCTTTGTTCCCAAGCGAGAATCACTCTCTCTACCTCAGCCATTATCACCAATTAGAGTGTCTGTCCTCATTTATGTGGGACGGCTCTTGTCTTCTCCTCCCCTCCCTTCGCACAAAGACCCATGCGCAAACACCTGCCTGAGGAAAAGCTTCATCGTCACTGTGTCCTTATGCCCTTCATTACAAAAGAATATGAGTCAGGATCTCATGTTTAAAGGAAATTGAGAAAAAGGGAAAGAAAGAGATACAGACTTGGAGGCGATTTTAGGAGACTTCAGAGCTTCAGAGAGTGAGCTGGGGGTTTTGTTATAAGGAGAAACAATCTTAGCCCTGAGGTTCGGCCATTGTGGGGTAAAGATGCTCCTCCAATTTTGCCATACATTGTTAATGTGCTATGGTTATAATACCATGAGCTCAGATGATGGGATCTCTTTCTCTCAAATCAATGAATATGGGTGTTGAATGGCAAGCACTTCATATTTTTGTACCAAAAGTATTCACTCTGTGAATTGTCTGAGGATGCCTCTCAATCTCTGTGCTGGATCTTTAGATGCATGTAACAGCTGGCTAATGCTATTAGTTTAGGATATTTAGGTGGTGGTGGTGGTGGTGGTGGCGGTGGGGGGGGAATCATTATATGCTAGTCAGATAAGCCTGCGTAATGAAACACAAAAACATCCCTGCGGTCTGCAATGCAGGTCAGCGTGTTTAACCCATCGAACGCAGACTGAGCTGCCGAAACTAAATCTTAATATCATTCGTATGACTCATGAGAACGGAAATAAAACTTTGATTATAATGCTACACACGCTAAGCTGAGGTGAGCCTCAGGGGACTGTGGTCGAACGCTAAGACAGATGCTCTTCCAGTGAACAAGAAGCGAATGCTCCTATACAAAAGGCAGTTAAAGTGAATAATGTACACTTTGCGGTTGATAAGCCTTTCGTGCCAAGACGAGGTGCTGATTACCTGTTGTTGACAATAATCTGAAAAGCGGCTTAAGGGGGTTTAGAGATGCGGAGAACCGGCTGCTGTCGCGACCTGGAGAAAGGTCTCTCTGACTGGAGGTGATATCACGGGTAGGCCACAACTGAGATGGATTAGATAGAACGATTGATTAAACCTATTGATTATCTAATCTTCTTCTGATTGCCATTTTAACTCGTTTGTGAGTCCCACCCTTCCTCTGAGAACAAACACCTCGTACGTGATGATCGTGGTGTTGTGGAGAGCCTGACTGAATTTAGATTTGCATACTATCTGTCCTAAATATTATGAAAATTAGGACTGGTGCTCCTAAAGCATAGTAGGTTAAAATAACTAGCCTATCCCAAAGGTGCCCAGATTGTGATTGTGTTTTGATTTTTAAATAAAAAATGTATTGTGTGTGGGTTTTTAAAGTGTGAATGCATGCAATGGGGTAATATCCCACAATCTTGCTCTATAAAAGAGAAGTGGCTTGTGAGCGTAAGAAATAGCAGGGGATGTAAAGTAGAAGCTGCCATAACAGTCTTAAAATGAATTTTGACTTTAGCTATATGCTGACTCATCAAATGCTGTTGGGTTTGTGATGTCCAGATAAGTTGTGATGCCATTGTTGTGCATCTGTTCTAAGTAATCAAAATAGCTTTTCTTGACCAGTTAGTGCTATGCTAAGCTAGTAGACTAGACTGTTTGCTAAAAGAAGGCTGAGTGAAAATACAAAGAAAGATAAATGTTTTAGCTCTGGTAACAATGTGATTTTTTATTTAAACAACCAGGCTCTTTGGAAATATGCGCTTGTGGCAACAATTCATCAAATTTATATTACATTGCTTCTTACACGATACACGACACTTTCAAAGAGATAAAAACATACCAGAGCATTCCACAATGCAGGCGCAGTGCGCAATGCACTACCGAGCAAGTTTACTACATTAGAAAAGTCATATGGAGCTGATTATGTGATGCAAACACAAAAATGTATAATAGTCAATATTATAGATACAAATCATGTACTATGAGATTTTTTTTATTTTTTTATTTTTTATGCAATAATATAGTACTGGGCAAGGAACTGCTAGAAAATAAGTCTTTATCAATCGCTAATCTGCCCCCGTAATCATAATTAGTGTAAAAAGAAATAAAAGTTTTATTTTGCTGCCTCAAGTGTTCATTTCAGGTGGAAACTGCAGTGAATTGTTTGTATAAGTAAATTTTTGAAGTTATGCAAAAATGTAGGTAGAGGCATGTTTTCCTAGTGAGCCTAGTTTGAATTTAAAATATATTTTCATGACTATTAATAATGAATAAATAATAATAATAATTAAACAATTTTCTTTCAATTTTCAATCAGGCACTGAATAAAATAAAGTGGCTGCTGTAAAAATAGTGCCAGACTTCCTTAACTCTCCCACGACACGAGCAGCCACACAGGCACAAACATCACCACAGAGGCCAAAGGTGCTTTGCTAGCAGAGCGATAAGCTAAGACTAGCGACAAGGGCCTCTTTCTGAAGCTGAAGGAAACTGTTTTGGCTCTATCTCAATGACAACAGAGGCCTCTCCTCTTCCCCCTCCCAGCCCTTCATCTCTCATCTTGTCCCTCAGAAGAGATCTCTCGCTAGATGATACGGTGAAGAGTGCTATATAATGCAGGCTAATGTCACACTGGTGAAGGTACTTGGAGAAATGAGCCCTGCCTGTGCAAAACTGGCATGAGTAAAGGAGCAAGGGCTATCTTCTGGCACATAAAAGGAGACTAAAAGGGTAAAAGAGCCAGAGAGAGAGAAAAAATGAGAGAGAGACAAAGAATGGTGGGATTAAAAGAAAGAGAGTTGAGTAATTGGGAGTGACAAGCCAGTGGTGGTGTGTCAGGCCTTCAAACAACAGGCTTGAGTGAGTAATAGATGGAAAGAAATGAGAGAGAGAGAGAGAGAGAGAGAGAGAGAGAGAGAGAGAGAGAGAGAGAGACAAAAGAAAGGGGGTTGAGTTTTACTTCTGAAACCTTCGATGTTCAGGAAAAAAGGGACATTTTTTCTTCTAAGATTGCCAAGAGAGAGCAGCCTTTTAGAGGTGACCTGTGATCAAAGCCACCAGTGCATCCTAGATCCCTCCTGATGGGAATAACCTAACACTCTTTTTCTCTCCTCCTCGGATCCAGCATAATCACAGCACATCTGCCCATTAATATAACAGATTATATCAGTCTTTAAAAAGGTCCTGTATCTGCCCTACGGGGTCACCTTACCCGGGTCAGTCACTGGGAGGAGGGAAGAGTAAATGCAGCCATGCGTAAAAGCATTTTTTGCTTTTACGCTAAACTAGGCACGGCTACTCTGCATGGCACTGCAGAGCCTGTCAGGCGCACCGTTATGCAGTCTGATCCATAATAGAGCGCGAGAGAGAGAGAGAGAGAGAGAGAGAGAGAGAGAGAGAGAGAGAGAGAGAGAGTTCGCTCGCCACACTTAGCTGAATCAGGTCACACACTAGCAAGCACACAGATGCAGACTTAAAACTCCACCTATGCACAGACACACGCATGCATTAACTGATGACACTTTCACTCTTGAACACTAACTAACCTTAAAAAAAATCTGAATATTCAAACTCTTCAAATCCTTTGAGATTTCTAAAAATATGATGCATATAATAACAAAATAAAAGACACAACGTCAAATATATATATATATATATATATATATATATATATATATATATATAAATAATTAAATTGGTGAATATAATGGTGAAGGACATGTCTGGGTCATATTTCACCCCAAAATCAAGTGAAAGAAATTATATATTTAATAATACACATTGTAGACATTTTTTAGAATTGGAGAAAACTTAGATTTATTTTTGCATTGTGACAATTAAAAAAATAAGCAAAGAAAATACGTAACAGGAACCAAAAATTAAATATTAATGGTCTTAAAATAGGCTTTATTGTATTTACACAGAGTATCATTTCATATTTTTTATTTTGGCTTTGGGGTGAAATATGATCAAGAAATCATCATCAAAACTAAATAAAAAAAAGGAAATCAGATACTAATCACACGTCCATTGCAATAAATAAATAAATAAGACTTCTAATTTATGACTTTTATTACTTACCCAGCTAGCTCAGATCACCTGATAAAAGGCTAATACCCTGCAGCATACTATACACCCTGATCTTTGGTCTGGCTCCACTGCTTCACTTCTGTAATTAAAGAACTTGGACGCTATGAAATCTCACTCCAGCATGATGGACAGTTGACCCACGGCATCAGGATTGGCTTTCACGGAACGACCGGCTAGCCGTCTTGAGTGTGAGAGACCATTACACACATGCGGTTTACATGTCTGCATGGCTGCACGGTGGAACTGTAATGTTACCTTACAGGGTTACACATGCCTACGTAACCCCATGCTGTAATGGCCAGTGTCATTTTAGTGTTGGCTAGAGTAGTAAAAGGTCAAAGGGTCCAAATTTAAATAAATGACCTAACAGGAAAGAAGTGAATTAATAGACTATCAAAATTATATCATCACAGTGATCATTTAATCGGGAAAATGCTCATTTCCAGTCAAATGGATGCAGCATGAAAACAATGAGTTGGGCAACCCCCCTCAGTAATGCAATTATTCTCGACATGAGCACACTAGCAAAGCCCCCATTTACACTGCATGTCTGCAGCAGGGTAGGAGTGTGTGTGAGCGTGCCTTTCCAGCCCACCAGCCAGGAAGCAGTCAGTGGAACTCTTATTTAGCACAGGAAGTGCAGATTTGCTTAGCAACCACATTAACTCTCCTGTCACTGAGGTATTTAGAATTATACCTCTTTAGTGACAGCCAGGCGTGCACGGGCAGGCATATTACACACACAGATGTGCGTTTTCCTGATATTTGAACTCACAGAGGAAATACCACTCCTGAGACGCTTGACGGGAAAAGGTCTGAGCGCTGCTGTGCACAAACCTGGTACCTTCCCTTCAGTAAATTCAATTTATGTGCCATTCAGGACTGTATTTTATTTACACTCTTAAAAATTAAACATTGGTATCTTAGGTTCCTTTAACATCCTAGGACGCTATCCACAGCACAAAATGTTCTTTAGAGCGGAATTTTTTTTTTTAGATCATTGAAATCATACACTAAGAAAAACAAGGTTCTTTTTAGAACTCATCATTGAACGTTTTTTTGGGGAACCCTAAATGGTTCTTCTATGGCATTGCGGTGAAAAACCCCTTCTGGAACCTTTATTATATAATATATACGTAGACAGCCAATCAAAGCTCAGATTGAACCCAATTTCAAAGCGGCTCGGCCTTTGAGAACGTCGCTCTGTAGCTCCCACAGCCAATCTATGGGGTCTTTGACTGCAATCGACTGATAGCTTGACTCTGATAGATTGTTTCTATCGCGGGCTGGAGGAGATTAACGAGAGAGAGACAGGAAGTCGAGCCAGTTCCACTCAACAGAAGCTGAAGAGGCCGGCCGATATGTTATCGAAAACTAAATAAACATTTATCAGCGTGCATGCTCTGCTCGGCCCAATCACTTCCCTGTCTCCGTGTCTGGGGCCCCAACTCAGGTTTCAAAGTTCAGCCGCACAATTTACTCGCCAAACAAATCCTGAACTCGGTTGCTATTAAATATGAGCACGAATGAACGGCAGTGATCATTCTCGGTCAATCTGCCGTCAATCACGCACAATGGGCCGGTACATGGTGGGGTTTGGTCGTTATCATTAGTCGGTTTTCACACAATGATTTCACAAGAGAGATCACCTTTGGCTGAGAGGATTGCTTGTTTACACAAGCGTCAATGTGAAATTAAACACTTTTCATGTGGGCTTTTTATTCGCCAGGGCTTTTGAAACGAGGACGGAAAAACACTAGCGCACTCCTTTTACTGAATGAGTTTGCTTTACGATCTGCTCTTTTGATTCCTTTCAAGTTGGTTAACAGTGTTGAAATGTTCCAACAACTGGCTCCTGAGCAAATTCAACAGTTCCTGCTTGGTGAGGGGTTTTGTGGATGGCGAATTGTTGCGCTTGTTGGTGCTGCTGATGTTGTTTGGCAGCCCTTGTCTTTGGGAGAGGACAGTACAAAGGAGCTTTGATTGGAGTGTGTGTTTGTTCGAGTTGTGCTGACATCTGTGTGTCTGTGTGTGTGTGTGAGTCCATGAGTCTCAGAGTGGTGTTGGCCTCACTGAACGCACAGCAGGTTGACTAGAACATGCTGGCTCTTTCCCTCAAAGCCGCCAGCATTCTGTTCCAAATGAGTTCAGCTCGGGGAGAGCCTTCGCTCTGGGGCACAATCACAAGGCTTACTGTTACAGGCATAAAAGAGGGGTGAGGGGGATGGGACCTGTGAATGGGGACAGGAGAGATCCATCCGGAATGAGAATTAGGGACAGAGAGGCAAAGAGGAAGTGATCAATAATATTTTATCTGTTACTTGTTCTAAGGTTTTGCTTCAGAAGTTAGTTTAGGACTCTGAGAAACATAATTAAAGCATTTACACATTATATTCATGATACCTATCTACTCATCTATCTATCTACCTTTCTACCTCCACCGGGTATGACTTAGCAGTCAAATGTTAGACCAGTGCCAAATTAGCCTACAATGACAACATTCAAGATCCCCGTTTCAGATCACTGTGTAGTTCATCTAGAGCAAGACTGACAAACTGAGTAGACCTTAGGTAAATGGAGAGCCCCAGGAAGTGGAAGAACTGGCTGAGACCCAGTGAGAGCGACTACACCCAGGCGGAGGAGCGATCTGGGCCTCCTCAGGAGACAGTTTGAGCAGCAGAAAAGAGACGGGGTCTGATTTCATCTGATAAGCAGGCAGAGCTGGAATAAGGTCCCTGCACAGGGGACGTAGAGAGTGTGTGTTCTTTTGTCATTGCTGCCAAAAACTACACACTCAAGAATAGAACCTGCTGGCTTAGATTCTCTCCTTTACTTTCCTTCTCTCTGTCTTTTAGACCATCTATCTATCTATCTATCTATCTATCTATCTATCTATCTATCTATCTATCTATCTATCTATCTATCTATCTATCTATCTATCGGTTATCCAGACTTTATGTTAGCAACGTTATGTTCTTACATTCACATTTAAATTGTGATTCTGCATCCTCTTTGTTCCCTCAATTCAATTCAAATTCAGGAATTGGAATTTAAAAACCCATTCTCAATTCAGTTATGAATGGCGCACTACCTGGTATGTAACAAAAGTGTAAGTTGTGAATAAGCCATTTCATAAGCTTGAGAATGTGGCAGCTCTGTAGCTGGAGTGTTATTCAGAAAAACACTGAGCTGTAACCTATTATTGTGGGCAAGCAAGACAGAAGTCTGTGTCATTGGAGAGCTGTTGTGTCTTTAAGCAAGGACAGAGGTTGAGCTGTTTTGTCTCCTTGTCTGAGGGGAGGTAAGAATACACGCTCTCTCTCTCTCTCTCTTTCTCTCTCTCTCTCTCTCTCTCTCTCTCTCACACACACACACACACACAGTCAAAATGCCTTCACATATGATGTCTAAGGAGATGGCATCAAATTCAGGAAGCCCAGTGTAACATCAGAATGTGCTTCCTGCAGCAATCAATAGATCTCAGGGCCATACACCCCCACACATGCACAGACCTTAACAAGGGCGTGAGTGGATAAACAAATTGCCCTTGCACTTTAATCAGACTTGGAGAGAAACAACAAGCCTTTTGCAAAATTTATGTAATCGTTGCTTGAAGAACGTCTTCGCTATTTCACTCTGGTTTTGCTTTAAAAGCCACTTTGCGATCGACCAACCACTTAAGCTAAGCCAAAGCCAAATCGCAGTCAAACTGAAATATTACCAGCTCTGAAACACACCTCATTTATATATCTTTGATAGCCATCATATTTATGGTCATTATAAAGTATAAAAAGTGTTTAAATATGCTCGTACTTTGAATACGAATACTTTTGAAGTGTCGGCCAGGTCCGTGTGAAATCGTTCAAGAGATCCATTGAGTTGTAGATCGATGCAGCTCCTCGCGGCCAGAGAGAGACAGCACTGAAGCTGATGCTAATTGAGACAGAAGTGAATTGATAAGGCCTAGGCTGCATAATAAGCTCGCTTGAAGCTAACACAGGCTAATGTTTCCATTAGCGTCCGTGAAGAGATGGATGGAGCAATAGATGGTGATATGGAAGGCCTAGTGGGAAAGACGGATGAGACAGGGAGACCCCATTTACCGTATCCGAAAGGTCTGGACAGATTTTTAGAGTAACAATTAAAAAAAAAAATCTCAGAACATGCACTTAAATTCAATTTGAATAAAGGTAGCACACATGATGTGGAATTGCAATTCAGATTAGAAATTAAGAAAGTAGAATTCAAAGTAACTACATTTATTTTCCTGTCATTCCCAATCCTGAATTCGTAACAAAAAATTGTCGGCTCTCCGGTGGAGTATGAACATACAAGGGAAAGGGAAGGGAAACCTCCACAGCGTTGACATTCTCTTGAAACTAAAGCTCTTTGAGGCTGAGTTAATATTTGGAAAAGCATGTTTGTTAGGCTCCATCCATACAAATAAGTCCAATTAATTCAGTACTGATGCAGATGCATAGTGTATAGGATAGTCTTGACCTTAGTATTTTAAAGCACAATGTTGTTGACAAAGAGCTTCAGAAAACAGCAACCACTTTGACCTTCTGATAGGACGGATTCTTAGAAGCCAAGGTAAAGAGATAATTAAACAGACTGATAGGCCTAATAGTGAGATAAAGGTCAAAGTGAATGGAGAAAAATAGAGGGGGGCGATACATTAAACCAGTACTACAGAAGTCTGCACAGCGCAAATGTAAATAGTAGTAACCTGTAATTAGATCCCTCTACTGGAGCGATTTATTTCAGACATTGTACTTCATCGAGACAGTCTTATAGAGAGCAAACAATGAAGTATTGTCAGATATAGGATGCCCCTTTAAAACCGGGCAGGCTAGTTGGAGGGTACAATTATCTTCAATTTCCTCTTGGGAAAAAAAAGAGCTTGCAGAGATTGTGTTCGGCTTTCTCTCCGATTCCATGTCTGTGTGTGCTCGTGTTTGCATGTGAGCGTGTGTGACAGTCCTTTTCAGAACAAGATTACATGCGTGGGCAGGCGAGGAGTGGCTTCAGACAGTAAATCAATGGATTCAACTGTAAAAGTGTTGTAGAACGTCTACAGGTTAGCGCAGAGCGCAGGGGGAGCCGTGTGGCTTTAACCTGAGCCTTTACCTCCTTTCGTGGGCACACACACACACACATACACAGCTCTGGTTTCACACACATTGTTTTATTTAGCATGTCCGCTGTCAGCTCATTTGGAGGAGTGGTACTGAGTTGGAATAGTATTAATTGCGAGGGATCTATGACCTACGATCACTAACCTGAAGCACCATACTAGCCCGGATGCTAATGGTATTAAATGCCATTGTTTCCGACACTTTTAATTCACCTAGAGTAAGCCGAGAACACACACACATCTGTTTATACACATGCATACATGCTCCTTAAATCCCTAAACCTCATGGCCTTTCTGAACAACTTCTGATTGGTTAAGAGGTGTGACCATTCATCCAATCACTTCTCAGGGAGTACGTCTCCACTTACTCTACTAAAGTCAAATAAAATTACATTCACATTAACCAAAACATGTAGGGCATAGCCAGACTTGATTTTGTCCATTTGTATGTGGCTGAAACAAAATAGCTATTTACTAAATATTTTGACGAAACAGATATTTAATAAAATGCATATTATTCAAGATATTTCTTTTTAAATAACACATACATACAATGAATTGCTCACAATAAGACCAGTAACAATGACACTGGACTGGACTGTGGTGGACTGGACTGTCAAATTTGTAAAACTGAGACAAAAATTCACTCAATTTATTTAAATAAAAAAATAGTGAATCTGAAACCTTAATTCAATTCGACAAATTTAAAATAGCTCAACAGATCATGCTCCTGTACTTTACAGGAAAACATGCTGTTTTACCATTCAATTTATTTCACATGGTAGAAAAATTTCATTCAGTCAGAACTCTGATTGGTCCTGCACCCCACCAGCATCTGTCACATAAATCAATTTAAGTAATTATGAATTTGAAAATAAAAAGTTATTTGCTAACCACAATGTGCAATCATTGGAAAACCGCAACATGATTCATGTGGGCCACCGACTAGTGTGCCATTGTTAGCGCTTGACAGCAGAGTCTCCAGCGAGAAAAAGCACGGGGGAAGGGTGCTGTTGAACCGAGACAGACATTCTTTTGTTACCTGTTCAGCAAAACCAAAATAGCCTGCAGGCTTTAAGGCTGGAACTGATATACAACGTCCCTTAATCAAAGAACAAAATGACAAGCTTTCTGTGTCACGCCTAGCACTGCCTCTCCACTACAGCCACAGGGCTTTAACTGGCAGCCATCTTTAGCAACGGCAAACCAGGAAGTGATGAAGTTATCATATTGTTGTGTTTCTGGTGAAACAGCAAAAAATAAAACAGATTTAGAAAATCTGTACAGAAAAAAAAAAAAAAGTCTTACGATTAGCATAGGTACTGAACTACAATTTATATTCCCCAGAGAGCACACATACATTTGACGAGACATTTTTTGAGGAAAATACATGCTGATGTTAGATTAACATTAACTGAATGTTTACACAACATTTGTGATTCAAAATTTACGTACGTTTTTATGTAAATATGACGCTTAAAACTGCACAATGCTGTCTAGATGAATAATTTAGCAGACATCTTGCAAACATATGTGTATCTACTTGTTCTGTACATTGCGTTTCTCTCTCTCTCTCTCATCAACACGTTAGCTATGCTAGGCTTGAGGCCCATTCACGGCAAGAACGATAACTATGTTAGCATCCACAACACACAAAAATAATAGTCGGGTGGATTCTGATAGGCTGTCAGTGTTTCATTCAGAAAGTGATTCCAATGATATCTTTCCTCTGTGCCGTTACAGTTGTGGACTTCCCTATTCTCATTGAGTTAGACGATTATTAAAACTTCATATTTATCGTTATAGTTACTATCCTTGATGTGAACGGCCCTTTAGTCTGGAAAAAAACAGGACAATTAAGCATGGCTTGCGAAGACCGCAGCCAAGACAATAGTCTCAGGCCTGGGCTTTGTCTTCTAGTCTTAGTCCTGTTCATGAGCTCCAGCTGATCCTTTTTAAAGATTTGAAGGACAAAGGAGCCCAGTTGAACTTTAGGATGAGAGGTGGGACCTTGGCGTGCTCTCCATCACCCCAAAGACAAAAAAAACCCTCTCATGACCACGACATTAGGTCTGCACCCTCCCTTTATTTAACATTCACCAAGACATACTCGCGCATGCACCAAAAAAGACTCTGATTTGCCTCCCGATGCAATGCAAACACACAGAACACATCAATGGCAGAGCCGTGCTGTGTTTCAGACCGCAGCGTTGCGGTTGTTCATTTAGACGGGGTGTGAGGACAGGCCTTTGTGTGGTTAGACTGGTGTCCACACACACCAGCACACACTTGCCCTCTGCCCCAGTTGTGTGGCCTGTAATCTTGTAATTCTTGGCCTGTGGCCTGTAAAAGGTCAGCTTTGAAACAAGATTACGGTGTTCTACGGTCAGGGTTTCACCTGTGTGATGTCATAGTGTAATCTACACGTCTGCTAACTCAAATGCTACTCACCATTTAGTAGACCAAAGCATAACCTCAGGAGAGATTGAAGTGAAAGAAAACAAGATGGTACAAAACTGTGAAACATTGCATGATAATCAACAAAGCCGCATTTGAAACGCTCTAATGCTTTATTTCCACATATTTTATTTACAAATATCGTGTGTGAATTGATTTTATTCCTTATCCCTGCTGATTCATGATTACATAAATGTGCTTTATTAGGCCTATATCTTTTCAAAATTGTGGCATGTTTTTTGTGGGCAGGTTATGTAGGCTTGTGATTACATCACCATTTAGCTCTCGAGTCGAGGGTATGTATGCGTGCGTGTGTGTGTGTGTGTGTGTGTGTGTGTGTGTGGATGTTCTGATTCAATGATGAAGCATCTGGGTGGGTGACAGACAGATGGAGTTATGAGTGAGTAAATGTATTTACCTTTTTACGCATATTATTTACACTGAATTGTACGATTAATATCATCCATGCCCTGCTGCCGGTCTGGAACGGCAGTCACGATAGCAAACCCATCATCTGTCTCCCTCTCGCTCTCTCTCTTCTCTGTAGATGTAGCCAAGAGCCCAGACAGCAGTGTTTCACCCTACCCTGCGATTCCACTCTCAGCAAACATAACTAGAGGATTTGAGTTGCATATTTTCTAGCCGTGTACTGTAATAGTATGTCTGTCTACTCATTTCAATGTCAAATTACACATTATAAAGTAGACTCCTTCTGTGTAGGGCACGCTTCAAAGAACGGCAGTTATAGAAGTCTGACTAACCAACCCAAATTATGGTGCATCTCAAACCAGTGCCACTGGGCCCAGACGAACGCTTCATTTAGAACGGGGTGAGGAAGGATGTTGCGTGTCTATTTCTTCCTTTCAGAGGCTATGTTTACAAGGATTTACATGCCTGTTAAAAGTCTTTCAGAACTTGTAAGGAATGAAATAAATAGATCAAGCTAATTTCTATATTCAAAATATTTTATGCAATATACTCGAGTAACATGGCGTGTTTATGTAGGTCTACAAATACATCAACTCTACGTTACAATGTTTTCCTCAAGCTATGGCATGCAAATTTTAGGGGCAGTGTGACTCCAAAAGGGGCAGCTTGACTCCAAAAATAACTCTTTTTTATTTTTCATAGTCATTCAGTTTGAGGAAGTGTCGCTGTCTCTCAATGTGTGTGTGTGTATGTCACGCTGCCTCTGTCAGACAACCATCTGTCCGATGGGAGCTGTATGGAGGCATCTGATTGGTCAGTCTGCCTGAATAGAGAGGGGTTTGATGGGAAGGGTCATGTGTCGGACTGCTCTTAGACACACAAACACACATTGCCAGCTAAAGTGTGACTCACTCCGTCACACAACAACAAAAGAGCTCAGCTGACATTGCAGAAAATCCCCATGTACAAACCAAAAAAACACGTATTTTGCTCAGCGATCTTCAATCACAGTAGCAGTCTAAAGAACTGCTGTGAATTTCAGACAGAAATTTCACATAGGATGCATTATATGCCCTGAGAAAAGAACTGGCCAATCAGAATTGAGTATTCCAGAGAGCTTTGTAAAATACAGCTGGAAATCCCACACAAATTGTACAAAAATTGAATTCATGATCTTAAAAAAACAACATAAAACTACTCACTTAAGTAATTTGACATATTTCAAACTGAATACTCAACAGTAAATAACATGAATTGAATAAATAACTTGAATGCAACCATCTGCATCTGATTGGATTGTGAAAAGTAGACTTTGACATTATAGGTAAATATAAATTGTCTCCGCCCATGGCCTTGGCTACATCAGAAGAAAACATTGTTTCAGAATCATCCACAATACAATCAAAATGTTACAGAAAATGAAG
This sequence comes from Leuciscus leuciscus, assembly GCF_965113295.1. Taxonomy (NCBI): domain Eukaryota; kingdom Metazoa; phylum Chordata; class Actinopteri; order Cypriniformes; family Leuciscidae; genus Leuciscus; species Leuciscus leuciscus. Next base: position 10,324,325 of record NC_138737.1, read on the forward strand.
GTAAAATTTTGATGTAATGAATTATTTTTCCCCTTTTTATACAAATGCAGAACAGACATAAATCTTACAATCTGTATGTTAAAGCACACAATGAGGCTGAGAGGCGATTCAGTTGCATGATGAATTTTTCAAAGCCAAACTCGTCCAGTAATTTGTCATCATGTTTCTTTCTATCCGTGCTTAACTGCCATTAATAATACATATCAGTGTCATGAATGAATGAATGAATACAAAAAAAGTAGGAATGAATGAGGTTTTATTTGTTTAAAGAGCGCATGTTGCAGATATAAAGCCAGTCAGAACATTGGATCTAGTTCCTTTCTTTCCTACTTCATTCATTCTTTCCTAATTCGTTCATTCACTTGTACTTGTTATTCTGGTGTGACTAGGAGCCCATTCCGACAGTCTGCCTGAAATGAAACGTTCATGTCTTTCATTAAATCAAACATTTACCTCACACTTTATATATTAGCACATCCAGTCTCGCATTGACAATCACAGTAACCCAGGAAACCCCCGAAACGCATCTATTTTCCCACCCCTCCTCCCTGTTAATGCCAGACACAGAAAAAGCTCCCTCCTCCATCCCACACTCTTCTGTCTGCCAGCCCCCCCATCACATCTTTCTCCACCTCCCCCAGCCGTCCCTATCAGGCAGGTATATGAATGCTTTCCCAAAGGCCAGCCAATACAAACACACACACATTGACTGGGCTGACTGATGTGTGGGGGCTGGTGGAAGGAGTGTGAAAAGAGAGGATGCCCTGTGATGAACCTCTCTCTTTTATCTGTGTTTATCTCCATCTGACATTAATGAGATTTTAGCTACTGCATCCTGGGGGAGGGGGTGGACAGACTAGGAGGCTTAGCAGCGTGTGTCTAAGAGGGTGTGATATAATGTCACAACAGAGCTTAAGCTATGACGAGGGGAAATTATGTAAGAGGGTATAATTTTCCAAAATGTCTTCTTTTCGATTGCAATATAACTGAAATCGCAACGTTTCTGAGTTCACTAAGAATCTCTGTAACTGTGTAGGAAGTAAGGGCATCAGGTTAGCTCTCTTGAGTTACAATGCTTTGAGCTCCAAAAGCTAGTGAGCTATGCAGCATACTTACTACATTAGAACTTCACTACTGACTTAAAATTATATACATAATATAGCACTTATTGTACTGATACTTTCAATATTAAAGGATTTATATTTATAATCAATATTTCTCTCACTCTTAATTTAGCCCAAATAAGGTATCTAAGGAGGCAGCATTATTATTTTAATGTGGGATTGATTTATTTAAATTATTAATTATTATTATTATTATGCTATACACAGCATATTTCATTTGATGTGAATTAAAATGAGGCTGTTTGGCAGTGAAGAAGTTCAGTCTCTTCACTGTGTAATACTATCATGTACATGGATATCAATTGACAAAACATTGGAGATTTGCCTATAAAACATTTCCAGTGGAAAACAATTAGGGATGCACCAATATGAAAATTTTGGCCGATAATCAATAATTCTTTATATTTGAAAGCTGATGACCAATATATTGGCCGATAAATATATACCATGTCCCAAGCACACACTTATAATGTTCTCATCATCATTTTATGTAGCCTATATGACAGACTTGTGCTGTGCATGTTGCACTTAACTGTATTTTCCTTTTTTTGTTTTTTGTTATTCCAATCATATTTAAAGCAATTCAAAACCATCATGGCGAACAGTGTGCATCTGAAGTGTCTCAGCTGAAGGAAATAATCCATTATTTATCAGCTTTAATATATTGGCAACATTTTCTTATCGGGCTGATTACGATAACATTAAAAATGAACATATATCGGCCAATACAGATATGGAGGCCGATATATCGTGCATCCCTAAAAAACGGTTGTGATATTGCATATTGAACAAACTGTATTTCCATCCCTCACAGCCTCGCTTTTGCTTGCATCAAATTAAATAGGGCACCTAGTGTGAAGGAAGTCTATTTCTCAAGTATATTTGATCTCTCAAGCATATTTTAAAGTCATTGATGGCAACAACAAAAAAACAAAGACTTACTCCCTGCTGAGGTTGCTAAATAACGATGAACAGCAAAGCAGAATAAGTGCCATTTTGATTTGAAAACTCAGCTCAAGAGGTGAAAAACTGATCAAATTAGCAAGGATGTGGCTAATAAGCCAAGCATGAATGTTCACACATGAATTAAACTGTTAGTGTAAAAAAAAAAAAAAAAAACACTAATGAATTGACTTGCATTTGCATTAAAGAGCCACAAAAGCAATTAGGGTTTGAATTGTTCCAGGGAGATGTTCGTGTCTTATCTCTAAAACAAAGCCACATATTTTCTCTCCTTGCCCGGTTAATCACAGTTATGATCCATCAGTTCGGGCTTGTCAGTGACGGACTATTTGAAAAATCTTAATTAGCACCTAAAGGAGACTCGTTAGAACACTCAGCTGCTGCTCACTCCTGAAAAAAACCCTGTCGAATTTAATAACCACCCAGGACTACACATGAGGGATTTTTTTTTTTTTTTTAAACCAGGATCAGTGGGAACTAAGAATGAGCTTTGTTATGAAAGCAAGAGATTACCGTGCTTTTTTCACAGAGTTTCATACTTTGTAAAACTGTTCGGGTTTCTCGTCTGGCACTCTTGCGCAACAATAAAAATGACCCTTGCGGATATCCAAACAAAAGCCTGTTCATATCAGTAACCGACTGAACCACACAGGGTCCGTTTCTCTGGCTCGCAGGTCTTTGACCTCACGAGTCCAAGTTCTGGAACATGAGGAAGACTTAGACCAGTGAGGTCTCAGAACAGCCGTTCGACTCGGTTCTCAGACGGATCCTCCGGTTTATATCGTCGGGGCAGCTGCAGGACTATCCGTAGCCTACCCGTGAAGCCCCTCGCATTCTGAAGGGGAGGCAGAGAAATGCGCAAATGCAGCTTTTCGCGATGCAGCCATTGATATGCATACCAGGGGCCAGCTGCTGCTGAGTAGAGTTGAGCCATCCGCTGTGTGTGTGTGTGTGTATGTGTGTGCGCAGCTTAAGAGCGATATGCCTGGCGAATAAGACGGGACATACCTAATATCCCCTTAGGGAACTGGCTTCCTCTCCCAAAGCTCTTGCACCCTCTCAGTTCTCCACCAGATATCCCAGAATTCTCTGAGGCGCTGGGGTGGTGGTAGATAGGGATTTGGAAAGATGCCACTCTCGCTCGCTCTCTCCCCCCCTCTCTCTCTCTCTCTCTCTCTCTCTCTCTCTCTCTCTCTCTCTCCAAAATAAAAATCACAAGTCAGCCGAACCGAACGCGGAGGACGGAAGAGAGAAAATGAACACGCAAGGTGTTCATCAAAAGCATTTTCAAGGGCGTGATTTGGAGAAAATTACGTAGCTTTGTTTCCAAAGAGCGAACAATTAAGCGAGAAAACTGCTTCAAAGGCTGAGAGCGGTTAAATGCTTTAATGACTAGATGATTAGAGAGGTTTACTGCCCACTTCCAGCACCTGGGGGGAATTAAAGATCGAGAGAAAGGGAAAAAACACTTGATTGTAGAGGAGACGAGAAGTCAGCAGGAGAAGGGTTCTGATACCGAGCAGGTGTGTGTGTGTGTGTGTGCGCGCGCGCCGGCAGACACGGAGCGAATGCGAATACGAGAGTGAGAGGGCACGCTTCATTCATGCCCATTCATACACACGTTTGCATAATCAGTCTCTCGCTGCACTTCGGGAGTGGCTGTCCTGGAATGCGGCTGTCGCAACTCTCCCTTCCCGTCACTGAGCTGTGGTTTTCCTGCACTGGCGGCAAGAACACGCCGTCTGCCAAAACTCTCGAAATAACCCCTGATAAAAAACGCCTCCACATTTAACAGGAAACTCAGAGGGGGAAATCAAATGCATGACTACGTGGGAAAGGCTCATGATATGGGCTTTCTTGTGCTTACTGCTCTGAAAAATGAAAATGCCAACTATTTCATCAAGTAGGCGAAATCTGACAATGTAAAATGGGCAGTGAAAAAACATTATTATAACAGGGCTGTAATTAAACATTCATTTAGTTTTCATCCGTTTTCACAAATGTGCATTTTTGTAGTTCACGTGGAGACATATAACGGTATACTTGTACTTTGAAACCCGTTTTCAAAAGTTTGTGTTTTCAGGCCCCCAAACCACAGTTGTTCTGTAAATGAACGGCTAAAACGCATGAACGTTTTTAGTGTGTCGTGTAAACGGCCCCTCAATCTATTTAGTCCGTAATCCACCTAATCATTCATCGCCACTCCTGACAATTACGTCCAGACATTTTTATCAGTATAAAGTAATCATGATAGCTCATGAAGCCAACTCAACACCTGGACTTACACTTTGAACCTGTATACTACAGTTCAGCAAACTCAAACCTTGTTTACCAAGCTGCCAAACTCTTTTAAACCCTTTGAACAAGATCTCAGACAAGCGTAACACAATTTCCTTCACCACAGAGTATTAAAAGATGATGTGTTTGGACCTGAGACAGCTTTACAGAACATAATGGCTAGGTGCATTTTACGCTTAATTATTGACTGTGTGTCTGAGCGAGGGACACAGAACATCCTGTCTTTCTATGTCTTCCGGCTGCTGACTGAAAGCACCAGACAGACACGCACTCACAAACACTTATATATACACACACACATGTATATGTCGAGGGAGGTTGAGCAACTACACAGTCTGTGACCTTCCCTCAGCAAGCAGCAAAGAAAAAGGAAGTTCCTTCACCCCACCCAGAGACAGAGAGAGTGAGAGAGAGAGACTGCCAGACTGCTTTTCACAGATGAGGAACAGTAAGATCTGTAAATAACTCAGCAGAAAACAAAATAGCTCTGTCACAATCGCACAGACAGCAACGTAAACACAGTATACAAACATACAGACTGTTACATCTACATTACTCGCATGTGGAATGCTTGTTACGCAAGGTTGCAAACACAAATTAATATAAATGTGCACATATAACCGTTTTCAACATTGATAAGAAGAAATGTTTCTTGAGCACCAAATCAGTATTAGAATGATTTCTGACGGATCATGTGACACTGATGACTGGAGTAATGATGTTAAAAATGGTCATCACAGGAATAAATTACATTTAAAAATATATTTAAATAGATCACGATTAGTTTAAATAGTACACACGATATTACTGTTTTTACTGTATTTTTGATCAAATAAAGACAGCCATGGTTAGCTTAAGAGACTTTTCAATCATCATTTGAAATCGAGCTTATAGCTCAAAGCATTTGCATCAAGCACGTTTCAAGCCTCAGTCTTATTCTACAAACATCTGAGTGGCAAATGAAATTGTGTGGAAGCCATTATGAAGTCATCAATATCAAATCGCAGACTCTTCCTGGCAAAGGAGTGACCAGGCGGTCGGGCATATGTAAAAATACACCGAATCTCCCCCTCTTTAGATGGATATAATGATATATTCCACTTCCGTTTCCAGACGGTTTGAGAGTGTTCCCTCTTGTGTGTGGTGAGAGGAAGGAAAGCTCTTGAGATGAATAAAAGCCTGCTGTGGGGGGTCTGATAATGTGATAATGCAGAGAGCTCCGGGACATTTTGGGCTCACTCGAGACCAAGGGAAACAGCTCGATGTTAACGAGGCAACGTCATTCACCGTAAGGGACAATTCAATCTGCAAAGCACTTATGACACACATCGTCCGTGCAAAAAGAGACAGAAAACGGCAAATGTGTGTAAACACGCTGGAGAGCAGGCCTCAGTTTACATTCTCTCGCTCTATTCATACAGGGAAAGTAAGCTGGAGGTGGTGGAGGGCTGATCAGAGAGAGATGGGAGGGAGGAGATGTTGGTGAATGCACTTCTTTGTTGGTTCATACTCCGTTTCCACCACAATACTCCAATCCCTGCATCATCAGCTCCATTCAAGGGAAACAGTTCATGCAAATGACCAGGCCTGCCATTCATTGAGTGTTTGTGTGTGTGTGTATTGGAGGGGGGGGGGACACATTACTAAAAAACTTTTCCTCTAATCCTCTACCTCACAAACAGGACCGTGTCTGCAGCAAGAGTCAACCATTAGAGCCCCAGGGTTAAGATGAGCCGCCACACATGCAAGTAATCCGAGACTGGAGACAATCCAAAGCAGATAAACATAAAACAATCAGCCCGAGACTACTTTATCCCATTATTCCTTCCAAAAATACCCAGAAATGAACTTTACAATGCATATTTAAGCAGCAAACTTGGTTGGAGCGCAGCTCAGAAAGCATGTTTTTTTTCCCTCAGCAGCCCCGTGATTAAACCCTCAATGGCCTGATCATTAAAAACACATCCACTGTCAAGTACCTGTGATAGCTAAACGGCCCATTTCAGAATTACCATAACATGACGCCATTGCCGTGGGACATGTGGAAGTCATGCTGAGCTCGAGAGACAGATGGAGGAATGAGATGATAAAAAACAAGCACTAGACAGAGAGAGAGAGAGATGAAGACTACAAGCGCCCTAGCCTTTAATGGCTCTAAATGATTGTTTATTTACGCAGTCAGCGCTGTATCTACAGTAAAGGTTAACGGGACAGAGGTTGTGACACTGAGGGTTAGTTACTGGTCAATTAAATTCAGCAAAGCCCAAAAAGCTACCAAGAAATGCTCTCTGTGAGAGATTGCATTTTTTGCATCGGTCTGCTCAAGTTAAATATTTCATGCCATTAAATTTAGGCCACTGCGACGGCCATTCTATCTTGACGTCCGCCCACAGATTCCACATCTCACCCCCCTCCCGGATATCAGGTTGTAACATTTGGACTGGGAAACCAATATCATGATAGTCTCTGGAGTCTGGAGACTGGGTCACCAAAGAACTGACACTCTTGGCCCCTTTCCAAGCACTCATCTAAGGAGGGAAGCTGACACTACTTGGAATATGCCAACGCAAAACTTAAGACATACAAATTTCACCCTGGTGGTGTGGCTTAGCGGTTAAAACATCTAGTCTGCCAACTTTAAGATTGTTGCTTTGAATACCAGCAGAGGTGATTCATGAACATCGCCACAGTGCCCCATCACACTTAACCTCAGGTTGTGCCAAGAGGAATGTCCCTATAAGAAGTGCACTGTACATCTGCCAAATAACTACTTACTGTTGAGTCTGAAGTTTGTGTCACCAAAGATCTGACACTATTGGCCTTTCTCCAAGCATTCATCTGAAGACGACCCATTCCAACAACATCTATTTTTTTTATATTTCTAATATTTATTTTTGAGTGACTAACTTATAATCCAAAAGTGACAAAAAGTTTCAATTTCACTACTAGTTTCAATTGTTTTTACATGCAAGATGCAATGACTAGTCAGAATGACTGTTTTATAGTTCAATATAAGTTCAATATAATTGCAAGATTAAAAATATTTACAGTAGCAACTTGGGATACAATAGTGTCTAATAAAGTAGTATGATCCAGTTAGTTCTAGGAAAACCGTAACAGATAGCTACTAGTAGCCAGACTATTTCTAGTAAGCCTGATTGAATATTAATACATTTTAAATAATTACTAAAACTGAAATAGGTGGAAAACATTCTAGTTGGAAGTGAACAGTTGATGTCTGAAGCACTGAAACAAACATTTGGGTTACACTTTATTTTAAGGTGTCTTTGTTACACTGTAATTATACATTTAAATATTGAGTAATATTAAGTACCTACATGTACTTACTATAGGGTTAGGATTAGGGTTTGGTTTAGGGTTAGATGCATGTAATTATGCACAATTTATAGTTATTACTATAGTAACTACATGTAATGACACTGTGAAATAAAGTCTTACCAATATTTGCCTCTACCAAGATAATAAGTAGCAGCAAAGGAATAAGTAGTTTGCAATGAATTACTTGATATTTGGGACTAATTTAATAGACACTACTAGTCACTATCTACTGGAATAAGTATCTAATGAAGTTATTCGTGAAATTGGAAAAGATGGTAGTCTCAATTGGCTTACATTTGCCATTAAAAAAACAAGCAGCAAAATAGGCACTAGTGAGTTTAAAAGGATGAAACGTCTTGTCATAGACGTCTGACACATGCAGTCCACTACAACAAAACTTAATCAGTTCTCCCTGCACTAGAGCAGGGGATGCAGCGCAAAATGCAACAAACTGGCTCACCCGTGATGCTTTCCGCTTGTATTTATTGGCGAAGTCAAATTTCTCCTTAATGTCATCCAGGAGCTGCTCCAGACGCGCTTTCTCCTCTTTCCCCGTGTAATCCGGGCTCAGGAGCACATACGCCCTCCAATTTGCCGAGTCAAAGCCCCAATGGCAAGTCCTGTTCTCCAGCGATTTGTGACTGTGCACCACGAATTTCTGGGTCGGGTACATGAGCCTGCAGTCCATGCATTGTATGCAGGGCGCGTTGGGATTCGTGTAGAGCTCCGGGACCAGAAGACCCTTACACTTCCCGAAGCACTCGTGATAGATCTTGAAGCTCTTTTCGGTGAGTTCCAGCTCGATGGAGCCGTAAAGCTCCTTCTTGGAGTGCGGTGGGTACGTGCCCCCGTAGATGAGCGCGTTACACAGGCGCTCCGAGTCCGTCTTGGTGATGAGCCCGCAGGACGGCGCGGAGAACGGCAGGATCCCCATCACCTTCAGGATCTCCAGCTGGTCGGCGGTACAACGCGAGCAGTAAATGTGCAGGTCGTCGCACACCGAGTTAATCTGCTGGAGCGAGAAATCCCGCAGCACTGTGTTGAGGATCTGCGGCAGGCACAGGCGCTTCTCGCCGCCCACCACGAAGCACGAGATGGTCTCGCTCTCCAGGACCGTCTCGCACCTCTCCGTGGAGCGGTCGGACGGGATGAAGAGCGGCCCGGGCATCACCGGAGGAGGCTGCATAGGGGGGAGATGCAGCACGGGCTCCGGGACATCTTTGCCATCCTTTTTGAAGAGAAGATCGTGTTGCCATCTGGCCGAGAAAGCGGCCGGTCCTCCGAGAGAGCTCATGGAGCTCAGGTGAAACTGTTTGAGAGTTTGTTGCAGTCCCGGGTGAGGCTGGAAACTCTGTCGCGTTATTGTTTCCATGTTTCGCGCACCGCGTTGTCGTTGAAACCGAGCGTCTGACGAGAAATACGACTCAAAGGTCCTGGTACCGCGTCTCTAAATCCAAGTCTGTGAAAACAAGCACAAGAAGGCCGATAGGGCTTCATGAAATCCCCACTCAGACGAAGGTTACCACCGGCGTGTCTTCCCCTGCAGCGGGCTCTCTCCTGTCCATATCAACAGACAGACGCGTACAGAAAACTCAAGTGTAACACAAGCAAAAGCGCGCAAGTTGTAGAAAAACTATCCCACGGGGGAGCCGAACTTGTCCCACGTCAAATTCAGGAGTCAAATACACAATCCACGAACTTTAAATCCGTATTTTCCCCTGCGAGTAGAGATCGCTGCAGCCGGACACGGCGCGTCGCCTCCGCTCCTCTGCCCCTGCAGTTCAGTGTGACTGAGTCAGTGAGCACAGCCTCTCTCTCTCTCTCTCTCTCTCTCTCTCTCTCTCTCTCTCTCTCTCTCTCTCTCTCTCTCTCTCTCTCTCTCTCTCTCACTCTCTCTCTCTCTCTCTCTCCCTCTCTCAGTGTTTGTGTGTGTCTGGCTCAGTCATTGAATCCCAGCCAAGAATGTGACTGACTCCGCAGGCTGTGGCTCTTCCAAGAACCAGCCTTCACTCCCCACTGCTGTAGAGACAGTCACTGACTGTACATATAATATCTATTTATAATAGAAATATTTATTATTATTACTATTTATATTTATAAATACTTAAACGTTTTTACTTTTTTATTATTATCTTATTTTAGTTGATTTATTGCCTTATTTTTAATTTAGTTATTATAAATCTAATTCATTATATCCAATTAATTATACTGTTAATGATTAAATATTAGGCTATTTCTTAAATATATATGACAGCTTCGTTTGTCACCATTTACAATATTGTCAAAGTGTGAACAGTACTTAAAATATTAAAATAGGCATATGAAAAATAAATAGGGTGAAGTAAATAAAGAAAAATATGAAATGAAGGGAATAATAAAAGAAAGAGAATTTTAAAATATTTTAAATATGTATTAAATCAGCCTAGTGTGCCACATTTGTTCTATTGTTAGTGTACTTTTTAAATGTTGCACTTTGTAGGCTACTTGAATAACATAATGCAAATGTAGGCCTATATGTTTTTCCATAAACATTAAATTGAAAATTAAGATTCATAATTATAGTATGTGAGCATCTTTGTTTCCATCAGTCATTTCTGTTATTTCAAATGTCCGCATTTTATATAAAAAAAAAAAAAAAAGGAGTTTGAGTACATTTTTCTATATCGGTTAACAACTGTATCTGTCATGGGTTCTGGACTCATTCATCTTTACTTTCACTTTCATGGACTTTCAGTTAGTTTTCATTCATCACATGTGTTCCTTTGTTTGATTTTCCCGCCACTCATCAGTAACCATGGACACTAATCATCATCACAGCTGCTCATCATTCAGTTCATCATCATGTATTTAAGTTCCTCCCTGTTGTCTGTTGATGTTTGCGTGTTCATTATTATGATTATTTTTATACATTTTGTTTATAGGCGCCTTACATGACACTCAAGGACACCTTACAAACACAATAAAACAATCAACAATAACAAATACTCCTTATTAAAGCCTGGATACCAGTATTAAAATGTAAAAGTAATCATATAAAATCCATGCAGGCTCTGTAACACTTTATGTCAGTTCCTGAGTTTATTGTAGGCTATTATTAAATCACTTCGTATTGGATCATGTGTACCTTCGTCTTCCTCCTGTGACAGTATCATTGCAGGTTGTCACGGTGGCACCACTTTTAAATTAAGGCTGCAATTAAACCTCAAACTGCACATTTGTACACTGAACATTGCAAATGAACGTCTCGGGCAGGAGGTAATAAGAGCATTTTTTTGCAGGCAGGCATCAGTGGGTTGATGGGTGGAGTCTGAAACAGACGCTCTAATTTAGACTGACTGCGGTCTGAGTTTGTAAGCTTTGGTTTTCCTGAGACTTCTAGACTGAGATGAGCACAGCATACTAAACTGGAGAAGTACTACATGACTAACCAACAAACATTTGTATGACATGACAAATTCTTTTGAATATTTTGCCATTAATATCAAACAATCAGGTCGAGCACATCAAGCAATAATAATATAACCCCTTGCATCATCATTCTCCTCATAATCATCATGTTTATATTGTAAATGGATGTTCAGTATAACATCACAGGTTTATACACACAGACTTCCAGCACTTCCTTTCTAATGCTGTGAGCTATTTAAATTCATATCTTGCTGTTCAAATACGTATATGTATGGATGTTATGTCTGTAGATGGGAGTCATTTCATTCACATTTCCTCTAATACTACAGTGCTGTACATATGCCAGTGATTTATTAATAATTCTCTTCAGATCGAGTCCAACAGAGGTCAATGTAATTTGTTGCAGTAGCTCCCTCTAGCTCCAAGGTGATGTTACTGCAGGTGGAATACAATGGGACAAATGGCCTTGATACATTGAATCAGTTCTCCAAACTGCCAACCATTTGTAGAAGGAATGCAAAATTAGGGTGAAAAACTGAATCTGTGAAATATAAGATATTAATGCACAGATCATATACACTTAAAATAGTAAAATAATGTAAAATGGAGAAACAGAATTTGATCTTGCATGTCTTGCTAAGAAAACATCTAGTTTCAATTAAAATAATTGAATAATGTGCATAAATCCCTTTTATCTGTATTGACTATACGAGGACATTGTGCTACCAGTTCTTCATTCGGATAGCTTTAGTTTTTCCCCGAAAGTCTATATGTGATCTGTTCTTACAGCTTCGTGATAATGTGATGAGAGAAGGGAATTCTTTTTAACAGCCTTAGATTCCTTCTTTCAGAAGTTTTATTTGGATTTGCGTCATGGATTCTGGAAAAGCCCAGCGAGTTTGACCAAAATATGATCATTAGGCTTCTGCTGTCTCTCACATTTTTGCACATATATGGAAATATATTCAAATGGGTGGTGTGAACACGAACTGCTGACCCAAACTCTTTTTGGATGCGTTTTTTTTTAAGGCCTGTTTCAAATTGCCAAATATTACTCATCCATCATAATGGATGTGCAATCAAAAAAAACGAATAACAATAAACAAACTTTTTTTCATCCCATTAAGGCTACTCGCATTAGACGTTTTAGTATTTCTGTCCTTGAATAAAATTCCTTTGTTGGCTACCAACACTAAATAGTTAGAGTCATAAGCATACAAGCTTTATTTAGACAGCTGTAAAAGCATATGAATAGAAAAAAAAGGAAATCCATTTCGTGACTATAACAACAGGTTTGTAATAAGCCAGACCCCTAAAACGCAAATGCACTGGGATTGGCTGTCTTTTGTGTAGGCGTCGTGACATGTCCGCAATAATTACATTGCAGAAGAGTCAATTACCTATTTAAATTTATGCAGTGACAATTTAAATGGCAGACGCATTACGGATATTTGTTTTTTATGTGTGAAAATCAATGAATCAGACTTGCTAATTCATTTATTTAATCTATTTACTTTTTTTTCTCTCAAAAAGGTGGACAAAAATGGAACAAAGAGGTGTGAATAATAATATTTGATCAGGTGGGTTGCCATTAAAAGGTTATGAACTGCACGGTTTAAGAGAGATTTGGTGTGTGTGGTTGATGTTGACAGCCAGTTTTCTCTGCACCACCACCCTCTTAACAAACAGGATCAACGTATATCTGGTAGGCTCAGATAAGAAGAGACTAAAGATAAGTGATGCATTACTGCTATTTATTCATCTTTTAAGACGCAGAATTATATGCAGTGATACATCCTGATGTTTTGTAAACACACGGATTAGGGGTGGGCATAAAGTCTCTTTTTCTCAGCACAGCCGGTGCAACCTGTGCCAGCTGTCTGACAAGTGGAACCTGTCAGAGCCGTGACCTTTCTGAGAAAGGGCAGACCTGCAGCTTAATCATTCTGGTGAGAAGCCGTGCCCACATCTCTCCCTGAGGAGACGCCACTCCTCCGGTTACATACTGGCAGCTTGGCAGGCGCAGAGCTGTGGTAACAGATACTGGCTGAGAAGATTTCTGTCAGGCTCATTTTGTGAAAAGTGTCTTAAAGGTGATTGTCTGTAGTTTAGGTAAAAGTTGCAAAATACTTCCTACTAACTTAGCTTAACATGCAACTTTAGGTAAGCCAATTGCAGGTTGATTTCCCCTTAAAGACACCTTGAAATCAAAACGAACAAGTCTTTTTTTTAATTTTATTTTTAATGGAATATTGCAGTATTTGATATAAATTAATCTTTAACCAAAATAACTTCCCCTCCCTCTTAAGGTCCTTGCACACAAGTCCGAAATTTTCGTATGCGTCATTCCGTGGCTCTGTCAAAACTAAAAAAATTGTCAAAACACCTCACGAAATGCTTGCTACGGATGCGAAACCAAGGGGGTGATCTTTCAGAAAAAACTGAAGCTTCCCCGGGCGCCGCCATTGATTAGCAGACCATCACCTGCTGTTAGCATTTCATTGACTCCCATTCATTTTGGCGTCACTTTGACAGTGAATAACTTTACATCTGAGGCGTTTAAAGACTCCATTTGTCCATTATTTATTTCTAAACAAACACGAAAATGTATAAAAGGCTCCATTACCTTGTATCTTACGTTATGGCCCGTAGAAGCAGTTTTTGTAAAAATAGGCTAACGATTGCGTCATAACCACGCGACTCTCTGTCGCACAGTAGAGAAATTACCGTATGGACAGGAGGAGAAGCTTGCTCGCAATTGGGGGGACGTGGAGGCAAAATGACAAAATAATTCATCAGAATACTTAGCAAAAGTTGCTCCTGCTCCTAGCTCATGGACAGTTCCTACTCACACTCTCCGTCTCTGCAAGTTTCGGAAGGGAATGATTCAGATTTCTCTTGGTACAGCTAGGCTACTAGAAGACAGACGGGTTGCTCACGTCACATCTACGTCGTCAAGCTCAGTTTGAGTCTGCGCAGTACGCTCGGCCATCAGGAAGTGAGTGCTTCTAATTTACTTCACTTTTCTCCGTTGAATCCAATGGGGTCGCTGTGTCCATTTCTTTTACTGTCTATGGTCAAAACACCTCTCAAAATGCTTGCTACAGATGCAAAACACGCAGAAAATCGAACCCGATACGATTTATTTTTATTTTTATGAAGGGACGAAATTTTCAGAGGCAGTGTGTAAACATGATTTCTGCAACTACTGCAAACACTGCAACTTGAGGTCGTATTTATTTTTTAACGTGCGAAAATTTCAGACTAGAATTTCGGACAGTGACATCTCTGCTCTCTTTTCTGATGATGCGTTTACTGGCGCGAGGGCGGGACAACTTATCTCACTCACATGACATCAGAGGATTAGCAAACCACAACCATCCAATCAATTCCCGATGGACAAAATCAAGTCCAGCCCTACATATCTTCTTGTTCGAGAAGCTGTTTGACTCAGATATACGTCACAGTAACAGGGAAGAAAAGACTTCCGTTTCATGTCAACTTATTTCAAAAGATTGCTCTAACAATGAGTTTGGGGTGGAGCTATCGGTTAAGCTGACCAATGGCAGAAAAGGGGAGTGTTCAGGAAGCCTGTTTAAAGGGTTAGTTCATGAAAAAAAAAAAACATTATTTACTCACGACATGATAGCGAGTAAAATATAATAGAATTTTTATTTTTGGTTACACTATCCCTTTAAAAACAATTCATAATTTTGACATTTTGTTTGGTGGCACTATGTAAAAAATAATCTTTAAATGAATAGTTAACCAAAATGAAAATTCTGTTATTTTAAGCAATTGTATATTCACAAGCACCATTATTTCTATGCATTTAAGCTTAAATGTATTTAATCAGATATATCCTGAATCATACAGCAAACATAGGAGGTTCACATTCTTGAATTTGCAATGTCAAAACAGAGATTTGTCCAGTGTGTTCACTAAAGTCTTATCATTGATATAAAAAGGACCCCACACACAATCTTCGTACAATATTAAGTAGACAGCAAATCTACATAATAGAACTAATGTCATTTTGGAACACAGAGATCTCAATACTTGGTACACAATACACAATAACGGTAACATTTTGGATAATTTCCTCCACATGTTACAAAACAGCAAGTTAGTAAACATTTTACAAAAAAAGCAATAATTAAATAATGTAAATACAGCTGGAAAACAGTGAAAAATGCAACTTTATTAATTTTTCATGCCCCAGTGCATGATGGAACACCAGTATCAGAAAGTTGAGTAGGTTTAGTACCTAATTTTATAATGGTGATATTTACGCTTTAATTTCTACAAGCTTAAATGAAGTACTAATAAAGAATTGACTTTGTTTTTTTAATTCTTGCCTGAACTAACTTATTCAGGTATAAATTACATTGATTTTTTTCTGCATTATTTAATTCACCACAGAATATTTTTTTTATCAGTGATAGCACCACAGCAATACAAATTCATGTATGAAGCATCTGGGCAGATCGAGAACTGCAAATATGTTGCAATTAAGTTAATCGCTGACTAGCATGAAAATATAACGCAGCCAATAAAGGTGAGGCATACCGTCTGCCTGAAATCAACACTAATAAATCGGCTTCTTACAGAATTGTTAGGCCTATATCACTAAATATTCAATATCTTGTGACATTCAGGAATCCTCAGGCAGGCCCCTTTTAACGCACTGTGGATTTTTGACAAAAGCTAGCTAGCAATTTAACATCTCATGCACACTGGCCATTCTTTAATCTCTTCACTCCCTTTCCTATTCTCCCCTCACCATCTCACACTTCTTCCACAGTGCATTGAGAACGCTTGCTTTTGGAAGGACTCGGGTAGCGCCCGCTATTTTTACATTTTTCATCAGGCAACCATGGCGACGGCTCACAACATTGCCTCACACAAGTCCTAATGACATAAGCGCTCTTTCCTGGATGCAGTCTCCCCGGCTCCATCCCTGAACAGACTTGCTCAAAACTCATCTGCTATTGTACTCTCCCACTGTGTGGCTATGGAACCATCAGTGTCAGCATTAGAACCTTCTGGAATTCTCATCCAGGGGAGAGAGATGGTTCCAAACCTTGCCTCAGTCTCTCCAGGGCTCAGAGCTAAGGCACCTCGTATGGATCATTTTTTTTGGTGGTGGCCACCAGAAATTTTCTCTCGGTTTTTTTTTTTCACCCCATGTGTTTCTTCATAATGCAATGACGTTGATAGTGTGCATCATGCGTGGGTTTCTTCAGTCACTATGATCACTGGATAGCTTTTTAATAGCTATTTTGGGTGTAGCCAATTCCAATTAATGTGCTTGTGTATTTTTATCCTTACAATCCCATCACTACTAATTTATGTGATAAATAAGTCATCCAGGACAGGTTGGTTTATTTCCACAGAGGGATTAGACCAATAGAGCAACCAAACAAAAACAACAAAACCCCCACAGTTACGACTTGTTGATTTTGTGCACCCATTAAAAAAAAAAAAAAAAAAAAAAAAATTAAAATAAACTTTTACTGACATGACTGTTTTACATACAATATTGTCAACAATAAAATATTGCAACAATACACATAATAATAATTTAAATTTTAATGTATTTGGCAGACAATTCATCCAAAGTGACATTGCATTCAGGTAGCCTATACATTTGATCAGTCATGCTGCTGCTGCTGATGATGATAATAATAATAATAATTCCACTGATTTTGTATGTAGCCTATGTGTATTGTTGATTTGACAATACTGTAAAACAATCATGCCATAAATAAATAATACAATAATAATAATAATAATAATAATAATAATAATGTCCAACTGAATAATGAAACTAAATTAAAATAAAGAACGTTTCCATAACCACACTAAATTTCAGTCAATGCACATCTTTGGTTTTATAATCAAGTAAACAATACATATCCGATGCCATATATTCCGGCAACGAAATGTCATTCAAACTGCGCAATCAGTGCGCAACTTTGACGCAAAAAAATACATTTGTGACCGAACACGGAAGTAGTTCAAAGAAACTCCCGCGTAGTTCTCATTGTTTTGGACAAGCCATGTGGTTCTGATAAGAGATGCAGAGTGTTTACAACTGAATGGCTACGATGTCTAAACTGAAGAGGAAGAAATTATCAGTTGAAGAGAGTAGATCCGAGCAGCACTCGAGGATCAAGAAGTCAAATGACAGTTTGTGCACAGTACAGGACAGTGGCTGCAGCAAAACATCTAACGTTACAGCCAGGTAGGAAGCCTGATACTGCATATAATACTTAGCAAAGAAGCTCTCTTTATAATAAGATAATATCAAATTATTCTGTAACAGTTGTACTGATATTTTGACATAACTATTTTATATTTAATGCTACAGGGAGAGATGGTGGGAGAGTTCTGAATTAAGTGATGCAGAGAGACTCTGGGCTCTTACCTTGAGAGCTCTTTGCCCATCTCTACAGTCAGATCAGGAAGAGTCTATTCCACAGCTCCCCCCACCTTCATCCACGGTAATACATCAGCTTATTATGATGAAAGGGGAAGGGTTCTATGCTTGTATTATCTAGGAGAATAATAAATGGTTTGACATGCAATATGACAGATTGTAGTATTTATGAAATATAATCTCATACGGTTGTATGACCGTATTTAATACAGCATGAATGATTTGTGAGGTGTTCATTTCTGCACTGTGTCCTGAAATGGATGTTGGATGCAAATAGACACTGTACGGTCAAGAGATGACCTTATGTGGCAAATGCACTGAACACTTCATTCCCTTCACCAAAATAAGATTAGGAAGGAACATTATTATTTATTTTTTAAATAATGATGTGTACGGATAAATCATTTATATATATATATAAAAAAATGCTGCAATATGCCAATTTCCCATAAAAAAAAAAAAGAATTGTCAACTTTAAAAGCAGGACCCACCCTCTGAGAGCAAATCTCACATTTTCCTCTGTACATGGGAAAAGTAGGCTTGATGTTATTTTCCATGGAGATGAGAGGATGAACACTACTGAATTGTCCTTTCCAGAATTATCAACAAGGCTGTAGTGTGCTTTCCTTGTCAGCATGTTTATGTAATAAATGGCATTTTCCATGAAAATGGTACACGTGTCCCATTACTTAAAAACACACAGCAAATAACATGTGAGGCACAGATCCCAAACAATTAAAACCATACAGCAATATCAGAATTTAGTCATCTGTTTAATTGATTCAGTTTATGTTTTTAAAACCCCATTTTTAATTAATAACTATTTTATTAAACATAATATTTAGCTGTGTCCCTTTATAATTTTATTTCATGGGTAAAAATTATTTTTATCTTTTAAAAATTGTATAAATTACTTTTTGGTAACAGGTTTGCAAAAAATATTTATGATATATTTAGTTTTCTCATATAAAATATATAGTATGTAATTTAATCTCCTAAGGTTGATGATCAACATTGTCTGAAGGTTAATAAGCACCTCCTTTCATTGACGAAAGACTTTTTAATGTTTTTTATCTGATGGAATGGTGATAAATGATGAAATGTTTTAAAAGGCAAGGGATTTTCTGGAAAAATATGCAAGCAAGTGTTAAAAGTTTTCTGGCGTACATTTTTTCCCCATTGATTCTCTGTTATGTCATCATGACAACATACCTTTATTCGACTGTTGTTCAGAGCGATTTATAAAGCTGGTATCCAAGCAGCACCAAATATATTATGTGTAAATGATGCTGCTAATGGAAAGGCCTTATTCACAAGTTTGATAATTTGTGTAATACAGGGTGATTTTCTCTCTATTTCCTCAGAAAACTCTTGTACAAAAAGTAAGTGATTGGAAATGGTGCAGTGCAAATGAAGTTGCTGATCCCCCTCCAGATCTCCCTGCTCCATCTTTCCTGACTCACTCACCACCAGTGAATGACTGCAAGAACCCTTCACAACCTCCAGCAGCAAAGAACATGGGGGAATCTGACTCACCAGCACTTGCCGATCAAGAGAATTATACATCCTCACCTGATCAGGAGAGTGTGTCAGTATGTGACATACAAACTGCTCAGCAGTGCCACTTAGAAGACAAAGTAAATTGCGTTGAGGGTCGTGAATTGTCAGACAAACATGGTGACAAATTTGGCCAAGCAGGGAAAGTCTCAGAAATTCAAGAGCTTACAAGAGGTTCTAAAGATGGATTGGATGTGGAATCAAGAGCAGGAATAGATGCAAGATCTAGAGCAGGAGGATCTGGAGCAGGATTGGATACAGGATCAAGAGCAGGAATAGATGCAAGAGCAGGAGGATCTGGAGCAGGATTAGATGCAGGATCGAGAGAAGGAGGATCTGGAGTAGGATTGGATACAGGATCAAGAGCAGGAGGATCTGGAGCAGGATTAGATACAGGATCAAGAGCAGGAGGATCTGGAGCAGGGAAGGGTACAAAAACAGGTGCAGGTGGATATGGATTAAGGCTAGGAACAATACCTGGAACAGAAGGATTAGTATCAGTCATGGGTACAAAACAAAGGGCAGGAGTATCTGGATCAGGGCAGAGAGCAAAATCTGGAGCAGGAGGGTCTGGAACAGTGCAGTTGGCAATTTCAGGAGTAAGAGGATCTGGATTAGGACTGGGAACAAAATCTGGAGCAGGAGGCTCTGGAACAGGGCAGTTGGCAATTTCAGGAGTAAGAGGATCTGGATTAGGACTGGTAACAAAATCTGGAGCAGGACAGGGAGCAAAATCAGGACTTGAAGGATCTGGGTCAGGGCTGGCAAGAAATTCAGGAGCAAGTGGACCTGGATTGGGGCAAGGAACAAAATCAGGTCCAGAAGGATCTGGAACAGCGTCTGGATCAGGACTGGATTGCTGCCCAATGTGTCTAATACCATTTTCTGAAGGGTGAGTGAATGTTTCATATAAATTAGTAAAAAATTCCATTCACCAAAGTTAATTAACTTCACAATGCAGAACCAGGGTTGACAATCAATGCATTATTCAATGTAATGTTATTACATTTGCTTCAGCAGCAACCCAAAATGTTGCATGGGTGGCTGCCATGAAATGTTCAAGGCATATAACCTACAATATCCCAACATTCCCCCAATTTGGCTTGGCTAGAGAAGAACATTGTCGGTGGTTGGTTTTGGCAAATAGTCTTATTGGAAAACCATACGGATAAATTGACATTTGTATTTCAGAATGCAATACCTGAAGTTCTTCTTCACTAGAGTTTTTAGAATTTTCAGATGCCAATTAAACAGGCAAAACTCTCAGAATTCAGGTGTTTTGCAGAACAGCAACACAAACAAAGAAGCAGGGAATGTGATCTGCTGTCATTGTAGAGTTGATCCATGTTCTAGAACACCAGAGACTAGAAGACTGAGATCAGCTTTGGCATTAGAGATGTTAAGCTGGCCCTTTAGGTAAAGCCAGAACATACATGCGCTCACTCTCACGAACCCCTTGGTAAAACTAGGCTGTAAGATGAAGTGTTGGTGGACGGAATCATGCATTCCATCACCTCTTTTTAAATTGCCAAAATAAAATTAGTCATTTGTTGGAGAAAGACATTTTATTTTCCCTAAGTGAATGGATTTGAGTGTTTGCGCCTTGGGTGCTGGTGGAGCATTCCGAGATGGAAATCACAGCCACGGTTATGTAACTCGCTCCTGGATGTGATGTCATCCCTGCAGATGTAGAGCAGAGGATCCAGTTCAGATGGGATTTAAATTTGATGCTTTATGAACACTTGATTCTTTATTTTGATTGATGAACATAGCAACGTTTAGCAGCTGTTATTGTTGTTGTACGCAAAGTATTAGACAACACGTAACATTGAATTGAGACTTAATGATGAGGTGGTACAGTGATTGTTTTAGATGGTAATACCCTGGTACTTTATGATAAACTAGTCTTTAGATGTACAAAAATTATTTATATTATAATATTACAATTAATTGAAATGAGTTGGGTAGTTAAAGAAGACATACCTTTGGAAAGTTGGCGTCTTGCGATGACAAAGTAGATTTAAATACTTTACTAATAAGGTAACACTACTAATAAGGTCTCATTTGTTAACATCAGTTAATGTATTAATTTGGAATAGGGATGGGACGGTATGAAAATTTCATATCACGATTATCGTGATTATCAATCTGATATTATCTCGTTTTGTTAAAACGAGATGAAAGTGTTCAAAAAGAACTGATGCTCACACTAAAAACAGTTCAGTATTTGAAAATCAACAAATAAAACGAGCAGCTCTATGCACTTTTTTAAGCAAGATTATATTCTGTGGCATTTCCTTCCTGATAATGACCGTCGTCAATAGCAACGCATTATAACACAGCGCACATCCATGTATCACAACCAACGGACGCGCTCTCTCGTTTCATTCAAATACAATTTGCCGTCTTGCGTCTCCGTTTTTGGAAGATTGTTTTGTACGCTGTACAAAATGGATTTATAAACAGGTAAGATTTAAAACATTAATCTCAATTCAATATGTCCCCGTAATTATGTGGTAAAAAAATAAAAAAATAAAAAATCGGTGTAATAAGTGTACAATGATATACATTATTATCCCTTAAATGTCACTCTTATTAGTCTTGTTTGAACTTGTTCGTTCGTCTTTGGCTCAAGGCCACTTGCTGCGAACTTTTCTTCGCGGAAGCTTCACGTTTATTTCAAGTGAGTGAGATAAAATATTTCAACTCAAAACAGCATTTTGTGCCCAATTATTTCCCAGACGTAGTTTTGGTATTGAGGTCAAAGTTAACTTGCCTTAATGTTCGCTATAAACAGTGGGTGATGGTCACACAAGACGACTCGGCAGGTTTGAAGTGTTTCCCCCCTATTGTAGTGACCATCCTCGATTAAGTTTCACTCAGGACTTTTGTAAAAGCCAAAATATGACCACACCTCAGATTTGGTCCTCTTAAAAGGCTGAAAATCTCCCGAGCACGGTCACTGCCTTCCGCCATTCCTTCTTGAATAAAAACAACAACAACATTGCGCGCTGCGACTGTTGCTGGCTGGACAGGATTTTATTAAAATCGCGAAAAGTTATTAAAATCGCGAAAATCAAATACGGTTTTAATGACAATTAAATTTTAAACGATAATACTAACCGTCAGTACATTTTATCGTGGTTTATAGTGAAACCGGTAGCAGCTAATCGTCCCATCCCTAACTTGGAAATCAAATTAGTTCACGGTGTATTAACTAATGTTAACAAATACAACTTTTGGTTAAAAAAAATGTATTATAGAAATTAGAAAGACCTACAGTATATGAATAAATGCTGTAAAAATATGTTTTATTGTAAGTTCATGATACTTAATGCATTAACAAACGAATTTAACTTTGTTATAAAGTTTTACCTGATTATCCTTGCAGATTCATATACTTTTTAAGCAAAAATCTTGATGTTGATTTAAAAAAGTCAAAGGAACTGTTATATAGCCTGTATAGCCACATATCAGTTTATAGGCGTCATTTTCACCTTGCTGCCATCTTTAATCAATGCCAACTCTCCAGAAAGGCCGTTTATGAACTTTTCTGCCTGTGAACTTTGGAGCACTTCTCATAAAAAGGAAACACTATGTAGAAACATGGCAGACTGTGAGTGTACTTAAAGAGAGGAGGAAGAGAAACTCTAAGAAGGACAGTTATTCATCAGAACGGGTCAAAAAGTCACCAGATTCTTGCGAGGTCCGAGAGCAGCGCTCCTTCGGCGTGGTGGGCAGTGCTGAACGTCGTAGAACAAGGCAGTGCTTTGTTGGAGGTGCAGGGCTGGCGTGCGCCTCTGCCCGCTCTCTGCCCGCCGTGTGTACATTGGCCAGACTGCAGAGCACAGCAGAACACAGGCGGCCCCGTGAGAGAGACACAATGAGCGCTCTTGTCAAGGGAAGGACAGATAGAGAAAGAGGCAGATATAGAGAGCGAGTTTCCGAGGGCGTCGATACAAGACTGGTGAAGAGATGGAAATCTTGATGGAGGGAATCAAGGGAACTGGTGGGTTGGCACGTGTAGATTCACAGAATGGTTTTGAGGTTTGCTGCTGGGAAGCATCAAGCCGTCTGGGTTGGAAAAGGGATTAGAGAGGAAAGGAAGGAGTCAAAAGGGAAAGGGGATATAAACAAATGAATGCGAGTGGAAATGAGTGTCGGTTTTTTGGGGGGGAGGAAGGATCTGTCGTTCTGAATCGTACTATTAACGGTCATTGGAAAGTCAAATTTGAGACCTGGTGACCTCGCAGTTTATGTGTGCTTGTTAGCTGGCAATGTACTATAACAAACTATTCCTCTGTGGTTTATTTTTGTGTGTGCAGTGCACACTTAAGTAAACTACTATAAGATTTATTCACTTGTAGTTTTCTGTGTCTGCTACTACAAAATGCCACCAACCGTTCATTATTTCACCCACAAATGAAAATTCTGTCGTTTACTCACCCTCAAGTTGTCCCAAACCTGAATGAATTTCATTCTTCTGCTGAACACACACACAAAAAGAGATATTTTGAATATGGGTAACTAAACAGTTGATGGGCCCCATTGACTTCCATAGTATGAAAAAAAAAAAAAAGCCATTGAAGTCGACTGTTTGGTTACCGACATTCTTCAAAATGTCTTCTTGTGTTCAGCAGAGGAAAGAAACTCATACAGGTTAGGAACAACTCAAGGGTGAGTAAATGATAACAAAATAAAATTTTTTACTATAAGTTTCCATGATTTGTTAAATACTTCCAGTGGTGAAAATCAAGTTTTTAATGTTTATGTCTTTGTGGTGTTTTTAATTAGCTTTAAAAAATATCAGTCAACACCATTACTGAGTATTTTTTCCTTTAAACTTTGTACCAGTTTATATATAATATAATAAAGATAAGTGAGATCTCTGATTGTAGCCCTTGAAAACCAAAAAAAGTAGTGCTTGAATAGTCCTTGAATGTCCTGGAATTTCATTTTACAGTCTCTGTGCGAAACCTGCAATGCATTACATAACATCAGCTAATGTGACCTTATTGTAAAGTGTTACCAAAATGAGTATCTTCAATTGTATTCTGACAGAGTTTTGTCAATGTTAATGTTTTCAAAGCAAATTCATGTTAAGAACTGTTGGATACCAAGAGAATTGTAAATTATTGAAGTGTTTCCAGAGAAATGTTTTTTGAGTGATATCAGGGGATCAGCTACATTGTAAACAGCTTTTCTGTAGTCCAAAACTTACATCAACATGTTTTATTCCCAAATTGTTTTTGAAAGACAGTGAGGGATCAATAACTTATCATGACTCAAAAATCTCATTTTGTTTCCAAAACTGCTCATTGTGCAAGAAAGAAACGGTCTTGCGTTAGCACCCCCATGTTTGGGTTTACGAACCACAGATTACTGGAACCGGCATTGCTTTATTTTTAGTTATTGTGTATTGGATCTAATGTGTGTGTACTTTTTCGTGTTGTTCACTATTATTCAAAACTTGTATGTGTTCTCTGTTCTTTCAGGTTCACCCAAATGGAATGTGATGGTCATCTTGCACAATGTTTATCAGAGATGCATGACGATATTATTTGGTGATGATAATGAAATTCTATTATTTTTGGATTCCTGTGTTTTCCTTAGTAGCTTTATGTTGCATGTGCTTGCAAATTATTACTTTAATATTTTGATTACTGTAACCAGAGGACCTGTTAAGTATTTCTTACAAAATATGATAGAAAAATATGCATTATGCAATAAAGACAGTGTTCTCTCACAGACCAGTGTTGTTTTTCTTTTTCTTTTTTTCTTCTTCTCCACACCCAGAAATCATGAGACAGGAAATGTAAGTCATTACAATGAACATTTACTGATTTACAGTTGTTATCTAAGATGCTTAAGACTTTAACTTCATAAAACCAAAGACATGTTCACATCTCTCTCGCTCTCCCACCCTCAGCCCACAGAAACTCTACTGGAGCTTTCATTTACAATAATTTATAAAACAAACACTTCAAATATAAAAGTATTCCCCTTTAGCACATTGATAAGAGCGTCATTTTGCTTTGGACTCAACATATGGAAAGAACCGTAAAAGAAAGAAAAGCAGAAAACAGTTTGCGACGGCTTTTGTATTTGGCAGGTTGATAAATAACGAAAGTCTCTTGCTTGAAAATGTTTTCAGGAACAGGAACTTGTTTTTTATTGCAGTCTCGGGCTCTAAGTTTGAGACTAGCTGTTGGGACACTGGATTCAGAGATCTCTTATAATGGTGCAGAAACAGATTTATTTCTCTCTTTTTGTGAAAATGTTTAAGGGTTAAATTACAGATATTTACAATTATGCTAAACTCATTCCAGTTCAAATATAAACATGAATAAAACCAAAACAAAGGACAATCATAAATCTGACTGTTTCACGTGGATTCTGTACATTTGATTGAGCTGGTGGAAAATTAAGTTGATGAAGATGGTTTATTACTTTGTAATACACCATAGTACCTGTTTGTTCTCAAACAGCTTGTAAGAATAATCATCGGTTTACAGGAATGAAAATGACAATTTAAAGTCAAATAATGTCATGTAGGGCCATCGTTGTGTTAAAAACCTGAAACTTTGCACCAGCAATGGCCCTATCAAACTATACTTGAATGCCACTTGTTGGCAGTTTGCATTCACCTGAAGTTCCTGTCATAAACAATCCATTTATCATTCATAAAGAGTGGAAATTTTGTGGCTGTTTCTGTACCAGCTTTTCATTAGAGAGCTGAAAACATGGTGGGGGTAATCTGGCTTTGCTCTCTGCCTCGTTATCGTTACGTTCGTCACGCTTGTTATCTCCTGGGCCGCTCTTTGTTCTTAGCCCGTCTGCTAATCTCACTACTGTCTGACACAAAAGCAGCTAATTAATCCTGTTAACATGGCAGCAATTCTTCATACAGGTCTGATTTCTTCAAAGCATTCACATCTAAGAGTGTCGTCTTCACTCTTCAGGAAAAGAGGGAAATAAAAAACCCAAAACTTGGGAGATCAAATGCAACAGAAGATAGAAAACGTATCTAGTTGCTTAATAACACCATACTTTTATCACTGTGAGGGATTAATCAGACAAGCTAGCCTGTGATTGGCTGTTTTTATTCTTTAAAGGGAAATTATGTTTTGAAGTAAAATTGAAAGCCCTTTAAAGGGCCTAGCTTTAGTTGTGTTTCCCTAATGGAAAAGTGAGGAGTGTACGACTATGTTCGGAATAGCATACTAATATGATGCTCTCACTAGCTTTGCCGTATACATGTATACTGTGCACAGTATGCATGGGATACCCAGATGATCTCCTACATTTGCCAAGACACACACAGCGCAGAATATTGCATCCCAGAATGCAATGCGCACAACTTGACCTTCAATTTCCATCTTTTTTTTTTGGCTTATAATTTTGTCAAACCGCATTATGACACAAAATCGATATTAGATTATGAAATAAGTTGCTTATATGCAACATCACAAGATACCATGTGACAGTATAGCATAATGATTGTTTATCGACAATCATTTCACCTACTATTAGTAAAAATAGTGGAATACAGAATATACTACAAGTAGTATATTAGAATTCTATTCCAAACATAGCCTGTCATAAAATTAGCATTCTGAGCTAATTGTGTCTAATATTGAGTGTTGTAATGGGTTGAATTTGGGCACAGTTCCGCCATGCTTTGAGGTCATCTGAGATTCACATCACTGTTGCACAATTTTACCACCACATCACACCAGAGACGTGATGTACAAACCCCTTGTTTGTGTTCTCTCGCCCTCCACAACATCTCAACAGCACGTTGACAGATCACATGAGTACAACAACACAAAACCCTCTCATCGGAGTGAGGAGCAGCCATTTGAGTAATGTAGTGTGCAGTTGTAAAGAATGCTACTGTAATATTAAACCTAGGCTCAATTGCAAAAATATTTATGCAAAATGATAAACGTCGCTTCTTGTACGGTTCGCGGCAATTTAAAAATGAGTGGCGCTAAAAGCGATTTCAGTTTTTTCAGAGACAGATGAATGTGAGTTTGGCAAGGTTTTATTATGTTGGTTGTTCTAAATATCGAGGCAGTACGGGAATGAAAGGTCTGGTGAGTGGAGCAAAAAGGTTAATTCTGCTGAGACATTCCACGTCACATCGATGTCACGTGTCTTTACGGGATTTTTACGGGTCGTGTGTGAACGCGCTCTCTGATTCCGGAAAATCACTGGCAGTGTGAATGAACCAAAATCAAACGAACCCGGGTCAAATCCCGGGTCACTTTATCCGTGTATTTTCCGGAATCTCTGTGTGAAAGGGCCTTACGTGTCTTTGAGCTCTCTTATCTTGACTTGTGTTTCCCAGGACACTCCACATCCATCGCATACGCAATGCTGTACCAGGTGAGCTAGCAAGCAAGTTTACTACATCAGAATAGCCATATGGAGCTGATTATGTGATGCAAGCGTCAAAATGTGTTAGTTTACAAATCATGCACTGTGGTAAAAGCGTTTTCAGGTCGTAACATAGTATTGTGCAAGGAACTGCTAGAAAATAAGTCTTTATTAATCAATAACCTGCCACTGTAATTATAATTTGTGTGAAATGAATGAAAGTTGTTGGTGTTTTACTGCCACTAGTGTTCATTTCAGCTGGAAACTGTAGTAAAATGTACATATAGGTGTGTTTCGGGAGTTATGCAAAAATGTAAGTAGAGGCAGATTTTTCCAATGAGCCTAGGCTGGTAATATTACTGGCAGTCTGACGTTTTGGGGCTTTGTGATTATTCAGTGTCTAACCTTCATGTCTTGGTTTCAACATACGTATCAGTGTTTATGTTAAGTATAAAAAAGCAAAGCAAAACAATAAAACACCTGCAGCTCACATTTCACATTGGATGGTGCGTTGGAAAATCAACTCCGATCAAACATGGAGTTCAGAGCAGTTTGGAGCATGGTGAATTTTGGATCTTTGAGGCACTTCTTCAAAAAAACACATTTTATCTCCCATTTACTCAGTAAAATCAACACGGGTGGTTAAAAGCATGTGGTTTGAAGCACAGCTACCCACTGTTTAGGAAACCATCATGGTCATGAATTAAAATGTGCCACTTTGCATCATAGAAGGCATCATAAATTCTTCAATTGGCTACCTACACTATAATACAACATTTACCTTTAAACATTATACATTCTTGTTTCGCTTGAGGACGCACCTCATACAAGATTCAAGAGATTTAAAAAAAGAAAAGAAAAGTCGAACAGAAAATAAAAAGTGCACATTAAGTTAGAACTGTCATATTCAGCTAGGGTTGATGGGAAATGTAGTCTCTGAAGGACGCAGGCACACATCGATGGAGCTAACTTGAGTCCCAGGCAACAGTGCGCGCACATTCACACAAACATGGGTGTCAAAATTAAAGAGGACGCTGGGAAGCAGGAAGACAATCAACAGCTGAAATATGGGGAATAGTTCTGAGTTTGTTTTCTGAAGTTCCTCCAGTCGTTCTTCTTCCAGTGTAATCCTAAAATAACTCGGGGAGGGTCCAAAACTTGAAGTCTTAGTGTTGCTTTTTGTCTTTAACGCAGTTTGAAGGAAAAGTTCTTCTCTGTGAACACATAGTCTGAGTTAAACTCAGCTGTAGAAGTCTCATGGAGCCGCAGGCAGAGAAACATCGGCCGTATTGTTCTTCCCTCATATGGTTTCTTCAGTGGAGAGCAGCAGAGGATTAATGTACTCAAATCCCTCAAACTCAGACTGGTCTATTCTCTTTATCACATCCCTGAGGAGAGAAACCAACATTATTATTGACCGAGCTACAATTCAACTGTACATGCCCCGCACTTTGGCTTAAAGCAAAGAATGTGGGGAATATAAAAAAAAAAAAAATGGAAAGCTTAAGTGCAGAAAGTGTAGTTTTGATCAACTGAATTTCCGATAGGTGCTAAAAAGCATTGCAGGAAGAACTAGTTGCTGGCATCACATCTTTTATTCATTTAGCAGACACTTTTATCTAAAGTGACTTACAAATGAGGAATACAGCAAAGAGATTCACCCTAAGGAGGCAATAATGCGAGAAGAGCCAACAATACAAAGTTTCAAACATTGTCGAGAAGAGTATTTTTGAAGATGTGTCCAATTTGACCTTCTATTTCCAGTGATTAAATACAGCTGTGATGTTTAATATTTCTCTTTGTTCAACAATAGATTGAATTGGAAAAAATTGAGCTATTTTCCAACAAAATTAAATGAAAAATGTACAATAAAAGTACTTTCTTGGGGATTATACACTACCATTGAGATAAGAGAGAGAGAGAGACAGAGAGATTAAAGTGACAGTAAAGATAGTTATAATGCTACAAAGATTTCTATTTCAAATAAATACTGTTCTTTTGAAACTTTCTATTTAAGAATGAATCCTGTCTGAACGAATACACAAAAAAAATTAAGTTATTAAATATTAATTTCTCAAGAATCATGTGAAGACTGGATTAATGGCTGCTGAAAATCATAGAAATTAATTACATTTTAAAATGTATTAAAAATAGAAAAACAGCTATTTTAAAATTTTATTTAATTTCACAATATTACAGTTTTTACTGTATTTTTAATCAAATAAATGCAACCTTGGTGAGCATAAGTGACTTCTTTAAAAATATTAAGAACTTACCCTAAACATTATGAATGGTAGTATATGAAAATATCTGGTATGTTACTAAAAAAAATCAGATTTTTAAGATTGCATCTATTATTTTTGTTCTTTTTTGGATTCTGCAGGGAATATATAAACTTATGAGCACATCTGTAAATGCATCAGAAATAACATCAGCGTCAAGGGGCTGGTTAACCACAAAGGGGGCTTTAACTACAGCAGTGGGCAGACAGAATCACACTAGAGTACAACTGAGAAATTCAGCGGCGTCTTTCTCCTCTTGGCTATTTTCTGCACTGGCAATGATCCTTTACATGTCTAAAGAGATGGTAACATTCTTGCTGAAATCAGACCTCTTGGTTTTCA